>NC_056429.1:55247795-55847795 GCF_018296145.1 Oncorhynchus tshawytscha
TCTCAATGGATGTGAAATGACATCTTTTCTGCTGGGTCATTTTTCATCTTGTCATTGTGTTCTGTTCAGTAGATATGGGGATAGAGTTAGTTGTTTGGGGAGTTTTGACCGTAAAGCACATACAGTACACCATTTGCAATATTCCCTCCACTAAACCAGGAATTAAGGTTCAGTCATGCATGACAAGCGAGAGTTGTATCTCTCTTGAACATCAGAACCAGGCAGGATGATTGAATCTTCTCTGGATCATCTATTTTATTTTTCTGACATGCTTTTCCCAAATGTAGACTGAATCACATTTGAACATGCATTCACCACTCCAAACAGCTGACGAGGACCAAATCTACTGGAAATGGCATCTGCATTTAGCATAAATCAGTCTTAACTAAAGAGGGAAAATCAAAGACACGAGGGATCTGTTTGAAAGGGGTTAAGAGTTCACTGCTAGGAGCAAACTGTTGCACGGCATGTTCGCACGGCCATGGATTAACTGCCGCTGAATTCATGGGTCCTAAACTCCCGTCAAATTCGAGAATACATGGCACTCCAGACTGTAGGCTCGCTGCAGGTGCCGATAGGGTCAGATAGGAAGGAATAATGAAAAACCAAGAAGCAGATTCAAAGGGTTTATCGTCTGGAGCAATTGGATTTTGACGGAAATCGAACTTATTGATGTTTGCTGCAATTTACCAGAAACTAAGCAAGAGTGATCTGTAAAAGCACACATCTAAACACACACAAAAATACACAAACACACACATTCATTGGGCTCTATTTCAGCAAACCTAACGCAATGGTGTGTCAGAAATATGTTTGTATAATTTCACAACCGGAATTATGGGCACGGTGGCTGGCGGTGGCTTGAAAGGGCTGGGTTTTGATGAATAAACAAGTTGTAGGTGTGTCAATGCTTGACCCCTCACTGGCCAATCAGCATATGCTCCATAGCATAAAACGTTTGGTTGCTTCAAGTTGTTCATTTACGCTATTGCATGTATTGCGCTGTCATCAGCTCCTATTTGAATGTTACTCCATAATAGCCTAGTTTGTTAAATAGCCTACAGAAACAAAATAACAAAATATATGTAGGCCTAGCCCATCTTTGCTAAATATGTTGAACATGTTTGCAGTCAACATTGTAAGAAGCCTAATTGAATGGCTTCAATGTGGAAATACAGTGCACTCAGAAAGTGTTCAGACCACTTGACTTTTTCCACATTTTGTTACGTTACAGCCTCATTCTAAAATGTCTAAATTGTTTGTTTTTTTCCTCATCAATGTAAATACAACATCCCATAATGACAAAGCAAAAAACAGTTTCTTTTAATTCGTACAAATGTATTATAAATAAAAAGCTGAAATATCACATTTACATAAGTATTCAGACCCTTTACTCAGTACTTGTTGAAGCACAAGCTTGTCACACCTGTATTTGGGGAGTTTCTCCCGTTCTTCTCTACAGATCCTCTCAAGCTCTGTCAGGTTGGATGCGGAGCGTCGCTGCACAGCTATTTTCAGGTCTCTCCAGAGATGTTTGATCGGGTTCAAGTACGGGCTCTGGCTGGGACACTCAAGGACATTCAGAGACATGTCCCGAAGCCACTACAGCATTGTCTTGGCTGTGTGCTTAGGGTTGTTGTCATGTTGGAAGGTGGACCTTCACCCCAGTCTGAAGTCCTGAGTGCTCTGCGGCAGGTTTTCATCTCGCTGTACTTTGCTCCGTTCATCTTTGCCTCTACCCTGACTAGTCTTCCAGTCCCTGCTGCTGAAAGACATCCCCAAACAATGCTGCCACCACCATGCTTCACTGTAGGGATGGTGCCATGTTTCCTCCAGACGTGACGATTGTCATTCAGACCAAATAGTTCAGTCTTGGTTTCAGCAGACCAGAGAATCTTGTTTCTTTAGGTGCCTTTTGGCAAACTCCAAGCTAGCTATCAGAGTGGCTTCCGTCTGGCCACTCTACAATAAAGGCCTGATTGGTGGAGTGCTGCAGAGATGGTTGTCCTTCTGGAAGGTTCTCCCATCTCTACAGAGGAAATCTAGAGCTCTGTCAGAGTGATCATCAGGTTCTTTGTCACGTCCCTGACCAAGGCCCTTCCCCCCGATTGCTCAGTTTGGCCAGGCAGCAGGCTCTAGGAAGAGTCTTGGTGGTTGCATTTAAGAATCATGGAGGTTACTGTGTTCTTGGGGACCTTCAATGCTGCAGACATTTTTTGGTACCCTTCCCCAGATCTGTGCCTCAACTAAATCCTATCTCAGAGCTCTACGGACAATTCCTTCGACCTCATGGCTTGGTTTTTCCCCTGATGTGCACTGTCAACTATGGGACCTAATATATAACAGGTGTGTGCCTTTCCAAATCATGTCTAATCAAATGAATTTACCACAGGTGGACTCCAATCAAGCTATAGAAACATCTCAAGAATGATCAATGGAAACAGGATTCCCCTGAGATCAATTTCGAGTCTAATAGCAAAGGGTCTGAATAATAATGTAAATTAGGAATTTATGTTTTTTATATTTAATCCATTTGCAAAAATGTCTAAACTTTTTTTTGCTTTGTAATTATGGGGTTTTGGGTGTAGATTGTTGAGGAAATGTATTTATTTAATCCATTTTAGAACAAGGCTGTGACGTAACAACATGTGGAAGAAGTCAAGGGGTCTGAATACTTTCTGAATGGCACTGTATCGTTAAACATAGTACTCACACTGATAGGCCTACTGTAAATTGCATTATGTCTGCCATGTCTGAGCCATGGACATGCCAAACATTGTCCATATACAAGATTCAATTCACTACTGATCAGACTTAAAAAAGAGAGTGAATCAAAGTGAATCAAAGTGAAAGAACTCGTTTTAAATAGGCTTGGTCTTGATACAGTTACAGGCACCATAATTGCTCCCCGTGGGTATATAATATGAAGGTAGATTACGGTGGCTTTTACACACGTGCAAAATAATAACTGGAGGCGGCAGAAAGAATCATACAAAGGCGATTGTCCGCTCACTGTTTTGCTGCTCCCAAACTTGATCTTTTTAATAAAGCTTTGGTGATTCATATTTGTTTCAAAGCAGTCTCACGAGCCAAACACTGTTTGAGAAATGCATTGGGCAGGGCAACAAAAAAACAACATTGAGTGGCGGGGAGGTTTGGTTTTTAATCAAATGAAATGAAAAACAAACAGTCTGTCGAAATAGGGAGGGGTCAGAAGCATGATATCAAAAAATCTCTTCTCTTGTTCGTTGGCACTACGTGCACATTCAGGCCTCTAGATGTCTTTATGCGTAACATTCGCACATCTATACAAAATACTAGGCTCCTGTCAATTATACCGTTGCCTTTGTGCGAGGCACATTCTCCAGAACATGTGCAGTTGATATGGAATTGTTAGAGGACTGAATAGTTTAGAGGAGCGCGTCTTTGGTAATCAGGCGAGGGGCGCTCTTTGAAAATGGGGATGGATTAGCCTACTTGAACAAGAGAAACGAAGTAGGCAGGTATGTGAATTGTGAACAATGAAAAAGCATGAGGGCAACAAAAAAAACTCCAATATTTCAAGTCACTCTCAGTAGACTATTTAAAACCCCTTTATTCATAGGCTACTTGGACAATGGCCAGGATAAAAAAGACTAAGGGGAGGGTAGACTATGCTTCGGTTTTAATCATATTAAACTAAATGGGGGGGGGGTTCTAAATACGAGATTTACTGGTACAAAAGGCACATCTCTCCTTCCATGGGCACTATGCGTCATGGCTGGATAAGCTCTGCTTCTGCACCCAGAATCCACTCCATTACCAACTGTGTTACTGATAAGACCTGCTTTGGATGGGTCTTATAAAACCTCCCATTAGCGCTGCATGAAATTGTCACTTTTGTGCTTGTTTTTAAAAAAGACCCACCTATTGCCACCTCTCCCAACTCAGCGCCTGCTGATGCTAGACAGGTCAATTACAGAACGTGCGTTTGACACTTGCGCCACCTGGAAATAGAACCCATGTAAACACAAATGGGTACTCACGCTAGCGCACACACACACACACACACACACACACACTGAAAAACACACGCTCCAGCGTCTGTGGCCGGCTGCTGAATTGTGCTACTGTGTGAGTTGTACAGAGAGAGACAGAGAGTGGCCCTTTCTGTGTCTGTGCTTGGCAGCGTTTAGCTGTGGGAGCGTGAAGGGCCCACGGCAACACTGTCACAGCAGAGGTGGAAGTGGAGAAGAGCAAAAGCTACCATGTGTTTGATGTGTTTGAAACCATTCCGCTCCAGTCATTACCACGAGCCCGTTCTCCCCAATTAAGGTGCCAGCAACCTCCTGTGATGTTCCTAGCTGGGAGATTTTAAGAAGAGACACACAGAGGTTGATGTGAGAACATGACTCGTGGACTACTGCCATTGACACTGACATCTAAAGTAGAGGGCCAAGCAATCACGGGCAGCAGACTCTCACCCGTGCATCCCTGACCAGAACCACATCACAGCACTATACAGACTGTAACAGTAGAGGTGTTAAGATAGCCCTACTGGACTCACTGATATGAGTGACAACACAGCACCACTCACTGGCCCAGGCCAACAACTGCAAGCTGAAGGCAGACTAGAAAGCAAACATACCAAGAGTCATCCATTGGTGTCCATTGTCCAAGATCGAAAAGCCTCCACACCTCCCTACCGTATAATCGGAGAGGAATGTGCAGAGGACGACACTGTATTGTCCTTAAACACTCCCAAAAACACACACACACACACACATTATATCGATGCTACGCTGCTGCTCAAAGAGAATTGAACATAACAGTACCACTCAAGGACAGAACTAGACAAAGGAGGCTGGTGGGGCGGAGCTATAGGAGGACGGGCTCATTGTAATGGCTGGAATGGGATGAATGGCAAGGAGTCAAACGGGGTTTTCCATATGTTTGATGTGTTTGATACCGTTCCATTTATTCCATCCCAGATCTTATATACCAGCCTCCTCTGGAACGACAGTAGACTCTGTTGACTCAATACAGAGTCAGAGGGATTTATTCCTGCAGTGCCTTCTCTTCATAGGCTATTAATCACTGCAGTCTTCACTTATTAAAAAGTATTGATGTTTACAGTAGATACAGGAGCCCTTTGTGCGTTTTGTTTTTGGCTCTCGAAGGCTTGGCTCAGAGTGTTTTCTAAAAGTACGTTCACTGTGATTCCGTGATTCCCACCCCCTCGTCTTCTCATCTTTACCGCTTTTCCCCGCCCCCTCGTCTTCTCATCTTTACCGCTTTCCCCGCCCCCTCGTCTTCTCATCTTTACCGCTTTTCCCCGCCCCCTCGTCTTCTCATCTTTACCGCTTTTCCCCGCCCCCTCGTCTTCTCATTTTACCGCTTTTCCCCCCCTCGTCTTCTCATCTTTACCGCTTTTCCCCGCCCCCTTTCTCATCTTTACCGCTTTTCCCCGCCCCCTCGTCTTCTCATCATTACCGCTTTTCCCCAAATCAAAGTTGTGATCAAGTTCTGTCTCGTTGCGTTACGTTTTCAATACGCATTGTTGCTCTAGGCGTGGAGATGAATCATCCCAGTGATGTGGAAAAGTTTGACTGATGAACAAAGTGTTTCTCCTCCCATTCGTTACTCTGGCAGATGAGCCGATTAAGGGCTGAAGTAAATATCAAAGATGCGGTGGCAGATTGGATACCCTGCTGCTACTGAATCTAGATCTGGGCTCCTGCTGGATCTTTTCAAACTGCCAACCAAATCGCTTCAGTAAATAATTGCTGATAATTGGTAGGAACGTTTGTGTATGTGTCTTTCGGTGTCTGGCAGGATCGGATGCCATTTGGTTGCTTTTTTGATTTGGATTCTGTGTGTGTGTGTGTGTGTGTGTGTGTGTGTGTGTGTGTGTGTGTGTGTGTGTGTGTGTGTGTGTGTGTGTGTGTGTGTGTGTGTGTGTGTGTGTGTGTGTGTGTGTGTGTGTGTGTGGTGTGTGAGAGAGCTGAGTGTCTGTGTACTGATGTGAGACAATCATACAGTGTGTCTGTGCTCCAAGTCTTACGGTATGTGTGCAGACGTGAATCGCCGTTCAACATATTCTGCTCTCTGTGTGACTGTTCCTGTGTCTCTGTGTGACTGTTCCTGTGTCTCTGTGCGACTGTTCCTGTGTCTCTGTGCGACTGTTCCTGTGTCTCTGTGCGACTGTTCCTGTGTCTCTGTGCGACTGTTCCTGTGTCTCTGTGCGACTGTTCCTGTGTCTCTGTGCGACTGTTCCTGTGTCTCTGTGTGACTGTTCCTGTGTCTCTGTGTGACTGTTCCTGTGTCTCTGTGCTCCAGGCGGAGGGAGAGGACAGCCTGAAGAAGATGCAGCTGATGGAGCTGGCCATCCTCAACGGCACCTACCGAGACGCCAACATCAAGTCACGTAAGGATGACATCACCGCGCCCCTCTCCCTAGGGATGGGGGGGAGGGGGAGGGGGGGCGCACTGACTGACACGGTAGAACAGCCCTTTGTGTGTCCGGGAGCAATGTAATTCAAACTGCTCCTTTTCGCTCACAACAAGCCCAGGAGCGTTGTGCGGTGCCATGAATTGAACAGAGTGTGCTTTTGGCTTGCCACGTTCAGCGTTCCCCTCAGTGCATTTTTCATTGTTTCTTTAGTTACTTTGGTTTCCCTGCTGTCCTATTGGGTGGCACTCGGGCGAGTTCTTTTAAAGGAGGAAGAGCGGTCTGGCTCTGACTGGGCGTCCATTTTGTGTCGCTGAGGGAGATGCGTGCCTCATTCCAATCGCATGGTGTTTGTGCTGAACAGATCCCAGCCAGCACTGTTGTGCCCGAATCAAACTCTGTGCTAGAGATGAATGGAGGCAATCCTTGAAGACCTCTCTTATATTGTGCTAAATGCTGTGTAGTGGAAGCTAAGTAAGGCCAGTCTGTCGAACAGTTTGTTTATGTAGCTTTTTCTCCGGTTCCTGACTTATCTGATATTCTTTGAGTGTGTCCTATGATATGTGTGATAGATGCTAACTTGTGTTTTGTATCCTCCTTTTTCTTCCACTTCTCTCCACCTCTCCTCCCCCTCTGGTCTCTCCACACACCCCTCCCTCTTCCTCCTCCTCCACCTCTCCTCCCCCTCTGGTCTCTCCACACACCCCTCCCTCTTCCTCCTCCTCCACCTCTCCTCCCCCTCTGGTCTCTCCACACACCTCTTCCTCCTCCTCCACCTCTCCTCCTCCTCTGGTCTCTCCACACACCCCTCCATCTTCCTCCTCCTCCACCTCTCCTCCCCTTCTGATCTCTCCACACACCCCTCCCTCGTCCTCCTCCTCCACCTCTCCTCCCCCTCTGGTCTCTCCACACACCCCTCCCTCTTCCTCCTCCTCCACCTCTCCTCCTCCTCTGGTCTCTCCACACACCCCTCCATCTTCCTCCTCCTCCACCTCTCCTCCCCCTCTGGTCTCTCCACACACCCCTCCCTCTTCCTCCTCCTCCACCTCTCCTCCTCCTCTGGTCTCTCCACACACCCCTCCATCTTCCTCCTCCTCCACCTCTCCTCCCCCTCTGGTCTCTCCACACACCCCTCCCTCGTCCTCCTCCTCCACCTCTCCTCCCCCTCTGGTCTCTCCACACACCCCTCCCTCTTCCTCCTCCTCCACCTCTCCTCCTCCTCTGGTCTCTCCACATACCCCTCCCTCTTCCTCCTCCTCCACCTTTCCTCCCCCTCTGGTCTCTCCACACACCCCTCCCTCTTCCTCCTCCTCCACCTCTCCTCCCCTCTGGTCTCTCCACACACCCCTCCCTCTTCCTCCTCCTCCACCTCTCCTCCTCCCTGGTCTCTCCACACACCCCTCCCTCTTCCTCCTCCTCCACCTCTCCTCCTCCTCTGGTCTCTCCACACACCCCTCCCTCTTCCTCCTCCTCCACCTCTCCTCCCCCTCTGGTCTCTCCACACACCCCTCCCTCTTCCTCCTCCTCCACCTCTCCTCCCCCTCTGGTCTCTCCACACACCCCTCCCTCTTCCTCCTCCTCCACCTCTCCTCCTCCTCTGGTCTCTCCACACACCCCTCCCTCTTCCTCCTCCTCCACCTCTCCTCCTCCTCTGGTCTCTCCACACACCCCTCCCTCTTCCTCCTCCTCCACCTCTCCTCCTCCTCTGGTCTCTCCACACACCCCTCCCTCTTCCTCCTCCTCCACCTCTCCTCCTCCTCTGGTCTCTCCACACACCCCTCCCTCTTCCTCCTCCTACACCTCTCCTCCTCCTCTGGTCTCTCCACACACCCCTCCCTCTTCCTCCTCCTACACCTCTCCTCCTCCTCTGGTCTCTCCACACACACCTCCCTCTTCCTCCTCCTCCACCTCTCCTCCTCCTCTGGTCTCTCCACACACACCTCCCTCTTCCTCCTCCTCCACCTCTCCTCCCGTGTTTTCCGCTCACTCCAGCTGCCCTTGCCTTCTCTCTTGCAGCGAACGCCCAGGCGCCCCGCATCATCGCCGGCCCCGCCCCCATGCCCCAGAACGCCCTGCGCACTTCCACCCCGGCCGGCCCCACCCTAATGCCCCTGATCCGACAGATCCAGACCTGCATGCCCAACGGCTCGCCCCACCCGGGCGTCATGACCCAGGGTCCCGAGTCGGGCCTCATATACGCGTCACCGTACGATTACCCCTACACGCTGGCCCCTGCCACCTCCATCCTGGAGTACCCCATCGACTCCAGCGGGGTGTTAGGTAAGCATGCGTGCCCCTGTGATTGCCCCGCAGCCCCCCACCAACACCACCACCCCCATGGCCAGTGGAATCCCGCCCCCACGCTGATCCTGCGCCACTCCTCCTAAATACGGCCCCGCCCCCCATTCACACTTTTGTGACGACCCCCCCCTCAGAATAATACCACACTCCCCCCGTCTCTCGCCCTCACCCGCCCCAGCCTCCCAGGAGATACCACTGAAAGAGAGGGGTCAGCAACAGAAAAAACAAACATTCCAGCTCTTTACTGCATCTTTCTTTTCACTATCATGAGACAATTCTCTCCTCTAAAAAGCCCTTTAAGAAATGTGTGCATAAATGAACTGGAAGTTAAGAGCTCTACTGGCTCTGTGATTTGTAAGAGGGAGCGGTTTCATTCAGAAAAGGGTCCTTACCCTCCTCTCTCCCAGTCCCTGCATACACACGCAGCCCTATGGCTTTGAAAAAAGCCACTTTAGAAAATATCATATTACAAACGCGACTTGACTCCATTAAGACAGACTGTACCCAAAGGCACATTGTAAATCTGAACTGTTACCAATGCACCAAAAGGTCAACAGCAGCGTGTCCAATTGGGTTGAGCACATTCCAGACAGCCAGGGTGTCAGCCATTAGCAGCCAGAGTTCCGCCTAAATGCAGTGGACCAAGCCTCCAATTGTGTCTGGGTGAAGGGAGAGGGGAGAGGGGATTCTGGGTTGGGGGCGGGGGGTTGGGTGAGTGAGGCTGGGTGGGTGGGGGTGTTACTGTGAAGGGGGGAGGGGGGGGGGTCGAGGAGCGGCGGAGCCCAGTGAAGATTTCACCCTGTCTCTCTCTCTTGTGTGACCTATACAGCGTCCTCAAAGGCCGAAGAGCTGCCCCTCTACCTGGGGTTTCAGACCTGTCACTTTCCCATCACTGTGCAGCGAGGAGAGCCCTGCAACCGGCCTCCCTTTTAAAGAAACGTCCCTTCCCTCCCTCTTTCCCTCCACCCCCTCAAACAACACACACCCACCTCCTCATCTCCCTCCTCCCTCCCCGCCACCACACGCTGGACTGGTTGAGGATTGTCCCTCTCTGAACAACCACAAGCCACATGGGGAAGCCTCAGCTCTTCCTCTTTGAATGTCTGTTCAAAGTGACGTGTGTGTTACTGATCAACCCTTTTTGATTTCCTGTCCTGATGATGATGATATATTTATGTATGATGATGAGGGAGAACTGAGCTCCACCTTGCTGCAGACCCCCTTGGGGGCACCCCCATCTCTCTGGGTGTGGCTTGGGGGCGTCCTGAGGGGTAACATGAGGAAGGTGAGGGGGTCGACAGAGAGGGCTTGCGGAGCCAATGGGGGAGATGGTGTGTGTTGGCGATGGGGCACCTGCAGTTAAAGCGTCTAGGCCTCACAGGCTTTATTCACAAAGGGATTTTAGGACATTCTGTCCCGACACTGACAGTCTTAACTTCACTCTTTTGAAAAATATTCACAGAATGAGACTTTCAGCTCAAGTGTAGCCCAAACGACAGTCAGTGAGTGAACAACATAGTCCTTTTGTATAACACATTTTTGCAGGGACTCAAACAGAGTGTCCTAAAATGGCTTCGGGAATAGGGGCCTGGTGTGTGTTGACAGGAACTCCTGGCACTAATTCACCGTTCCCTTCCTTTATTCAATAGGTGTGGCTTTCCCCACGAAAGGCTAAAAGAGTTTCACGGATCCTTACTGAGCCCCTCATCCGATCTGAGTGTTGACACACATGTGCTTTTGTTTCACAGCTGCCTTGAGTGTAATGAACCAAGAGCCGGGCATATAGCAGTCAGACAGACAGACAACAGACAGGCAGACTGACACAGACAGGCAGACTGACACAGACAGGCACACAGACACAGACAGGCACACAGACACAGACAGGCAGACAGACAGACAGACAGACAGGCAGGCTCCCTCACTACTGATGTTTACACCGGCCAAACCTCCCCGAAGAGGCACGGGCCTTAACGCCATGCATTATGTGTGAGTGTGTATGTGCATCCTGTACACACATTCATATAAGTATATTTTCGCAGACCTACGGTATGCGACTGTTCCACTGACTGCTATGTCTGGGATTGAAAATCTATACAATACTGTCACGCTTTACTAATCACTTAATTCATTGCCTTTTTTTCTACCTATTCTTTTTATTTTTTTATTTTATAAGAGATGTTCATTTTTTTTACTACTGCAAATGTGCCTAAAAGCTTTCATCTCTGGGCTTTAACCAGAGAGTGGGTGATCAGTATTATATTTAAAACGAATAACTGAGGAGATGCACTTCCTGATGCTCAACCTGAGATTATGTGACTAGTAAAGCTCCCTGTGTGTGTGTGTGTGTGTGTGTGTGTGTGTGTGTGTGTGTGTGTGTGTGTGTGTGTGTGTGTGTGTGTGTGTGTGTGTGTGTGTGTGTGTGTGTGTGTGTGTGTGTGTGTGTGTGTGTGTGTGTGTGTGTGTGTGCATAAATGCCTAATTTCTGCAAATTTGTAACAAGGACTCAAGAAAACAATGGATCCTTACAGTCAAGGTTACTCCATAGTCACAAATGCTACTATGTCCAAGATTTCTCCTTGTTACGATGAAGTATATGAGTATAATTTGTGCCTTAACATGTATTTCTAAAGATTTTTTCCTAATTGTGTTACGTGTTTGGTCGTATAAACCTTGATGATATGACGAATTGACTTGATGGAAACGGCGAAGGAGGAAATGACCTAATCCTTGTTTTGGTCATGTTGTTGCAATCCGAGCAGGTGCAGTGACTACTAAGGTTCGAAGGCACGAACTGCGGGTCCATCCTTACCAAAGGATAGTGACCGCAGACCGAGGTTAGTTTAGCTCTTATATGCATTTGTGTTTTATTGCCAATGCCTGCTCACTGTTGGTCCTGATCTGTTTTGCAACATGTACAAATTGTTCAGCTAGTCGTTCCGGTTTGTGATGTGATGCAACATACTGCGCACCCTTCCTCGTCGTGGCCTCTGAGAAACATTTATTTGGAATACATTTGTTCTCAGAGTGCGTACGTGGAGGGCTGTACAAGGTGATTCTGAGAACTAGTGACCACAACACAGTAGCCGAATGATGCTTTTGCTATCTAGGTAGAGACACAAACATACACACCTGCATTTAAAACAAAAAAACTATTCCACTCTATTATTTCGATGACTTTATGAATCTGACATGATGTCGATGACAAATAATGGACGATACCCCTTTCTTTAAAAAAAAGAAGATCAAATGACCTGTATTTTAGTTTCCCCCCTCCGTTCAATTTTATTTCAAATGCACTTAAGTCTTCAGCTTCTTACGTGGATAATGTAGCGTTTTAATCGATAAATGATGTCCATTTGTATTTATTTGTTTGAGGAAATTAATGTTTTGGGAATCTGACCCGTTGTATTGTCAAGGACAACACAGAAGTGTAAACCTGTCATGTCATATTTTGATTTTTTTCCATCTCCCCATTTTTACTACAGTATATTTTTAAAGTCTCAACAACGGGTAGGCTATAGACTGGAAATGGTTTTACTCTGCAGATAAGGTAAACAAACACAACAGTCAGAGCTTTCGCTCTCTAAAGTCCACATGTGTCACACATGTATTCACTGAATACTGAGAATAACCGAGGTAGTAAGCCAGAGAAGAAACCATTTGTCAAATTACGCGAGCAACAAGGAATTTACGGGATCTGTTCTCTATCAGTGCCTTTTCTCTGTTTTATCCTTATACCCTGGTGCTTAATACACCAAGTGTGCCTTGTACCCACACTGTGTATCATCACATTTCACTACAGATCATTCCTTGTACCCACACTGTGTATCATCACATTTCACTACAGATCATTCCTTGTACCCAATCAAGTGAGTGTTTGCAATGTGCCAGAAAATAGGATGCAAATGCCAATTGAAAAACTGCCTACATGCAGACATTTTTTGGATAAATCAACCTACATTTTAGTACATACGTTGAAGTTGAAAACTCAGTGAAATTGATTCAATTGTAATACTGTTTAAATAAGTCCAGTTCACAAATCACCTTTTTTTTGCTGCTAGATGATGTGGAACAATTAACATATATAATTAACAGTATATGCAAACTGGGTCTAAGGATATTCAGGTTTCGGCACTGTAGCGCTGTCTGTGAATTGCCTCTGAAAACTTGATAGCTCAAATCTGCCCTAAAACAAATAAATTAATATAAAAATAACTGTAATATGGAGTTACTTAAGAAGTGCATATTATGCAAAGGGTATTATTACTAAAAGGTCAAACCTTAATCCATAATGATAATACATGATAATAATGGTAACGGATAGGTTACTGACAAATTGAATGACACACCAACATCCGATGAAATTGCACAAAGGCCTGTATTCAGTCAACCTCTTCATAGGTTTGGCTCCCACACTCTGATGAACAGTTTTACACCATTAAAACGTTGGTTTATTCAAACAATACGGTAGCACAACGTAATATGATTGACGTATCAGTGCGGTTTGGGGGGTTGAACCATGAGGCAGGGGGGATTGAGTGCAGGCCAACTGGTCAAGCCTGTGTGTAAGAGGCAGGCTGACCGGGTGGAAGCAGGGAGGAAGCTAAGATGGCGTCTGAGATGTGGGACTTTTCATCAGCTCATATTGGCAAAGCTGTTGAACGGTCTCAAAATAGTAAATATACTATCAAATAAGTACGTCAATTGGGGTCTAGAGATTTACAGTGCCTTCAGAAAGTATTCCCAAACTAAATTTAAAATGAATTAAGTTGAGAGGTTGTGTCAGTGATGTAGACAACGCCCCATAATGTCGAGGTGGAATTGTTTTTAGAAATGTTTACAAATGAAAAATGAAAAGCTTAAGTCTTGAGTCAGTCAGTATTCAACCCTTTTGCCTAGTAAGCCTAGTAATAATATGCTTAACAAGTCACATAACAAGTTGCATGGACTATGTGCGCAATAGTAGTGTTTAACATGATTTTTAAATGACTACCCTATCTCTCTACCCCACACATACAATTATCTTTAAGGTCCCTCAGTCGAGCAGTGAATTTCAAACACAGATTCAACCACAAAGACCATGGAGGTTTTCCTATGTTTCGCGAAGAAGGGCACCTATTGGTAGATGGGTAAAAAAAACAGACATTGAATATCACTTTGAGCATGGTGCAGTAATTAATTGTACACATGATAGGAATCTGTGATAGGAAATAACTGACGATGGATCAACAACATTGTATTACTAACATAAATGACAGAGTGGAAAGAAGGAAGCCTGTAGGAAAAAAATATTACAAAACATACATCCTGTTTGCAACAAGGCACTAAAGTAATAGTGCAAAAAATGTGGCAAAGAAATACACGTTTTTTTCCTGAATACAAAGCATTATGTTTGAGGCAAATCCAACCTAACACATCACTGTATACCACTCTTCATATTTTGAAGAATGGTGTTGGCTGCATCATGTTATGGGTATGCTTGTCATCGGCAAGAACGAGGGAGTTTTGTAGGATAAAAATAAATGGAATACAGCTAAGCATAGACAAAATCCTAGAGGAAAACCTGGTTCAGCCTGCTTTCCACCAGACACTGGGAGACAAATTCACCTTTCAGCAGGACAATAACCTAAAACACAAGGCCAAATATACACTGTTGCTTACCAAGATGACATTGAATGTTCCTGACTGGCCTAGTTCAATTTTTGACTTAAATCGGCTTGAACATCTATGGCAAGACTTGAAAATGGTTGTCTAACAATGATCAACGACCATCTTTTTATTTATTTATTTAAACCCGGTAAGTTGACTGAGAACACGTTCTCATTTACAGCAACGACCTGGGGAATAGGTTTAGGGGAGAGAAGGGGGATGAATGACAGCACACTACACAGGGCAATGTCCCCAATCACTGCCTTGTGTTATTGGGATATTTTGGGGGAGGGACAAGAGGACAGAGTCCTACACCACTTCCAGCAGCATCTGGTGTCCTATCTAGGGACTGACCCGGACCAACCTTTCTTAGCTTTTGAGGCAAGCCAGCAGTGGGATGCAGGGTGGTATGCTGCTGGTTAAAGCCAGCGGTGGGATGTAGGGTGGTATGCTGCTGGTTAAAGCCAGCGGTGGGATGCAGGGTGATATGCTGCTGGCAAAATGCTCTGGTGGTATCTTGACAGAGCTTGACACATTATTTAAGAATAATGGGAAAATATTGTACAATCCAGGTGTCCAAAGCTCATAGAGAAAAAAACTCTTACCCCGAAACTCTAAGCTGTAATCGCTGACTCTAATGTGTATTGCACCGGGGGGCTTGAATACTTATCTAATCAAGATATATTACTCTTTTATTTCCCATGAATAAATAAAAAAATCTTCCACTTTGAGTATTTTGTGTAGATCATTGACAATCTTTTTTTCAATTAAATCCATTTAATCCCACTTTATAAACACAACAAAATCTGGGAAACGTAAAAGGGTTTGAATACGTTCTGAAGGCACTGTATACAGTATATCCTATTTAGATTTTCCTCTGGACACTTTACAGTGCATTAGAAAGCATTTTACAACCGCTCTCAACGACACAGTTCTTAAGCTCTTAATACAGTAAGATTTACAATATTTTGTCACTCTGGTAAAGAAGCCTTTCTTCTTTTCTTTACATCTGTTTGATTGTTGCTTCATTTGAAAAGAGAGACTACAGCACAAATCTTATTTTGCACTGAATGATTTTTTATTTTTTTTAAGTCAAAAGCATTCTCCATCTCCTCTGCTGCAGTCAGAATGGCAGAACCTCAGACGATGAAATGAAACATATGATCTAAGCTGCATACGTCTTAAACGGACCACTGTGGAGTGGACAGAGAATTCTAGGGTCCATTTTGGATGAGAAATTGCCAGAGTGTGAATGCATTTACCAGAAATGTTCCACTTGAGAATTAAAAAACACAAAAAAAACATGTTTTACTGTAAAGCTTCTTTAAATGTTTTGTTGTTGCAAAGAAAATAGTATTTACTTGTGGCTTCTTGAAATATATATATAAATATATATATATAAAATATAAAGCAGGAATGTATATGAAATGTCAGAAATAGCAAGGATTATTCTATAGGGCTATTTGTAGGAAAGACAAATATCCATCATAGCAGCTTTATAGCACCACTTTAGAAAATGTCCTCTATTTTTGAATATATTTTAGGGCTTTAAACAAAAGACAGGACCTTTTCAGTGTTTATATGCAAGTGCATTTTATATTGTGTCCTGTGAATTGTATATTGTCTCCTAAGCTGAGGGCACTGGCTGAAGTGATGGCTTTGGCATGCTCACAGCTTAACGTTTCATGGCTAGTGTGCTATTTTAGAAAATACCATGTAGTGTTGCTTTGTATCATTAAAGCAAAGATTTTCATGCTTGTTGTAAATAGAAAACATACTTTGAAAAGGCAATAAAAAAAATGATATTGAGTTTTTTTTATTTTTAAATGACAAACACCATTTTGGCCTAAAATGATTTTTTTTCCACAGCGGTGTAGACTTCTTGAATTTCTCACTGTAACCTCTCTAAATGAATTCATTCCCAAACAATGAGACGTATTAATATTCACTTCCACCACTACTAGCCGCTTGACTCTTGAACCTCTGAAGTGCTCTAATACTTATTAGCAGTCAGGTAACAATAACTTTACTGACTGTTGTCTACGACTATACCTTCCTCCATCTCGTTTGGATCTTTCCCTCTGATTTACTGTCCGTTTACTTGACTGCTACTAACCATTTAGAACTACTGTAATTATCTTTTTTAATTCCCTCCTTTTTAACACGTGAGCTGAAGGGACTGTCTTTCATGTTATGTAAAATCATGCTTTCATGACTTTACGACATTGTAAGGATATAGATGAGTAGCTCTTGCTGAACTCTTGGATTCAATCAACCCATCATATGAATTGTCCTTTTATCTAAACAAACAGAATAATGCATGAATTGTTTTCATTTCTGACACAGCGTTTTGCGTCCAAGCGCTCTGGCTTCGGGTCAAAGCGAAGGTGTTGTGGAAGCATATGGAAACATATGGTGTCACGTGTAGATTGGTCGGTCGCAGTTGTGGCGAAATTGCATGGTGAATTGAATGGATGCATGGTATAGCTCTGATTAGTTAAGCCATGCTGTCATCCTGCTGTCGCTAGCTGAGACTAATCTCCTCTATCTTTTTTCTTTCCTTTCATTTTTGTTTCTCTCCTTTATAATTTGTCTCTCTTTTCTGTTTGTTTGTTTCTTAACACCCCCCCCAGCCGCCACTGGCAACTAACCCCTGACCTTCTGACCTTCTGAAATCTTCAACCAATGACGACCTGGCCATTGCCCGCACATCAGTTCTTTGGTAGAAGGGGAAAAAAGAAGCCTTGGCTTGTTACAGTCAGTCAAGGCACAGCTTCTCATCACCTGACTAATGGACACACTACAATGGCTTGGCAGCCCCCTCCTGCCTGCCCAGTCTGCTTATTAGGGGGACAGATACTGGCTCTAGACCTGCACTGAATCATTGTTAAGCAATAAGGTCTGATATGCCCCCTCTTATCCTCCCTGACCGAGTCCCCGCCAAGCAACCCCCAAACACACCACACTCTAAAACACCCTGGTAACGCCCCGTTGGTCGCCTCCTGAAGATCAAGAAGGATGCAAACCTCCACTCCCTGACCGCCCAAAATCACCGTACCCCCTGGACCTGCCACATCGCCCAGGTGACCTTCCCACTGTCATGGTAACTGAGCTGACTATGAATGTATAGCAGCATGGTGAGTCCTGACACCTCTCTCTCTCTATATATATATATATATATATATACAGTGCCTTGCGAAAGTATTCGGCCCCCTTGAACTTTGCGACCTTTTGCCACATTTCAGGCTTCAAACATAAAGATATAAAACTATATTTTTTTGTGAAGAATCAACAACAAGTGGGACACAATCATGAAGTGCAACGACATTTATTGGATATTTCAAACTTTTTTAACAAATCAAAAACTGAAAAATTGGGCGTGCAAAATTATTCAGCCCCTTTACTATCAGTGCAGCAAACTCTCTCCAGAAGTTCAGTGAGGATCTCTGAATGATCCAATGTTGACCTAAATGACTAATGATGATAAATACAATCCTCCTGTGTGTAATCAAGTCTCCGTATAAATGCACCTGCACTGTAATAGTCTCAGAGGTCCGTTAAAAGCGCAGATCATCATCATAGCATCATGAAGAACAAGGAACACACCAGGCAGGTCCGAGGTACTGTTGTGAAGAAGTTTAAAGCCTGATTTGGATACAAAAAGATTTCCCAAGCTTTAAACATCCCAAGGAGCACTGTGCAAGCGATAATATTGAAATGGAAGGAGTATCAGACCACTGCAAATCTACCAAGACCTGGCCGTCCCTCTAAACTTTCAGCTCATACAAGGAGAAGACTGATCAGAGATGCAGCCAAGAGGCCCATGATCACTCTGGATGAACTGCAGAGATCTACAGCTGAGGTGCGAGACTCTGTCCATAGGACAACAATCAGTCGTATATTGCACAAATCTGGCCTTTATGGAAGAGTGGCAAGAAGAAAGCCATTTCTTAAAGATATCCATAAAAAGTGTTGTTTAAAGTTTGCCACAAGCCACCTGGGAGACACACCAAACATGTGGAAGAAGGTGCTCTGGTCAGATGAAACCAAAATTGAACTTTTTGTCAACAATGCAAAACGTTATGTTTGGTGTAAAAGCAACACAGAGCATCACCCTGAACACACCATCCCCACTGTCAAACACAGTGGTGGCAGCATCATGGTTTGGGCCTGCTTTTCTTCAGCAGGGACAGGGAAGATGGTTAAAATTGATGGGAAGATGGATGGAGCCAAATACAGGACCATTCTGGAAGAAAACCTGATGGAGTCTGCAAAAGACCTGAGACTGGGACGGAGATTTGTCTTCCAACAAGACAATAATCCAAAACATAAAGCAAAATCTGCAATGGAATGGTTCAAAAATAAACATATCCAGGTGTTAGAATGGCCAAGTCAAAGTCCAGACCTGAATCCAATCGAGAATCTGTGGAAAGAACTGAAAACTGCTGTTCACAAATGCTCTCCATCCAACCTCACTGAGCTCGAGCTGTTTTGCAAGGAGGAATGGGAAAAATTTCAGTCTCTCGATGTGCAAAACTGATAGAGACATACCCCAAGCGACTTACAGCTGTAATCGCAGCAAAAGGTGGCGCTACAAAGTATTAACTTAAGGGGGCTGAATAATTTTGCACGCCCAATTTTTCAGTTTTTGATATGTTAAAAAAGTTTGAAATATCCAATAAATGTCGTTGCACTTCATGATTGTGTCCCACTTGTTGTTGATTCTTCACAAAAAAATACAGTTTTATATCTTTATGTTTGAAGCCTGAAATGTGGCAAAAGGTCGCAAAGTTCAAGGGGGCCGAATACTTTCGCAAGGCACTGTATATATATATATATATCTCCCTCTCTCTCTTTCTCTATCTACCCCTGCCAACTGATGACCCATCTCTCTCCACTGACTATGAAGTCCTGGGTCTTTTATGACATGAAGACTGAGGGGGTTTCATTTAAGCAGGACTTGAAGAGAGAATAGGGGCTCTATTCAATCAGACAATCTGCATAGTGGTTGTTTTGGCTGTGTGTCAGAGGTGAAACTGCGTTAGAGCTGTCAAATCCACAAGTGGTTCCTGGCATTATACCCAAAGCGGACATTACCATTGGCTGCACGGAGTCACATTAAGAGAAATTCCATGCAGCCTTGATCAACAAGTTCAATCACTGGAATATGAGATGTAATCTACACCTAGAAATTCTCATTATTTCATTTAATGATTTGGCGTCATTATTTCTATATAGCCTACACTTTCTTCTTCGGCACTTCCTAACACGAGAGGGATGGGTGTGGCTTTGTGACAGTGATCAAGAGCAGCTGCTCACCAATTTGACAGCTGCAATGCAGTTACACCTCCGACACCGCCAAAACATCCACTGTGTCGGGTGTCGACTCTCGCCAGTTAATACGTCATCTGATTTCATCTAGGCCCTGGGGTCCAACAGAGAGTTTCAAGACTATAGAAGGGAGAGTACCTGCCCGGTTACCTGGCATTGTCGTTGTTGTTTTTCTGCCATAAAGACATTTCTTTCAGTCAACTGTTTCTTTGAGGATGTAAAAGCCATGCTTGCCTATCTGCTGTACAAATGTATTGAAATTGTAGATACATGTGTAAAAATGGGGGAGAGCACCAATGTGAAGAAAATAGACACTTTTATTACACATGGGTGCTCATGGGAAAGAAAAAAAAATCTATTTTTCAAAAACATAGTCTTTTATACCTTCGACTATTATAAAGAGAAATTTGTAATGAAACCCTTTATGTCATGAAAACGATTCTGTTTTCTTTCTGTGGATGGAGAGTGAAGACCAAAACAACCTTTCATTTTAATTCGGGGTTGAGGATTTAACTGAAGTGTAAAAAAAACGACAAAGTGCCTTATTTTACTCATATGGTTTCTGATATCTGAATGTGTCATCAGCCTTTAAGCTGCAGGACAAGTCAGTACACACAGACTGTCAGCCACTGAGAGATGCCCTGAGACGGAGTCAGTCACCTCAGCCTTGTTGTTACACTAGACAGACACAGTAGGTCCCTTTCCGTAGATACACAAGAGTACTTTTTGGTGGCTCCATAGTACAGAAGGCCGGTGGCAACTTAATTGGGGAGGACGGGTTCATAGTTATGGCTGGAATGGAATAAATTGAATGGTATCGAATACATCAAACACATGGTTTCAATCACAGGAGACTCCTGAGGGGAGAACGGCTCATAATAATGGCTGGAACCGAACAAATGGAATGGTATCAAACACCTGGACATCATGGGTTTGGTGTATTTGATCCCATTCCACTTATTCCACTCCAGTCATTACCGCAAGCCTGCTCTCCCCAATTAAGGTGCCGCCAACCTCCTGTGGTTTCCATGCGTTTGATGCCATTCCATTTACTCCATTCCAGACATTATTATGAGCCGTCCTCCCCTCAGCAGCCTCCTGTGCTCCATCGAGTAGTAATATCAGTAGTATACCCAGGGCCGGCTCCAGGCATAAGCAACATAAGAAGTCCAACTCGTGCCAGCGTCGCCGTGGGACTCATTGGATTTATATGGGCAAAATGTGTAGAATTGCAGGAAATGAGCTTTAAAACTGCAACAATTTCTCTCTACACCATGGTAAAATTGGTAGAATTGCAGGAAATTAGCTTTAAAACTGTAAAAATAAAAATAAATCTCTCTGGTCCAATGGCATAATGAGTAGAGTTGCCTGAAATGTGTTATGAAATTGAAAAATAATTCTCTCTGCCCCATAGCGAAATCTGTAGAACTGCAGAAAACTTGCTTTAAAACTGCAGCATTTTCTCTACACCCCATGGCAAAATGTGTAGAATTGCAGGACATTTACTTTAGAATGTACATTTGTCTCTCCATCATCAAGAGGGGGGCCACAAAAAAAAATGTGCCTGCTTGGTGGGGGGGGCTCCCCAACCAAATCTCTCTTAGGGCCCTCAAAATGATAGAGCCGGCACTGAGTATAACAATACTGTCCGAGTCAGTGTCTACACAGTCCTATCAATGTCCTAAATGGACAAATAGTATTATGTCTTTGTCTGTTGATGAGGGCCTCAGCTCAGAGTCGCCCAATTGTTATATCCAGTAGTAGTAGCTACTCATGCCAGGACAGTCCCAAGGGTTTTTCTTGACATTCTCCAGATAGTCGAGCATGTCTTTACCTTTCCTTGAGTGGAGGGTCTGTCGTTCTTTATAAATAGACTGTGTTTCACTGTTATACGTGCTGTTCTGGACTGGCCTTATGTAGGAGTTGTCATTGACATAGACATCCCAGCTGAGCTCTCGACCATGATGTAGTTTTCTAACACCCATCACATGAGACATGACTTGTCTTTTTTTGCCCTCCTGATTACTATAGAGGAGTATTGGGTCGGTAGTCT
Organism: Oncorhynchus tshawytscha; assembly: GCF_018296145.1. Lineage (NCBI taxonomy): Eukaryota > Metazoa > Chordata > Actinopteri > Salmoniformes > Salmonidae > Oncorhynchus > Oncorhynchus tshawytscha. Next base: position 55,269,560 of record NC_056429.1, read on the forward strand.
CAGTGACCAGACATCTGCTGACTCGGCATCTGTGGTAGTTCTAGGTGAAGGGTTTATGTGATTGTGGTAACTAGGTGGTTGACTGTAAAACCTGTGTGTACTTCCCAGTCTACACCAAAACATTGCTCCACATCCCCTTCTTTATTTACTATGCAACAGAATGGCCTCTAGTGGTTTATGGAGAGTCTCTGTGTCTCAGATTGTGTCTTAATGTGTGTGCCATTTAGTTTCAGTCTCAGTATTATGTTTCAGACATTGTTCTGTAGTGCAATTGCATATTATTATTATCAGTTATAAATGATGAATTAGTATGTATTCTCAATAATTATTATGATTATGATTATTGTCATACTTATTATTATCATTGTTATTACTAATCTTATTATTATTTACGATAATGGATTGACTTTGAATTAAGATGAATATTTTATGATAAATTGTTATTGGTGATAAAAGAATGGTGGCAAATGAATGGTTTTATTGGTTGTGAGTGAAAACATATCATAGCCAATAAAGCATGGCAATCCCATCCCTTAATAACGTGCATGTTATGCTATTATCAGAGGTTTTTATATGCTATTTTGACAGCATTATTCTTGATCTGGTGTTTTATTCTGAGTGTGCAAATCAAGCGTGTTACAGGACTCCATGCTGTCAAACTCAACTGATTTTGTTAGCATTTACTCCATGAATTGTGTGTAACCATACCCAAATTATTGCCTATGATAAAACAGTATGTCTATTTGCAGCCATTGTTCTAAGTTTATAATGTATTTTTATATCTTATTTTCTATGTGTGTAAGACAAAATATTAAATGACTTCTTTACAGATTTGAATTACATAAACAACAAAATCAGCTACATTATTTGTTTCATTTGAGATTCTTTGTAGTTTATTAAATCAGGGTTTTATAATCCTGGTCCTGCTAATTAGAGTTTTTGCCTTAGAACTACACACCTGATTCCACTAATCAACTCATCATCAAACCTTTGATTGGTGGAATCAGTTGTCTGGTGCTAGGGAAAAAACTCAAATGTGCACCCTTTGGGCACCCAGGACCATGATTAAGAAACACTGCATTAAATTAACTCCTTGACAAAGCCTTATCTCTATTACTGATTCCTCACATTTAAGTTTTTCCTTTCCTCACATTTAGGGATGTTTGGTTGTGGCATGTTTCATTTAGCCAGTATTATTTTAATAAATGTTTCCAAACAGACATATTAACAAAGAACACTTGTTTTATTACCATCCTGAGGGCACTACTTAACTTTAGAGAGTCTGCCTCAAAAGGCTATAGAAGTTATTACCGTATAATGAGGTGGTAATTCTCAGGTATGAAACACTATGACACATACATCTAGCTATGAAGTCCTAACCCTCTTACATCATTGCGCCATTTGACTCAATCAAACATAGTAGATGCTTATTTTATGAGCATGTTGTTCTCTCAATAGTTACTGATAAAAATGACCTTACATTTCAGAGTACTTGAAATAGATTTGAACGATCATGTTTAAAAATAAAAAAAATTCAATGTTTGAAACTCTTTGATAAACTTCTCATTATCTTCATTTGCCAAAGTATTAATCTGTGTTTTATTTCAAACCCCCATAAAATACCCAAGTTTGAAGTAAATTTGAGATGTGTCTAGGTCCATGTTTTTCGGCGTGGCTGTATTGACTTGAGTTTTGTACAGTAACCACGGCTACTCCCCTCTGCATCTAGGGTAAAAGATAAATAGATTGACCATCGTTTGTTATGGAAATGCTGTAGCTTGATGAAGGTTTCATATAGAATCCTAGACAATTGGGACATCCCAGAGGAAGAACGTTTTCATTGGCCTAGAAATCTGCACTATTCTGAGGAGTTTATGGAAAAGTGTGGGCGGGAAATACAAGCGGTGGGTGGCACAATTTCGGTAGGTTCAAACCCTAAGGTTCTTAAACAAATGAAACTTGACAATATCTTACTTGAAGAGCTACGTCGTGGCCCAGCGAGAAACATTATATTCCACAACACAGGCTGAAACTTGAAGAGCTACGTCGTAGCGTACTGAGAAACATTATATTCCACAACACAGGCTGAAACTTGAAGAGCTACGTCGTAGCGTACTGAGAAACATTATATTCCACAACACAGGCTGAAACTTGAAGAGCTACGTCGTAGCGTACTGAGAAACATTATATTCCACAACACAGGCTGAAACTTGAAGAGCTACGTCGTAGCGTACTGAGAAACATTATATTCCACAACACAGGCTGAAACTTGAAGAGCTACGTCGTAGCGTACTGAGAAACATTATATTCCACAACACAGGCTGAAACTTGAAGAGCTACGTCGTAGCGTACTGAGAAACATTATATTCCACAACACAGGCTGAAACTTGAAGAGCTACGTCGTAGCGTACTGAGAAACATTATATTCCACAAGACAGGCTGAAACTTGAAGAACAGTGGGAAAGGAGCCTGGTGATTTGACAACGTTGTGTTTGAGTTGTTTACTTATGCAGTGTAGTTTATACAGTGAAGGACACCACAAACTAGGCTTGCGAATGGGTTGTAAAATGACCCCTGATCACTGATACAGAAGCAGAGAAGGAACACAGTGTGGCACAGAGGTGGGGTGGATGGCCAATCAATACCCCCTTTCACACTTTCTGACATTGGGAGGCATGAGTGGACATGTAATTGGGAATTGAGGGATTACTATCTGCGGTTATCTCCACAGCATGAAGCTAAAGTCAGTGGAGCATTCCTCAGATGCCCAAATGGCCACCGGGCCATCTACTCTCATACACACAACAACAACAACACCACCTCTGGTCTAGCAACCTGCTGTTATGAGACACACGAGAGCTGTTAACATTTTCCAATTTACAACCAATTCTCAACATGGCAACTAGGCTACAAGACTCCCTCCATCACAAGCACACAAATACTTTGGCCAAATCCATACTTGCACGTCCCACCCCTCACCCTTTCTGGGCTATCATTCCTTGTTTCACTCCTCATTCTCTTTTTCCCCTCTCCTCGTCCTCCATTCCGGAGCTTTCTAGGGGAATTGCTATGTTTATCACAGGGCTTAAATTGCCTGGGCTGCAGCGGCCCGCTGCTATGCGCTGATAAGATGTGCTGGGGGCCCCGGCGGCTGTTTGGGGGAAGAAATCACATCTTGTGTCGCCACCAGGTGTTGAGCCACGTAAGTGTTTGTTTTTGTAGAAGAAGAAAAAAAGCTCTGCTCCCAGATCTCTGATTGGGTTGTGGGATTCTGAGTCTCTCTCTCTCTCTCTCTCTCTCTCTCTCTCTCTCTCTCTGGGGACAGAGGGGGAGTCAATTATGAAGAGTGTTAAAGTAGATGTGACTCTCTCTGGGCGTCACATTTTAACTCCTGGGGAGGAGAAATGAGAAGTGAAATGTTCAAGTTCACCCTGCCATAGATCAACAGCAGCCATAACAGCAACACTGCCATGCCATGGGGTAGAGGAGGAGGACGAGGAGGAGGAGAGGGTTGGAGCAGAATACTGGAGTCTCCGCTGTGCGGATTGATCTGTAAATTGCTTCTGCCAGACTGCCATGCCCTGCAGAAACCCACATGTTATGGAGAAACCATGCTGTGATCATATCAAAGCTGTGTTCTGTTGTTATCAGGGTCAATGGTACTTTTTCATTGTGTACTTTGTTCTTCTCTGCCATCTATTCCATTCAGCAGAACAGTACCAGACTCTGGCTGTGATACATCCAATATTCTGCCCCAGAGTGGGGATCAATCAGAGAGAAGTACTCATCCCTCTCCTGCTCCGAATCTGCATGAGAGAGAGAGAGTGGTTGAATAATGTTCCCCCTGAATCGTAATCTGCAGACCACCCCCCCTCCCACCCTTCGACTCCCATCCCCAACTTGGAGTATGCCCCCCACCCCCACCCTCCCAGTCCTACTCCTAATGTAACATAATGCAGTGTGGGGGGGGGGGGGCTAATGAGTATGTAAATGTCCTTAAGGGAGGGTAGGGAGGGGTGGGGTTGGGAGTCCAGTACAGGCAGTGAGGATGAAAGCAGAGCTTTCAGGGACTGGGTAGAGAGTCCTGGGAGGGCGTTCAGCCGCCACACAGGGATCACCTTAGGAAGGCGCAGAGCACTTGTGACCTTCATGTCGACGCTGGCTGGGATCTTGGTCAGCTTTCTGGTGGCGGCTGGGAAAACTGAAAAGTGATGCATTGCGGCAATACCATAGTACCATTACCAATCCTTACCTCTGTTATCTTATGTTATGGATATACAGTGTCATTGAAATGTGTCCCCTGGGTGCTCTTTTAAATAAAGTTGAACGTTATGGCAGGGATACTGTTATTTTAACGCAGCAGTCTTTTCAATTTTCTCTGTATTCAGTTCGCTTCAGTATTTTATAATGATTTCATCTCCGTCTGTTGTTGCCCTTCTCACTGCCTTTGTGTTCTCCAACCAAAAGAAATGAAACACATCTAAGTGAAGAGGAAAACAATGCCATGAAACACTATTACCTACAGTCGTGGCCAAAAGTTTTGAGAATGACACAAATATTCATTTCCACAAAGTATGCTGCTTCAGTGTCTTTGGATATTTTTGTCAGATGTTACAATGGAATACAAAATTACAAAAATGTCATAAGTGTCAAAGGCTTTTATTGACAATGAGATGAAGTTGATGCAAAAGAGTCAATATTTGCAGTGTTGACCCTTCTTTTTCAAGACTTCTGCAATCCGCCCTGACATGCTGTCAATTAACTTCTGGGCCACAACCTGACTGATCCTGACTGATGGCAGCCCATTCTTGCATAATTTGTGTGTTTTTGTTTGTCCACCCGCCTCTTGAGGATTGACCACATGTTCTCATTGGGATTAAGGTCTGGGGAGTTTCCTGGCCATGGACACAAAATATCGAGGTTTTGCTCCCCGGGCCACTTAGTTATCACTTTTGCCTGATGACAAGGTGCTCCATCATGCTAGAAAAGGCATTGTTCATCACCAAACTGTTCCTGGATGATTGGGAGAAGTTGCTCTCGGTGGATGTGTTGATACCATTCTTTATCCATGGCTGTGTTCTTAGGCAAAATTGTGAGTGAGCCCACTCCCTTGGCTGAGAAGCAACCCCACACATGAATGGTCTCAGGATGCTTTACTGTTGGCATGACACAGGACTGATGGTAGCGTTCACCTTGTCTTCTCCGGACAAGCTTTTTTCCGGATGCCCCAAACAATCGGAAAGGGGATTCATCAGAGAAAATGACTTTTCCCCATTCCTCAGCAGTCCAATCACTGTACCTTTTGCAGAATATCAGTCTGTCCCTGTTGTTTTTCCTGGAGAGAAGTGGCTTCTTTGCTGCCCTTCTTGACACCAGGCCATCCTCCAAAAGTCTTCGCCTCACTGTGCGTGCAGATGCACTCACACCTGCCTGCTGCCATTCCTGTACTGGTGGTGCCCCGATCCCGCAGCTGAATCAACTTTAGGAGATGGTCCTGGCGCTTGCTGGACTTTCTTGGGTGCCCTGAAGCCTTCTTCACAACAATTGAACCGCTCTCCTTGAAGTTCTTGATGATCTGATAAATGGTTGATATAGGTGCAATCTTACTGGCAGCAATAACATTGCCTGTGAAGCCCTTTTTGTGCAAAGCAATGATGACGGCACGTGTTTCCTTGCAGGTAACCATGATTGACAGAGGAAGAACAATGATTAAACCACCCTCCTTTTGAAGCTTCCAGTCTGTTATTCAAACTCAATCAGCATGACAGAGTGATCTCCAGGCTTGTCCTCGTTAACACTCACACCTGTGTTAACGAGAGAATCACTGACATGATGTCAGCTGGTCCTTTTGTGGCAGGGCTGAAATGCAGTGGAAATGTTTTTTGCATGGCAAAGAGGGACTTTGCAATTAATTGCAATTCATCTGATCACTCTTCATACCATTCTGGAGTATGTGGAAATTGCCATCATACAAACTGAGGCAGCAGACTTTGTGAAAATTAATATTTGTGTCATTCTCAAAACTTTTGGCCACGACTGTACATGTGTAGAGTGTGCTGAGCAGAACTCCCCTTCTCCGTATTTAGCCAAGATTTTGATTTGAATGTGGCTGCAGGGAGATGTTGTAGCCTTAACATCACCGTAATGAGAGGGAATGAGTTCCACTTGATTGTGAGAGTGAGTAATGAGCTATTTACATATCTAATAGTTTTTCCCTTTTGCACTTGCTAGTTTTCACCTCATCCGTATCGCAGAAGTTTCGCGTTACAGCGTGATTGAAATGTACAGTTAATGTTTCCGCGTTAGCGCAGACTGCATTCACGGTAATCGCTGCATATGTAAGGTCAACCCGGGAATTACCTTGAAATTTCCATCGTGCAATATGTAACGTTTCAACGATACAGACAGAATAGAGCCGTAAATATCAGGGATTGGCACAATGCACCGCCACCTATATAAGTAAGCATATAAAACGGGGGTAATACATTTGAAGTCTGAGGTTTACATACACCTTAGCCAAATACATTGAAGCTCAGTTTTTCACAATTCCTGACATTTAATCCTAATAAAAATTCCCTGTCTTAGGTCAGTTAGGATCACCACTTTATTTTAAGAATGTGAAATGTCAGAATTATAGTAGAGAGAATGATTTATTGTTTATTTTCCTTAAGCCATTTTGCCACAACTTTGGAAGTATGCTTGGGGTCATTGTCCATTTGGAAGACCCATTTGCGACCAAGCTTTAACTTCCTGACTGATGTCAGGACTGATGTTGCTTCAATATATCCACATCATTTCCTCATGATGTCATCTATTTTGTGAAGTGCACCAGTCCCTCCTGCAGCAAAGCACCCCCACAACATGATGCTGCCACCCCCGTGCCTCACTGTTGGGATGGTGTTCATCGGCTTGCAAGCCTCCCCCTTTTTCCTCCAAACATAACGATGAGTTTGAGTTTGAAGGTAGGCCTTGAAATACATCCACAGGTACACCTCCAATTGACTCAAATTATGTCAATTAGCCTATCAGAAGCTTCTAAAGCCATGTTGTCACAACTTCTACCGAAGTCGATGCCTCTCCTTGTTCGGGCGGTGCTCGGTGGTCGACGTCACCGGTCTTCTAGCCATCATTGATCCATTTTTCATGTTCCATTGGTTTTGTCTTGTCTTCCTACACCTGTTTTCAATCTCATTCATTACCTGTTGTGTATTTAACCCTCTGTTTCCCCTCATGTCCTTGTCAGAGATTGTTTGTTGTTCAGCATTCGTGTTGTTTGTATTGGTGCGTGACGGGTCCTCTTACCCACTTTGTTTTATTGTATTTCATGGTTATTTCATGTATTTCATGGTTATTTCATGTATTTCATGGTTTGTTTTCAAGTTATTAAACAACTCCATTCCGCTAAGTTTGATTCTCCTGTGCCTGACTTCCCTGCCACCTATACACACGACACTGACACGTCATCATTTTCTGGAATTTTCCAAGCTGTTTAAAGGCACAGTCAACTTAGTGTATGTATACTTCTGACCCACTGGAATTGTGATACAGTGAATTATAAGTGAAATAATCTGTCTGTAAACAATTGTTGGAAAAATGACTTTCAATGACTCCAACCTAAGTGTATGTAAACTTCCGACTTCAACTGTATGTTGTTTGTTTGTTCTTCCTGTCTGTAAGGGTATTGAGTTGAGAGTGGGGAATGAGCCAGGTTCATGGGGAGACAGGTTTTGCATTATTACTGCAATTACACCATGCAGACTTGTTGATGACACGAGGGAACAAAGAATGGATGACGATCACAAGTATAGATAAATACAGGTCAATGGAAAAGATAAGGAAAATACTGCATGTCAGTCATTGCACACATCAAAATGAATGATTAAAGAACCGCTACAAGACAAACTCTTTCAGCTGAACGTGTCCAGCTCCATCTGTCAGTGGATCACTGACTTCCTGACCAAAAGGACGTAACACCTGAAGCTGGGAAAATACCTTTCGGACTCTTTATCCCTCAGCACCGGAGCGCCGCAAGGATGCGTGCTCTCCCCTCTACTCTACTCACGCTACACCAATGACTGCACCTCTAACAACACATCTGTCAAACCTCTCAAGTTTGCAAGTGACCCCACTGTGGTCATTCTCATCACCAATGGTGATGAGTCCATGTGCTGTGGAGAGGTCGACCGGCTTATGGCCAGGTGCAGTCTCATTAATTTGGAACTCGTGGAAATGGTGGTTGACTACAGAAAACTCCCCTCCCCCACCATCTCTCCCCCTGGCTGAATCATTCAAATTCCCGGGACCATAATCTCCCACAACCTCAAATGGGAGGACAACATCACAACGGTCAGCAAGAAGGCACATCAGCAGATCCTGATCCGGTTTAATGCATCAATCATTTAGTCCATCCTCATCTCCTCCATCACCGTCTGGTTTGGGTCTGCATCTGCCCGCTGCAAGGACAAACTGCAACAGATTGTCCAGTCTGCAGAGAGGGTCATTGGCTGCAAACCTGCCCTCCATCGGGGTCCTGCACTACTCCAGGGCAAGGAAGCGTGCAGGAAAGATCATCGCTGACCACTTCCATTCCAGTCACCCCCTCCTCCAAAAATGTACTTCTGACCAAAACTTCCCGCCAACTGGCCGTCTGGCCCATAGAGACTAAAGGACTATGCACTCTATGCTGGACACCACATCAAGCCATCTCTGAACTGTACACAAAATAACTGCAATATAGTGCATTGCACTCTGTATATCAACCGTATACCCACTATAGAGTGTATATCTGCTCATTCTCTAATAGCTCTGTGCTCACTCTACCTAGTTGTATATAATGTTTGTAAACTTTGTTGAAACTCCGCTGTCTGTATTCTGTCTGTAAATGTTGTTGATCACTAGCAGCACCATATCACCAAGTAAAATATGTGTATTAAATGTACTTGGTGATGTAAAGGGGATTCTGATTCAAAAACATGCATTTTCTGTTTCTCTATTGTCATGTGGTAACAAGTAGCATTCAGTATTAAATGAGGGAAGTGAATGAATAGGTCTGTATACCACTCCACACTGAGCCCTGATTGAGCACATGCTGGATCTGACTTAAAACTCTTTTGTTTAAAGAAAAGGCCCATAAATGAGGGCTTACAAATTTGTCTTCAAGGTGTCCAAATTCTTGCTGATCCGACCCCCCCTCTCTCTCTCACACACCATCTCCTCCTCATGTCCTCCACACTGGTCTCAAAGAGGAGCTGACGACCTACAGCACTGTGTTCCCGTTTCCATAGATACCAGTGCCTCACTGGGGTCCCAGGGACTGGGCTTTAACTTTTTTTTTTTTTTCATTGGTGGGCTCCCAATAATGACACAGGAAGGGAACAGTGGGGGGGTCTAGGAACCCGAGATGGGGCAGAGAGAAGAAGCAAGCAACAACAACATTCAGAAATGCATTCATAATGACATCACTACCATTTCCCACAGCCGTTCTCATAGAGGGAGCCTTCTGCCTTCATTTATTGGCTCGGGGTTGGCTTTTCAGGAGCCCGGGAGGCCATCTCTCCCCTCGTCTCAATGCCCTTTTTGTTTGCGGAACAGAGAGCTCGTTTCTAGGGCCACAGAAAAGCCTGGGTAATTTAGTTTGGGGTTGCCAGGAAGTCTGAGTCCTCTAGCCTGGCAACAATGGCAAATGTTATTGGCTCACTTTGAGGGCCCAGAAACTCCACAGCTGCAAATCCTGAATTCTAATAGAAACTATTTTTTCCCCCTCCCACTCTCTCTCTCATTCTCTGTCCTTACAAATTCCTTCACCCCTCCATCTCGAGTGATTGTAGAGTAGCCCGACAGAAAAAGAGGAGCACTTTTCTGGGCTTGTGTGGGTCCCCTAGAGGTTTAAGTGCGCAATAGTTGTTTGATTTAAATTGCTGTCTGCCTGCTAAATGTGACAGAGTTTGTTGTCTGATAAGCTGTGCCTATATAAATAAATACACTTTTACTTAATATTTATGTAACAGACATGAATCTACAGTGCCTTCAGAGGGTATTCGCATACCTTGACTTTTTGTTGTGTTACAGCCTGAATTTAAAATGTAGATGTTTTGTCACTGGCCTACACACAATACCCCATAATGTCAAAGTGGAATTATGTTTTTCAAATTTTGTACAAATGAATTAAAGGTGAAAAGTTGAAATGTCTTGAGAAATAAGTATTCAACCGATTTTGTTATGGCAAGCCTAAATAAGTTCAGGAGTAAACATTTGCTTAACAAGTCACATAGGTTTCATGGACTCACTCTGTGTGCAATAGTGTTTAACATGATTTTGGAATGACTACCTCATCTCTGTACCCCACACATACAATTATCTGTAAGGTTCCTCAGTCGAGCAGTGAATTTCAAACACAGATTCAACCACGAAGCCTCGCAAAGAAGGGCACCTATTGGTATATGGGTAAAAATAAGAATATATAAATAAGAATTTGTTCTTAACTGACTTGCCTAGTTAAATAAAGGTTAAAAAAACAGACATTGGATATCCTGTTGAGCATGGTGATGTTATTAATTACACTTTGGAAGGTGTATAAATATACCCAGTCACTACAAAGATACAGGCGTCCTTCCTAACTCAGTTGCTGGAGAGGAAGGAAACTGTTTAGGAATTTCCAATGCAGACTTTAAAACAGTTACAGAGTTGAATGGCTGTGATAGGAGAAGAATAAAAAGGGATCAACAATATTATAGTTACTCCGCAACACTAATAATTGACCGTGTAAAAATATTCCAAAACATGCATCCTGCTAGCAACAAGGCACTAAAGTAATACTGAAAAGAAACGTGGCAAAGCAATTAACTTTTTGTCCTGAATAGAAACTGTTATGTTTGGGGCAAATCCAATACAACACATTACAGATGAACTTTTATTTGTATTTATTTTATTGAATTTCAAAACATACAATCTTCCTGCAGTGAAGCCACTCAACATTTACATTAGGGAAAGGGGGATACCTTGTCAGTTGTACAACTGAATGCCTTCAACTGAAATGTCTTCCGCATTTAACCCAACCCCTCTGAATCAAAGGTGTGGGGGGCTGCCTTAATCGACATCCACGTCTTCAGCGCCCATTACATTCAGTCATCTAGCAGACTCTCCCATCCAGTGCGACCCACAGGAGCAACCAGGGTCAAGCGCCCCACCCAAGGGCACAAGGACAGATTCCCCACCCAGTCGAATCGGGGACCCAAACCAGTGACTTCTCGGCCACCGGCCCAAGCTCCCAACCGTCAGGCCACCAACCATCCAAGATCCCCCCCACAGTTCCCCTCGAGAGCCTCCCCTCAACCATCCAAGCCCCCACCCCACCCCCCGTACCCACCTATCTCAACCCATCCCACCCATCTCTGCTGGCCACCCTCTTTGGATTTCTACGCACCATATATCTTTCAACTATGCTGTGATGTACACTACCGTTCAAAAGTTTGGGGTCAATTAGAAATGTCCTTGTTTTTGAAAGAAAAGCACATTTTTGGTCCATTAAAATAACATCAAACTGATCAGAAATACTGTGTAGACATTGTTAATGTTGTAAATGACTATTGTAGCTGGAAAAGGCAGATTTTTTATGGACTATCTACATAGGCGTACAGAGGCCCAATATCAGAAACCATCACTCCTGTGTTCCAATGGCACGTTGTGTTAGCTAATCCAAGTTTCTCATTTCAAAAGGCAAATTGATCATTAGAAAAACATTTTCAAATTATGTTAGCACAGCTGAAAACTGTTGTTCTGATTAAAGAAGCAATAAAACTGTCCATCTTTAGACTAGATGAGTATCTGGAGCATCAGCATTTGTGCATTCGATTACAAGCTCAATAGGGATGCTGGTCTTCTAGGCAGAGCTCCGCTGTCCAGTGTCTGTTCTTTTGCCCATCTTAATCTTTTATTTTTATTGGCCAGTCTGAGATATATCTTTTAATTTGCAACTCTGCATAGAAGGCCACTAAATAGTTGTATGAACATAACAAGATTCAACAACTGAGGCATAAACTGAACAAGTTCCACAGACATGTGACTAACAGAAATGGAATAATGTGTCCCTGAACAAAGGGGGGTTCAAAATCAAAAGTAACAGTCAGTATCTGGTGTGGCCACCAGCTGCATTATGTTCTGCAGTGCATCTCCTCCTCATGGACTGTACCAGATTTTCCAATTCTTGCTGTGAGATATTATCCCACTCTTCCACCAAGGCACCCCTAGCCCTCACCCTCCAATCCAACAGATCCCAGACGTGCTCAATGAGATTGAGATCCGGGCTCTTCGCTGGCCATGGCAGCACACTGACATTCCTGTCTTGCAGGACATCACGCACAGAACGAGCAGTGTGGCTGGTGGCATTGGCACGCTGGAGGGTCATGTCAGGATGCTGTGACACACCGCCCCAGACCATGACGGACCCTCCACCTCCAAATCGATCCCGCTCCAGAGTACATGCCTCTATGTAACGCTCATTCCTTCGACGATAAACGCAAATCTGACCATCACCCCTGGTAACACAAAACCGCGACTCGTCAAATAGCACTTTTTACCAGTTCTGTCTGGTCCAGCGACAGTGGGTTCGTGCCCGTAGGCGACGTTGTTACCAGTGATGTCTGGTGAGGACCTGCCTTGCAACAGGCCTACAAGACCACAGTCCAGCCTCTCTCAGCCTATTGCGGACAGTCTGAGCACTGATGGATGGATTGTGCGTTCCTGGTGTAACTCAGGCAGTTGTTGTTTCCATCCTGTACCTGTCCCGCAGGTGTGCTGTTCGGATGTACCGATCCTGTGCAGGTGTTGTTACACGTGGTCTGCCACTGCGAGGACGATCGGCTGTCCGTCCTGTCTCCCTGTAGCGCTGTCTTAGGTGTCTCACAGTACGGACATAGCAATTCATTGCCCTGGCCACATCTGCAGTCCTCATACCTCCTTGCAGCATACCTAAGGTACGTTCACGCAGATGAGCAGGGACCCTGGGCATCTTTATTTTGTTGTTTTTCAGAGTCGGTAGAAAGGCCTCTTTAGTGTCCTAAATTCTTATAACTGTGACCTTAATTGCCTACTGTCTGTAAGCTGTTAGTGTCTTAACAACCGTTCCACAGGTGCATGTTCATTAATTGTTTATGGTTCATTGAACAAAGATGGGAAACAGTGTTTAAACCCTTTACAATGAAGATCTGTGAAATTATTTGTATTTTTATGAATTATCTTTGAAAGACAGGGACCTGAAAAAGGGACGTTTCTTTTTTTGCTGTGTTGAACTTGTACCAGTCTGTTTAGCTATCATTCCACTCCTTGCCATGCTGAACATGTTTGGTAATGACACAGAGTACAAGGGGTGGAATATACACAAAACATGTTCTAGATTTCAGGCAGTGTGACATACCTTGCATGCATCTTTTTTTATGGCCCTGTGAGATATTCTGGGCAGCAGATAAAGAAAAGTGGAGTTAGGGCTCGATCCAATCTGTAAAGCTGAAGCGTTACAGATTCCAAGATAGAAATGTAAAGGGAATTCCCAATTGAGCCGACATATGCAGTGTTTGCCATGAATGCAGTCTCTCCTAAAGTGGAAACATTCCCTTTAAATTTAAATCCCGCTGTAAAACTGAATTTACACAATGCGGATTGAATAGTGCCCTTAGTCAGTAGACCAATAACAATTTTTATGAATTGTCTTAAATGTGAATAGATGACCCAATAAATAAAATCTGTGCAAAAAAAACTATTATAACAATTCAATTCAATTTTCAATTCAATTTCTTAAAAAAGGAAGATAACTTCAAAACATTGACAAGTCTTCCGTTTCTGTAACAGGTCATGCTGTGAATGGTGATTTGAAGTGTTTTGCTGCCATCTAGTGGGGGACTTTAAAACCACATGGTGAATTACCAACAGCAACTGGACAGTTGTACTTTATTAATAGTCTCGCTGAAGTCAAACTACAACTGAATAGTGGTAAAGCACAATTGAGTTGTGATCCCTTTACTGATTTAGCAGTTACAATATTCTGAAATCCACCATAGGCCTACACGTTCTCAAACAGATCCAGGACATCATGGACCGTTTTTTTTTCATGAAAGGTTTATTACCAAAACGCAAGACAAAACATGTCAACTGTATTCTAATGGCAAACACAATACAAAAAACATACACCTCTCTATAGGATGTAGGTCCGCTGCATCAAAAAATTAAATAATGACAGCGAAAAAGAAAACAATGAGTTTCAGAATTCAAAAAGCTGAGATTGCTGAAAAATGAGAGAAGAACGTTTGCCATTGGAGAAAAAGGCCAGAACCACAAACAAAAAAATGCAAAACTATATTTAACCCAACTCAACTAAGGTTTAAGGGAAGCAGGGGAATCTAGCTCTTCAAAAACAAACAAACAAAAAAAACATTTAGTAACATAAATACAGGGAAAGTACCAAGCCTTTATCATAATTGTTCCATCTTCAATTATCATTGTGGGTGCAATAGACTGGGTCTGTGCTTGATACATGCCACTCCACTTTCCCTAGGTGTCATTTTCAAACACTCAAAGAAATATAGGTTAGAAGTCACAAATAAAATACCAATTCAAACAGTAAATGGTATTCACAAAGTCAAGTGTTGATCATTGTTCAGAGTACCCTGGTTGTGCTTAAAGCAAATGCAAAACATTGAACAGGAGACTAGTTAAGCACTTTGAACAGATAATTGAACAGTTTAGCTGGAAAAGGAAATCCATCTGGCTATGCATGTATACAAGCATTATGGAGATACACAGTAAGTAGTTGACAGCACTTGATAATATTTCTGTGAATGGTAATAGATTTTGAAAGGTACACCTGAAAAGGTGGAACTTTGGTGGCAAATGGGGAAGGTGTTGCCACCTAAAAGTTGTTTTCAACGATGGCCATGGATGTGAATCACATTCACTACCATTTCAATTGCACCTTTGTTCCCAATTCATAAATAAGTTGTGCAGTTTCCCCTACAACCTCAATAAACAAATACTTGAACAAAATATTAAATCCCTAATCCCAGGAATATTTGAGTGTTTTTGTCAAAATGCACTGCACATATTATTAAATATCTCAATTATTCTTACTTTCACAAAAGCAATGCTTTACACACACAGTAACAGCAGATGTAAAAACGACATATATTCTCATGTTATATTCATCATGCATACATATATATGGAGTCACAGTTGTATACGTTGTGGTAATTGCAGTATATGTTGACAAATATCAAATATAGCATATTCAAGTTCTAAGGATCTGACTGGACTTAATATTTGGACAAATCCTTTAAATCAACAATCTGAACATTCATCTGAACACTGTGTAGTAGAATAAAACTAATTGAGAACGTGGTTGATCACTCAACACTAGCAGTTTTCAAAAAAAGATACAAATCAATTATCCCAAACATGTAGAAATAAATATTGTCTTTTCATTTCACCACTGTGTGTCATTAAGATCATTAATCAAGTGATGTGGAGTAGGGGACAGGAAAAGAACGCAGTTTTCTGATTGAAGGATTAATAATTAGCACATTTACTGGCGATGCCTGGAATTCAATCAACCTCCCTTTGTTTTTTCCTCAACGTTCTTCGTTGTTTTTTCAGCATCAGAGATTACTTGCATGAACAGATACAAATCAGAGGCTAAACCATAGAAGCTTGATTGAACCAGAGACTGTATGTGGCGTAGTTCAGACATCAGATTAATCCACTGAGGTCAAATCCGGATTTAGTTTGATGGCAAGGTTTTCATTTTGACCCTTTGTCACATCAGAGATAAAAAAGAAAAGAAAAAAAGATTACATACAGAAAAGGGTGTATACTCGATATCAGAAGCATTTTATAGCAGTTTTCTGATGTGTGTGTGTGTGTGGTAAGGGTGATATCTTGACATGGCCGATATACTACACAGCTGGCGAGACTCTAGGAACACTTTTACCCTAAACCTGTAACGAAGCATGGCCAAAAGGGAATTTCAACAAAATAAGTTTTGCATGAGCAGCAGAGGACAACATTGTCAGTGCAATTTAGGTAAAATGTGTATGAGGGGGGAAGGGGGTGGGGAACCCAAATTCCTAACCCCATCCCAAGATCCAATTTGCTGATACCATACAAACATAAGTCATTACACACTTTATATACTCAAGAGTAAAGCCAATTCCAGTCCCAAACCAAATCCCCCCCCAAACCCTGAAACCCAGAGTTTTGACACCCGAGTGTGGGCAGTCAAGAGCCGACCGCGACTGCGCTCACTCAGAGTCTGAATCAAGTGGCTCCATCTCATCTATGCCCTTCCGCTGGCGGGCCTCCTCCTCTGCGTGCTGCCGCTTGTGCCTGGAGTAGCTGGACGAGTGCACAAATGTCTTGCTGCAGGTTGTGCATTCATACTTCCCCCCTGTGGAGTGAGATCTCTCATGGTGGTGGAGGTTGGACAATCTGGTGAAGGTCTTTTTACAGTAAGAGCAGCTGAACTTGTTGTCTCCCTTGTGCATTTGCTGGTGCCTGGCGAGGCTCTGCACTTGGCTGAAACGCTTGTCACACTGCTCGCATGCATATGGTCCTTCCTCTTCCTCAGAGACCGATGCTTGGCGCTGGCGCTTGGCAGCTCTTGATCGCTTGTTCTTCTTACAGAGGGTGTAGAAGTTGGGTTTGTCCCTCGAGCACAACTTGAGGCGTATTTTCAAGTCAGAGGACTTGGTAAGACCGTCTTTACCGTGGGCATAGTTATTAAGCAGGTCCTTGACATGAGAGACCTGGTGTTTTGAGAGGCCAATGGAGTTCTTGAAGGTCATATCACATTGTGTACACGCGTAGAATTTCTCTCCAGAGAGGTTCTTCCTGATAGGAAACTTCTTTTCGCCAGGGATCTTCTTCTCATCAACCTGCTTCTTCTTTTTCCTGCTGCCAGGTGGGCGGCGGACATAACTGATTTCAGCAGGTATGACACCAGAGGGAATACCCTTCCCTTTTTTGTGGATGAGCCTATGACGCGACAAGCTGGAGCTGTGGTTAAAATCCTTCCCACAGATGTTGCATGGGTAAACTCTCATGCCCCGGTGTGTTCTCAGGTGAGTTCCGAGAGCTCTTCTGCTTTTGAATCGCATTGCACACTGCGTGCATTTGTATTTGTTCCCCTCACCTGACCCTGTATCTGTTTGCTTGTTTGGGGGTGGGGGTGCCTTTCCTGTGTGCAATTGTTGGTGTCTTGATAGGCTTGAGGAATGACTGTAGCATTTCCCACAGTAGTTGCAGCTGTAGTATCCCCCTGGTGAAATATATTCCCATTTCTCTGAGCCCGAATCAGAGCCATCTCCAACAGGAACCAGCTGGCTACTCCCTGGCTCAGTGTGGTCATCCTCATCCGAGTCGTCCGTCTTTACTACAACACTCTGTTCTGCTATCTCACAGCCAGGGAACTCCTCTTCATACTGGGCAAAGAAGGGCTCGTCTGGCTCTGCCTTCACATGCTCCAGATTTAGGCCAGACCCCTCGTCCGCCTCCTTTTTCACACAGGATATTGTGAACTTGGACCCGACCTCTGCCCACTTGACAACATATTCTATGGGTTGGGTATCCAGTTCCACTGTGATGAAGTCTGCCCCAAGTGCATCCGGTTCAGAGGAAGTCAAGTCAGTCTCAGAGTCCTCCATTGGAGCAAACCCCAAATGTCAATGTGTGTAACTTTTGGTCTCGTTGGAATTACAGGGTCAATGGTACAAGAAGACTCCCCCACTCCTAAAAGAGAGAGGGGAAAAAAGAAAACTGTTTTTTTTTTTTACATAACAAATGAACACCACATCCAATAATATTACACAAACAAAATACCTTTGAAAATCACAGATAAAAACATGGACATACTTGTACTTTCACTATCGAAACGTGGAGTTGAATTGTGTGGAAATGAACCGAGGAAGTGCTTTGCATTACGTTGACTGGAGAAAACTAAACAAAAAACGACGTTTGCTTCAGTAGGAGTGGTGCTACGTTAAACGGTTGCACGAGCTTGAGCGAAACACCAGAAATTATTAGCAATTAGAAAATGTTAGTAAATATACTACATTTGAGGACGAAAGAAAATGACCAGACAAAGCAGCAACAATAAACAGGAAATACAGTAGGGACTGGGATGAGCACAATGCATCATGGGAGGGGATTAAATGGGCTGTAGCTAAAAGGCCGCCGACAACAGACAGGAGACAGATGTATGTATTGTGTCGAAAACACTCACAAATCCCGAAATGACATCTCAAAACTATATCGACCAAAGATATGTACTAGTACAATGTATGTTTTATTCATTCTCTAGGATTATCTCAGAATGCTCTCGGGCTAAAACGAATTCATTCTGCCCGCCATAAAAATAGCGCTGAGCATAAACCATGTTTTTTTTTCTTCCGTAATCGTGCATTATTCAATTTCAATAGATTTTCTCAGACAAATATTTCTCTATCGACCAAGCTGCATAGTACTGTTCATAGAAAGCATAATACATTAAACAATGTACATGTCTAGTCACTGATCATGTACATCTTGGTGGGTTGACAGGGTCAAATCGAGCATCGATGACACATGCAGCTTGAGGAGGGCATAAAACGAGAGCCAACGCTCCAGGGCTGGCTTCATACCATTGTCCACAGCAAATTATTTTATCAGAAGTCCCCTCGTTACGAGATTGACATTTTTTTTTAACAGGAATTACCACCAAACGGTGGCTGAGCACATCACCCGGCATAATATGCTCAATAGATAATGGCAAGCTGGCTATATTTGGCATAAATAACCAAGACGTTATTGTATTGTCGTTGTTGTGATTATAAGGCAGGTTATGTAGCCAAATTTGACGTATGAACAATTAGCTATACCGAATTAAGCGATGACGCAAGCTTAATGGTCTCGAGATTAGTATTTACCGGGCTTTTATCCTTTTAGATTCGTTGTCTTGACCCTCGACGAAATGAGTCGATTCTGCCGCACCTCTGTCAATTCACAACCAGCGTCCTCATGAATGTCAAGCCTTGGCAATGGCTGCGTATCATCACTGATTTTAAATACTGTGGATTGTCTTAAAGTGTTTGAAGGACAGTGTGTGGCTGGCTAGCCACATGCATTTTAAAACCATGCGCTCTACCGCTCCTGCGCAGCATTCACATCTCGAATTTCATTGGGCAATGCACCAGAGAGGAACAATCATTGGACAGGACATAGCTACCAAGCACAGGGTGTCGTGAAAACTGTAGTGAACAGTTTATTTAAACTGTCGAATTATTCGTCTACTGTCCATTACGTGCAAAGATACAATTTCAAAGTTCGATTGTTAAATAAGAGTAATGGCCTTTAATCACCCTTTCCATTCTAACCATCTAATTTCAGATTTATTGTCGATCCAAACACAGGACGTCGTTCTTGTCTTTACGACTTTTTGAGTGATGATGTGTCATGTGGTTGTCAACAAGTATGCTACTAGCTAGCTGTCACTGTAACGACATGTAACTTATCTGACAGGGTCGGAGTTGAGAAACCAGTAGTACACCCACTCAAAGCAGCTAACTATTCAGTGCTACTCAGATAGAAGCTAGCTAACTAACGTTCAGATAGCCAGAAACAAGACGAGGTAGTGCTAGCTAGTCAATATACCTAGTTAACAAAGCCTGGGTTTTAAATGCTCACCAGAATCGCTAGTTCATAGGCTAGTCATCCATTGAAAGCCACCTAGCTACATTTTCCTAGCTACAGTAGTTGCGCTAATAATTCCTTAAAAGTACAGTTAAAGTAGCTAGCCAAGGAAGGAAGACAGTCTCACACAAGTTTAGAAAACATGGACTAAATTCAGCTGATGCTCATGGCCACAAGACGTAGCTCAGTTTGAATTGCATCATTTGTACATAGCAGGTTAACAAACGATTTACATGGGACGCCGGGGTCCTGCGAGTTCAGTGTTTGGAAATTTTAGGGAACCAGGTGGATCAAGGAAGACTAAGGGATGTTTTTAGCTAAAAACCACCCTTACTGGATCCACTTGTTGATGTTCCTGGTCAAGGGTATCCAGTATAGGTGGTTTTAGCATATTTAGTGGAGCCTCGCCAGAATATTCAAACACTGAACTCGCCGGTGTCCCATGTAAATTGTTTGTCAATCTGATATGGACAAACTACACAACTCAGTTGTTGTGGCCATGAATACCAGCTGACTGTCTTTTTTCTTCTTTCCTCGGGCAGTAACTGGTACGTGGATCCAATATATCTTACACATGTGAGTTCCAGTTAGGATGAATTAATCTAGTTTTTTTCACCCTTGGAGGCTGTTGTATTACAGTGGAAATCTTGTTTTGTCTCTTACTCTCGCTATTGAGCCTGTATGAATGTGCTCTCTCGTCAGGATACTGTTGTTCAGAGAAACTAGCCAACAACATATCTAACGACTTCAAACTGAAGTTGGAAAGATTGCAAACTAGCTGCACTTCGTTTCGTCTGAATGTTTTTTTCAATTCATTTCTTTATATATACATAAAAATTATGCCAACTGATTCATGATTTCGACTGGCGCTGCCTGCCTCTCTCTCGTCCCGAATCCTACACGTTCATTACTATGGGACAGTTGGAGATTTTAACATTGAAACAATTCTGCAAATATCGGACAGACAGTAAGGTTTATACAAATCTCAGCTGCTAAACTAAATGTTAGTCTAAAAGATATGTGAGATAAAGTCTAGATGCTTTTTTTTATAGTGGAGATCAAGTTAATAATGTCCCTGTCTGGGTTGATGAGACAGTGGATTGCGTCGTCAAATGGAACAGAGTAAATGGGCATTTTAACGTCATAGATTTAGCGAGTAGTCGTTTGTGGAATAGACACCGTCTGGGATGCTCTTTTAACCAATCAGCATTCAGGGTTGGACCCACCCGTTGTATAAAATACAACAATACTAATATTCCCACAGGACCATGATGATTTCATTTGACCGGTTTGTGCTAACTAAACCACAGGCCGATTTGAACTAGCTTGTTTTCACCCTTGGAGGCTTTTGTATTACAGGGGAAATCTCGTTTTGTCGATTACTCTCGCTCTTGAGCCTGTATGAAATGTCAAATAAAATTGTGTAAAACAAGTTCTTGTTTGTTTTGCTTCTCAAGTGTAGCGTTTGGAGCTCTCAACGGGCTCCGCATGGGACTATCAGAGACCAAAAACATGGCTTGGTCTAAACCACTCAATGTACACCGATTTATCGAATCAGGCTGTGATTAAATTGGATCTCCTTCATATATTATTTCTGGTTTTGAGACACAAAGCAGATTAATAGTTCTATTCATCTCAATCCCTTTTTCAGTAGAATTGAATTACTCCTTCAGGTATCAACCAGCAGAGGGCAGTCTCTACCAATTAGTTCAGTATGCTTCAAAGGATTTCAGATGGCTGGTTGTTAAGTCTCCAATTTGTCATGCCCGCCATTGTGTTTGGGGTGGTGCAATGATTTCAAGGGTTCTATTTGAACTTTCTAAATATATTTAAATGTATCTATATGGGTAATGATGTTTAAGTAGTAGGATTTTGGCCCAACTCAATCTTCTTATGGGTTGCTTGAGCCATCTGCAATCTTTATTGATTTAGTAATAACTCCAAAAGGACAACCACCTGAAAGGTTAGTCTTCTCTTGCCCTTACAGATATGAGGCCATGATTTGGGACATAAAAGTATACTTAGCTTTTATTTTTTGTGTGGCGCAAAGTCATCTGCATACATAACCTGACCACAGGAGGACGGCTCATAATAATGTCTGGAACAGCGCAAATGGAATGGCATCAAAAACGTGGAAACCACTAATTCCGCTCCAGCCATAACCACGAGCCTCTCCTCCCCAATTAAGGTTCCACCAACCTCCTGTGAATCGGACTTGACATGGTATGACATGAATCAATGATTAAGTCATAGTGAGGAACTCACTGATCCAAAGGTAAACTACTGATAGCATTAGACCAGTGTTAGAGGGGTGGGAGAAGCACTGAATTATACACTTTTGAATTAGCTGAAATTGATTCTCACAAAACCTGTTGGCTGAATTTCTAATGCTGATATGCAGCACCATCGTTTTCCCCAATCGGTATCAGTAATAACACAACATTGTTCCATGGAAAACTGGAAATAGTAGGCCAATATGATGGGGTTATGTTGTAAACCCCTACTACGCTGTTGCTTTCACTGAGATTTTGTTTTGTCATGCTCACACATTGCCATTGAATGACCCTGTGCTCAAACACACCTGTGTTGACACACCTGACTTCTCAGTGCTGTGACACAGCTGAGGATGTCAAGGCCCAAAAACCTAGCTGTTCCTGCCAAGGGAGAAGGGCAAAGTCTGCCTTGGCCACGGGTACATTGTGTTCACTGTGTAATGCTGGCTACAGTTGGAATATTGGTTTCAAGCAGACCACCATAGTCCCTGTGCCCAAGAACACAAAGGCAAGCTGCATAAATGACTACAGACCTGTAGCACTCACGTCCGTAGCCATGAAGTGCTTTGAAAGGCTGGTAATGACTCACATCAACACCATTATCCCAGAAACCCTAGACCCACTCCAATTTGCATACCGCCCCAAACAGATCCACAGATGATGCAGTCTCTATTGCACTCCACAATGCCCTTTCCCACCTGGACAAAAGGAACACTTATGTGAGAATGCTATTCACTGACTACAGCTCAGCGTTCAATACCATAGTGCCTCAAAGCTCATCACTAAGCTAAGGATCCTGGGACTAAACACCTCCCTTTGCAACTGGATCCTGGACTTCCTGACGTGCCGCCCCCAGGTGGTGAGGGTTGGTAGCAACACATCTGCCACGCTGATCCTCAACACTGGAGCTCCCCAGGGGTGTGTGCTCAGTCAGGAAACTAAAAAGATTTGGCATGGGTCCTGAGATCCTCAAAAGGTTCTACAGCTGCAACATCGAGAGCATCCTGACTGGTTGCATCACTGCCTGCTACGGCAATTGCTCGGCCTCCGACCGCAAGGCACTACAGTGGGTAGCGCGTACTGCCCAGTACATCACTGGGGCTAAGCTGCCTGCCATCCAGGACTTCTGCACCAGGCGGTGTCAGAAAATTGTCAAAGACCCCAGCCACCCCTCTACTACTGCACGACAAGCGGTGCCGGAGTGCCAAGTCTAGGACAAAAAGGCTTCTCAACAGTTTTTACCCCCAAGCCAAAAAACTCCTGAAAAGGTTATCAAATGGCTACCCGGACTATCTGCAGTGTGTACCCCCCCAACCCCTCTTTTACACTGCTGCTACTCTCTGTTTATCATATATGCACAGTCACTTTAACTATACATTCATGTACATATGTACATTCTACCTCAATTGGCCTGACCAACCAGTGCTCCCGCACATTGGCTAACTGGACTATCTGCATTGTGTCCTGCCACCCACCACCTGCCAACACCTCTTTACGCTACTGCTACTCTCTGTTCATCATATATGCATAGTCACTTTAACCATATACACATGTACAGTGGGGCAAAAAAGTATTTAGTCAGCCACCAATTGTGCAAGTTCTCCCACTTAAAAAGATGAGAGAGGCCTGTAATTTTCATCATAGGTACACTTCAACTATGACAGACAAAATGAGAAAAAAAATCCAGAAAATCACATTGTAGGATTTTTAATGAATTTATTTACAAATTATGGTGGAAAATAAGTATTTGGTCAATAACAAAAGTTTATCTCAATACTTTGTTATATACCCTTTGTTGGCAATGACAGAGGTCAAATGTTTTCTGTAAGTCTTCACAAGGTTTTCACACACTGTGCTGGTATTTTGGCCCATTCCTCCATGCAGATCTCCTCTAGAGCAGTGATGTTTTGGGGCTGTTGCTGGGCAACACGGACTTTCAACTCCCTCCAAAGATTTTCTATGGGGTTGAGATCTGGAGACTGGCTAGGCCACTCCAGGACCTTGAACGCCTCCAACTCAATCATCAAGTTTGCGGACGACACAACAGTGGTAGGCTTGATTACCAACAACGACGAGACAGCCTACAGGGAGGAGGTGAGGGCCCTCGGAGTGTGGTGTCAGGAAAATAACCTCACACTCAACGTCAACAAAACTAAGGAGATGATTGTGGACTTCAGGAAACTGCAGAGGGAACACCCCCCTATCCACATCGATGGAACAGTAGTGGACAGGGTAGTAAGTTTTAAGTTCCTCGGCGTACACATCACAGACAAACTGAATTGGTCCACCCACACAGACAGCATCGTGAAGAAGGCGCAGCAGCGCCTCTTCAACCTCAGAAGGCTGAAGAAATTTGGCTTGTCACCAAAAGCACTCACAAACTTCTACAGATGCACAATCGAGAGCATCCTGTCGGGCTGTATCACCGCCTGGTACAGCAACTGCTCCGCCCACAACCGTAAGGCTCTCCAGAGGGTAGTGAGGTCTGCACAACGCATCACCGGTGGCAAACTACCTGCCCTCCAGGACACCTACACCACCCGATGTCACAGGAAGGCTATAAAGATCATCAAGGACAACAACCACCCGAGCCACTGCCTGTTCACCCCGCTATCATCCAGAAGGCGAGGTCAGTACAGGTGCATCAAAGCTGGGACCGAGAGACTGAAAAACAGCTTCTATCTCAAGGCCATCAGACTGTTAAACAGCCACCACTAACATTGAGTGGCTGCTGCCAACACACTGACTCAACTCCAGCCACTTTAATAATGGGAAATGATGTAAAATATATCACTAGCCACTTTAAACAATGCTACCTAATATAATGTTTACATACCCTACATTATTCATCTCATATGTATACGTATATACTGTACTCTATATCATCTACTGCATCTTTATGTAATACATGTATCACTAGCCACTTTAACTATGCCACTTTGTTTACATACTCATCTCATATGTATATACTGCACTCAATACCATCTACTGTATCTTGCCTATGCCGCTCTGTACCATCACTCATTCATATATCTTTATGCACATATTCTTTATCCCCTTACACTTGTGTCTATAAGGTAGTAGTTTTGGAATTGTTAGCTAGATTACTTGTTGGTTATTACTGCATTGTCGGAACTAGAAGCACAAGCATTTCGCTACACTCGCATTAACATCTTCTAACCATGTGTATGTGACAAATAAAATTTGATTTGATTTGATTTGATTTTGAAATGCTTCTTACGAAGCCACTCCTTCGTTGCCCGGGCGGTGTTTGGGATCATTGTCATGCTGAAAGACCCAGCCACGTTTCATCTTCAATGCCCTTGCTGATGGAAGGAGGTTTTCACTCAAAATCTCACGATACATGGCCCCATTCATTATTTCCTTTACACGGATCAGTCGTCCTGGTCCCATTGCAGAAAAACAGCCCCAAAGCATGATGTTTCCACCCCCATGCTTCACAGTAGGTATGGTGTTCTTTGGATGCAACTCAGCATTCTTTGTCCTCCAAAAACGACGAGTTGAGTTTTTACCAAAAAGTTATATTTTGGTTTCATCTGACCATATGACATTCTCCCAATCTTCTTCTGGATCATCCAAATGCTCTCTAGCAAACTTCAGACGGGCCTGGACATGTACTGGCTTAAGCAGGGGGACACGTCTGGCACTGCAGGATTTGAGTCCCTGGCGGCGTAGTGTGTTACTGATGGTAGGCTTTGTTAATTTGGTCCCAGCTCTCTGCAGGTCATTCACTAGGTCCCCCCGTGTGGTTCTGGGATTTTTGCTCACCGTTCTTGTGATCATTTTGACCCCACGGGGTGAGATCTTGCGTGGAGCCCCAGATCGAGGGAGATTATCAGTGGTCTTGTATGTCTTCCATTTCCTAATAATTGCTCCCACAGTTGATTTCTTCAAACCAAGCTGCTTACCTATTGCAGATGCAGTCTTCCCAGCCTGGTGTAGGTCTACAATTTTGTTTCTGGTGTCCTTTGACAGCTCTTTGGTCTTGGCCATGGTGGAGTTTGGAGTGTGACTGTTTGAGGTTGTGGACAGGTGTCTTTTATACTGACAACAAGTTCAAACAGGTGCCATTAATACAGGTAACAAGTGGAGGACAGAGGAGCCTCTTAAAGAAGAAGTTACAGGTCTGTGAGAGCCAGAAATCTTGCTTGTTTGTAGGTGACCAAATACTTATTTTCCACCATAATTTGCAAATAAATTCATAAAAAAATCCTACAATGTGATTTTCTGGATTTTTTTTCTCATGTTGTCTGTCATAGTTGAAGTGTACCTATGATGAAAATTACAGGCCTCTCTCATCTTTTTAAGTGGGAGAACTTGCAGAATTGGGTGGCTGACTAAATACTTTTTGCCCCACTGTACATACTACCTCAATCAGCCTGACGAACCGGTGTCTGTATATAGCCTCGCTACTTTTATAGCCTAGCTACTGTTTTTCACTGTCTTTTTACTGTTGTTTTTATTTCTTTACTTACCTATTGTTCACCTAATACCTTTTTTTGCACTATTGGTTAGTAAGCATAGTAAGCATTTCACTGTAAGGTTGTTGTATTCAGCGCACGTGATAAATAAACTTTGATTTGATTTGAAAGCAGGAACACTTTTCCTCACCCACACAAGGAAACAAAGATAACCCCGTCATATTGTCTCTATGTTGTAAACCCCTACTGTGCTGCTGCTTTCACTGAGAGTTTGTTTTGTCATGCTCACCCATTGCCATTGAATGACCCTGTGCTCAAACACACCTGTGTTGACACACCTGACTTCTCAGTGCTGTGACACAGCTGAGGATGTCAAGGCCCAAAAACCCAGCTGTCCCTGCCAAGGGAGAAGGGCAAAGTCTGCCTTGGCCACGGGTACATTGTGTTCACTGTGTAATGCTGGCCACAGTTGGAATATTGGTTTGACCAGGATAATTATTTTTCAGCTGATCACTGTTATAAGATAGCACTGCACAACGTGCCACTGTCCGTCTATCTTACTGTTAGTGAATGTCTAAAGCTGAATCAGATAAATCATGATACATTATGATCTGGCAAGCTGTTTACACTTGGCCTGATGATCTCATCCACTCAAGGATAGTAGTTTTGGATTTCCATATAAACTGAAGCAAGTCTTGTTTGGCGATGCAGCAGGCATGTATCAGGTTTTCCAAATATGCAGCACTTTTACTAGAACCCCTAACCCTAAATCAACCCTTGTGTCCAATTGAAGTTGGGTGAGTCTTTGTGTCTGTGTTTTAATGGATATAATATCCTTCCTCACTTGCCCTCTGTTTTAGGATCCTGAATCTGGTGACCCGCCAAGGAGTGACATGGGCGAACACACTTGGGTCAGTGGGTGAGTGCCTGTCATTTCCCACCAGTGGATTGACACAGATGTCCTTTCAGCAGTGCCACACATTGGTATACTGTTATTGTCTCAATAGAAACAAAAAACAATGTGACATTAATTCACCTGTATGCTTGTCCTCAGTTCTGTTGTAGAGTGTGTTTGGGGTGGCCATCGCGAAGACCTGAGGAGCAGAGGATGACATCATCACGGTTGTTGCCGGGACCATGACAGGCATGCTGTACAAGTCCACAGGTCAGTAGAGGATCTGAGATCATATGATGTTGAAATCAAAACAGGATAACTTTTCCTCACCTCATGTCTCCTCACCTACACAAGGAAACAGAGGTGGAGCCTAGGTAGCCTTTTCAACTCACTCAGTCATCCCGTATACAGGTTGAAAATGGCAGATTTTGTCATTGATTAGCACCTAAATTGGAACGCAGTGGCTGTACAGTAACATTCTATACATGACGTCAGAGTTCAGGTTCCCCACTTAAGGCTGTATGGGTTTTGACTTGACGTCCGTTATAAACTTGAGCACCACGCGCGACAAAAAGATGCCACCATCCCTCCCGCTAATGGGGCTACTTTTGCACATTTGTTGTCGTCTGAGTGAGGGAAATCCTGTAAATCGAGAGGAATCGTTGTTTTGTGAAAGATGAGACGTTGAGGATTATAATGAATACTGCTGTGATGTCATACAGTCAAACCACACACCCGTGAGTCCAAATGTGCACTTCACATTTCCGTATGTGAAAACTCATGTCAAATCAAATGTTCAATTCATCACATGCTTCGTAAATAACAGGTGTGGACTAACAGTGAAATGCTTACTTACAGGCCCTTCCCAACAATGCAGGGAAAGAAAATGGAGAAATAAAAGAAAGGTAAAACACTCAATAATAAAAGTAATAATAGGTACACAAGGAGTAACAATAACTTGGCTATATATACTATATATACAAAATAATATGGACACCCCTTCAAATTAGTTGCTGACAGGTGTATAAAATCGTGCACACAGCCATGCAATCTCCAAAGACAAACATTGACAGTAGACTGGCCTTACTGAAGAGCTCAGTGACATTGAACATGGCACCGTCATAGGATGCAACCTTTCCAACAAGTAAGTATATAACATTTCTGCCCTCTGCTAGAGCTGCCCTCGTCAACTGTAAGTGCTGTTATTGTGAAGCAGAAACGTCTAGGACCATGTAGCGTGTAAAGATTGTCTGTCATCCGTTGCAACACTCACTACCGAGTTTCAAACTCCCTTTCCTGTTTCAGCATGACAATGCCCCCGTGCACAAAGCGAGGTCAATACAGAAATGGTTTGTCGAGATCGGTGTGGGAAAACTTGAATGGCTTGCATAGAGCCCTGACCTCAAACCCATCAAACACCTTTGGGATGAATTGGAACGCAGACTGCGAGTCAGGCCGAGTAGGCCAACATCAGTGCCCGACCTCAGTAATGCTCTTGTGGCTGAATGGAAGCAAGTCTTGCAGCAATGTTACAACATCTAGTGGCAAGCCTTCCTAGAACAGTGGAGGTTGTTATAGCAGCAAACTCCATATTAATGCCCATGATTTTGGAATGAGATGTTTGACGAGCAGTTGTCCACATACTTTTGTTAATGTAGTGTAACAGTTCCTTGTTGATATGCAGGGGTATGAGGTAGAAGCTGTTTAGGGTTCTGTTGGTTCCATACTCGACGTATCGGTACTGCTTGCCGAGCGGTAGCAGAGAGAACAGTCTACGACTTTGGTGGCTGGAGTCTTTGAAAATGTTTAGGACCTTCCTCTGACACTGCCTGGTATAGAAGTCCTGGATGGCAGGGAGCTCAGACCCAGTGATGTTCTGGATTACCCTCTGTAGCGCCTTGCAATCAAATGCCAAGCAATTGCCATACCAAGTGGTGATGCAGCCAGTCAAGATGCTCTCAATGGTGCAGCTGTAGAACTTTTTGAGGATCTGAGGGCCCATGCCAAATCTTTTCAGCCTCCTGAGGGGGAGGTGGCATTGTTGTGCCCTCTTCATGTCTGTGTTGGTGTCTTTTGACCGTGATAGCTCCTTAGGGGTATAGAAACTTGAAGCTCTCGACCTGCTCCACTTCAGCCCTGTGGATGTGAATGGGGGTGTGCTTGGCCCTCCATTTCCTGTAGTCCACGATCAGCTCCTTTGTCTTGGTGACGTTGAGGGAGAGGTTGTTGTCCTGGCACCACACTGCCAGGTCTCTGTCCTCCTCCCTATAGGCTGTCTCATCATCGTCAATGATCAAGCCTACCACCTACCACCGGTAAACTTAATATTTGTGTTATTATTTGTTTATTTGTCAGGGACCATGTATAACATGCCATTGCACCAGATTTCTCTACATAGCAAATTGCCATCTGCAGTTTGGGCAGAAAACAATCAACATCAATACATCAATACAATACTACAATATAACACACTATTAAAATCTATCTATCTACAGTATCTATCTATCAAAATATGAAAAATGGACAATATAATGCTAATATTACATCAGAGTTTAAATGTCCCTTGGTCTTACAGTATCTGACTTCTTAAGAGTCAGAATGTCTTAATGTTCACATGACTGGTTTGCCTTAAGCTACTTTTTCCCAGTTTGCCTTGAAGCTAGCAAAGGTACTGCACTCTCTGACACTGGTTGTGTTTTTCCATAGTCTTGACGCACCGACTGAAAAAGCTGTCTGGCCAAATTTGGTGGACCCTAAAACTGAAATGAGAAGGCTCCTCTAATTGAAGCTCTTGTTGTCCTGGTATTGTCCATTCAATATGTAACAAATTGAGGTGGTTGGGAAAGGTCATGAGTGATCTTAATCAGCAGAGAAGTGTCGGCAAGGCATAAGAACCTGTCAATGCTCAGTAGGTTGTATTTCTTATTGATATTGCAGTGGTGAAAGGTGTTTGATTTTTGTCCAGCACATTCAGAGTTTGTTTCTAGAGCTTTTGAAGTGGTTTGCTGTGATACTAGCTCGTGACCAGGTTGTGACACAGTACGAGAGATGGGACAAAATCATTGAATGCATATACAGTTTGTTAAATCTGTTGACATTTGGTTTCTGATAAATAAAACATTTACCAGGTTGCGTTTTGCCGTTCCATATACTTTTTATATATTTTTTAAGGAAAGGTTAGAGTAAATAATTATCACTAAAGTATTTAAAATTCCTATGTATTTAAAATGTGACACCACGTTGGAGTCATGCGCGGCTACACAGTCATGGGTGAACAGAGAGTACAGGAGGGGACTAGGCATGCACCACTGAGAGGCCCCCGTGTTGAGGGTCAGTGTGGTGGATGTGTTGTTGCCTACCCTCAACATCTGGGGCATCCCATCAGGAAGTCCAGGATCCAGTTGCAGATGGAGGTGTTCAGTCCCAGGTTCCTTAGCTTAGTGATAAGCTTGGAGGGCACTATGGTGTTGAATGCTAAGTTATAGTCAATGAACAGCATTCTCACATACGGTGCATTCGGAAAGTATTCAGACCCCTTGACTTTTTCCACATTTTGTTACATTACAGCCTTAATCTAAAATGGATTTAATTGTTTTTTTCCCTCATCAATCTACACACAATACCCCATGATGAAAAAGCAAAACAGGGTTTTAGAAATATTTACGAATGTCTAATTTTAAAAAAATCACATTTACATAAGTATTCAGACCCTTTACTCGGTACTTTGTTGAAGCACCTTTGGCAGCGATTGCAGCCACGAGTGTTCTTGGGTATGACGCTACAAGCTTGGCACACCTGTATTTGGGGAGTTTCTCCCATTCTTCTCTGCAGATCCTCTCAAGCTCTGTCAGGTTGGATGGGGAGCGTTGCTGCACAGCTATTTTCAGGTCTCTCCAGAGTTGTTCGATCAATTTCAAGTCCGGGCTCTGACTGGGCCACTCAAGGACATTTAGATACTCCTGCGTTGTTTTGGCTGTGTGCTTAGGGTCATTTCCCTGTTGAAAGGTGAACCTTTGCCCAGTCTGAGGTCCTGAGTGCTTTGGAGCAGGTTTTCATCAAGGATCTCTCTGTACTTTCCTCTGTTCATATTTCCCTCGATCCTGACTAATCTCCCAGTCCCTGCAGCTGAAAAACATCCCCCACAGCATGATGCTGCCATCACCATGCTTCACCGTAGGGATGGTGCCAGGTTTCCCCCAGACATGACGCTTGGCATTCAGGCCAAAGAGTTCAACCTTGGTTTCATCAGACCAGCGAATCTTGTTTCTCATGGTGTGAGAGTCCTTTAGGTGCCTTTTGGCAAACTCCAAGCGGGCTGTCATGTGCCTTTTACTGAGGAGTGGCTTCCGTCTGGCCACTCTACCATAAAGGCCTGATTGGTGGGGTGCTGCAGAGATGGTTGTCCTTCCGGAAGTTTCTCATTTCATTTCCCATTTCCACAGAGGAACTCTAGAGCTCTGTCAGAGTGACCATCGGGTTTTTGGTCACCTCCCTGACCAAAGCGCTTTTCCCCCAATTGCTCAGTTTGTCTGGGCGGCCAGCTCTAGTCTTGGTGGTTAGAAACTACTTCCATTTAAGAATGATGGAGGCCACTGTGTTCTTGGGGACCTTCAATGTGGCATAGGGGGATTTCTTAGAAGCAGCTGGGTTAGTGTCCCGCTTCCTGAATGCGGCAGCTCTTGCCTTTAACTCAGTGTGGATGTTGCCTGTAATCCATGGCATCTAGTTGGGATATGTACATACGGTCACTGTGGGGACGACTTCATCAATGCACTTATTAATGAAGCTGGTGACTGATGTGGTAAACTCCTCAATGCCATTGGATGAGTCCCAAGTGAAATTCTTATGTTTCTAGCAGTATCCATGTTTATGATTGCTATGTTTGATCCACAGTTACCAGGATGACATGTATGGGATGTCCTTAAAAGAATGAGGCTATGTTTGTCGTATTATGAAGAAAAATTTGCTGCCGAAACACGCACTCATGATTCCATTCTAAATTACAATCTGTTTATCTGAAGTTCTTTTTGAAAACCTAAGGCCTTGATCACACCGACAGCATCCTTGCGCAAAATAGTACGCAGCATCATCTGGATATGTGTGCAACAAAAGTTCAACGTTCACCTTCTGCTACTATTTATGTCAAGCCGTCTACGTGTACAGATTGACGCATTCATACAATATAAATCCTTCGTACGTAAGACACAGAACACACTGCAACTGCCTCTGCAAAGCAAAGCTGCAAGGCAAACCCAGCGTTCGATTGGAAATGGATGTACTTCTGGTGTACCCAAAATGCATTGGCGCTGTCGGTGTGATCGAGGCGTAACAATGTAAGATCATATTTTATAACTCAGCTAGCCATGTTGGCAATAGAATACGCTTTCAAATGATGCCCACCTGACGCAGATTGCGATTAATGAATATCAATGAATATGCATATGTTGTTACCGAATGTATCCAGAGTATTTTCAGTTATTGGCAAATGCTGTGAAAAGTACAGAAATGTAAAATGAACAAAAATCAACAGTGTAACGTTTGGATTCAGTCTTGTGTCAGGTAAACTGTTGTGTCCTCATCTTTTGGTGTGATAATTTCCCCCATAATCTCCAAAGTGTTCTTATTAAATGTGCTACTATGGTCATGCATATGCTTTTTATAGTTCTTCTGTTAGGAACATTTCAATTTGGCCCTATCCAAATAGGCCCATTTTTACACGTGTAAAGGGGTTAGCATGGCAACAAAATCATAATTATGGCTAAACCCCACCCATTTCTAAAATGTATCAAATTAAAATGGGATTTTAAACCTAACCTTAACCACACTGCTAAACGTATGCCTAACCCTTACCTTAAATAGACCAAAGAGCAAATGTTTGACTTTGTGGCTTTGGAATCTGAATTTGTGGCTGTGTTATCTAGTGGAAATGCATAGCCCTGGCACTCATTTCACTTCCTTTTTACATTTCAGGTCAATTGTGAAGAAAAAAAACCCCTGTACTCATACAGTAGAACTAGTGACTCACATTGGAAATGTGCAAAGGTCAGGGCTTCGTAAAACAAACAAAAAACATTTACGTGCTGGTAATGAACATAATAGTCAGACAACCGTGTTAGTGTTTTGAGTATGGAAATACATTGTCAGCTGCAGTAAAAGTGATCTCTGGCACTTGTAATTAAACATAAACACTTCTATATTTTTCCCCTAGCGTGCTCTATTTAGAGGAAGCTAAAGGAAAATACCCATCTAGGACTTTCTGGTGTGGTCGACCAAGACAACCTGATGCTTTATGTCGGTTTTTTACCAGCTTCCCATTTTTCTTGATTGGATTCCACTTAAAATTCCACTGCTCATGTGATTGAGAGAGGTCATTGCAGACACCACTTTCTGGTTAGACTGGTTCAGTTTGTCTGAAGGGACACTAGGCCTTAATTACCAGCTGTTGTTAAATGGACAGTATCTACACAGGGCACCTCTGCTGCCAACATAAATTTTCCGAGCATGCACTGCTCCGGATTCAATAAGGGGAAGTTCTTAAAAATCTGGCACTGGCCTACACTCCTATATCACTGGGAGGAGGAGGGGGTACGATATCAAATCAAATCAAATCAAATTTTATTTGTCACATACACATGGTTAGCAGATGTTAATGTGAGTGTAGCGAAATGCTTGTGCTTCTAGTTCCGACAATGCAGTAATAAAAAGCAAGTAATCTAACTAACAATTCCCAAAAAAAACTACTGTCTTATACACAGTGTAAGGGGATAAAGAATATGTACATAAGGATATATGAATGAGTGATGGTACAGAGCAGCATAGGCAAGATACAGTAGATGATATCGAGTACAGTATATACATATGAGATAAGTATGTAAACCAAGTGGCATAGTTAAAGTGGCTAGTGATACATGTATTACATAAGGATGCAGTCGATGATATAGAGTACAGTATCAACGTATGCATATGAGATGAACAATGTAGGGTAAGTAACATTATATAAGGTAGCATTGTTTAAAGTGGCTAGTGATATATTTACATCATTTCCCATCAATTCCCATGATTAAAGTGGCTGGAGTAGAGTCAGTGTCATTGATAGTGTGTTGGCAGTAGCCACTCAATGTTAGTGGTGGCTGTTTAACAGTCTGATGGCCTTGAGATAGAAGCTGTTTTTCAGTCTCTCGGTCCCAGCTTTGATGCACCTGTACTGACCTCGCCTTCTGGATGACAGCGGGGTGAACAGGCAGTGGCTCGGGTGGTTGATGTCCTTGATTATCTTTATGGCCTTCCTGTAGCATCGGGTGGTGTAGGTGTCCTGGAGGGCAGGTAGTTTGCCCCTGGTGATGCGTTGTGCAGACCTCACTACCCTCTGGAGAGCCTTACGGTTGAGGGCGGTGCAGTTGCCATACCAGGCGGTGATACAGCCCGCCAGGATGCTCTCGATTGTGCATCTGTAGAAGTTTGTGAGTGCTTTTGGTGACAAGCCGAATTTCTTCAGCCTCCTGAGGTTGAAGAGGCGCTGCTGCGCCTTCCTCACGATGCTGTCTGTGTGAGTGGACCAATTCAGTTTGTCTGTGATGTGTATGCCGAGGAACTTAAAACTTGCTACCCTCTCCACTACTGTTCCATCGATGTGGATAGGGGGTGTTCCCTCTGCTGTTTCCTGAAGTCCACAATCATCTCCTTAGTTTTGTTGACGTTGAGTGTGAGGTTATTTTCCTGACACCACACTCCGAGGGCCCTCACCTCCTCCCTGTAGGCCGTCTCGTCGTTGTTGGTAATCAAGCCTACCACTGTTGTGTCGTCCGCAAACTTGATGATTGAGTTGGAGGCGTGCATGGCCACGCAGTCGTGGGTGAACAGGGAGTACAGGAGAGGGCTCAGAACGCACCCTTGTGGGGCCCCAGTGTTGAGGATCAGCGGGGAGGAGGGAGTTAAGGACACCTTCCCTTTTCCAGATGTTGTTGCCTACCCTCACCACCTGGGGGCGGCCCGTCAGGAAGTCCAGTACCCAGTTGCACAGGGCGGGGTCGAGACCCAGGGTCTCGAGCTTGATGACGAGCTTGGAGGGTACTATGGTGTTGAATGCCGAGCTGTAGTCGATGAACAGCATTCTCACATAGGTATTCCTCTTGTCCAGATGGGTTAGGCAGTGTGCAGTGTGCAGTGTGGTTGAGATTGCATCGTCTGTGGACCTATTTGGGCGGTAAGCAAATTGGAGTGGGTCAAGGGTGTCAGGTAGGGTGGAGGTGATATGGTCCTTGACTAGTCTCTCAAAGCACTTCATGATGACGGATGTGAGTGCTACGGGGCGGTAGTCGTTTAGCTCAGTTACCTTAGCTTTCTTGGGAACAGGAACAATGGTGGCCCTCTTGAAGCATGTGGGAACAGCTGACCACACTGCTAAACGTATGCCTAACCCTAACCTTAAATAGACCAAAGAGCAAATGTTTGACTTTGTGGCTTTGGAATCTGACTTTGTGGCTTTGGAATCTGAATTTGTGGCTGTGTTATCTAGTGGAAATCCATAGCCCTGGCACTCATTTCACTTCCTTTTTACATTTCAGGTCAATTGTGAAGAAAAAAATCATACACTCTTGCCTATATTCTCTCCGTCTCTGTTAAAGCCTTGCTGATCACCCCTTAGAGTCAGATGTCAATCTAAGACCATGTTCAGAATATCTGGCTCACTGAGGTGTTAAATGCCTATGATTGCACTCGTCCAATGTGTCCAGTGGACCTGAATTCGAATGAAGAAGTGACTGTTGTTTTCAGTTCTGGTTTGTCTTGTCTGGACCAGAGTCATGTCTTTCTATCTATTGCTCTAATCTTGCTTGACCAGTGAGAACACTCAGATGGAATCTGATCGATATAATAAGATTTATGGAGTCGGAGAGATTACGACATATTTGGGATGAGAGCTGTGCATGTGTCTTGGTGAAGGTTTGTGTCTGTGTTCCCTCACACATACCTAATGTGTGCATTTGCCTGACTTGCTTAAACATCACCAAACCTTTCATGTAAACGTGTGGTCATGCAGCTAATTTTTTTTCAGTGTCCCATTCATTAGGGAAGTAGGACAAACATAGCTAGGTGGACTTTTTGGCCCCTGTGTTATTTCGTTCTGTGGCAACTGACAACCAACCTGCATAGTTGTAACGTTATCCTATTGTGCTGATGCATGAGTCTGCCTCACATTCAACTTGGTTTCAGACTAGTGGTTCATTGGGAAGTCTCTTAATAGTAGTGGTAGTGATTCACAGTGTCATATGTGGGATATGAATAACAATCCTGACACACAATGAAAAACAAGTTATAATTGTATGCCCAAACCAATTCCATAGCACTGTAACGAAAGGATTTGAATTCTTCAAGAAGCAAAATATATATTTCCCGGTGCTATGGAAATTGTCCAGAAGCAGTCGTTCAATCCACTGTGTGTTTTGACAATGACAGCATGTTTCGCATTGTCCTTGAATTGACATCCGTGCTCTGCTCCCATGGGCTGCGCTTGTATGGACCCTACAGGTTTGGGTAAGTGGGGTGTTTAGTATTTCAAGCTGTCTCTCTCTCCCTCCCTGCCATGGTGACATAGCACCTATACTGCCACATAAACACTTATCTTGGGGCTGCTGGTAGTGGGTGTGGGCCCTGTGACTGCAGGAGGAGAGAACTTTATCAGTCTTATCTCCTGCTGCTGAATGGGGCCAGGGACAGGCAACCATGCTGCTACTCCAACTGCTACTCCCCTCTCACGCTCTGAAGACTGTTGGAGATGTTTGCCACTGTGTGCCCATAGCAATGGCTTCTCATTAACATGCTTTGCCATTCAAACCTGATTCCTGCACTAATCTGATCCGATGTACTTTCCTATGTATCTGTGTGAAATCATGCTTAGTGCTGATGAGCACCTCATCATGATAGCGACGGTTCCATTACTTAACCAGTACATATCCCACTGTTGTTGTTAGCTGTATGTACTTTCCAGTTTCCCAAGGTGTGTGTGACAATTCGCACAAACAAACTGGCCTTTTACTATGCCTTTGTCAATAGTCCGTGTTGAATGTAGACTGTGGAAACATACCTCATGTCCTCATCCTATTGTGTTTGTCTGTTTTTCCCCTGGTGGTGTGAGAGGGATGGTCAGCTGTCAGGTGTCTCTGTGGTACTAGAATTCCCCTGCCTGACTGCTGACATCTCTATTTTTGGTCACTGTTTGATATTGTTGGTTTGATATTGGTGTAGGCCGGTTAGGTCTGACTTATGTGTGATTGTGATATGACATATACACACTGTGTGTTTTATAGATGAAGTACGTGGGGCAGCGTGAGGGGGCCTGGCCGGCAGGTCTCTATGGTCTGTACAACAACAGGGACCAAACTTAAGTAAAACTGGAGCATGGACCAGTCAAAACATTTCCCCAAAATGTATCTTTATTCCTTTGTAGACATACAGTGCCTTCAGAAAGTATTCATACCCCTTGACATTTTCCACATTTTGTTTACAGCCCGAATTCAAAATATATTTAAATGTTTTTTTTCTTCTCACATATCTACACACAATACCACATAATGACAAAGTGAAAAACATCTTTTTTTTTTAAAGTTTAGCAAATGTAATGAAAATGAAATACAGAAATATCAAATTTACGTAAGTATTCACACCCCTGAATCTATACTTTGTAAAAACACCTTTGGCAGCGATTACAGATGTGGGTCTCTCTGGGTAAGTCTCTAAGTGCTTTCCACACCTGGATTGCGCAACATTTTTCAATGATTCTTTTCAACATTCTTCAAGCTCTGTCAAATTGTTTTTTGATCATTACTACAGAACCATTTTCAGGTCTTGCCATAGATTTAAGTCAAAACTAACTATGCCACTCAGGAACATTTTATTCCACTAGCTTTGCTGCATTCTCCTGACGTCATCAGAGTGTGCAGCTGAACACTGTATACTGGAAACACGATGTAGTTTTAGTTAAAATAACAATCTTTGTTAAACATAAATACCTAACTTGTTTTTGCATGAATTCACGAGACGCAGTTAGCTTTTATTTTTATTTTTTAAATGGTATGGTTGAGAGGGATGAGGCAAAAGGAAAATAAGTCTGGCTGCACAACTGATTGACAAATGTACTGCAAATTGAGATGTGACTAAACTGAATATAACTAGAAACTACACTATGAAACAAAGATAACTGACAAAGAATGATAGTTAACACCAAATACATTTTGGGGAAAAAGGCAAACTCAGCGCCATCATTCAATGAATCAAATGGCTCATTCATTACAAAACTGACTGATATTGGCAACTACTTTAATGATTTTCTCATAGGCAAGATTAAGTATGGGATGCCAGCAACAAACGCTGACACTACACATCCAAGTATATCTGACCAAATTATGAAAGACAAGAATTGTAATTTCAAATTCCATTTGTTGTCTATCAACAATGACAACCCACTGGAGTCTGACAACTTGGGAGGAAAATTACTGAGGACAATAGTGGACGATATTGCAATATCTTCAATTTAAGCCTACTCTGCTACCTAAAAATAGTAAAGCCCCCTTTCCTGGCTCAAATAGCCAACCAATTAGCATTTTACCAACCCTTAGGAAAGTTTTGAGATTTTTTTTTTTTTTTACCTGATACAATGCTATTTGACTTTCAGACTTTCAGCACACTTATAGGTAAGGACATTCAACAAACACAGCACTTACACAAATTACTGATGATTGGCTGATAGAAATAGATAATAGATTGTGGGGGCTGTTTTGTTAGACTTCAGTACAGCTTTTGACATTATCGATCATAGTCTGCTGCTGGAAAAATATCTGTTATGGCTTTACACCCCTTACTGTGGATAAAGAGTTACCTATTATGGTGGAAATTTGTAAGATTGTTATAATACTTTTATTGCATCAAATGGTTGTTTTATGCGACAGAATAGAGTATTCTTATAACTATCGTGTGTGTGTTTTACTGAGGATGGGCCTCTGGGAGATAACACTGACAGGAGATTTACGATGTCTTTTGGGTGATAAAACCTAGAGCATTCCAGAGCATGGGTTGTTTCTGTTCTATATGGTACAAGGGAGAGATGACCCCAGGGCCAGACCAATTTAGCTTGCACTTGCTAGCTAATTTGTCCTATTTAGCTAGCTTGCTGTTGCTCGCTAATTTGTCCTGGGATATAAACATTGAGTTGTTATTTTACCTGAAATGCACAAGGTCCTCTACTCCGCCAATTAACCCACAAATAAAACGGTTAACCAAATTGTTTCTAGCCATCTCTCTTCCAGGCTTTTTCTTCTCTTGACTTTATATTGCAATTGGCAACTTTCATAAATTAGGTGCATTACTGCCACTGACCTCGTTCGTCTTTCAGTCACCCACGTGGATATAACCAATGAGGAGATGACACGTGGGTACCTGCTTCTATAAACCAGTGTGGAGATGGGAGAGGCAAGACTTGCAGCGCGATCTGCGTCACAAATAGAACTGACTTCTATTTTAGCCCGTGGCAACACAGACGCTCGTTGGTGCGCGTGAGCAGTGTGGGTGCAATAATTGAATAACATGCATGTCTACATTTATTTTGCGACGCGAGCTGTGGTCATCCTGTTAGACAAGCTTTCATGGAAATGTGAAAAGGCGATGTTTCACTTTCTCTAATGTTGGGTCACTCTAGAATAAGTCACTAAATTTGAAGTTGAAAAAACATAATTTAGGGGGTTCTTTGCTGTTAAACAGTGGTGGGTCATTTTTGACACAACACAAAAGGTTAAGTGCCTTGCTCAAGGGCACATCAGATTTCTTTTTTTACTCACCCACCGCTCTTAACTGCTAGACTACCTACCCAGTAATATCTTACCAAGCCATCTTGTGATTTCACCTGACATGCCAAAGATAAAGATGTAAACAAGAGGAAAGAGGCTATTAAGTCGGTTCTGCTCATCACTACTGTAATCATATCTCAGAAGCAATATGATTTATTACTTTGATTGCTGTTTCAAAGGAGAACAAATGTCTCCCATGTTCTAGCTCAAAAGTTGAAAGTTGTTAAGTAATCAAGCCAAGTCTATTTTTGGCTAACGTCAGTCATCGGTAATCATGGGAAGACTGCTGCAACTGGTTTCATCTAATCCACAACTCGGGTGCAACAGCAGCAAATATTCTTGGCATCAGCACATTGCATAATTCTGCACTGTGCATTTCTCAAGACTAACAGCCTATGCTTGCAACTTGGTTTGGGCAATAAATGTTCAAATGCAACGAAAGGAGGAAGTCCAACCACAGCACTCAAGGTTTACTTGTTTTTATTAAGAGTTAATTATGGTACAGGTAGGACTCCAGAGAGCATAACACAAGTGATCATATGGATAGTTCTACTTTGTGGTACAAAGCATTTGCACAGGCACACCAGATGAACTGAAAAACCAAGTCCTAGTATCAAACACTAGAACCATTCATCGAGCACCATAGACAGGTTGGCTGATGTCAAGAAACTGATGTGCGCAACGATGTGTCCGGAAGCCGCACATTATGACTGAATGGTCAGATAGCTAGCAACAATGACAAAGCTGTCGTGTGGGGAATTGTAGGTGGCTCGTATCTTATTTATACCATTTATTGTTTTGATGTGTTTTGACTGATTTCATGTCAAAGCAAATATGGCTCAAATTCGCTAACTAACAAATGTAACTAAGTGCTCATTGTGCAAATGCATTTGGTTTTCAATAAACATTGAGACTAAATATAGTTTACATGTTGTCAACAATTTAAACCAACCCTGTTTGTTTTGACCCATAGTTGCGCACCCGTCGGTTTTGTTGCTAAACAACCAACCAGTCTATGGCGTTTCTCCTCTCCAACTCTCCTTCGCAAAGAGCCATGTACACATTTTGAAGAATCTTTGTTCTAAGCACTATGGTGAGACAGCTAAAGAGGTATTATGCAGAAAGACATCAAGTACATGTTCTTTTGGTGGGTACTAAAATTATTACGCGGTAGATGTTTTCTTCATTGGATTCAGCCAATCGAAAGTCGTATCAACGGAAACTCGATATTGGGCACAACGTTTTCAGCTGGCATCACTTGTAACATGAAAACACTTGCACGGCAGTGAAAATCTCAACACACAGGTGATATATAGGAGACAAGCCGACTCTGTTTTCACAATGTATCCGCTAAATACAATGAAGCAAACTTTAGGCACATAAACCAGAACTATAGAGTTATGTTAGTGCAATAAGGGTAGATGTATTGGCAATGCCTTTAGGTTTAGCTTGTAAGATCAGAAGAAGACATTTACAATGAAAAGAATGGCTTTGCTTACATTACTTGATACTCTTATTTGAGTATGGGGGTTAACCAAATACCCACAAGGCATAGTCACTACAAAGACCAGCCATTCATATTAGTGACATACACTTTACCACATGCCACAAAAACAAGCGTTCCTAAATTATGGTTGATTCAAATCTCTTATTTCTGTCGATTCAAATCTCTTATTTCTGTCGACCCAAACCTCCTGCCTCACATCATCCTCAAACTAAAGGAAAATAATGTTACATATTCATGTGAGCTGGTCCTTTCGGGACTAGTGATTCTCAGTCACACTGCAGATTCGCTTTAGAGCCCAAGGCTAGCACGGCAAGGTATTGACAACTCCACTGTGATTATTGAAGGCAAATTCACAGAATTCCATCAGACCTAAATGCACAGAACAATCAGATAATGGTAGTACCTCCAGTAACCCCAGTCTACTTCAGACTGGGGTTGGGAGGCATATCTCCATGACAACAAAGGAAAGGAAAAGAAAAAAAGCCCAGTCCCAGAAGAGAATTGGAGGAAAAGGCAAAGCAAGACATTGTGTGCGAGGATCAGCACACTACTGGATATACTTGTCACATCTGGAAAAGACAGGGAAAGAAAGTCCAATTAATCCAGGAACAAATAATGAACAAAATGGACCAAAATAATCCCATGTTGGTGTTCAGAGAAATACGACTGACTCTTTCAACATTTCTCAAATTTGGTCCTGGGGACCCTAAGGGGTGCAGCTCTTTTGTTTTTTTGCCCTAGCACTACACATCTGACTCAAATAATCATCAAGCATTGATTATTTGAATCAGCTTTGTAGTGCTACGGCAAAAAAACAAAAAGGTGCACCCCTTGGGGACGATTAAGAATCTTACCTGTATAGGGACCCTGTGTAGCCACTTCTCTTTGTCTCCACCGATTTTCATACAGGAAAATAGATCACATACTGTGGAAGGGGCAAGTCGCTCCTGAAATCAGACCAAAGAACACAGTATGATGGTCAGTGACCCAGCTTTTGCTTGAGGCTTAAAATGATTCACTGGTTGACAGATTACACACAACAAAAAGTATTACACGAGTTTGTCCTTTCAGTCCATGATCCATAACCTTACCTGAGCATTGGCCCTCTTGCGTAGAAGCCACTTGTCTTCCTCTGGTTCTGTGGTGTGTTGCTCCTTTGTCGTCTCCTGACTCGGTGTGGCAGCGGTGCTACTTTGTGTCTTCTCAGGTAAAACCCAGCACTCTGGCTGCAGTGGTTTGCTTAAAGGACTTTCTGACTTGGGGCCATTGAACTGGGAGCTGTGTTCCTCCATGCTGGCCTTTTCACCCTGGGAGGCTGGTGGAGACAACCAGGCTGAGAGGGATGACATGACTGGGGATGTGGAGCCCATGGTCTTACGAGGCTCGCTAGGGTAGAGCCAGGCCTCCAGGATGGCCTGAACCTTCTGTTCTTGCTCTTGATAGTCGAGGATGGACTGCTTGCTGGGGTTGTTCTTGTCCACAGAAACCCTGTTCTTGTCCCGACCCTCCTTCTTGAGGAGCCAGGCGCAGAGGGCTTCTTTGCCGCAGTTCTTGTCACACACACACTGAGAGTAGCTGGAGCAGGACTCGTTGGCTTTGCACGACTGCTGTACTGGAATAGCCTGCTGCAGCCAGATCTCCACAGAGCTGGGTGTGTTGGGGGTTTGGGGTTTGGTGGTGGCGGCGGGGGTGATGGCTGCTGAGGCTGGGAGGGTCTTCAGGCACAAGAGTTTGCCCAGGTTCTCAATCGCCACAGGCTTGGTGTGGGTCGCACAGCACGATCCGCAGTCAGATTTGAGCA
This sequence comes from Oncorhynchus tshawytscha, assembly GCF_018296145.1. Taxonomy (NCBI): domain Eukaryota; kingdom Metazoa; phylum Chordata; class Actinopteri; order Salmoniformes; family Salmonidae; genus Oncorhynchus; species Oncorhynchus tshawytscha. The sequence continues at coordinate 55,313,021 of NC_056429.1, forward strand.
GCCACTCGCTGGAGGAGAAGCCCTCCTGGAAAGGTTTGAAGATATGCTTCCACCTGTCAGGTTCAGATGCCTGGCAGCTCTTGCTGGTGGTTCCCTTGGCAACAGTTGCCGGGGTGATGAGCCAGTCGCTCAGTTCATCCTTCTTAGCCCGCTCTTCCTCCCCCTCCTCGTGGCCCACCTCTTCCCCCAGAGCCATGTCTAACTCAGACTCATCGATTTTCTCAATGGAGAAGGTTGAGCTGCTGCTGGTGCTACAGCTGGTTCTCTCTCTGACGGGAGGCTTCTTTTGTAGCCACATCTCCAGATCATTCAGCTGGCCCCAGGCCTTGAGGAAGTCAAAGGGGGCCATGGGGCAAGATGACTGGAGGACAGAGGAAAAAGAAAACAGTCCAGATGCTAAAATTAATCTGGGTGTAATCAGCCATGCAACTCGAAATGTCAACACTATTTTGACTTATTAACTTCAAATGGAATCCAAGTGGGTTTTCATGTGAAAATAGATGTGGTAAATGTAAATTAAAAGTTTGTCCTGTTTCTCGGCGCAGATTTGAGATAGACAAAAGGCCACAAAGAAGTTAATTTCCCATCATCTGCTCTCACCTGAACATCACTGCGGGTGATCAACCAATCCTGTAGGTTCTTACTCGACTGGTATCCAACTGGGGCGGTAGTCTCTGGACGGTTTCCAAGAGGTGCCGACTCCACCCTCTACAAACAAACAAAAAACGAGTGGGCATGTCAGTACAGTGTATTTCTGTGTGGGTGGGGACCCCGTGCAAGCAATCCAGAGTCACCACCGCTTTAGATGGAAAAGTGTCATCTGTGACATCATCAAGGTACAAACCTGTTTCTTAGCTGCGATTGGACAACCCTGCTGAAGCCATTGTCGCTCGCTGGCATTTGAGCTTTGAGAGGAGATATTCAGCACAGGGCCTCCTTCCACGTTCTGGGGAAGTGAAAGGGAAGTTATGAACAACAGTCTATCAATAGTGACAGCGGGAGATGTCAGGGTATTATGTAAGAAGCACTAATACATAACATGGATCGAGGAACTAGGCCACAAGGCAGTCAATCTAGGACAGCATTACCAGTAGAATCACTATGTTACCTCAAAACTCCAATCCCCAAGATTCCCCCCAGCATGTTGATAACATGCAATTCTACACCTCCACAAACATCAGAAAATGTTTTTCTAACACTCTTTCCTTGACTACAACTGATATTAAATATAAAAATGTACATGTTAAAAACCTAGGAAATATACCTTTAGTAAACTTAAACCGTGTGTTCATTTCTGCTTGTAGCTCCCAGTGGGTCACGTACCTGGGTGGCAATGGTGCCAAAGGAGGTGATGGCCTGGCGCAGGGAACGAGTGTCAGCCTGGAAGCTCATCTCAGGGGTTTCCTCAGGAGTCAGGTTCAGAGAAGATAACCTGAACACAGAGACATTTTAGTAGTCCACCCAAAATTCACCCCACACATCTCGTCATCCTCTACTAACCCATTCCAAGCTTCAGGTTCTAACCTGTGACTAAGTCTAACTGACAACGAGAGGTATTATGGAAGCAAATGCAGAAAGGCTGAAATGATCGCTCAAGTCTTAAGCGGACTCCCAAACCACATTCGATCCAAGACAGAGGCCATTGTGCCGTCTCGTACTTTTCCATGCAGCCGGTGAGCTGGTTGGCCAGGTCGTTGCTGTTGAAGTTTTCCAGCTGATGGATGAGAATGTCAAACTGGCCTCGGAGCTGTGGGCAAAAGAGAGGGGGAGAGAAAAGGAGAAGGTCAGACCTGGCGCCATTAACACGAAGGGGTGGTCACTGAAGTAAGAAACAAAAATTAAGTTGATCTTCAGAAGTTTCTGAGCAGACACTGTGCAGTGCAGAGACTCCTGAAATGAGTCTGCAGATACCTGGGTTAATGCTCACCAAGTGAAGCTGATGTAGCTGTGCCTGCAGAGCCTCTCCCTTTAGCTGCTGCACAAGGTCAATCTGCTCCAGCAGCCACACCTCACGGGAACGCATAGACTCCAGGTGTCTGCTGATACAGGTCTGAAGCTGGGACTTCACCTGTAAACACAAGAGAAATGAGCAAAACAGTAAAAAATATAATAATCTGCATACGAGAATCTGTACACACACAAATACGAACACTGCTGTCAAGCCATTGCCCTGAGATCTGATACAGAACACTCAAGGGCTGAGTAGCTTCCTTAATCTCCTGCTGCTGACACTAAGCAAGGTCAGATGCCCAGACAGGTCAGCACACTGACCTAGACACCCATCTGCAATCTGCTCCAAGCACAAGGGCAATAACATCAGGTTCTACCTATTCCTCTGCTAGTTAGTCAGAAAAAGGTTGAATGATTCTCTTAAGACGCAGTGAGAAGTGAGCTGCTGCAGTAGTGGATGCTCTGCTGTCGGTGTACTCTCAGACTGCAATGACCAGCCTCTCCCCCTGCTGCTGCCTTATATATTAAAAAAAAAAAGGCAGGTCTGGGGAACTCTATCCCATAGTCATGTTTCAATTATTGGTCTCTCCGGTTCCCCTTCTCACCCTCATAACATGAGCCACATACTAATCATTAACTGTGGCCACGACAGGAGGACAAAGACCCATTTTAACAACACAGCTAACATATCAGGGCTTAGCCTGTCTGCCACAGTTATGACATACAATAAAGCCATGGCTCACTTTGTGGAATACTAATGATCACCGTGCCAAGGGTATCTGTCTTCCTGAGGCCCGGGGTGACTAACCATGGTGCTTGTCCTAAATCCTTGAAAACTACTTTGTTTAGAGCATAGAGCCCATTGAACACTCAAGGGCTGAGTAGCTTCTTTAATGTAGCTTCTTTCTTCTCCTGCTGCTGACACTAAGCAAGGTCAGATGCACAGACAGGTCAGCACACTGACCTATACACCCATCTGCAATCTGCTCCAAGCACAAGGGCAATAACATCAGGTTCTACCTATCCAGAGCACAAAGACTGACCCAGTGGGGGTTCCTCCTGAGCCACTAGAACTGTGTCATTCCTGGGTGGGGCCAACGGTTGTATAAGAGAGTCTTCTGACTCACCTCTCTGGAGTTATCCTTGAGCTGGACCTCAGCCCTCGTCACCCCGCCGATGGCCTCCTCCAGCTGACAGCGGGCCTGCACACACTGCCTGAGGGTGGCCTTCTCTCGCTCCTCCACAGTAAACATTCTGCAGAGGCACAGTTGTTACAGGGTTAGCCTTTGAGACATAGTATGTTACTTTGACAGAACAGCATTTCTTTGGGTTTTCTTTCCAGACTTAAATCTTCCCTTTGTTCAGTGAACCACTGTCTGCTTTCGGGAATCAACTGTAAGCCGAATAGGGGGTTGCGCTTGAACAATCACCAAAATAATTGGCTATGCACTGGTAAAGTGAGTGCTTCCCCTAGTCTAAATTTTACGTGGAATGGAAATATGTTACTGTCAGCACTGAGGTTAAATTTCTGTTCCCTTTTGCTGTGAAACCGCCACATCAACTCTCGCTTTCCTGCTCTCTCTCTCCGCTTTCACTTCTGCTTTACAGCTCTTAACACAAACAGAGAGAATTTGGGGGAAAGTAAGTATCAGATTTAAGAAATTAAACAAGGTGCATACTACCATTACAGTAGACTAATTGTCACCGTGACCACCACCAGATTCATGATCAGGATCCAGGCTCCACGGGGAGATCCTACTATACTGAGTGCTGTATACTGTTAATCACTAGCATGTGTGGAGACTATTGAAAATTGTTCATTTTAGCAAGGGCATTAAGTTGGAAGGCATGTTTAGGCTAGGCTATTAGTTCTGAATTGGTCTCATAGCTTCTTGTTGACTCAGCCCAACACCAGCTTTGAGATATCTCACATAATATCCCTCACTCTGTCATTATTGAGCCCACAAAACCGCATCCTAAAACGTTTGCTCAATCACTGTCATAGCCATTGTGCTGGGTTTTTGACAGATTAGTTTAATTTAGGATATCGGTTCCCAAGTATTCCCACATCGTATCTCAATGTAAACAAGGCACGATTAATTTATTGTTATTTTCAAATACAAATCTCTTTTTGGATATAATTATAATAATTTGTACACTACAAATGGACAACTATGTTCCAGCCCCCCCAAACATGCATTCGCTTCGACAAAAATCGTCCCACCAGTGAATCGAGTTTCCTACCTCTGGCCTTGACTTTAATCGGCGAATATAGAGCGTTTAACAAACAATCCTTTGCAATGATCTCTTGCAACAAAGTAACGTTAACTGATACAAATAGAAGTTTTCGAGGCGTTTTTTGTTAGAGTAAAAGTAAGCCCTCGCCAGGCATGGTTTTTACTATTTATTTGATCATTATAGGACAAGACGTGTCAGTGTTGCTCATCGTAAAAGAGTACAGTCTTTGACAATTAACCGGTTGGTCAATACATTTATGCGGGTTTAAAAGGTCATGTAACGTTAACTCCGGTAAAAAATAAAAAAAATAAACGTTTTTTTTGTTTTAAATGGAGGCGCTTGTCTCGACGAGGATGGCCATGTGAGAACATAGCGTATTCTTGAAAAACAGCCGTACAACGTCAACCACGAACTCCTAAGGTTATAGCTACCTTGTGTTGCTGGGTCTCCAGTGATATCTCTCCGTTTAAACCCTTTGGTGTAGCTCCCTTGTTGTTGGCGTTCATATGCCATTTATTTATCAAGCCACGAACCAAGGCTGGTTGCTACGTCATAGGTTGTTTCCGTCAGAGAGTGCGCAGAGCAAAACCCTTTTATTATATTTCTATGGAACAACCAGCGTCAGTTTCGCATTCAACGCGTACACCACCACTAGTAGGAAGAGAAGGGCCCCTCAAAAGGGGGTTAAAGACAGACAAGCGAATACTTTTCAGCTTTTGTCACACACACAACCAAAAAAATGCACAAGCCCAAGGCGCGAAGAACACACGAATGATTTTCCATGTTGGAAATACACTTCAAGTTACCAGTGCCAGCCACCACCAGAAAGGCGAAGAGTTAAACACTCACTAATTCATATGATTGGAAAAAATGCACAAATATAACAGCTACTTATTTTCCCCATAGTGATTACGATTCGGTGTTTTATAGTGATACAAATCAAATTGTATTGGTCACATGCAGATGTTATTGCGAGTGTAGCGAAATCCTGATCCTGGGGGTCTCGAAGGGGTACACATTTTTATTTTTGCCCTAGCACTACACATCTAATTCCACTAATCGACTCATTAAACATTTGATTGGTTGAATCTGGTGTTAGGGCAAAAATAATGGAATCAAATTGTATTTGTCACATAACGTTACGTGTGTAGCAGATGATATTGCGGTTGTGGCGAAATGTTCACCCTCAGGACTAGGCGAAACACTTCCTGGGTGGAGGTAGGGATCCCACATAACGCCGAACACGATCGATTATCACCAGCATGTTATCTATAGATATCTAGTATACTTAAACAAATGCAATCTCTTGGCTGTTTCATGCAGCTTGCCCGCTCAATGAAGTCGAAAGACGTTAAGTTACTCGCTAGCATTATTGTAGCACTAACTTCACTTTAGCTAATTTGTGTGCTTAAAGGTCGTTAGCTAAAAAAGCTAACAGAGTTAGACAGCTGCCGTTGTTTCAGACCTTAGTAGCTAAATGTTTACATGCCACCGGCAGCACCTACCTTTTCCCCTTGTACTGCACTTTTGACTTAGAAGACATCGATGTAACTAGCTCGGTGGTTTTAAAAAATATAATGAACCCCGGCAAAGTCAACTGCTCCTCTTTTCACCAGGAAAAACCTAATCAAGTATATAAACCCTGGATTGCAAATGTATTGGCTATAGTGGGGATTTGAAGCCACCGGTCGGCCATATTGGCACTTCCAAATAGGAGCATCCTCCATAGGAATTAATCGAATTCTACAGTATTTCAATGAAATGTTAAGGACAAAATTACAAATAAGTATTTTGTTGTAGTGGGGACAGTAACATTACAAAAAAATACAAATGAAAATGATTTTATGTTTAGCTCACAATATAATGTAAATGTAAGAATAAACGTGTCAAAAATGAATGTAGACATTAATAAATGCCTTTCTATTTGCTTCTAAAATGTTTTACAATGGAGGTGTGCCAAGATTCTGCCTGTTCTACCAGTCACATTCTGTTAAAAGGTCCCCAAAGCACACACATCCCTGGGTCGCTCGTCTTTTCAGTTCGCTGCAGCTAGCGACTGGAACGGGCTGCAAACACTCAAACTGGACCGTTTTATCTCAATCTCTTCATTCAAAGACTCAATCATGGAAACTCTTACTGACAGTTTTGCGTGATGTATTGTCTCTACCTTCTTACCCTTTGTGCTGTTGTCTATGCCCAATAATGTTTGTACCATGGTGTGTTGTCATGTGTTGCTGCCTTGCAATGTTGTTGTCTTATAGGTCTCTCTTTATGTAGTTGTGTCCTATATTTATGTTTTTAAATTTTTGTCCCAGCCCCCTTCTCCGCAGAAGGTATTTTGCCTTTTGGTACGCTGCCATTGTAAATAAGAATTTGTTCTTAACTGGTTTGCCTAGTTAAATAAAAATAAAAATATGGCTCCGCGGTGGATTCAATACAGCGTCCCCGTTAGTCATCCAGGGTTTATACATATCGTTGGTAAAACCAGACAGGAAGAGGCAAAGCGAGAGGATTTACTCCACCCACAATATTTTTGTATGTAGATCTTGGAGTTGTGCGTTCCCACAGACTATTAGACGCTGTATTGCTGCCTTTCTCAAATCGGAGTGCGAATTATACATAAATATTTTAATAGCTTCACACCTGTAGGTGCAGGCTGGTGGAATAGAGAAACAACAACCGCTTCCTTGCTAGTTCGCGCTGCCTGTCATTTGAGGCCAAAATTGTTACAAGCGAAAATGTGGTCACAAACAACTCAGCCAGCTCACAGAGAATTGCCCTCACCATACCACCTGCAATATAAGAGGACATGCTTAAGTCTACCTCCCCACATTCCTCACGCTTCCTTTCTGGGTGTTTCCCCAGTAACAATAACCCACAATGACCCAACCTCAGCCTTCCTTTCCATCCCCAGATAAATCAAATCAAATCAAATTTTATTTGTCACATACACATGGTTAGCAGATGTTAATGCGAGTGTAGTGAAATGCTTGTGCTTCTAGTTCTGACAATGCAGTAATAATCCAACAAGTAATCTAACTAACAATTAAAAAAAAAAAAAACTACTGTTTTATACACAGTGTAAGGGGATAAAGAATATGTACATAAAGATATATGAATGAGTGATGATACAGAGCAGCTTAGGCAAGATACAGTAGATGGTATCGAGTACAGTATATACATATGAGATGAGTATGTAAACAAAGTGGCATAGTTAAAGTGGCTAGTGATACATGTATTACATAGGGATGCAGTAGATGATATAGAGTACAGTATATAGAGTACAGTATATACGTATACATATGAGATGAATAATGTAGAGTATGTAAACATTATATTAGGTAGCATTGTTTAAAGTGGCTAGTGATATATTTTACATAATTTCCCATTTCCCAGATACCTATGGACCCTAAGAATTATGGTGTGTCTTCCCTGCTCCGCCACTCCTGGGTCAACCCCTCTGCTACGATGCGCCTACCCCCGCCCAACAGGTGCACCATATCTACCTCCCTCTTCAGAGTTGCATTATCTGGTGCCTCATTTCCCCCTACCTAAAGTGCCATCAACAGCTATCCGGTTTGGACATGACTTTGACTTCCCTTCTCTCAGCTGAACCAGGCTAGCAGTAGAGTCTGAACATAAAATTACCCTTTTATGCCCCACTTCTTCCCCCCATCCCAATGCCCACACTCGTGCAAGCGTTTCAGCAAAGACAGAAGCTCCACCAGACAGCTGCATCCCAAACCCTGCTCTCCCACTGCCTCGGTCCCTTGACCCATCTGTGAAGATCTGCGAACAGAGACCCCACGCCCGCTGTAGATGCGCCTCAACCACCACAAGGCAGTCCTCAGCCCTTATTTCAAAATAAGAGTCCCTCGCTTTATCATGCCAAAATAAAATAAAAACATCGATTTCCTATTTTGTATATAATTCTAATAATTGATCACAGTTGTGGTGGTAAAAGGACTGCATCTTGCTCTAACTGTTGGTTTGAGTTAGGACTATCATGGTGGTGTCCATTAAAACACAGATGGTGGTTTGCAGTTCAAAGGGCTGATGCCCAGTTTATTACTTAAGTTGAATTGAAGATAATGACAAGATTGATGATGTAAGGATGGAGTGATTAAGTAGGAAACAAACAAAGAAACACATGGTAGTGATTTCATATAAACCATACGCAGATATACTAATACTCATGAATATCTAACATTAAAATAATTTTACAGTGAAGAAACTTAGGCAATAGGTTTAAACATGAGTAAAGGAAATGCATAAAGCAAACAAACAGCAAATGTTCTAAATCAAATGATAATCTAAATGAATAAATAAGAACAAACTTTATTGGTCCTAAACACATTCAAAATACACAAAGGAAAGGATTACAAGCAAAAAGGTGTTTTGTAACAAAACACTTGCAAATTGAAATGGTCAGGTCTACCACACTGTGTGACAGGTCTGGGTATTTAAAGGTGGTGAAGGAGCTGAGTCCTGTCTCTGTTGGAAGGGGGATTGGACAGGGGAGGGTGATAGCGTGAGGGGACTGTCGGTCAGGGTAGGGGTAATTCGACCACAATAATAAAGTACCACAGTATGAGTGATAATGCATGGTTATCAAAATGTCACGCCAGGCCTTGTCATGACTGTCCTGTGAGGATCCAGAGGGGTTGGATCAGCTTTGCAGTGGATGACAGCCCACACCCTGTTGTAAATCAAGGAGAGAACATCCCTCTCCAAATTCATACAGGAATGTGTCTTTGTTACAGACATTTTCCAGCCGAAAATCTAACACGTTCTAAAGCGAATACTGGAACAATATTTCTAACATAGAAAGTGGGGAATGGTCGAAGGCTATCTATAGAATAATATTGTCATTTTGGTTGTCATAAAATGTTAAAAAGGAAATACTGTAACTTGAAAGGTATATACACTACATTTACGAAGTTTCCATCCTCTACGTTGTGTATAAAATACGAAACATTAATGTTTTTGTTAAGAGAGGGATGTGATCTTAGAAACTATAAGAGAAAATTGTTTCTATAACTTTGTTCAAGTAGTCACCACCCCCCTGAGTGAGATCAGAGAGCATGTCAGCCTCACGAACTGCCCTCTTTTGAACAAACTGTATAAAACCATGGGTTAAGAATTTAAATTTCAGACCAGAGAGATGTGTAGCTGCAGCTCACGTCCAAAGTGGTTCGAATTCATTCTCAACACGAGGTAGAGATCTCCCAGACGTAATTTCCCAGACAATCACTGGTATGGATGATTAGCTGTTCTAAGTAAAGTATCTAGAAAAGCTAAATTAAGTGGGACCATTCTACTACTCTCTTCAAACCATCATATTTTACTACTCATCACCCCACTGGGAATCACAGGCTAGCCAGGTGTGTCAATCTTCAAAGACTCATCTTCCAGAGCGAATGGAAGAATAACAATAGAAGACGTGTGGGGAACCCTTTTGGACAATCAAAGCCTTACAAGCGTGCAGTGAAAAGACCCAACACCCTTTCCAAGGCCTGGCTCCGACAGAAATATGAAGAACCAAGACATTTACAGGTAAATACATTCATGATTCCTTACTCCAAATGGGCGGTGATTTGTGTGTAAAGTATATGATTACTGTGAGAGTAGTGTCTAAAATGTACCAACATTAAGTGTCTGTCTCTCTCTCCATCTCTTATGTAACAAGCTGCCATATTGTGTCAGTCCACTAGGGACCTGTTTCTATTGTATTAAGTGTGTATGTTTATCCCGTGTTACCATTTAGTTAGCGAGTAAACAAATAATTAAATGAATTTGTGTAGTACTGAATCATAAGTAAGGCTGTTTTTTTTGCAGATGCAGAAGGTTACGACTGTTCAGAATGATACAATTTGAGGTTATGATTAATATGTTGACTGTTTATGGATGTGATAGGTGAAGACCTTTAGAGTTTTTAATTCGTCCTAACCCGGACGACGCTGGGCCAATTGTGCGCCAACCTATGAGACTCCCAATCACTCTCTACCAGGGTCTGTAGTGACACCTCTAGCACCAAGATGCAGTGCCACTCAGGAGCAATGCATTCAGCAACAAGTGTTTGTGCCAGACAAGAGACTAACCTAGAGACAGCAGTCAGCATTTATTAAAGCATATCAGGAAATACTGTGCTGTATGTAGTCAACATGTAATTAATTATTAGTTTATGATTAAACCGTTTCAATCAAACAATCACTTTACTCACTGTTTTTGTGAGGGATAGTGTTCTTGTTGTTTCCTTTCGATAAACACCTGTCAAACAGATAGCCGCTTATGTAATTGTGCCATTTGAAGTATTTGGGTCGGGCAGGATCCTTCACAGCAGTGCTTGTCTTTTCCTGTCAGTGTTGGAAACTGTGGTAGACACAAAATGGACCATACTGTAGCTGCAGCCACCTCTTCCAGTTCAGCCTGGCCCAGCTCGTTTAGCTTAACCTCCGCCTCTTCCATAATGCACTCCAGGTGCTGGTACAGGTGGAAGGGGGGGGCAGCAGGTCTGTCTAGACCGTCTGCAGTGAAGCGTTTACGCTGTAGGGGGCTCAGCCTCTGCTTGGAGATTCCGGAGACAGCTACACAGGACAATACAACCAGTTAGCTACAAGGCATCCAATATTACAGTAATCATTATAACGCGTTGATGCCTTGTGCAATCAACTGATGTCTAGTTGTCGTCTTGGTCTGGGAATGATCAAATTTGGACCTATATTTACTGTTGGACTGACCTTTTTGTGATGATGGGTAGAGGTGTTGTGATGTTGGAGGGTACTCTGTCTGGCTCCACCATAGCCAGGGCTTGGAATGGAACTCTTGGAGCCTGTTTGGATTAGGTAAGATGTAAGGAGATATTACAAAAGTATATTTGGTATCAACTTAATCTCAATACAACTCCATCCAGACAAACAAACATGTTTGTAGAAGTAGAGTAGTTGTATGTTAGAAATCCAACGGTCCCTACCTGAGAGATGTCATGGGAGTGGGTGTGTGAGCCGAGATACTCTAGGTCTGGTGCGGGGACCAACATGTTGTTGGGGTTGTTGACGAGGTAGGACACCATGGTTACTTGACCACCCTTAGCACCTCCTTCTCCTCTTCACTCTCCTTTCCTTCCGTGTCCTTGTTGCTGCTGGACGATTCTAAGATCTCGCTCAGGCTTAGAGATGCTGTCCATCATAAAAAGATATGCCGATAATAAAACAGCCTTGTTTTAATCCTCTTGACAATTTAATACTTTGAGAAGTAACCAGTAGCAAGTAGCCAACTAAAACGATTTGGCATGGGTCCTGAGATCCTCAAAAGGTTCTACAGCTGCAACATCGAGAGCATCCTGACTGCTTGCATCACTGCCTGGTACGGCAATTGCTTGGCCTATGACCGCAAGGCACTACAGAGGGTAGTGCGTACGGCCCAGTACATCACTGGGGCTAAGCTGCATGCCATCCAGGATCTCTAAACCAGGCGGTGTCAGAGGAAGGCCATAAAAATTGTCAAAGACCCCAGCCACTCCAGTCATAGACTCTTCTCTCTACTACCGCACAGAGTGCCAAGTCTAGGACAAAACGGTTTCTCAACAGTTTTTACCCCCAAGCCATAAGAACAGGCAATCAAATGGCTACCCAGACTATTTGCATTGTGTGTCGCCCCCAACCCTCTTTTTACACTGCTGCTACTCTCTGTTTATCAGATATGCATAGCCACTTTAACTATACATTCATGTACATACTACCTCAATTGGGCCGACCAACCAGTGCTCCCTCACATTGACTAACCGGGCTATCTGCATTGTGTCCCGCCACCCACCACCCACCAACCCCTCTTTTACACTACCGCTACTCCGTTCATCATATATGCATGGTCACTTTAACCATATCTATATGTCCATACTACCTCAAACAGCCTGACTAACTGCTGTCTGTATGTAACCTCGCTACTTTCATAGCCTCGCTACTGTATATAGCCTGTCTTTTCACATTTGTTTTATTTCTTTACTAACCCATTGTTCACCTAGCACCTTTTTTGCACTATTGGTTAGAGCCTGTAAGTAAGCAGTTCACTATAAGGTCTACCAACACCTGTTGTATTCGGCGCGCGTGACAAATAAACTTTGATTTGATTATTTACTGTTTTACACGTGGGTTACTACACAGAACTTTAACCCGTTGTATAAGATATTCTCAAAAATTAAAATAGTCCAGTCATTTATATTATAACAAAAAAAAGTATTCTGAATTGTTTTAAGTAATCATGTGACAACTAAAAAAAGATTGAGCCGACTTCTGGTAGCATAGCTTTCGTGTATTCACCCACGTGGCTGTGGAGATTGACAGGACAATGTCACAGCATGTCAGCGTCTGCATGTTTCTTCCCAGATCTGTACTTCAAGTCGAAGTCAGCCAACTCCCCGACCCAGCAGTGACCTACTGCATTGAGTCTTGTTGTGCTCAGAACATAGGTCAATGGGTAGGTCAATGGGTAGTAGTCTGTAAAGGTAGGTAGATGGTTACTAAACATGTCAAAGATCGCCTACTTCAGTGCTAAAAACTCAAGTTAGCCAGAATGGTGGTCGTTTTTCTCTGCTGGAGTTAGCGTTCTGGACCCATACCCCATTACACATAGTTTCCCATTCTAATGTTGGTCAAGCACAGCCTGACAAAGAGCTCCACCAACGGGTGGTGGTCTCGAAAGAGCTGCCGGTTTAGATAGGCTACAATTGTCCTAGACTCCCAGTAAGAGAACTGATAATGACCAGCAGGAGACCGAGATACAATTCACACTTTATTGCCACACACAAGTCGTGGAAGTGGTTCTCTGTTCTGTATAGAGAACAGAAATAGAGTGCATGTATTACACAGGGCACAGTCTGTTATAGCTATGCATAACGGTAGCACTAGAATGAATAATAACTGTATAGTAAATAGTATTGTGATGGCATAAATAGCTACATATGTAAACAGGAAATGGCACAAAGCCTACCGCTATTAGCTACCAATGTATAGCCTAACACAACACACGATAGAACCGTATATATACACACAGTATGGTCAGGGCCCACTAAGACTATAGTATACAGTATAGTATGAGCAATAATCAAATCAAATCCAATTTTATTTGTCACATACACATGGTTAGCAGATGTTAATGCGAGTGTAGCGAAATGCTTGTGCTTCTAGTTCCGACAATACAGTAATAACCAACAAGTAATCTAGCTAACAATTCCAAAACTACTACCTTATAGACACAAGTGTAAGGGGATAAAGAATATGTACATAAAGATATATGAATGAGTGATGGTACAGAGCGGCATAGGCAAGATACAGTAGATGGTATTGAGTGCAGTATATACATATGAGATGAGTATGTAAACAAAGTGGCATAGTTAAAGTGGCTAGTGATACATGTATTACATAAAGATGCAGTAGATGATATAGAGTACAGTATATACGTATACATATGAGATGAATAATGTAGGGTATGTAAACATTATATTAGGTAGCATTGTTTAAAGTGGCTAGTGATATATTTTACATCATTTCCCATTATTAAAGTGGCTGGAGTTGAGTCAGTGTGTTGGCAGCAGCCACTCAATGTTAGTGGTGGCTGTTTAACAGTCTGATGGCCTTGAGATAGAAGCTGTTTTTCAGTCTCTCGGTCCCAGCTTTGATGCACCTGTACTGACCTCGCCTTCTGGATGATAGCGGGGTGAACAGGCAGTGGCTCGAGTGGTTGTTGTCCTTGATGATCTTTATGGCCGTCCTGTGACATCGGGTGGTGTAGGTGTCCTGGAGGGCAGGTAGTTTGCCCCCGGTGATGCGTTGTGCAGAAAATAAACTACCATAAATTATGCAATCGAGATTTCCACATTTGGGAAATTCGCAGGGGTCAGCACAGCCGGAGTGCAATGGCTGAGCCTCGCCCTGGGTGAACTGCCTTCTTGATCACAGTATCTCCCTTGCCAGGTAAGTATAGGTGTAATAGGTGTAATAGCTAGGGCTAGTGGGCTAACATGCTACATAGCAGTAATGGTAGCATATTACACAAGAGGGATAGCATAGCATACAATAGACCAGTATATGCACAATAGCAGCTAGCAGTAGTATGCTAAGCTACTGTTGCTAGGCTAATGTAAAAAAAAATGTTTTGTCCATGAGGGCTGCCAGTCGGATCCTTTTGTCCCCCCCACATTCTGAAATAGCATTTTTGCCCCCCCAGTTTTATGGTTGGAATGTGATAAAAAACAAGGGAACAGTGTGCTTTAGAACCAGGCCTCTGTCAGCTGACTTGATCAGCAGAGTTGCCCATAGCAACAGAATGTTCCAGGCAGGGGAAGAACGACTTCCCCCACTCATTGAAGCCACTGAAGTGAATGGAAAAATGGCAATCTTGGTCAATCTTCGTGTATATAAAAAAAAATGGTTTCAAAGACAATCATGGTACAAATAATTGTTTATAATACACCAGATGTACACTGAGTATACCAAACATTAGGAGCACCTTCCTAATATTGAGTCACTTTTGCCTTCAGAACAGCCTCAATTCGTCGGGGCATGGACTCTTCAAAGTATTGAACGTGTTCCACAGGGATGCTGGCCCATGTACACTCCAATCCTTCCCACAATTGTGTCAAGTTGGCTGGATTTCCTTTGGATGGTGGACCATTCTTGATACACACAGGAAACTGTTGAGCGTTAACCAAGCGGTGTTGGAGTTCTTGAGACAAACCGTTGCGCCTGACACCTACTATCATACCCAGTTGAAAAGGCACTTACATCTTTTGTCTTGCCCGTTCCCCCTCTGAAATGCACAATCAATGTCTCAAGGCTTAAAATGCCTTCTTTAACCTGTATCCTCCCCTTCATCTACACTGATTGAAGTGGATTTTAAAAGTGACATCAATAAGGGATCATAGATGTCACCTGGATTCACCTGGTCAGTCTGTCATGGATAGAACAGGTGTTCTTAATTTTTTGTATACTCATTGTATGTCCTTAAACCGATCTTTAAAAAAATGGCCCACAGAAGAAGTTAAGGAGAATGTAGGTGCTAATGTCAGCCTGCAGTCTGCCTTTTACATTTCAGTCATTTAGCTGATGCTCTTATCCAGAGCGACTTACAGTTAGTGCATTCGTCTTAAGATAGCTAGGTGGGACAACCACATATCACAGGAATGGAAAGTACATTTTTCCTCAATAAAGTAGCCATCAGTAGAGTCAGAGCTAGAAATGGAGGGGGTGGGGGGGAATCAAGTGCAAGTGCTGGTTCAGGGATGGTCTCCAGAGATGGTCTGGAGAAGGGAGGGGATGGGGTAGAGCGGGCATGTTGTTAACCGACTTCATTGAGTCTTCACATAGGAATTAATTGATCAATGGCTTTGTCCATTCATATATACGGTCATTGGTTCCAGGAGCAAAGGTGTGAAAGTTGGGGGTGCAGAGCTCGGTAAACAATGGAAAGTCCATCCTCCCAGTACCTCTGCTTGTGTAAAGTGTCTCAGAGCTTGTGTCTTTGAATGGAGGCTAAGAGAGGGGATTTTCTACAAAGCCAACCCAAAATGTATGAAGTACATTTTTAAATGCCTTGTGTCATCTTCGCCGCCAGTGATGTCTGGTGCTTCTAAGCCCTGCCACCCTGTGTCTCCACCCTTTCAGTGGCATGGATGGAGCGGGCAGTGAGGGATGACCTGCTCACAGTATCTGCTGCTGCTAGGTCCAGGAAAGACCGTAAAGGTTCAAGTGCACGACTGGGACACTGGCTAGCGAGTCAGCTTGGGCATCAGGTCCAAGCCAAGCAGGTCTGCAAGGGCAGAAGGTCGTCTAGGGACCAGCACTGGAGTTAAATCCAGTGATGGCTGATCTAGAAGAGACACTATCTGCAGTGTGGGTTGGGGTGCTGGCTCAAACACCAGTGGCTGCAGGTCTGGCTGGCAACAGAAATGCTATGCTATTTGGCTAGCAGCCACACAAGTAAATGAGCTTACAATAAAAAAGCAAGGACTTCTTTTCAAAAAATGATGCATGACCATCATATTTGTAATGATTATCATAGAAAGAATGCAGCCAGCTACATTTACTCATGTTTTTCTCTAAGTTAATCTTGCATTTTACCAGAGAAAAGTCCCGGAGAAATGTAGCTACACAGTCAGAGTGCTGTCTGCTGATTATAATGCAATTCTGGAATGAGTGGAGAAGTGCATCTGAAGCACAAAATTAGTCTGATGCAAAGCAGAAACTATAATAAGAAGCATTTTTGATCTGCCTTTACAAAGCGCAGCAAGATGCACTATATATACAAAAGTATGTGGACACATCTACAAATTAGTGGATTCAGCTATTTCAGACACACCCATTGCTGACAGGTGTATAAAATCAGGCACACAGACTTGCAATCTTCATAGACAAACATTGGCAGTAGAATGGCCTTACTGAAGAGCTCAGTGACTTTCAACGTGGTACCGTCATAGGATGCTACCTTTCCAACAAGTCAGTTGGTCAAATTTCTGCTATGCTAGAGCTGCCCAGGTCAACTGTAAGTGCTGTTTTTGTGAAGTGGAAACGTCTAGTAGCAACAACGGCTCAGCCACAAAGTGGTAGGCCACACAAGCTCACAGAATTGGATTGCCGAGTGATGAAGCACGAAGCGCGTAAAAATAGAATGGAAACGCGCTTTCTGTAGGGATGAATCACGCTTCACCATCTGGCAGTCCTACCTGCCCGAATACGTAGTGCCAACTGTAAAGTTTGGTGGAGGAGGAATAATGGTCTGGGGCTGTTTTTCATGGTTCGGGCTAGGCCCCTTAGTTCCAGTGAAGGGAAATCTTAATGCTACAGCATACAATGACATTCTAGACGATTCTGTGCTTCGGACTTAGCGGTCACAGTTTGGGGAAGGCCCTTTGCTGTTTCAGCATGACAATGCCCCTGTGCACAAAGAAAGGTCCATACTGAAATGGTTTGTCAGGGCCTCCCGAGTGGTGCAGTGGTCTAAGGCACTGTATCGCAGTGCTTGAGGCGTCACTACAGCCCCGGGTTCGATCCCAAGCTGTGTTACAGCTGGCCGTGACCGGGAGACCCATGAGGCGGCACACAGTTGTCTGGGTTAGGAGAGGGTTTGGCCGTCTGGGATTTCCTTGACTCATCACACCCTAGCGACTCCTTGTGGCTGGACTTTGGTTGCCAGCTGGACGGTGTTTCCGCCGACACATTGGTGTGACTGGCTTCTGGGTTAAGCAAGCAGTGCTGCTTGGAAGGGTTGTGTTTTGGAGGACGCATTTCTCTCAACCTTCGCCTCTCCTGAGTCCGTAGGGGAGTTGCAGCGATGAGAAAAGACTAACTACCAATATCACAAATGTGATATAACTATATCACAAATGTGCAAAGAGAACCAACAGTCTGTAAATCCGGAAAATTAGAACTTTGAGAGTTTCTTCAAGTGCAGTTGCAAAAACCATCAAGCGCTATGATGAAACTGGCTCTCATGGAGGACCGCCACAGGAAAAGAAGAACCAGAGTTACCTCTGCTGCAGAGGACAAGATTAGAATTTCAATGACTATAATTATCCACTGTGTGTAGTGATCCATTTTGTCTGTCCCGCTCTCAGTCCACACCCCCTTCCCATTGTCCACCAAGCCGTCATATCGGCTTAGCCCACTAGGGAATCTTCCCTATCATTTGTTAGTAACCAAATGATAGGGATACTTCCGGCCCGTCCTTGGACACTGTGCTATCTAACCTCCAAACGAGCTTCAATGCCATACAACACTCCTTCCGTGGCCTCCAACTGCTCTTAAACGCTAGTAAAACCAAATGCATGCTTTTCAACTGTTCTCTGCCTGCACCCGCATGCCTGACCAGCATCACCACCCTGGATGGTTCCGACCTTGAATATGTGGACATCTATAAGTACCTAGGTGTCTGGCTAGACTGTAAACTCTCCTTCCAGACTCATATCAAACATCTCCAATCGAAAATCAAATCAAGAGTCGGCTTTCTATTCCGCAACAAAGCCTCCTTCACTCACGCCGCCAAACTTACCCTAGTAAAACTGACTATCCTACCGATCCTCGACCTCGGCGATGTCATCTACAAAATTGCTTCCAACACTCTACTCAGCAAACTGGATGCAGTTTATCACAGTGCCATCCGCTTTGTCACTAAAGCACCTTAAACCACCCACCACTGCGACTTGTATGCTCTAGTCGGCTGGCCCTCGCTACATATTCGTCGCCAGACCCACTGGCTCCAGGTCATCTACAAGTCCATGCTAGGTAAAGCTCCGCCTTATCTCAGTTCACTGGTCACGATGGCAACACCCATCCGTAGCACGCGCTCCAGCAGGTGTATCTCACTGATCATCCCTAAAGCCAACACCTCATTTGGCCGCCTTTCGTTCCAGCTCTCTGCTGCCTGTGACTGGAACGAATTGCAAAAATCGCTGAAGTTGGAGACTTTCATCTCCCTCACCAACTTCAAACATCTGCTATCTGAGCAGCTGACCGATCGCTGCAGCTGTACATAGTCTATCGGTAAATAGCCCACCCATTTTTACCTACCTCATCCCCATACTGTTTTTATTTATTTACTTTTCTGCTCTTTTGCACACCAATATCTCTACCTGTACATGACCATCTGATCATTTATCACTCCAGTGTTAATCTGCAAAATTGTAATTATTCACCTACCTCCTCATGCCTTTTGCACACAATGTATATAGACTCCCCTTTTTTTCTACTGTGTTATTGACTTGTTAATTGTTTACTCCATGTGTAACTCTGTGTTGTCTGTTCACACTGCTATGCTTTATCTTGGCCAGGTCGCAGTTGCAAATGAGAACTTGTTCTCAACTAGCCTACCTGGTTAAATAAAGGTGAAATAAAAAAATAAAAAATAAAATAAAAATATCTACTGCTTGTTTAGGCATTTCTGTGATTATTTAGTTAGTAAATAAATGATTAGGCCAATTGGTGTATGGATGATTTACAGTAAATGCTGGGTTCGTGCAGATAACCAACAATATATTACGTACGGAATGAGACTGACGTGAGGTAAAGAATAATTAATTAATATAAGACTAATTTATCATTAAATATCTTAAGAGTTATATTCTGAAAATTATAATTTTGTAATCTGAAGATTTTCCGTGGTGCCCCGACTTCCTAAGTTAATTATATTTAGATGATTAGTTTAATCAATTAATAATAATTAGAGAATTGATTTGATAAAATAGCAGTCTTCACTTTTAATGATGCTAAATACACAACAAATGCATCGCAAAGTTCAAGTAACAGACACATCAGCATCAACTGTTCAGAGGAGATTGGGTGAGTCAGACCTTCATGGTCGAATTGCTGCAACAACAAAAAACGACTAAATGACACCAAAAAGAAGAAGATACTTGCTTGGGCCAAGAAACATGAGCAAGGGACAGTAGACCGGGGGAAATCTCTCCATTGGTCTGATGAGTTCAAATTTGAGATTTTTGGTTCCAACCACCCCGTCTTTGTGAGTAGGTGAACAGATGATCTCTGCATGTGTGGTTCCCACCATGAAGCATTGGGGGGTTACGATACTTTGCTGGTGACAGTGTCTGATTTACTTAGAATTCAAGGCACACTTAACCAGCATGGCTACCACAGCATTCTGCAGTGATACTCCATCCCATCTGATTTGCGCTTAGTGGGACTATTATTTGTTTTTCAACAGGACAATGACCCAACACACCTCCAGGCTGTGTAAGGGCTATTTGACCAAGAAGGAGAGTGATGAAGTGCTGCATCAGATGACCTGGCCTCCACAATCACCTGACCTCAATCCAATTGAGATGGTTTGGGATGACTGATCATTTCCTCATATGAACTCAGTAAGATATTTTCGTTCAGTATATGTACAGTGGGGCAAAAAAGTATTTAGTCAGCCACCAATTGTGCAAGTTCTCCCACTTAAAAAGATGAGGCCTGTAATTTTCATCATAGGTTGAGGATCCCTGGTGTCTGTGATGCATGCCGTTTAGTGAAACACAGACCTGGTGGTGAGCACGAGACTGAGGAGACCCTGTCTATCCTTTTGAGTTTTGATATTGAGTGTTTGCCTGGTAAAGTCATGCTAGGATATATGAGCTATCCCGTGATAGCGTTTGTTCCGAAGCCGCTTTGATGTTTCAGGTGCCAAGGTTATGGTCAGGGACAAAGGAGTGTGTAGTTTGAAAAAAAGTAGTGAGTTTCAATTGTGGGGGAGCCAATGTTAGCAAAGTTGGTTTCTTGGCGAAGTAGTGGAATAAGGGGCGTGTTATGGTTGCAGGGTTATGGGTGGTGCAATTTGTATTTTCCGTTCCCTTTTTTTGTTTTGTCACAATGTGTAATGCATACTCCGGGCTGAGAAGGGCAGCAATACGCCAAAAAGCATCTAGTCTGTCGGAAATTCACACAAAAGGAGAAGTGTCCACGTAGTACGCACGACGTGTTGTGCGTGGAATATTACCAGGCAGCTAAATGCATTTGGGAACAAACGTTTATCTTTAAACCACCTCTGATGCTATAATTAACAATTCGTTGGTTGTATGTGAGTTTGAAAGTGCAGTTTCTTTTTTTTAACAAGAAATCAAGAACACGTTCACTTGTTCTAAAAGATGGCTTCGTCTGACGGAAACAAAAACACGGAACCATGGGGCGGTTTTGACGACAACATTATCCAGGTAACTTAACGTTACTATGCTAGCTATAGCTATCCAAGAAAATGCTTAATATGTATCGCCTCATTTGATTACATCACTGTACATCAGACTTTAGTGTTGCCAAACGATATTTTACTATGCGGTACATATCATCCTACTGAAAATGGGCACTTGTCCCACAATGTTGTTGTAGTTAACCAGCCCAATGATGGACCTGCTAAATTAACCTTAGTCCTGCTGTTTAAGGCGAATTGACTCATCTAAACGTGAATAATTCTTAACCCTGTTGTTGTGTTCCGGTCGAATTGGACCGATTTTAGTTGTCTCTGAAATGTAGTTTTATTATTTTTGTTTAACTAGGCAAGTCAGTTACGAACAAATTCGTATTTACAATGACGGCCTAGGAACAGTGGGTCAACTGCCTTGTTCAGGGGCAGAACGACAGATAGATCTGCTAGATCAGGGATACCTGCTAGATCGGGGATTCGATCCAGCAAACTTTAGGTTACTGGCCCACCGCTCTAACCACTAGGCTACCTGCTTACTGGCCCACCGCTCTAACCACTAGGCTACCTGCCGCCCATTTAGTTCATTTAATCTGATTGTCATAAGGTTCCATGACTGTCCACATAGGGTATCTGGACACACAAAATACATTTAAGATTTTCATCAAATTTGGTGTGTTTTATTTAACTTTTGTACACCTGTGGTGTTCCTGGTCAGAAATGACCGGTCATTAGAAATTAATGGGTGAGACTACAATTAGTGTATAAAATTGAGTTCAGACACCTGCCCATTCATCAGATGGACACACTTCCTCTCCAAGACCCCCACATGCATGTGTGTTTCACACACATTGTGTTTCAATAATATATAGAACTTTTCTTGCAGCTCTGGTATAATTAAGCTTTTTTGAGGCCTTGCTCACAATTCGTTCTGTGGCAGCACAATGACCAAACGATACACTGTATGGGAGGCTCTTGATCATGACACTGGTGAGGAGGAGAGAGGCCAGGAAACTGACAGTGAAGATACATTAGAGGAGGAAATGTCAGAAGTTGAAGATGACACAGAATATGATCCAGACCAAGAGACAACCGATGTTGTTACATTCCAGTGATGAGGAAGAGGGCCCTGCTGAGGTTGTTGTTACATTCTGGTCAAAGAATTGGAATTTGTCCTGGTCTTCATCCCCACCTGAGAGGTCGGCTGAAAATGTTATCAGGATGACCCCAGGGCCAACGAGATACGCCATATCCTGGGTTGATGACATAAAATCCTGCTTCGAACTGTTCCTGACAGAGTCAATCAAAACCACAGTGATAAACATGACCAACTTGGAGGGGGGACGCGTTTACAAAGACAACTGAAAGGAAGTAGACCGGACAGACGTCCAAGCATACGTGGATCTCTTGATTGTGTACAGATCCAGAAACGAACCTACCACCAGTTTATGGGATGCAGAGTCTGGTCGTGCAATTATTTACTTTTTTAAATTGGCTTCGACAACCGTGATACAAGACCAGGCCGCTGTCAACAAGACAAGCTGGCAACTATCAGAGGTTTGGCACAAGTGGGTGGAGCGCCTGCCACTCATCTATAACCCAAGTCCAGGCATCACAGTGGATGAGTGGTTGCTTTTAGGGGACTCTGCCCATTCAAACAGCACATGCCAAGCAAACCGCCTAAATATGGAATAAAGATATGGGCAGCATGTGATGCTAGGACACGTTATGCCTGGAACATGCAGGTTTACATCAGGAAACCTGCTGACGGTGTTCCCGAAAGGTACCAGGGGAAGCGGGTGGTCCTGGAAATGACTGCAGGTTTCCAGGGACACAACATAACACGTGACAATTTCTTCACCTCATGCTCTTGGTCAGGAGCTGCTCCCAATAAAAATGACCATGGTGGGGACGGTCAGAAGGAACAAGCCTCATTTGCCTCACTCACAAACAAGGACAGGGGTTGTTTTTTCCCTCCAAGTTTGCCTTCACCGATACACACAAACATTTGTGTCCTACTGCCCGAGGGAAAAAGAAGAATGTGCTCCTGATGACAACTCTGCGTAGGGATGCCGCTGTGAGTACCAGGGAGGACAGGAAGCACAACGCTGTCCTGGATTACAACAGGAACAAAGGGGGAGTTGACAACTTTGATAAGGTATGTTACTTTTTATCTTATGTACTCTATTTTTCTATTACCAGATTGTTTTATCTGCACCATTAAAAATGAAATGTTTGAAATGCTCATTGATTTTGTGAACAATATGGAGTCAATTCTAATCATTTGAATATGTAAATATGTTTTAGATGTGATCAATTAAAATGACGCTTTGATGCAATTTTTCACATGTTACTATGCAAGACATGAAGTATCACTTGTATGTACTCATTATTTTATTCACTGATTGTTGCACGTTTGCAGGTCACTGGCACATACTCTTGTAAGAGGATGACAGCACGTTGGCCCATGGTGGTGTTCTTCAACATCCTAGACGTGTCGGTCTACAACGGGTTTGTGGTGTGGATGGAGGTGAATCCAGGCTGGAAGCAGGGGAATTTCTTCAAGAGGATACTGTTCCTAGAAGAGTTGGGGAAAGCCATGGTGGCACCCCTCATTCAAAGGCACCAACACCTTCCTCGAACACCATCCTCTGCTGGATTGGTGAGAGATATACAAAGACCAGAAGCAAGATCTATGTCTGCCAGAGACAGAAGAGACAAAAGGAAAAAGGTGCAATCTGTGTGCAACAAGAGCTGTCAAAACGAGCATTATGTGCCATAAATGTAGTGCATATATTTGCAAGGCACATGCATCAACCACCACGTATTGGCCAACATGTACATGAGAGCACACAAAATGGAACCACCATTGATTGTTAGTAATACAGTTATTGTTACTGTTGTTCATTAATGTGTTCAGATGTTAATTTTGTAATATGGTAAAGTTCTCATGTGTAGTTTTGGGCCTATGTCCTTTATTTACTAATAAAATCATACCGGTCAGTTTTGACCAGGAACACAAGATGTTATTTTGTGTGCGTTTTAAACATTTGAAATGGTTTCAAAACAAATGTCCTTGTTAAACTTTGATGCAAAGTAGTCTGTGATAAATAGCACAATATGTTTCATGAGTATTTGTTATAGTCAAAATAATCCATACATTCTGCTTTTACATTTTTTTTTTTTTTTTTTTTTTTTTACAAAGAGTTATGAGCTCAGGTCAATGAGGCCTACAGGTCATAAATAGCAAATAAAAGTTGTAATGTTCACAAGAACTTAAGTTGATAAAAAGATCTAACACAACATTAAGTGATATGGATTTATAATCCGCTATAATGGGCCGGTTATTTTGGACAAGGGACACAGAATTAATTAACATGAAAAGAACACAACAGGAGGGTTAATTGCAGTACGGTTCGAGAAACAAACAAATCCCTCTATTACAAACACAACAGGAGGGTTAATTGCAGTATGGTTCTAGAAACAAACAAATCCCTCTATCACATTAAAATAATTTCGCAAATCAAAAACACTTACTGTACCCTGTTTTTAACCGGTTTTAACAGTTTCAGCCGACAGTATTTTGGCATCAGACTTCCATTTAATGTTAGTGTTCAGAGGCACAGACAGCTAATTGGCACATGTAGTACACTGTCTTGCGTCTGTTTTTGGAAAACAAGCACTGAAAGATGGAAATATGGCTGTGTGGGAACCCTAACCCTCTAAAGGTGTGTAGTAATTTAACCTTTTAAAACTTTAAAAAAGATTTCTTGCTGATATGTTTCCAAAACCGTACCGCAAGCGATGCGTGTTAATGTTTAGCTCAAATGTCCGGGCTCTTAAACAACATCCGGTCAGAAGATACTACAGTTATCGTCTATGAACTGGTGTAGCTAGTTAGCTAACCATAAACTGGAAGGAGCCTTCTTTTTTGTTTCACGTGGTGACTGACTGTGTCAAAGGAAATGTTGACAATTTGCTTGTCAAACATCATTTCACATACATGATATACAGTAGTTATATCTAATAAGCTATCTTACCAGGGCACTGGGTCAGCAGTGATTGACATGGAGAACATGGATGACACATCGGGCTCCAGTTTTGAGGACATGGGGGAGATGCACCAGCGCATGAAGGAGGAGGAAGAGGTGGCAGAGGAGGCGGAAGCAACTGAAGAGGAGACTGGAGAGGATGGCGAGTTTCTGGGCATGAAGGG
Source organism: Oncorhynchus tshawytscha (assembly GCF_018296145.1). Lineage (NCBI taxonomy): Eukaryota > Metazoa > Chordata > Actinopteri > Salmoniformes > Salmonidae > Oncorhynchus > Oncorhynchus tshawytscha. Next base: position 55,338,108 of record NC_056429.1, read on the forward strand.
TATCAAGGGCCAGCTGGGGAGACAGGTGGCAGATGAGGTGAGATGAGAATACTTTGTGATGCTTATGATGGGCAACAACCTGTCACACACACCACATTAGTCATGAAAATGGGCTCTGCCAGAACCCAATATTCTAAGTTACATCTCAATAGCCTTGTCTGGTTAATGTTGCAGTCCCCTCCCCCCTCTTAGGTGTGGCAAGCTGGAAAGCGTCAGGCTTCCAAAGCTTTCAACCTATATGCCAACATAGATATTCTCCGGCCGTACTTTGATGTAGAACCTATGCAAGTCAGGAACAGGTGAGAGTCGGTCACGAATGTGCTTGTAATCACAACGTCTAACTTGTAAAATAGTCTTATGGAGTCACATTTTAGAAGATTTCTGACATTTACTTTTTTCTACCCTAGGTTGATTGAATCAATGATACCCATCCGCATAATACATTTTCCACAGGTGAGTGTCATTTTCTTTTCCCGTACTATTTTCACAGGCCGAGAGGAGATCTAAATCTAGAGGCTTTCGGCGCTTACCTGGCCAATTAAAAGGAAATATTAAATGTTTTCCCTGCTCCTATTTTTCAACTATAGAAGATTGCTGGGGAGCTATATGGGCCCATGATGCTGGTGTTCACACTGGTGGCCATCCTCCTGCATGGAATGAAGACATCAGGAACAGTTATTGTAAGAGAGCTCAACTTATACCGGCTTCGTAAATGCATGTTAATATACAGTATGTATAGATTAACATTTCTTATGAAGCTCAGGGATACTGACGGATACTGATACTGACGGATACTGACGGTAGATGAATTAAAACTGGAAATGGGGGTAGCCATCAACTCAAAACCCTTTTGACATTATGCAACCAAAAGCCATCTGTTCAGCTTTTGCTACACTCGCATTAACATCTGCTAACCATGTGTATGTGACAAATAAAATTTGATTTGATTTGCTCAAAAATATAAATTACTGCTCATGTAGCACTCATGTGGTTAAATGCTTATATGCGACTTGACACTCCAAATTGAGCTCAGGTGCATCCAATTTCCTTTGATCATCATTGAGAGGTGGATACAACTTGATTGGAGGCCACCTGTGGCCAATTCAAATGTTTGGACAGGATTGAGAAAAGAAACACACCTGTCTACATAAGTTCCCACAGTTGACAGTGCATGTCAGAGAAGAAACTAAGTCCAAGGAACTGTCCGTAGATCTCCATCGAATTGTGATAAGTGCCGTCAGAAAATATTCACACTCCTTGACTTAATCCATATTTTGTTGTGTTATAGCCTGAATTTGAAATGGGTTCAATTAAGATTTTGTGTAACTGCCTACACACAATACCCCATGTCATAAAAATAGATTTTGTTTTAAACAAAGTTATTACAAATGAAAAGCTGAAATGTTTTTAGTCAATAAGTATTCAACCCCTTTGTTATGGCAAGCCTAAATAAGTTAGGGAGTAAAAATGTGCTTAACAAGTGACATAATAAGTTGCATGGACTCACTATGGACAATAAAATGATTTGTTAATGATTACCTCATCTCTGTACCCTTCACGTAAAATTATCTGTATGATCCCTCAGTCGAGCAGTGATGCCTTGCAAAGAAGGGCACCTGTTGGCAGATGGGTAAAAAATAAAAAAGATGACATTGAATATCCCTTTGAGCATGGTGAAATTATGAATTACACTTTGGATGGTGTAGCAATACACCCAGTCACTCAGTTGCCGGAGAGGAAGGAAACCTCTCAGGGATTTCACAATGAGGCCAATGGTGACTTTAAAACAGAGTTTAATGACTGATAAAATAACTGAGGATGGATCAACAGCATTGTAGTTACTCCACAATACTAACCAAATTGACAGAGTGAAAAGAAGGAAGCCTGTACAGAATAAAAATAAGTAAAAACATGCATCCTGTTTGCAACAAGACACTAAAGTAATACTGCAAAACAATTCACTTTTTGTCCTTAATACAAAGTGTTATTTTTGGGGCCAATCCAATACATTATTGTGTACCACTCTTCATATTTCCAAGCATAGTGGTGGCTGCATCATGTTATTTATATCGTTATTTTACCAGGTAAGTTGACTGAGAACACGTTCTCATTTTCAGCAACAACCTGGGGAATAGTTACAGGGGAGAGGAGGGGGATGAATGAGCCAATTGTAAGCTGGGGATGATTAGGTGACCATGAGGGTACGAAGGACAGCTTGGGAATTTAGCCAGGACACCGGGGTTAACGCCCCTACTCTTACGATAAGTGCCATGGGATCTTTAATGACCTCAGAGAGTCAGGACACCCATGTAACGTCCCATCTGAAAGTGTCACTGCCCTGGTGCATTGGGATATTTTTTAGACCAGAGGAAAGAGTGCCTCCTACTGGCCCTCCAACACCATCTGGTCTCCCATCCAGGAACTGACCAGGACCAACCCTGCTTAGCTTCAGAAGCAAGCTAAGCAGTGGGATGCAGGGTGGTATGCTGCTGGCATGCTTGTAATGGTTAAGGACTGTGTAGATGTTCAGGATAAAAAAGAAACGGAATGGAGCTAAGCACAGGCAAAATTCTAGAGGAAAAACAGGTTGTTACCAGACACTGGAAGATTAATTCACCTTTCAGCAGGACAGTAACCTAAAACACAAGGTCAAGTTGCTTACCAAGAGGACACTGAATGTGCCTGAGTGGCCTAGTTACAGTTTTGACTTAAATTGGCTTGAAAAAAAGAAAACATCTGTCTAGCAACGATCAACAACATCCAACTTGACAGAGCTTGACGAATTTAGAAAGAAATGTGCAAATATTGTACAATCCAGGTGTGCAAAGCTCTTAGAGACTTACCCAGAAATACTCACAGCTGTAATCGCTGCCAAAGGTGATTCTACAAAGTATTGACTCATGGGTGTGAATACTTATGTAAATTATGTATTTCTATTTCATTTTCAATAAAGTTGTACAAATTTGAAAAGCGTGTTTTCACTTGATTGTTATGGGGTATTGTGTGTAGATGGGTGAGAAAAAAAACATTCAATCAATTTTGAATAAAGGCTGTAACAACAAAATGTGGAATAAGTCAAGGGGTATGAATACTTTCTGAAGGCACTGTATGTTGTCTATCTGACCTTGATTAGGCCTAATACATTGTTCTTCCTCCCTGGACAGAGAGAGGGTACTCTGATGGGCACAGCCATAGGGACATGCTTTGGTTACTGGCTGGGAGTTTCCTCCTTCATATACTTCCTGGCATATCTGTGCAACGCCCAGATCACCATGCTCCAGACCCTGTCTCTGCTGGTGAGTCAACAATGACCATCACTCCCCTCACAGCATCTCCGTGTAATCAGTCTGTTATAAATGCAGTGTGAAATCTCACTGTCTGTTCTACTATGTGCCCCCAACAGGGTTATGGTCTTTTCGGACACTGCGTGGTTCTCTTTGTCACCTACAACGTCCACTTCCACTCGCTGTTCTACATCCTGTGGCTGGTCGTAGGAGGGCTCTCCACACTGCGGATGGTAAATAAGCAGGTCAATTACTACAAGTCCCAAGAGCCCCTTGACACTTAGACACTTGCTGACGTTCACACTGGGCACGTTTGAGTGGTCAGGCTAAAGCAACCAACTAGACAAAAGTCGAGGAGCGGAGTCGGGGGAGGTGCAACCGCGATAGCTGAAAGACGAACACTATTGTGGTTTTCCAACAGCAAGGCTCAGATCAACATGGCAGTGTTGCCTTTGGTTAGAAAAGTTTTTCTTTATAAAATGTTGAAATAAACATGTCTCCAACCCCCATATTATACCTACAAACTGAAATCATGTGTGCACGTTATACAATCAATTAGTGGGAGAGAGCCTCAAATAACACATTCAGAAAGTATTCATACCCCTTGACATTCCACATTTTGTTGTGTTACAGCCTGAATTCAAAATGGATTAAATATATTTTTGTCTCACCCATCTACTACAGTCGTGGCCAGTTTTATGAATGACACAAATATTAATTTTCACAAAGTTTGCTGCTTCAGTGTCTTTAGATATTTTTACAGGGAGGAGAGGGCATGAGTTTTGGAGTGAGTACAGTAAATCCAATCCAACCATTGGCCTGGATAATATGCTGGCATCACACTAGCAGACTACCATAGTGAATGAGGTTTACATGACGTATACTATTATGAGTGGAGTTTTCTTCTCTGTGCTCTGGATACATCCTAGGTTGTTGGTCAGCAGGCTCTGGAGGGCCTTGGACTAGTCCGTCTTTGTAGCACCTGGAGAGAAGACTGATAAGCGGTAGTGAGTGTGCTTGAAAGAGAGCCCTCAACTCTGACCTACCACTGGCCAAGGGCCTCCTGCCTAAGCTTTTATCGCAGTCTCTCTGACAGGGAGTTACTGCAGGAGTACAGTCGTGGCTAAAAGTTTTGAGAATGACACAAATATTAATTTACACAAAGTTTGCTGCTTCAGTGTCTTTAGATATTTTTGTCAGATGTTACTATGGAATACTGAAGTATAATTACAAGCATTTCATAAGTGTCAAAGGCTTTTATTGACAATTACATGAAGTTGATGCAAAGAGTCAATATTTGCAGTGTTGACCCTTCTTTTTCAAGACCTCTGCATTCCGCCCTGGCATGCTGTCAATTAACTTCTGGGCCACATCCTGACTGATGGCAGCCCATTCTTGCATAATCAATGCTTGGAGTTTGTCAGAATTTGTGGGGTTTTGTTTGTCCACCTGCCTCTTGAGGATTGACCACAAGTTCTCAATGGGATTAAGGTCTGGGGAGTTTCTTGGCCATGGACCCAAAATATCGATGTTTTGTTCCCGAGCCACTTAGTTATCACTTTTGCCTTATGGCAAGGTGCTCCATCATGCTGGAAAAGGCATTGTTCATCACCAAACTGTTCCTGGATGGTTGGGAGAAGTTGCTATCAGAGGATGTGTTGGTACCATTCTTTATTCATGGCTGTATTCTTAGGCAAAATTGTTAGTGAGCCCACTCCCTTGGCTGAGAAGCAACCCCACACATGAATGGTCTCAGGATGCTTTACTGTTGGCATGACACAGGACTGATGCTAGCATTCACCTTGTCATCTCCAGATAAGCCTTTTCTGGATGCCCCAAACAATCGGAAAAGGGATTCATCAGAGAAAATGACTTTACCCCAGTCCTCAGCAGTCCAATCACTGTACCCTTTGCAAAATATCAGTCTGTCCCTGATGTTTTTCCTGGAGAGAAGTGGCTTCTTTGCTGCCCTTCTTGACACCAGGCCATCCTCCAAAAGTCTTCGCCTCACTGTGCGTGCAGATGCACTCACACCTGCCTGCTGCCATTCCTGAGCAAGCTCTGTAATGGTGATGCCCCGATCCCGCAGCTGAATCAACTTTAGGAGACGGTCCTGGCGCTTGCTGGACTTTCTTGGGCGCCCTGAAGCCTTCTTCACAACAATTGAACCACTCTCCTTGAAGTTCTTGATGATCCGATAAATGGTTGATTTAGGTGCAATCTTACTGGCAGCAATATCCTTGCCTGTGAAGCAATGATGACAGCACGTGTTTCCTTGCAGGTAACCATGGTTGACAGAGGAAGAACAATGATTCCAAGCACCACCCTCCTTTTGAAGCTTCCAGTCTGTTATTCGAACTCAATCAGCATGACAGAGAAACACACCTGTGTTAACGAGAGAATCACTGACATGATGTCAGCTGGTCCTTTTGTGGCAGGGCTGAAATGCAGTGGAAATGTTTTTTGGGGATTCAGTTCATTTGCCTGGCAAAGACGGACATTGCAATTAATTGCAATTCATCTGATCACTCTTCATAACATTCTGGAGTATATGCAAATTGACATCATACAAACTGAGGCAGCAGACTTTGAAAATTAATATTTGTGTCATTCTCAAAACTTGTGGCCATGACTGTACACACAATACCCCATAAAGACTAAGTGAAAACATGCTCTAGATTTTGTTTAAAATTGATTTAAAATGAAATACAGAAATATCTCATTTACATAAGTATTCACACCCATGAGTCAATACCTAGAAGCACCTTTGGCAGCGATTACAGCTGTGAATCTCATGGGAAGTCTAAGTGCTTTCCACACCTGGATTGTGCAACATTTGTCCATTATTATTTTCAAAATGATTCATGACTAGACAACCACTTTCAGGTCTTGCCATAGATTTTTATGTAGATTTAAGGCAGAACTGTGACTCGGCCACTCAGGAACATTCACCTCCTTGGTAAGCAACTCCAGTGTAGATTTGTCCTTGTGTTTTAGGTTATTGTCCTGCAGAAAGGTGAATTCATCTCTCAGTCTCTGTTGAAAATTAGACTGAACCAGGATTTCCTCTGGGATTTTGCCTGTGCTTAGCTCCATTCCATTAATCTTTTTATCTTTAACTCCCCAGTCCTTAACAATTACAATCATACCCATAACGTGATGCAGCCACCACTATGCTAGAAATTATGGAGAGTGGTACTCGGTAATGTGTTGTATTGGATTTGCCCCTTACATAACACTTTGTACTCAGGACAAAAAGTGAATTGTTTTCCACATTCTTTGAGTATTACTTTAGTGCCTTGTTGCAAACAGGTTTTGTACATGTTTCCTTCTTTTCACTCTGCCTATTAGGTTAGTATTGTGGAGTACCTACAATGTTTTTGATTCATCCTCAGTTTTCTCCTATCACAGCCATTAATGGTTTTAAAGTTTGTAATGGTTTCAAAGTCACCATTGGTCTCATGGTGAAATCCTTGAGCGGTTTCCTTCCTCTCCGGCAACTGAGTTAGGAAGGACACCTTTATTTTTGTAGTGACCGGGTGTATTGATACACCATCCGAAGTGTAATTAATAACTTCACCATGCTCAAAGGTATATTCAATGTCTGCTACCAATAGGTGCCCTTCCTTGCAAGGCATTGGAAAACCTCCCTGGTCTTTGTGTTTGAATCTGTGTTTGAAATTCAATGCTCGACTGAGGGACCTTACAATTATCTGTATGTGTAGGGTAGAGAGCTGAGGTAGTCATTCAAAAATCATGTTAAACACTATTGCACAGAGTGAGTCCATACAACTTATTATGTGACTTGTTAAGCACATTTTTACTCCTTAACTTAACTGAGCTTGCCATAACAAAGGGGTTGAATACTTATTGACTCAAGACATTTCAGCTTTTCATTTTTATTAATTTGGAAACGTTTTGAAAAAGATAATTCCACTTTGACATTATGGGGTATTATTTGGAGGCCAGTGGGAAAAAAAATCAAAATTTAATCCATTTTATATTCAGGCTGTAACACAACAAAATGAGTCAAGGGGTGTGAATACTTTCTGAAGGCACAGTATAACCACTGTATAGGCTTACATGAATTGTGGCAAAGTTGGTTCCTTTTTCAGTCATGTCTTTGGTCAAGTTTGCATGGGTCAAACAAAAACACCGTAATGACTGGTTGACAATAGAGCCTTCTACAATGCAGGGGATGGCTGCAGGATAAAGTTGGCGAAGAGCAACTGCAGAAACTTGCAGTCAACTTCGTGACCTTTGATCACGTGATTTTTGTACATTTCATGCAGTCGACATGTAGATGCAAGTCGGGGCAATTTTTATCCCCATAATAAAAACTGTATCCGCTTGAACGTGCCCACTATGTCAGTGATAGTCAGTCTGTCCCACTTGCTCACATTATCCCTCGCTCTCGTTCTCTCTCAGGTGGCTGCTCTCATCTCTCGGACCGTGGGACCGACCCCGCGCCTCGTCCTCTGTGGAACACTGGGTGCTCTGCATATGCTCTTTCTGCTCTACCTGCACTTCGCTTATCACAAGATTGTTGAAGGTAAGATTCCTCACTAAGCAAACCAGGGCCCGTATTCATAAAGTGTCTCAGAGTAGGGGTGCTGATCTGAGGTCATTTTTGACTTTTAAATCACAACGAATAAAGAGTGGACCTGATCCCAGATCAGCGCTCCTACTTTGAGACTCTTAATGGATTCAGGCGTAGAGGTGTCACTTCCCTACACACAATAGCCCATAATGACAAAGTGGATGTTTTTATTTTTTACAAATTCATTAAAAATGAAAAGCTGAAATGTTTAGAGTCAAGTATTCAACCCCTTTGTTAAGGCAAGCCGAAATAAGCTTAGGAGTAAAAATGTGCTTAACAAGTCACATAATAAGTCACTCTGTGTGCAATAATAAAGTGTTTAAGATGATTTTTTTTATGACTACCTCATCTCTGTACCCCACACATACAATTATCGATAATGTCCCTCAGTCGAGCAGTGAATTTCAAGACCAGGGAGGTTTTCCAATGCCTTGCAAAGAAGGGCAGCTATTGGTAGATAGGTAAATAAAATGGTGAAGCATGGTGAAGTTACTAATTACACTTTGGATGGTGACCTAAAAACACAGTTTAATGGCTGTTATAAGAGAGAACTGAGGATGGATCAACATTATTGTAGTTACTCTACAATACTAACCTAATTGACAGTTCTTTTCAGAGTGAAAAGAAGGAAGCCTGTACAGAATACAAATATTTCAAAACATGAATCCTGTTTGCAACAAGGTACTAAAGTAATACTGCAACAAATGTGGCAAAGAAAATCTGTTTGGGGTCAAATCCAATACAACACATTACTGAGTACCATGCTCCAAATCTTCACGCATAGTGGGGGCTGTATCATGTTATTGGTATGCTTGTAATTGTTAAGGACTGGGGAGTTTTTTTAGGATAAAAAAATAAATGGAATGACCAAATCTACACTGGAGTTGCTTACCAAGAAGACAGTGAATGTTCCTGAGTGTCCTAGTTACAGTTTTGACAGAGATTGAATAATCTTTTTTGTAGTAATGGGCAAATGTTGCACAATCCAGGTGTGGAAAAACTCTTAGAGACTTACCCAGAAAGACTCACAGATGTAATCGCTGCAAAGTATTGACTCAGGGGGGTGAATGCTTATGTCAATTGCAAACATTTCTAAAAACATTTTCACTTTGTCAGTATGGGGTAATGTGTGCAGATGGGAGTGATTTTTTTTGAGTAAGTGAAGGGGTGTGAATACTTTTTGAAGGAACTGTACTACCCAAAGTGTGTGCAATTAGGACACTTTAGTTTTGTTGTTTTGCATATTGTATGTGACCCAGGACTGAGCGATCTCTCGCTATATATGTAATATATTTACAGTACCAGTCAAAAGTTTGGACACCTACTCATTCAAGGGTTTTCCATTATTTTGACAATTTTCTATATTGTAGAATAATAAAGACATTAAAACTATGAAATAACACATGGAATCATGTAGTAAACAAAAAATTGTTATTTTATTTTACATTTGAGATTCTTCAAACTAGCCACCCTTTGCCTTGATGACAACTTTGCACTCTCAACCATTTCCATGAGGTAGTCACCTGGAATGCATTTCAATTAACAGGTGTGCATTGTTAAAAGTTAATTTGTGGAATTTCTTTCCCTCATTTGAGACAGTTGTGTTGTGACAACGTAGGGTTGGTATACAGAAGATTATGGAAAGAACAGCTCAAATAAGTAAAGAGAAGTGACAGTTACTACATTATTCCATCGTTTTGATGTCTTCACTATTATTTGACCATGTAGAAAATAGTAAAAATAAAGAAAAACCCTTGAATGAGTAAGTGCTTCCAAACATTTGACTGGTACTGTGTGTGTGTGTGTGTGTGTGTGTGTGTGTGTGTGTGTGTGCGTGTGAGTGATAAAATGAGGTCATCCACAAAAGTATTTCATTGCAGTGGACATACGTCTTTCAGAGTAACGAAAGCCAATAATGTGAACCCAGGTAATTGAGTTGACTCCCCTGGTCCAATTTTAAACACATTTTAATTGCTTCTATTCAAAGACCCTCCAAGGTATATTCATAAACTGGGTCTTGAATTTCTGTATGATTAAAGAAATAAGAATTGGACATTTTGTTTTAAAAATGTTGTCTGAAGGTATCCTGGACACATTGGAAGGCCCCAACATGCCCCCCATCCAGAGAGTGGCTAGAGATTTGCCTGTGGTGGCCACCGCTGCTATGAATGCTGTGAATGCCACAGTGAAGACCCTTGGTGTTATCCTGCAGTCACAGTGATGGTGTGTCCAACATCAAAGATGATACCACAGGCTCATGAGCCTGAATTCTGCAGTGGTGGTGTTGTGTAGGTAATACAGACTAAAGTGAAGGTCAAAGACCATTATGGTGGCTGGTTATAGTTGACATTTGACCTTCATCATTAAACATGAACATTGTCTCAGTAAACACATCGCCATCGGTTCACAACAACTCTTACAACTTTCATTCTCCATGGGAAATGACATGCTTACTCTAGTTTATATTGTATCTAATCAAAAGAACTAAATGATGGAGTGAGGTGTTATGCTGGTGCTGTAACTCTTTTCAAATGACAGCAAATTGCCTTTTCATAGGGGTCTTGTATTTGTTAAACAGCATGAGTGCACTAAGATTCCCAGCTGTTTGCATTTGTACTCATGTTAAGACTAATTCATCTCCAACTCGACACTTTCTCACCTCTTGTAGGCTTTGTTACACGGGTTACGGCAATAACATCAATGGATGTTTTAACATTCTAGACGTTCAATGGGAGGAAGGTTCTATAGGAATGTGTGGTGCCTTCTATTGTTTTTCGAAGGAATTATTATTGTCATGTATGATATGGGGTAAATTAGAGTTTAATCTCTTGTTTTACACAATGCACATCCATTGTCTGTAATTTTAATAACCTAACCAGAAAAAATAACGAAAAATGCAGTTGACATGTCATATGAGATATGTAATAGTGCGTTATCTTATGAATATTGTTCCTTCTAAGCAGCTTTTGTTTTGTGCATTATTTGTACTTCCTAACAACATTGTTTTTGGGTGGGATGCAAGGTGACCTCTTTTTTTAATTTTACATGTGAAAATGTATTTATAGGGTTATTGTACAGAAAGATACAATGGAAATAAACTGTATCGACCTAAGACACGTCTTTTAACACTGACCCTGGGAAAGAAACAGCCAGGTCACCCGTGATGCAAGTCAATATTTGATGTCCAGCCAGGTCTGAGGACGTCAAGGAGATGAGGAAAACGGCCACTATGGGTAACAGTGAGCGTTGTTACCTTAAAGTATGTTTTGGTATGGTGTTGAGGATGGAAGATGGACGTAAGCATCTGCCTCTGAATCCAGAGGTTGTCAGTTCAAATCCAGTGATAGAAAGTTATGTTTGTTTTAAACCGATCCTTAACCCTTTGGAGTTAATGCCTAAACTGGATAGTTTCAAGTTTGAATAGTATAATGGTTACTGTAGAGTAGACAATATGTCTCTCCTGGGAGAGCCACGTAGATAGTGGCTGATCAGCTGTGGAGAATTGTGTATGAACTGATTTCTTGGAGAGATTGTTACCTGTATAGACAAGCAAAGTTCAGGTTCACCATGGAGATGAGCAAAAGAAGAATGCGACAGAGTGCAATCTGCAGTGGCTACCAAACACCAATGCGGACTGGCCAGTATTTGTTCCAGTCAGTAGAGAAATGGCCTCCTTCAAGAAGATTACAGTTCAGCCTGAGAAACAACCCTCTCCATCATCCAGCTGACCCTTAAGCAGTTCTTCAGGGACACGTGGCATCTTTCAGTCGTGAAGTTCTCACTCACAGCTCTACATGAGAGCATGGTGGATGGCAAAATTGTGGTCTTCATGAAGAATGATTTAGATGTTTATCAGAAGAGCAGGTTTTTCTGATAGGCATCTAAAACATTTGGCCAACAGAGTGCTGGCACAGTGCCTGGAGCACGGAGGAGAGCAGAAGTGTGAGTGTGGGGACAAGGTCCTGCCAAAGCACTCAGAGCCAAATGTTCAGATTGACCCCCTGTAACCAATACCTAGTTAATGTCAGACCACACCTGGAGACAACACCGATAGGCCCACATTTCTCATTTGAATACATCAAATCAAATGCTATTGGTCACATAAACATATTTAGCTTGTGTTCCTAGCTCCAACAGTGCAGTAGTATCTAACAATACACACAAATCTAAAAGTAAAAGAATGGAATTAAGAAATATATACAGTACCAGTCAAAAGTTTGGACACACCTACTCATTCAAGGGTTTTTATTTTTGCTAATTTATACATTGTCGAATAATAGTGAAGACATTAAAACTATGAAATAACACTTGGAATCATGTATTAACCAAAAATGTGGTAAACAAATCAAAATATATTTGATATTCTTCAAACTAGCCACCTTGATGACAGCTTTGCACACTCATTCCAGGTGAGGTAGTCACCTGGAATGCATTTCAATGAACAGGTGTGCCTTGTTAAAAGTTCATTTGTGGAATTTATTTCCTTAATGAGTTTGAGCCAATCAGTTGTGTTGTGACAAGGTAGCGTTTCAAACTCATAAAAGAAACACCCTCCTCCACTTACTCTCACCTTATGCCCTTGGGGGAATCCTCACGGCCATATTTGTCGTCAGTCAAAATGATTAGCCAAGCAAGTGAAGTTTGCAACGTAAGCCCCTCAGCCCTCGTTTTTAATGGAGTTTGCGAGTGTACAATTGTGTTCACTTCGGGGCCTGAAACGCCCCATAATTCAATTTGCGATGATTGTACATCTGCTAAGACAAGTCAGCCAAAACTTAAAACCTCAACGTCAATATGGAGTCAACATACAAGTGTAAGTAAAAACAACTACAAATAAGTTAGAAATTGTGCCATTAATGCACATGACGGCCCAAACACGTCTCGTAAAATAATGTTTTTGTTTGGATAGTTTTTGGAAATTGAAGAACTAAAACATTTTCCATCTTCAAAAGTTCCAGCTAGGCAAGGCTAACGTTAGCTAATTAATTTGCTCGCTATCATACAGTAGGTGTATATTAATAATTATATATTTAATTTAAGTAGACATGCAATCATATAAAGCAACCACAAGATACCGTTGGCTGAAAACACAATCATTGCGGGATGAACGAGGGACCAATTTTCAGGCATATACTTGCCCTGCAAGTGTATACTCATTAGACATCATGATACATCATCAGAAGTGTCCACTTAATTTGAGGGGAGAGGGTGTGTCTTAAGTGTTTGGAATGCAGCCCCAGAGTGACCTCTGCTGCAGAGGATAAGTTCATCAGAGTTACCAGCCTCAGAAATTGCAGCCCAAATAAATGCTTCATGGAGTTCAAGTAACAGACACATCTCAACATCGACTGTTCAGAGGAGACTGCATGAATCAGGCCTTCATGGTCGAATTGCTGCAAAGAAACCCCTACTAAAGAACACCAAGAAGAAGAGGAGACTTGTTTGGACCAAGAAACACAAGCAATGGACATTAGACCTGTGGAAATCTGTCCTTTGGTCTGATGAGTTCAAATCTGAGATTTTTGGTTCCAACCGCTGTGTCTTTGTGAGGCGCAGAGTAGGTGAACAGATTATATCTTTTTTTGGTTACTACATGATTCCATATGTGTTATTTCATAGATTGATGTCTTCATTATTATTCTACAATGTAGAAAATTGTTTTAAAAAAGTTTGGACTGGTACTGTAAATATTAGAACGAGCAATGTTGTAGTGGCATTGACTAAAATACAGTATATGTAATGAGTAAACATTATTAAAGTAACTAGTGTTCCATTATTAAAGTGACCAGTGATTTCATGCCTATGTACATAGGGCAGCAGTCTCTAAGGTGCAGGGGTGAGTAAACGGGTGGTAGCCAGCTAGTGATGGCTATTTAACAGTCTGATGGCCTTGAGATAGAAGCTGTTTTTCAGTCTCTCGGTCCCTGCTTTGATGCACATGTACTGGCCGTGGCTTGGATGGTTGATGTCCTTGATGATCTTTTTGTCCTTTCTGTGCCATCGGGTGCTGTAGGTGTCCTGGAGGGCAGGCAGTGTGGCCCTGGTGATGCGTTGGGCAGACCGCACCTCCCTCTGGAGAGCCCTGCGGTTGCGGGCGGTGCAGTTGCCGTACCAGGTGGTTATACAACCTGACAGGATGCTCTCAATTGTGCATTTGTAAAAGTTTGTGAGGGTCTTATGGGCCAAGCTGAATTTCTTCAGCCTTTTGAGGTTGAAAAGGTGCTTTTCTTCACCACACTGTCTGTGTGGGAGGTCCATTTGAGCTTGTCAGTGATATGTACGCCGAGGAACTTGAAGCTTTCACCTTCTCCACTGCGGTCCCATCGATGTGGATAGGGGGGTGCTCCTTCTGCTGTTTCCTGAAGTCTACGATCACCTCCTTTGTTTTGTTGATGTTGAGGGAGAGGTTATTTTCCTGGCATCTCTGCCACATCCCTCACCTCCCCCGTAGGATGTCTCATCATTGTTGTTAATCAGATAATCAGGCCTACTACTTTTGTGTCGTCTGCGAACTTGATGAAAGGACTTAAACACTGCCCTGCCTTGTGTTTTACAGTACTCTGTCAGTGGAAAAATCCAATTCTATGTTTGACTGTAGAATGTATAAATACAGTGGGGCAAAAAAGTATTTAGTTAGCCACCAATTGTGCAAGTTTTCCCACTTAAAAAGATGAGGCCTGTAATTTTCATCATAGGTACACTTCAACTATGACAGACAAAATGAGAAAAAAAATCCAGAAAATCACATTGTAGGATTTTTTTATGAATTTATTTGCAAATTATGGTGGAAAATAAGTATTTGGTCAATTACAAAAGTTTATCTCAATACTTTGTTATATACCCTTTGTTGGCAATGACAGAGGTCAAACGTTTTCTGTAAGTCTTCACAAGGTTTCCACACACTGTTGCTGGTATTTTGGCCCATTCCTCCATGCAGATCTCTTCTAGAGCAATGATGTTTTGGGACTGTTGCTGGGCAACACAGACTTTCAACTCCCTCCAAAGATTTTCTATGGGTTTGAGATCTGGAGACTGGCTAGGCTACTCCAGGACCTTGAAATGCTTCTTACGAAGCCACTCCTTCGTTGCCCGGGTGGTGTGTTTGGGATCATTGTCATGCAGAAAGACCCAGCCACTTTTCATCTTCAATGCCCTTGCTGATGGAAGGAGGTTTTCACTCAAAATCTCACGATACATGGCCCCATTCATTCTTTTCTTTACACGGATCAGTCGTCCTGATCCCTTTGGAGAAAAACAGCCCCAAAGCATGATGTTTCCACCCCCATGCTTCACAGTAGGTATGGTGTTCTTTGGATGCAACTCAGCATTCTTTGTCCTCCAAACACGACAAGTTTAGTTTTTACCAAAAAGTTATATTTTGGTTTCATCTGACCATATGACATTCTCCCAATCTTCTTCTGGATCATCCAAATGCTCTCTAGCAAACTTCAGACAGGCCTGGACATGTACTGGCTTAAGCAGGGGGACACGTCTGGCACTGCAGGATTTGAGTCCCTGGCGGCGTAGTGTGTTACTGATGGTAGGCTTTGTTACTTTGGTCCCAGCTCTCTGCAGGTCATTCACTAGGTCCTCCCGTGTGGTTCTGGGATTTTTGCTCACCGTTCTTGTGATCATTTTGACCCCACGAAGTGAGATCTTGCGTGGAGCCCCAGATCGAGGGAGATCATCAGTGGTCTTCTATGTCTTCCATTTCCTAATAATTGCTCCCACAGTGGATTTCTTCAAAACAAGCTGCTTACCTATTGCAGATTCAGTCTTCCCAGCCTGGTGCAGGTCTACAATTTTGTTTCTGGTGTCCTTTGACAGCTCTTTGGTCTTGGCCATAGTGGAGTTTGGAGTGTGACTATTTGAGGTTGTGGACAGGTCTTTTATACTGATAACAAGTTCAAACAGGTGCCATTAATACAGGTAATGAGTGGAGGACAGAGGACCCTCTTAAAGAAGAAGTTACAGGTCTGTGAGAGCCAGAAATATTGCTTGTTTGTAGGTGACCAAATACTTATTTTCCACCATCATTTGCAAATAAATTCATTAAAATCCTACAATGTGATTTTCTGGATTTTTTTTCTTCTCATTTTGTCTGTCATAGTTGAAGTGTACCTATGATGAAAATTACAGGCCTCATCTTTTTAAGTGGGCGAACTTGCACAATTGGTGGCTGACTAAATACTTTCTTGCCCCACCGTAAATGGGTTATGGCAAGGTGAATTATTTCTGACATTGAACAATGGAGACTTGGATGCAGCATAGCCATGCCCTCCATTAGTTCTCTGTTTTCACTCTCCTCTCTCTAGGGGAGCTGTAGGATGTGGCTCTGCAAGGAGACATGAGAGAGGCACAGTGGGAGGGTCTCAATACTCAGCTTCCACAACCTCAACCTGGGTGACTATCAATGAGGCAGCAATTCGACCATGAAGGCCTGCTTATTCATTAATCCATTGAATATATACACTGCTAAAAAAATAAAGGGAACACTTAAACAACACAATGTAACTCCAAGTCAATCACACTTCTGTAAAATCAAACTGTCCACTTAGGAAGCAACACTGATTGACAAATTTCACATGCTGTTGTGCAAATGGAATAGATAACAGGTGGAAATTATAGGCAATTAGCAAGACACCCCCAATAAAGGAGTGGTTCTGCAGGTGGTGACCACAGACCACTTCTCAGTTCCTATGCTTCCTGGCTGATGTTTTGGTCACTTTTGAATGCTGGCGGTGCTTTCACTCTAGTGGTAGCTTGAGACGGAGTCTAAAACCCACACAAGTGGCTCAGGTAGTGCAGCTCATCCAGGATGGCACATCAATGCGAGATGTGGCAAGAAGGTTTGCTGTGTCTGTCAGCGTAGTGTCCAGACCATGGAGGTGCTACCAGGAGACAGGCCAGTACATCAGGAGACGTGGCGGAGGCCGTAGGAGGGCAACAACCCAGCAGCAGGACAGCTACCTCCGCCTTTGTGCAAGGAGGAGCAGGAGGAGCACTGCCAGAGCCCTGCAAAATGACCTCCAGCAGGCCACAAATGTGCATGTGTCTGCTCAAACGGTCAGAAACAGACTCCATGAGGGTGGTATGAGGGCCCGACGTCCACAGGTGGGGGTTGTGCTTACAGCCCAACACCGTGCAGGACGTTTGGCATTTGCCAGAGAACACCAAGATTGGCAAATTCGCCACTGGCACCCTGTGCTCTTCACAGATGAAAGCAGGTTCACACTGAGCACATGTGACAGTCTGGAGACGCTGTGGAGAATGCTCTGCTGCCTGCAACATACTCCAGCATGACCGGTTTGGCGGTGGGTCAGTCATGGTGTGGGGTGGCATTTCTTTGGGGGCCCGCACAGCCCTCCATGTGCTCGCCAGAGGTAGTCTGACTGCCATTAGGTACCGAGATGAGATCCTCAGACCCCTTGTGAGACCATATGCTGGTGCGGTTGGCCCTGGGTTCCTCCTAATGCAAGACGATGCTAGACCTCATGTGGCTGGAGTGTGTCAGCAGTTCCTGCAAGAGGAAGGCATTGATGCTATGGACTGGCACGCCCGTTCCCCAGACCTGAATCCAATTGAGCACATCTGGGACATAATGTCTCGCTCCATCGCTCCATCCACCATCCATGCACCACAGACTGTCCAGGAGTTGGCGGATGCTTTAGTCCAGGTCTGGGAGGAGATCCCTCAGGAGACCATCCGCCACCTCATCAGGAGCATGCCCAGGTGTTGTAGGGAGGTCATACAGGCACGTGGAGGCCACACACACTACTGAGCCTCATTTTGACTTGTTTTAAGGACATTACATCAAAGTTGGATCAGCCTGTAGTGTGGTTTTCCACTTTAATTTTGAGTGTGACTCCAAATCCAGACCTCCATGGGTTGATAAATTTGATTTCCATTGATAATTGTGTGATTTTGTTGTCAGCACATTCAACTATTTAAAGAAAAAAGTATTTAATAAGAATATTTCATTCATTCAGATCTAGGATGTGTTATTTTAGTGTTCCCTTTATTTTTTTGAGCAGTGTATTATTTAAGGGGCCATCTTGTGTTTGACCCAGAGAACAGTACAATGTTACGGTTCTCATGAGTTTATTATAGGCCTATTGAGGTACTTTTACTGCTAAAGTAAAAACACAATGTAGTGTAATAATTCTGGTAATATTTCAAAACTTTTTAATTGGGAAAAGTTTTATAACATGCCTATCTATTTGGTGATCATGTTACATTATGCACTAATTTGAGGAAATCCAATGTAAAGACCAAGGGCTATGGGTGTGGTACAGACAGCCAGGTGATGTATTTGGGCAGGGCAGACCAGCACAGCACGTGATCAATAGCAATAGCCATACTATATTGAGAACACGGCCATCTTTGCCCTCGACTTGCATTTTTCCTTCTGGAGAAACATTTGCTCAGCCCTGCAATATTTCCCGAGGTCACTGCAGCCACACAGACGCTTCGGGGAGGAGGGTGCGCGCACGCGCCCTGAATGAGGAAGACTGCATTAGTATAGTAAGCTAATTGAGAACAACATGTGACAGTCAGTATTGCAATGCCGTTTCTGATGACACCGAGAAGTGTGTGTATAACCGATAACTACAACCGTGGCAAACAAACGATCGCCTTCGCGTCGGCGCTATAAACCGAAGCTCTAAACATGACAGGAACGCAAACCGTTTGTTATGCCTGAGGACCTGGAAAACGGCACATGATATTTTCTCTGAACGTGTCTAGTATGTACGGACGAATGTATCAATCCATGGCCTGCGGGGTACAGAAGAAGAATCGCTAAGTATTTAGCTACATTGTAGCAGTAGGTTATGATGTCAGGGCTTGAAACAGCGCATGGGGTTTATGATCAATTTAACTTCAGAAAACCCACCTTGCGTGCTTTTCCCCTATCCATAGCCTAATAAGAAATGCTCAATTAAACCAGCTGCAACACTTGAGGCTTGCAGATTTGTGGTAAATATCGTATATCCTAAACAGTAGTATATTGACTTTGAGATGTCATTTAACAGCCCACCAACGTCGGATAGTTGTATGCCTATGCTTAAAATGCACGTAATTCTTAGCTGGGCAAACACCTCGGATGTCATGTAGCCTAGTAGACACATTTACCAAAATGCTACCAGGTTCTATTCAAATAACGGGAGAGACACTGTCGGGAGCTGAGATCAAGGATATTTGTGACAGCCTGAAAGAGAACAGTGTGAGGCTTCTGTCAATCAGGGGATGTCAGCTTTCGGACCGAGACTTTGGACGGGTGTGTCGTGGTGTGGCGGAGTCCCACTCACTGGCGCAACTCAACATGAACCTCGGTGTGGTCTCCACCATCAACCGAACCAAGCATCTCGCAGATGCACTCAAGACAAACAGATCGATCCAGACCCTTTTGTAAGTAGCCTAGTAGATCACATTGAATAAGGTGTGTCGGTCTGACTGATTGGTTGATGTTAGAGGTTGATATGGCTACTGTAGTCTATTAACTAATTGTAATCAGTATGGGTGCCTCAATTTGTGATCCAGTAAAAGCTGTCCAAGGCATTAAATGGGGGACCTGACCCCAATTACCATGATTATGCACATGAGCATCAACTCAAGTTGATGTCAATTTGATGCTTTATCCAGATTGAAAGGTGAATTAATTGGCTGGTCTTCATTGGAACTGTTGTATTGACTGATATTCTGCATTTCTCTCTCCTCCCATCTCTCCTATGCCACAGTCTCCATGGAAGCCCCCTCCTAGATGCAGGATTGGTCACCCTCAACACTGCATTGTCCACTCACCCTTCACTGGTGTCTCTGGACCTGGGGGACTGTATGCTGGGGGATGAGGCACTGCGGCTTATCTGTGCCATGCTGCCTCCGGATGGGGCCAAGTCAGGTACAGCCACTCCACACTGCTCTCACTGTTACTGGGCTGTCAGACTCTGAACCTGGCCTGCTGGGGGACAGTGGTTGGAAACAATAGGTTAGTGTAGAAGGCCTCTCTAAGTGCATGTGTGGGTTAACACATTTTTTTGATTATAGAAAATACAGTCCAGACAAATGTACAACTCATAAAGGGTTTACAGAACATTCATAAAGTTGTTATTGGACACGACATAGATCTGTCACAATGATCTTTTGCCGTCCTTTATGTAGCATGACATTTGCTTATGAGTGATTTCTGAAGCATCTATATAGGCCTTATAAAGGATTTTATGAAGGCATTATGTGTTAAACGTTGTAGTGTTTACAATTAGAGTCAAGTTACACGATAAGGTAGTGTAATACATATAATATATGGTTATATTTTCGGCTCTGCCTATACTCAGTTGATGGTCATTTGATGGTGATGGACAGCCTGTCCCACAGGGCTTAGAGAGCTGACTCTTAGTGCGAACCCCAGCATCACAACCAAGGGATGGGCCCGCCTGGCCATCGCTGTGGCCCACAGCTCCCAGCTCCGAGTCCTCAACTTGGACTACAACCCCCTGGGTAAGAACCAATCACCAGGATACAAAACCAATTACTGTACTTTATCGGTGAGTTTCTTAATATGGAATCAGCTCAAAAGGAATCAGATTCTTATTGACATAAAAAGATTTGCATCTCAGTTAACTTTGGATAATCAATATGAACTTCAAGCATTGGAAAAAATAACTTTTGTGTCATGTGTTATGGGACTTTTTCAGAGGTGAAACACTCCTGAGATACCAAAGACGTCCATTTTATGGGCCAGTTGCCTACTGCATTACCATTTTTTATTTTATTTATTCAGGTGCGTCTCCATGACAACCCCCTGGCTGCTTGCACTACAGAGAAATAGGAAAGCAGGTCATTTTAGGAACATAGTGTTTACAAAGGCAGCCCAATTCTGATTTGATTGGTCAAAAGACCAATTAGTGGAAAAAAGATCAGAATTGGGCTGCCTGTGTGAACGCAGTCATGTTGTCCCCATTTAAGTTTAGATTGAATTTTAGAGGGCACACTTGATACAGAATTATACGTCTATGGTCATTTTGGAGCAAGTATACAGGGTAAAACGTTCAGATTTCATCCATCTGAAATATGGGTTGTCAATGACATTCCTAATTACTGAGGGGTAGCCCCAACCAGGACTCAAATCCGAGTTTGGCTACTACCAACCCAACACCTTAGCTGTTAAGCCATGAGATGCGAATCCCTCTACGATGTCGCTATGTGTTGGTTTAAGGTGGTTACACTACCCCCTTTCTTCAGGAGAGCGTGTCCCTACTATTTTCTATACCGAGTCCCTCACGTGAACTGCCTCACAGGCACCATTTGATATATTGTAATAAACAATGAACTGATCTTAAATACACCTAAAACCAAACGCATTATGTATTTGGTTCAAAACATTCTCCTAGAGCTAAACATCAACTGGAATTGTGCACAAAGGATGTGACCATTGAACACTTTGAAGAAGCGTAACTAGGAGTAACAGAATGGTCAGTATCATGGTCAAGTCATATTGACGACGATGGGGAGAGGTTCTGTATGTGTTGATGTCTTGCAGTAGCTAGCTCGCTAAATCGTCCCTTTCCTTAGCCATGGATGGAAATGGGGATTTGGACTTTGTTGCCCATGCAAGGAAGTTTGGCTAGCAAGCACTGTAGCTCGGCAGCCTTGGACAACACAAACTGAAAGCGTACTGTATGACAGAGCCATAGACCGTTTTGCCAACATGAAAGAGAGCGTTCAACTAGACTACAAGTAGGTGTTAACGTTTTTTGTTATACTTGCGCATGCACACAGATGCATGGACAGCCACTTGATATTTAGCAACATTTATTGGACAAAATAGTATTTGGCATGGGTGCAACTTTCACTAGGGACGGGGGGGGGGACATATCCCCCACAAAATTATGAAATTACATTTTTGTCCCTCCCAGTTTTCTAATTGAAATGTCATACAAAACGAGGCAATGGTGTGCTTTAGGACCATGTGAAGGCCTCCGAACGGTCGGTTAGGCTGTTTGGAGTGTTTATCCAACTAGAATAAAAGAGAAAAAAAAGTTATGCCCCCCACCATCCACTTCTAAAACCAAAGTTGCGCCCCTGTTTTTTTGGTATCTTTAAGTTTGTTTTCAGTGTATTAAACTAAACATTTATAACCTTGTTGATTTGATGTTTAAATGGTGCTGGAATAGCGGAGGCAGTGCTCTTGTTGTCTTTGTGCTGACTTGCGGTAACTCTGTGGTTCTAAATCAGTAGTTGATTAGTAAACTGTCAAACATTAACATGCTTGACAATGCTGCAGGTGACATAACTGTTTGTTACATTAAATATTTTCTATTTTGTGGACTTCACCGGACAGATGTTTCTCTCCAGTTTTGTCACTGTTTTCTTTTTGTTGTCACTGCCTTATTGTACATCACGGTGGTGTATGAACGAATAGGTTACAGAGCAAACAACACAATTATTACAACTAAGGTTGGAAAATAGCTTTTTACCCAGTGATTTTACCCGCGCACCGCTTCTGCTGGTAATATGGTCATGTGCAGCAAAGAAAGACCTAGCAAAGCTTCAGCAGGCTCAAAACAAAGCAGCACGCCTTGCCCTTAACTACACACACACACACACAACTAACATCAACAACATGCATGATAGTCTTTCTTGGTTTAGGATAAATGTACTCTTTTTAACTTCTTATGGCTGGGGGCAGTATTGAGTAGCTTGGATGAATAAGGTGCCCAGAGTAAACTGCCTGCTACTCAGTCCCAGTTGCTAATATATGCTTATTGTTTGGATTGAAAACACTCTGAAGTTTCTTAAACAGTTTGAATGATGTCTGTGAGTATAACATAACTCATATGGCAGGCAAAAACCTGAGAAAAAATCCAACCAGGAAGTGAGAAATCTGAGTTTGGTCATTTTTCACTCATTCCCTATTGAAGATACAGTGGGATATTGGTGATGTTGCACTTCCTAAAGCTTCCACTAGATGTCAACAGTCTTTAGGACCTGGTTTGATTTTTCTACTGTGAAGTGGGGCCGAATGAGAGGGGAATGAGTCAGAGGTCTGGCAGAATGCCTTGAGCTCGTGACGCTTGTTCACTTGAGAGCGAGCTCTGTTCCATCACAATTCTACAGACAAAGGAATTCTCCGGTTGGAACATTGTTGAAGATTTATGTTTTAAACATCCTAAAGATTGATTCTATACATCGTTTGACATGTTTCTACAGACTGTAACGGAACTCTTTGACATTTCGTCTGCTCCTAGTGAACGCGCTTCGTGAGTTTGTTTTTGTTTACAAAATGTGCTAACAAGTAGCTATTTGGACAGAAATGGACATTATCGAACAAAACAAACATTTATTGTGGAACTGGGATTCCTAGGAGTGCATTCTGATGAAGATCATCAAAGGTAAGTGAATATTTCTAATGTTATTTCTGACTTCTGTTGACTGCACAATATAGCGGATATCTTTTTGGTTTGTTTGGTCGGTCTCATGGTTTGCTGTTTTGAAATCTGACACAGCAGTTGTATTAAGGAGAAGTGTATCTAAAGTTCCACGTATCACACTTGTATTTTCATCAACATTTATAATGAGTATTTCTGTAAATTGTGGCTCTCTGCAAAATCACCAGATGTTTTTGGAACTACTGAACATAAACGCGCCAATGTATACTGAGATGTTTTGATATAAATATGAACTTTATCGAACAAAACATACATGTATTGTGTAACATTAAGTCCTAGGAGTGTCATATGATGAAGATCGTCAAAGGTTGGTGATTTATTTTATCTTTATTTGTGCTTTTTGTGACTCTCTTTGGCTGGAAAAATACCTGTGTTTTTCTGTGACTTGGCTCTGACCTAACATAATCGTTTGTGGTGCTTTCGCCGTAAAGCCTATTTGAAATCGGACACTGTGGTGGGATTAACAAGAAGTGTATCTTTAAAATGGTGTGAAATACTTGTATGTCTGAGGAATTTTAATTATGAGATTTCTGTTGTTTTGAATTTGGCGCCCTGCACTTTCACTGACTGTTGTCATATCGATCCCGTTAGCGGGATCTCATCCCTAAGAAGTTTTAAGAAACATTTTGTGTTGAAAATGCCTAACCACTTGTATAATCTATTTGCATACACTTCAAACAGATTTACATACCCCACCAGACATGCCACTATGGGGTTATTTTACGGTACCCAAACCAAAAACATATTTAATGTGTCACTCAGTTATGTATAGAGCCATGTCATCCTGGAATGGTCTGCCACCAGAGTATACTCAGGCAAAAAGCAAGTTTAGCTTAAAATATCTAATTTAACTGTACTGTATATAACTGTGTGTGTGTGTGTGTGTGTGTGTGTGTGTGTGTGTATATATATATATATTACACTGTATTTTAGTCAATGCCACTCCGACATTGTTCGTCCTAATATTTACAGTACCAGTCAAAAGTTTGGACACCTACTCATTCAAGGGCTTTTCTTTATTTTGACTATTTTCTACATTGTAGAATAATACTGAAAACAAAAACTATTAAATAACACATGGAATCATGTAGTAACCAAAAAAGTGTAAAAACAAATCAAAATATTTCACATTTGCGATTATTCAAAGTAGCAACCCTTTGCCTTGATGACCGCTTTGCACACTCTTGGCATTCTCTCAACCAGCTTCATGATGTAGTCACCTGGAATTCATTTCAATTAAAAGGTGAGCCTTGTTAAAAGTTCATTTGTGTAATTTCTTTCCTCAATGCGTTTGAGCCAATGTTTTTATTTTTAATTAAATGTAATATCTTATGTTCTTGTCTTTCTGTACTTTATCATGTATTTTTGTGTTTTATGTGGACCCCAGGAAGATTAGCTGATGCATGGGTATCTGAATAAACTAATCGAAACCATCCCACTTCTGACACCAATGTACGGAATACGGGACTCGAACAAGGCTCTAGCTACTGTCAACCCAACACCTTAGCCATTACGCCAAGATATCCAAACCCCTTCATGAGGTCGCTAGGTGTTGAGTTATGGTTGCTACAATAGGTATCATGTTGAAATGACGTGCATATGCCTGGTGAAGGTGAAAGCCGAAACATAGTGTATAATTTATCAGCTTCATCCTTTAGGAATAAATTAACTGATTATGCAATTACTAATCTGTGTCCGGTCCAAATCTGTCGTTCGGGGTCAATGACAACAAACACATCAATCAGCTTTCTGCAATGCTCAATTGACAGACTCACCTTCTGAACTCACTCATGTTTTGGTTGTGTTGGGGTTCCAGGGGACCAGATTGCAGGTATGCTAGCAGTGGCTGTGGCGTCCAGCAGAACTCTGGAGGTGTTGGATCTGGAGGGAACAGGACTCTCAAATCAGTCAGCACAGGTCTGTAACATCAACATCACCACCACCAGAGCAACGTCATCAGCACCACAGAGTGTGAAAAACATTTTACAAAGACCGTGAGAAGACATCTGATGTAGTTTCATTATGAGTTAAAACTCATTCTATTGGGGGAGGTACAGTGCCTTGCGAAAGTATTCGGCCCCCTTGAACTTTGCGACCTTTTGCCACATTTCAGGCTTCAAACATAAAGATATAAAACTGTATTTTTTGTGAAGAATCAACAACAAGTGGGACACAATCATGAAGTGGAACGACATTTATTGGAAATTTCAAACTTTTTTAACAAATCAAAAACTGAAATTGGGTGTGCAAAATTATTCAGCCCCCTTAAGTTAATACTTTGTAGCGCCACCTTTTGCTGCGATTACAGCTGTAAGTCGCTTGGGGTATGTCTCTATCAGTTTTGCACATCGAGAGACTGAAATGTTTTCCCATTCCTCCTTGCAAAACAGCTCGAGCTCAGTGAGGTTGGATGGAGAGCATTTGTGAACAGCAGTTTTCAGTTCTTTCCACAGATTCTCGATTGGATTCAGGTCTGGACTTTGACTTGGCCATTCTAACACCTGGATATGTTTATTTTTGAACCATTCCATTGTAGATTTTGCTTTATGTTTTGGATCATTGTCTTGTTGGAAGACAAATCTCCGTCCCAGTCTCGGGTCTGTTGCAGACTCCATCAGGTTTTCTTCTAGAATGGTCCTGTATTTGGCTCCATCCATCTTCCCATCAATTTGAACCATCTTCCCTGTCCCTGCTGAAGAAAAGCAGGCCCAAACCATGATGCTGCCACCACCATGTTTGACAGTGGGGATGGTGTGTTCAGGGTGATGAGCTGTGTTGCTTTTACGCCAAACATAACGTTTTGCATTGTTGCCAAAAAGTTCAATTTTGGTTTCATCTGACCAGAGCACCTTCTTCCACATGTTTGGTGTGTCTCCCAGGTGGCTTGTGGCAAACTTTAAACAACACTTTTTATGGATATCTTTAAGAAATGGCTTTCTTCTTGCCACTCTTCCATAAAGGCCAGATTTGTGCAATATACGACTGACTATACGATTGTTGTCCTATGGACAGAGTCTCCCACCTCAGCTGTAGATCTCTGCAGTTCATCCAGAGTGATCATGGGCCTCTTGGCTGCATCTCTGATCAGTCTTCTCCTTGTATGAGCTGAAAGTTTAGAGGGACGGCCAGGTCTTGGTAGATTTGCAGTGGTCTGATACTCCTTCCATTTCAATATTATCGCTTGCACAGTGCTCCTTGGGATGTTTAAAGCTTGGGAAATCTTTTTGTATCCAAATCCAGCTTTAAACTTCTTCACAACAGTATCTCGGACCTGCCTGGTGTGTTCCTTGTTCTTCATGATGCTCTCTGCGCTTTTAACGGACCTCTGAGACTATCGCAGTGCAGGTGCATTTATACGGAGACTTGATTACACACAGGTGGATTGTATTTATCATCATTAGTCATTTAGGTCAACATTGGATCATTCAGAGATCCTCACTGAACTTCTGGAGAGAGTTTGCTGCACTGAAAATAAAGGGGCTGAATAATTTTGCACGCCCAATTTTTCCGTTTTTGATTTGTTAAAAAAGTTTGAAATATCCAATAAATGTCGTTCCACTTCATGATTGTGTCCCACTTGTTGTTGATTCTTCACAAAAAGATACAGTTTTATATCTTTATGTTTGAAGCCTGAAATGTGGCAAAAGGTCGCAAAGTTCAAGGGGGGCGAATACTTTCGCAAGGCACTGTATATTCTTCTTTTTTTTCTCACTATAAATGATCTAGCTTACGTTCCTCATTACCTAATTAATGTTCAATGACCCTTAAATGTGGCGCCAATTTCCAGCAATACTCATGCCAATCATCAGTTAAAAGATATCGTTTTTGATGGACTTTCATTTATTTTCAGAAATGTTAAGCAGTTAGCTTTTTACCTACCTTCTTATAATCCCTTTAAAAAATGACCTTTAATGTGAACATTTACATTTTGCCATCCCACTTATTTTGTAGATTTAACTGAGTTACATCCACTAATTGAGGCCACTGCATATTAAATCACCCAATTGAACAGTCGTCATAGCAGAGACCTCTTCTTATGTTGGTCTAATTTTGAAGTCAGTCCACTTTCTACGGAGATGAAGCTCATTGGATGAGAAAGCCAGAGGTCCCTCCTCTCCAACCTGCACCTCCAATGGGTTTTGAGAAGGAGGCGAGGAGAGAGGACGTGAGGAGTATGCAATCAAGATTTGCCCCATGTCTCCCTCTCACATTCTCACTGTTATTGACCCATGACCCTGAATCTCAT
The DNA here is from genome assembly GCF_018296145.1 of Oncorhynchus tshawytscha. Lineage (NCBI taxonomy): Eukaryota > Metazoa > Chordata > Actinopteri > Salmoniformes > Salmonidae > Oncorhynchus > Oncorhynchus tshawytscha. The sequence continues at coordinate 55,365,684 of NC_056429.1, forward strand.
TTGCAGTGAAGGTGTGCTTACTCCCAGCTGTGGGAAGATACTCTTCTCCCACAAAGCACTTCACCAGCTGTGGCCTATTGAAAAGTGCTCAAGGCTTACGTACGTTTAGTGCTATCTGGAATCTTTGGGACGTCCCTACCCTAAACCCTAACCATTTTACTTTTCAACTTCGATGGTGTAGGGAAATCCCAAGGATCTCGGATAGCAAGTACCCTTACGGACAACTTATCCATTTCACTTCGTTTTCTACCTAGTCCCTCTCCAGTTTAAAGCTAGCTGATTTATAAAGAGACTGGGTTTACATGTAAATCCACACTCAGAAAAAACATTTGTGCACAGCTTTTTAGACCGATTCTGTGTATCCAAGCAAATAAATACATATACGTATTGACATTGAAGCAGTGACGGGCAGGCAGGGTAGTGAGGGCGGGCAGGCAGGGTAGTGAGGGCGGGCAGGCAGGGTAGTGAGGGCGGGCAGGCAGGGTAGTGAGGGCAGGCAGTGCTTACTCTGTGATCATCTAATCAAAAAAAGCAGTTTTGTTTCTCCTTTATTTAACTAGGCAAGTCAGTTAAGAACAAATTCTTATTTTCAATGAGGGCCTAGGAACTGCCTTGTTCAGGGGCAGAACGACAGATATCTTATCACAACTCGGGGATTCGATCTTGCAACCTTTTGCTCTAACCACTAGGCTACCTACTGCCAAATGGAAAAATACAAAAATATGATCATTCTTTTTTTTTGTTATCTCATGATTTTTTTTTCAATGATTCTAGTGGTTTCTATGCTCAAAATGTCAGGAAAGGCACCAGGGTATTCATGCCTTCCTTTCCAGCCATTCAAATGATTTATGCCACAGCCGTTCCTGACTCCAGTCACCGTTAATGGATAGGGTGAGCACACTGCTTTACCTAGCTTGAAGTAGCTTAACTCTTCGAACACACCGACAGCGTTATGACATTTTGGTACACCAATATTGCATTCATTTCCAATGAAACACTTCGTTTGCCTTGCAGCGTTGCAGAGGCAGTTGCAGTGTTTTCAGTGTGGTCCAGCTGCATACTATTTTGTGCAATGACACTGTCAGTGTGTTCGAAGCACAATTTGTTGCATTGAGGTGATTTCATATTTTGCGCATGCGTATTGCCTTAACATGTTGTGTGGGTATCGCCTAACGCATTGATCACACTGACAGCGTCATTGCTCAAAAAGGTACGCAGCATCATTTGGTTATGTATGCAACAAAAGTTGCAACATTCACCTTCTGTTACCATTTCTGCCAAGGCGTCTATGCATACAGTTTGACACATATGTTCGATAAATCCAACCTATGCACCACACCGAACGCCCTGCCTCCGCAACGCAATGCTGCAAGGCAAACGCAGCGTTTCATTGGAAATTAATGTCATTCTGGTGTACCAAAATGCCATAACTCTGTTTGTGTGTAAAAAGCGTATGCTGTGCACATTTGTGCGTGTCTACAAAGTTTGGCGCTTGCATCCCTTGAACTGAACCAAACCACTAGCTGGCTGGCAAAAACAACCTGAACACACGGTTTGGAGGGTTCGAAGAGTGGAATGTCTACCATAGTGAAAGTTAAGACCAGACAGAGGCAGTATTCAGGAGCTCTAGTGACAAAACGTGACATGACAGGCAACTCTGCTAGCTGTTGGGTAGGCAAACAGTGAGTACTGGACTGTCCACTTATCTGAAATGTCATTACCAATTAATACTTTTTACCCAGGCTTTTACACATCTGAGACATTTACTTTTGCATTGTGGATAATGGGAATTACTTCTTGTGTCAGTGTGAAAATGGAATGGGGATGCGTCTGCTGTGACTTCTACAATGCTGTCACTGAGAGGTTCACCAGACTAATGGACATACTTTGTAAGTAAAGGTAGGCCAAAATGCATTTTCCTTTGCAATTTGTTGGTTATGTTACTGTTGAATCTCTTTGCGTAGTCTAGTGGTTAAGAGTGTTGGGCCAGTAACTAGAAGGTTGCTAGTTAGAATTCCCGAGCCGACTGGGTGAAAGAAATCTGCCAATATGCCCTTGAGCAAGGTACTTAACCCTAATTGCGCCTTCTATAAGTCGCTATAGATAAGAGCTTCTGCTAAATGAAAAAAAGTTACAAAATGTACACTGCATTTAATTTATCAAGCTAAAATGGTTTTGTTGAGACTTTTTTTAGAACTGCATTTTTCAGCCATTTTGATTAAGAACATTTTGTTAGAACCTTATTATATATACACTTCCTTGAAAAGTTTGGGGTCATTTAGAAATGGCCTTGTTTTTGAAAGAAAAGCACTTTTTTTGTCCATTAAAATAACATCAAATTGATCAGAAATACAGTGTTGACATTGTCAATGTTGTAAATGACTATTGTAGCTGGAAAAGGCAGATTTTTAATGGAATATCTATATAAGGGTTCAGAGGACCATTTATCAACAATCATCACGCCTGTGTTACAATGGCACGTTGTGTTAGCGAATCCAAGTTTATCATTTTAAAAGGCTAATTGATCACTAGAAAACCTTTTTTACAATTGTTAGCACAGCTGAAAAACTGTTGTTCTGATTAAAGAAGCAATAAAACTGGCCTTCTTTAGACTAGTTGAGTATCTGGAGCATCAGCATTTGTGGGTTCGATTACAGGCTCAAAATGGCCAGAAACAAATAACTTTCTTCTGAAACTCGTCAGTCTATTCTTGTTCTGAGAAATGAAGTGTTAGTTGTGCAGAGGTGAGAACGGAGTAAGGCACAGGACACAGAATTGAGTAAAATAACAAACTTTACTCTGGAAAATAATCAGGAAAAAATAAATCCACGCAGGGATCACAAACCCTAACACAAACCAGGAACAATCACGCACAAAACATAATTTGAACCAGAGGGTTAAATAGGGAAATAATAATAACTTAATGGGAACCAGGTGTGTACACTCAAGACATAACAAATGGAAAACATGGATCGGTAGAAGCCGGTGATGACGAGCGCCGAACGCCACCCGAACAAGGAGAGGCACCAACTTCAGCGGAATTCGTGACAGTACACGCGCGGCTCCAGCAGCGCGCCGACACCGGCCTCGGGGATGACCCGGAGGATGAGGCGCAGGGCAATCTGGGTGGAGACAATGAAATTCCTGTAGTAAGGAAGGGTCCAGGATGTCCTCCACCAGGATGTCCTCCACCAGGATGTCCTCCACCAGGATGTCCTAACCTAGTACACACTGAAACGGAGACAGGTTAGTGGAGGAGTGGCGGAGGGAGTTTTGGGCCATCTCTGCCCAGGGGATGAAAGCCGACCACGCCTCCTGGCAATAAGACAACAGAAACCTACCCACATCCTGGTTAACTCTCTCCACCTGCCCATTCTTTTTGGGGGAAACCCTGAGGTCAGGCTGACCGAGACCCCCAGACGTTCCATGAATGCCCTCCAGACCCTTGATGTGAACTGGGAACCCCGATCAGACAATGTATCCTCGGGCACCCCGTAGTGCCGGAAGACTTGTGTAAACAGGGCCTCCACAGTCTGTAGGGTCGTAGGGAGACCGGGCAAAGGAATGAGATGGCAGGACTTAGAAAACCGATCCACAACAACCAGAATCGTGGTGTTTCCTTGTGACGGAGGGAGATCCGTCACGAAATCCACTGATAGGTGTGACCACGGCCGTTGTGGAACGGGTAGGGGTTGTAATTTCCCTCTGGGGAGGTGTCTAGGTGCCTTGCACTGGGTGCACACCGAGCAGGAGGAAACATACACCCTCACGTCCTTCGCTAAAGTGGGCCACCAGTACTTTCCGCTAAGACAGCGCACTGTCCGACCGATGCCAGGATGACCAGAGGAAGGTGACGTATGAGCCTAACAGATCAATCGATCACGAACATCAGACGGAACGTAATTACGTCCAACTGGACACTGGGTGGGAGTGGGCTCCGCACGTAATGCCCGCTCGATGTCCGCGTCAACCTCCCATACCACTGGTGCCACCAGGCAAGAAGCCGGAAGTATGGGAGTGGGATCCGTGGACCGCTCCTCTGTGTCATACATCCGAGACAGTGCGTCTGCCTTAGCGTTCTGGGAACCTGGTCTGTAGGATAGAGTGAACACAAAACGGGTTAAAAAAAAACATTGCCCACCTTGCCTGGCGAGAATTCATTCTCCTCGCCACCCAGATGTACTCCAGATTGCGGTGGTCAGTCCAAATGAGAAAAGGGTGTTTATCCCCCTCAAGCCAATGCCTCCATGCTTTCAGAGCCCCAACAACAGCCAACAGCTCCCGGTCCCCCACATCATAGTTACGCTCCGCCGGGCTGAGCTTCTTCGAAAAGAACGCACAGGGGTGGAGTTTGTGGCGTACCCGAGCGCTGAGACAGCACAGCTCCTATCCCAGCCTCGGACGCGTCTACCTCTACTATGAACGCTAAGGCGGGATCAGGATGACCCAACACAGGAGCCGAGGTAAACGGAGACTTCAGGCGACCAAAAGCCCCGTCCGCCCCAGCTGACCTTCTGCAGTCGCACTGGTCCCCCCTTCAGCAAAGAGGTAATGGGATCCGCTACCTGACCAAAGCCCAGGATAAACCTCCGGTAGTAGTTGGCAAACCCTAAGAATCGCTGCATGAAACATGTCTGTACTGTTTTGCTGCCGTTTCTGGCAGCAAAACAGTACATTGCCTCATTTACTGCCTTTAATTTAAAAACAAAAACAAAGCTGATATGGCTATCTTGCTTAAACAAATATGATTTCTACTGACAATTGATATGTACAAGCTATGGCACAAGCATTGGCTGCACTCACAATAACATCTGCTAACCATGTGGATGTGACCAATAAAATTGGATTTGATATGGCATAAAGGGACGACTAGCAGATAAGAGGCAATCCGTCATTTTCAATTAAGACAATGAGCGAGCTCGGACGGACGTATTCAATATAACTATTTGTTCAGCCCTTTTGAAATGTACAGCAACAGAATTCATAACATGGGCCATTCTTACAGTATTCTCCCTTTTCACCAAGTCAGAACAGTAGGATAAATAAAGGGGGCATATAAGCAGACAATGAAAGCTCTAACAATATTCAATGTTTAAAACAGGCTATAAGTTACATGTGCACCACCAAGTCAGAACAGTAGGCTAAGTTAGGGTCCCTTTCCCCCTCATATTATTAGGGTGAGGCACATGGGCCAGTAACAGCTTACTACACAACATACACTTAGTATTACTTTCTTAGCTACAGTATACATATCTCCCTGGCATATTACACCATTATGCAGCAGCATATAATACATTTTTGGACTCAACTTGTTATGCTGTGCTCACTTGTGGCACAGCGGTCCTTCATGGGCTAATTTTGTCATCGTCTGGCATTCTCTGGATTTTTGGTGCTTTCAAGACAACTGGGAACTGAAAAAAAACAAGGTTGAATCATGGCGTCAGTGATCTTCATGTTGGAGCTCTAGAAAGAGAACCGAGTTCCCGACTTGGAATTCCGAGTTAGATGACTTCAAAATATATTTTCCCAGTCGGAGCTAGAGTTTCCAGTTGTCTTGAACGTCTGAGATTTCACATTTCCTTAGTTTCCAGTTGTTTTGAACACGGTAGAAGTTATGCCGGATTGATAGCATGGCCAATGTATTCAACCTTTTCTGTCACATGGTGTTGAATGTTTGTCCTTTTAAGAGACCCTTAAACCGAGACTTTTTTAAAACACCCACTCCACTGAATAGCAGACTAGTGATTGCTTGCAGTTAGCCACTGATTCCTTCCAAACCACTCCTTGTTGAATTTTCGATTTCCAACTTTTGTAATGTTCTTGTCCAATGGCCGATGAGCACCGATACGTTTTATCTATAATTTCTATTCATAATTTCTCTTCATATGACAAAGATTGAAAAGGATTTGCCAGTAGATTGTCGACTTGATTCATGACTTCTAGCTTGTCCAATCAAAGCTCATGTAGATATGAAATTACGTCAAATCACGTTATCTGTGGCCAATGACCTTGAACCTTCTTGGATGGCCACTTCTAATGTCACTCAATGGTAGCACCCAAGGGTCTTGAATTTTTTTTTTTACCTCTACCCATAGATTTTACGGTGCAGTAGTCTCATTACCAACCCCTACGCTCCGTATTTTTGGCTGGCTGCCCCACCTCCACAGAAAGCACTAGCTAAGCTGAAACACCTGCATTTTTGGAGCTGCCTTACTCAAGAAAGCAAGAAAGAGACCATGTTTGTATGCGGCTTAATTTTGACATTGTTTGGAAACTGATATGTGACATGTATTAATGCCAAAATAACATGCACCTACCCTGCATGACGTGTCGCCACTGGCCACCAATCAGTTGTAACTGTGGATGCTACATTAATGTACTATATGGCTGAGTTGAGCAGTGTCATTTTGTCAGATTTGCAATATGCTGTCATCGCTTGTTTATTTTGGCTACATTGGCATTTACATTTGGTTAAAATTGTTTGTCAATTTCGGGTTAATAGCCTATGCCACTGGTTGTTGGAGCACCGTTGTATGGTGAACATGGGCTTCATCAAGGTTTATTTATGAGTAAATCTTGCTTTGTTAATAGCCAGTGCTTACCTCGCCACCGACCCACCTCACTGGATTGAAGTGACTTGTTACGTGCTGAAGTAATTCAAGAAAAACAAACCACTTAAATGTAAGTTCATAACCTGGAATATCATTCCCCACTGGCAAGCAGAACTACCTACACCTACAAACCCATCAGGTTTTCTTATCAACCCCTACTGTAGCCTGTCTGTGCTTCATGACAGAATCTCCCTCCCCTGTACCTTCAGGTCTTCCTCGAAATGGTGGAGAACTACCCCACCTGTCTGCGCATGCTGGTCCTGGCTGAGAACGCCATCAGCCCCGAGCTGCAGCAGCAGATTTCCGACCTGCTCTCCGAGGGAGAGGAGGACGACGACAAGGAGGGCGAGGCACGAGGCAGTGCTGCCATCCCCACCAGGGAGAAAACGGCTTGGATCCCCCACAGCAGTAAGGGCTGACCTGGCCAACCAAAATGCTCTCCTTCCCTGTCCCATCTTAGTCATATTCTAGACAGGACAGTTCCACTGTGGCGCTCTGTTCTGGAGTCTTGCAGATTTATAAAGAAATAATTTAGTATAATAAGCGTCTGTAAACCTGAACATCGGTGTAGGTGATGACCTCAAAATTATGACTCAATCAATCTGTAGAATGAGGCGTGGTCAGATCTGTGTGTGCTTTGGCCAACTTGCTCGTTGTCATCCCTTACACGGACAAAGGAGTTGGCTAAAGCACGAACAGAGCTAGCAACCAGGCTAGTTGTAGAAGTCCTAAACTCGTTTCCGTTGTCTCTGCCCTTTGCAGACTCCCACCCCCAGATGGTCCTGCTGACGTCAGGTCTAGGTGAGAGCCTTCTGGCTGAGACTGAGATGTGATTCCACAGCCTTCCTACCTTTTTTTAACCTCTTTCTTTCTGCTAGTATGTACGCAATAGTTGCAGCATCACCTGGTAGTGTGCAATCACACTTTTTGCATGACCTGTAGCAACAGAATACATTTTGGAGCAGGCACAAAATCCTTAACACACACACACACACCAAGTGTCTTATAGGGAATTATTTATTTTAATTATGTACAGTCTATTTACAGTTCCTATTTAAAGGTTTATGTAAGCAATGAAAGTCTGTTGATAGATCGACTAGATAGGATTGTTGTGATGGTCTGATGTGATGTCAGAATAAATCTGTTTACATCTTCTTAAAGACATTTGGATTCTTAAGTTATTTCCTGATTGGAATAGCCTACCTATGAATGCAATTAACACATTGGCATGACAATTCCTGTATAGCACTGAACCGTAGCTCACTGAAAACTGTTTTTCCTTTGACCTAAATGGCCTATTCTCTCCACTGAATGCTATACTAATGCCTCATATGAACACGATTTTGATATGGAATAGCCACAGGATGTTTCTGGGATCACTTAAACGTCACATACAGAACATCGGAATTGAATGTAACGAGCATGAGAGCTTATATTGTAAATCAGCAAAAATCACACCATGACAATGCAGCATGCAGCAGTGTTATCAGTCCTCGCCCCATATAATACATTGACCCCATCCTCATCATCCCCACAGCCAAAGTGGTGCTTACTAGGACAGCCATTATCCCCATCAAATCCCCTTGTTTGAGCCCCTTGTGCCTACATGTATTTCTAGCCTGGCCCATATCGTTATGATATTCGAGGTTTCTTGCAAACCTTCACATCAATACATCTTACTGTCTCTCTCCAGTGTGTTTGGTGACGTTATGGACATAGTACTAACTTTAACTACGTTATTAGGACATTCTATAGGAGACTATTATCATTGATATATTAACGCATCTGTTGTCTTTGTGATGTTTTGGATGGAGGGTACAACACGTCAAGGCTTGAAGGCTTCGAAGATACAGAATCTCTGCATGAAAGAGAAATAGAAAGCAGGAATTAGAGGCCATTCATTTCGATGCACGTTGCAGAACAGCACATTCTCATGTAAGCGTAAATCCATCACTCTCCACAACTCCCATTCAGTTTGGTTGGTAATCAATTCCCAAGGACTCTTATCTATCACCGATATACAGAGTAATCCAGTGAGGCAGGTTTCTGATGTTGGGTAGCATAAATACAAAGCATTCCATTCCCGTAGGACAGCTAAATAATGAGTGGAAACAGATATCCATAATTAATGGACATCTCGGATCAATTTCCCAAGTTGCTAAGTGATCAGGACAAACAGACTGTTTTCCAGTGTATCACTATACGCAACCCCTCGCTGGACATGTGCTCAGAGGGCCCAACACCTGGTGGCATGATAAAATTGGCATCAATGGCACAGCCATTAGTTTCAATGTTATCATAGCAATGTGATGGACTGACGGCAGCTGTAAGTAGGCTACTTACAAACGTATTGTTCATGAGCAGATTGTTGACCTTCTTGCAGTCAACATCATTGGATGCCACACAAAGAGATTCCTATAGAGAGGACAGAATGCGCACAGGGAGGCAGGCTGTTTCACTGCTGGACCATGCCAAACATGAAAGCTGCAATACTGGCAAAGACAAGATTGTCTGCTATGCAATCAGATGCCTCTGAGGTGAAGAATCTCCTGTCTAATACAAGCATTTAATTAGATTAGGGTTCCTTTTTCATCGCTGTCCCCTTTCTCAGACAATGAAAGCATAATTTCAGCCATGGAAATTGAATTTGCGCTGAAACCAGATCGTATTCTTTTGATGCAGCTCTAATCACCTAGGTTTTACCATTCGGTGAGAACCTTTGTCTAGCAAATAACGTCTAAATCATTCACACACATCACAAGAGGGTTTAGTCTTTTGGTTTTTATGTTTGTATTCTTTTCAGTTAATAATTGGAGGGGAAACCTCAACCTCCAACTGGACTAACATTTTGAAAGTGTTCCTCAATGACAGTTATCAGTAGGGGGCACCCCTGGATAAGAGTTCTAATCTTACAAGGGAAAAGTGGCACATATCGTTGAAAGTCAAAATGTTGATTGCTTAAATTAACATCCATGGCTACATAACCAGACCACAAAAGTAAAGTTTAAAATATTTTATTTGTTTTAAAATATACATCAGTTTACAAATTCAGAAAATAAAATTAGTACAGGTTTAACAGTCTTGTGTATAATATTGTCTTTAAAGTAATTTAACAGGGAGAACATTTTTAGCCCGCTTACATACAAAAGAAAGGAAATCTACAAAGCTGTGAAAGAACAGACACTGCAGCGGGAGTGTGATGAATATGCAACCAAAGAAAAACATAACGGAGCCCACTTTTCTCAGTATGAGAGAATAATCAGATTGCCACTTAACTCCATGCAAGACAGGTAGACATGGTTTGTGTGAATGAACCCAGTAACAGAACTGGATTCACTGTTGGGTGGGTCTGGACTTGAGACCTTACAACAGTCTCCTCGCAATGGCGTCCATCAGGTACCACAGACTGCAGTGTCCCCTAGAATCAAAAAAGTTATAGGTATACCAGTATTTATCCCCATTAAACACAATTTATTATACTTAACACCTGCAGACAAATAAAATAAAGTGCTGAATTAGGCATGTAACAGGGCTGCCCAACCCTCTTCCTGGAGATCTACTGTCCTGTGGGTTTTCAGTCCAACCCTAATTTAACACACCTGATTCTACTAATTAGCTGCTCAACCAGACCTTAACTAGCTGAATCAGAACCGCTAAATTAGGGTTGGACTGAACCTACAGGACAGTAGATCTCCGGGAAGAGGGTTTGAGGCAGCCCTGGCCTATAACATGCATTTCATTCATATCAATGGGAGAATTCAACGACTCAACACCATAAATGTAGACATGAATAAGATGTAAATATCAAACAACAATGGAGGCATATATTGACGTGAGAAGACAGTGACAGCATCTTTATTAGTATTCCTGAACCATGTAATTGCAATGACAACGCCCTCGTGCAGGGACTGGCTTTGTCATCAAGCTCAGATTGTATGATTATGCCGTCTGTGTGGGATATTACACAGTAAACCCTGTCTCTGTATTCATATGTAGAGCCAGGGTTTTCTATTTGTATAATGTAATACTTTACACTCCAGTTGTTCAAATATTCTTGCAGATCAATATTTCCAATAAACCCCTGGCGCCGCCTCAAAACTGTCACAATGGAGACAAGGCTCCTGTGAACCAACTGGCATGCTGTTTAAATCATGCTCAGACTAAAAGCTATATCGTGAAAATAACTGAGCGAGCTACCTGTTAAAAGGTCACCGTCACAGAGGGATTACCGTCATGACCAGTGTGTTTATTCCACCGCATCAGATAAAAGGAGTGACGAAGCTGACATTTCTCAACATTTCTCAGACTAAATTTAAAAAGCTCCACACGAGTGGAGCATCTCGGGGAAAGGCGACCTTGGATCAAAGAGACGCGTCAGCAGAGATGTGTTCAATTATATTCACGAAAGAGGAGTCATTAAAGTTGCAGGAGACCAGATATAAAGGCCTATTTATACTGCTTAGTACATTGGAGCCTGCACATTTAATTCCCTCTTTTTCCATTTCCGTTTTTGTATTTGCACGAAACCGTGAAATATTAAAAACATAAATGTCCATGTTGAAGACCATGACAGACTACTCTACTCCTTTTTGAAGTATTAGAGACCTATTTCTGAGGGTAATAAAACATGAATAATTTAGTAAAGGGTTGTTACAACTCTTAATTATGGGCTATTAACACCATTTATAATGAAAAAGACCAATAAGCAGACTCCAACCAAAAGAAAAGAGGTTTAAAAAGTGTGAGGGTGGAGTGACGTGAACCGTGTGGATTTGGGGGCCCGCAAATCCAGGGTCCCGGTCCGTTGCACTGAAGAAAATGGCGTTGAATTATTCAGGGACCAGGAGTGCAGCAGAAAGCCTCCAGCGTGTTGGATAGTATGTGGAGAGACTTTTATACCGGGATCTGGTGACTCATCTCGCTCTGGAGGGAACGCAGTTACCTCGTATGACACCAGTGACTGGCGGCGGCACAGGATTTTACAGCACAATGCTAGTTCCTTGATATGTGGCTTTTACTTGTTGGTCTAAGAATAGAGGTTTAAACAGGGGGGGGGGACTAAAACCCACATCTATACATATATAGTGAGAAGGCAGGCTCAAGAGACATCAAGGATGAACATTTCTAGGTGGTGTCTGTGTTCCAGATAGAATCAGGTGGGGGTTAGGGCATTTTTATAATGCGGCATGGACAGAGTTTACTGGCGCATCTTTTCTAACCTTGTGGAAACAGTACTTGGCAAAAGCCCTCTGTCGTAATCATGAAGTGTTGTTGCATTTATCATCTTTGATCATTTAATTTGTCTTCAAAATGTAAGTGCAGGCAATTCAGAAAGTATTCAGACCCCTTCACATTTCACATTTTGTTATGTTATAGCCTTTTTCTAAAATGGATTAAATAAAGTTTTTCATCAATCTACACACAATACCCCATAATGACAAAGCGAAAAGTGTTTTTTTTTTAAATTGTTGCAAATAAAATAAACAGAAATGCCTTATTTACACAAGTATACAGAACCCTTTGCTATGCAACTTGAAATTGAGCTCCTGTTACCACTGATCATTCTTGAGATGTTGCTACAACTTGATTGGAAACGCATACAATTGTCTATATAAGGTCCCACAGTTTGACAATGCATGTCAGAGCAAAAACCAAGCCATGAGATTGAAGGAATTGTCAGTAGAGCTCCGAGAGAGGATTGTGTCGAGGCACAGATCTGGGAAAGGGTACCAAAACATTCCTGCAGCATTGAAGGTCCCCAAGAACACAGTGGGCTCCATCATTCTTAAATTGAAGAAGTTTGGAACCACCAAGACTCTTCCTAGAGCTGGCCGCCCAGCCAAACTGAGCAATCGGGGGAGAAGGGCCTTGGTCAGGGAGGTGACCAAGAATCCGATGGTCACTCTGACAGAGCTCCAGAGTTCATCTGTAGAGATGAGAGAACTTTCCAGAAGGACAACCATTTCTGCAGCACGCCACCAAATCGGGCCTTTATTGTAGAGTGGCCAGGCTGTGTGGATGTTTTTCAGCGGCAGGGACTGGTAGACTAGTCAGGATCAACGGCACAAAGTACAGAGAGATCCTTGATGAAAACCTGCTCCAGAGCAGTCTGATGAAACCCAGATTGAACTCGTTGGCCTGAATGCCTAATGTCACAGACCACAGACTGGGGCGAAGGTTCACCTTCCAACAGGACAATAAACCCTAAGCACACAGCCAAGACAACGCAGGAGTGGCTTCGGGACAAGTCTCTGAATGTCCTTGAGTGGCCCAGTCAGAGTCCGGACTTGAACCTGATCGAACATCTCTGGAGAGACCTGAAAATAACTGTGCAGCGATGCTCCCCATTAAACCTGACAGAGCTTAAGAGAATCTGCAGAGAAGAATGGGAGAAACTCCCCAAATACAGGTTTGCCAAGCTTGTAGCATCATACAAGGCTGTAATCGCTGCCAAAGGTGCATCAACAAAGTACTGAGTAAAGGGTCTGAATACTTATGTGTGAGATTAGTTTTAAAAAAAGTGTTTTGTCTTTGAGGTATTGTGTGTGTAGATTTGATGAAGGGAAAAAACGATTTAATCCAGTTTAGAATAAGGATGTAACGTCACAAAATGCGGAAAAAGTCTGAATACTTTCAAAATGCACCGTATATGATATACACCGTCTTCAGCCCACAGAGGGTTGCATGAACAAATACAAGCAGATGGCTTAGAGTCTGACTCAGAGTTAAGAACACTGCATGAGGTGTGTGACTTCATACTGGATTACTGCCTTAAATTGAAGGGCTTTCACTGTGAGCTGTCAATCTGGGATCAATAAAACAGCAGGACAGTATCCGGCTTCATAACCACGCAATCAAAAAGCCACTAGAAAGGCAAATACATGAATGAAAATGCAGACTTTTGCCTCAATCATCCTTATTATGTACTAAAGTTACAGTTGAAGTCGGAAGTTTACATACACCTTAGCCAAATACATTTAAACTCAGTTTCACAATTCCTGACATTTAACCCTAACAAAAATTCCCTGTCTTAGGTCAGTTAGGATCACCACTTTATTTTAAGAATGTGAAATGTCAGAATAATAGTAGAGTGATTTATTTCATCACATTCCCAGTGGGTCAGAAGTTTAAATACACACAAATAGTATTTGGTAGCATTGCCTTTAAATTGTTTAACTTGGGTCAAACGTTTTGGGTAGCCTTCCACAAGCTTCCCACAATAAGTTGGGTGAATTTTGGCCCATTCCTCCTGACAGAGCAGGTGTAACTGAGTCAGGTTTGTAGGCCTCCTTGTCTCGCATACACCTTTTCAGTTCTTCCCACACATTTTCTATAGGATTGAGGTCAGGGCTTTGTGATGGCCACTCTAATACCTTGACATTCTTGTCCTTGAGCCATTTTGCCACAACCTTGGAAGTATGCTTGGGGTCATTGTCCATTTGGAAGACCCATTTGCGACCAAGCTTCAACTACCTGACTGATGTCTTGAGCTGTTGCTTCAATATATCCACATTTTCCTGCCTCATGATGCCATCTATTTTGTGAAGTGCACCAGTCCCTCCTGCAGCAAAGCACCCACACAACATCATGCTGCCACCCCCATGCTTCACGGTTGGGATGGTGTTCTTCTGCTTGCAAGCATCCCCATTTTTCCTCCAAACATAATGCTGGAGGACAGAGGACATTTCTCCAAAAAGTACAATCTTTGTCCCCATGTGCAGTTGCAAACCGTAGTCTGGCTTTTTTATGGCGGTTGCAGAGCAGTGGCTTCTTCCTTGTTGAGCGGCCTTTCAGGTTATGTAGATATAGGACTCGTTTTACTGTGGATATAGATAATTTTGTACCGGTTTCCTCCAGCATCTTCACAAGGTCTTTTGCTGTTGTTCTGGGATTGAGTCGCTCTTCTCGCACCAAAGTATGTTCATCTCTAGGAGACAGAACGTGTCTCCTTCCTGAGTGGTATGACGGCTGGTGTTTATACTTGCGTACTATTGTTTGTACAGATGAACCTGGTACCTTCAGGCGTTTGGAAATTTCTCCCAAGGTTGAACCAGACTTGGAGGTCTACAATGTTTCCCATGATGTCAAGCAAAGAGGCACTGAGTTTCAAGGTAGGCCTTGAAATACATTCACAGATACACCTCCAATTGACTCATGATGTCAACTAGCCTATCAGAAGCTTCTAAAGCCATGACCTAATTTTCTGGAATTTTCCAAGCTGTTTAAAGGCACAGTCAACTTAGTGTATGTAAACTTCTGACCCACTGGAATTGTGATACAGTGAATTATAAGTTAAATAATCTGTCTAAACAATTGTTGGAAAAATTACTTGTGTCATGCACAAAGTGGATGTCCTAACCCACTTGCCAAAACTATAGTTTGTTAACAAGAAATTTGTGGAGTGGTTGAAAAACGAGATTTAATGACTCCAACCTAAGTGTATGTAAACTTCCGACTTCAACTGTACATAGAGAATGTCTGATGCTGAACACATTTTATGGATTACAATTAAGACAAATTCAACATGGCTAAATACAGAACGGTAAGTCAATTGAATATACTGGACCAAATGAAAGTCCAAAAGGAACACACGCACACAATCAAAAATCAATCCATAAAATCAAAAATTATATCCATACAAAAGCATGTCGATGAAAATGGACCTATAGCGAAAATAAACGCCAAATATCGTGAAGCCATGATTACATTCCAGATTAGGTATTGTATTTAGAAAGGGACAAAGATTAAAACAACTTTGCATTTTTTCAAATGATCTGAACTCTCTCCACCAGAATATCTAGGGGTGGGGGACATCTGATAAGCACACTGATTAAATACTTAAAAGGTTGGCTGAACACAGAGGAAAACATATGAAATCATTATCCTCTTCACAGTTTACTAGTTACTAGTATAACATCCTCTGTGAACCCTCACAACGGAGACTGGGTAGTACACAAACAAAAATACTTTCCTGATCAGGAAATTGTCAACGGTAAAGAAATAGCAAAAATCTCATCAACCAGCCCTGTCATACCATGCAGACCTTTCGCCTTCGATTATTCCTTGTCACTTTGATATTCTGGAAACATACTATTGTTACTGAATACATTGCTAACAGAAGTGGTACACAATGAGAATTGAAGGCATCTTCAAGGAGAATTATCCCCCCCCCCCCAGGGCCTAGTGAATATTTCCAAAACACATCCACAAAAATGCCTTAAAGGTTGTCGTGGTTCTTCTGAAAAACACCGTGTTTCATGCCATTTAGGTCTTTCTTTGTAATACCCCATGTAAAGTACCAGAGTTAACAATAGAACTATAGGCCTGTTTGTTTCTGGAAATGAAAATACAGACGACTAAATCCAATGACAGATCAATAACAGAACAAAAGTGAAAGAGTAGAAATACTTTGACTGTTCTCGACCATCAACGTCATAAAATAGTTGCATAAAAGTCCAAATCAAAATGATTTGAATGAAGAAGCGATTTGAAGATTAAAAAAGGTAACAATTACAATAATAGAAAGACAAATAAATGAAAACTGTGTGTTATTGAGAAAATAAACTTGAGTGAGACCGACAATTTCAGGAATTCATTGAGGGTGACCTTCCTAGTTCTTGTGTAGTTGACCAATTACAGAGAAGAGAGCCCTTAAGTGGGTGCTCAGACTGCTGCACACTTCAGGTGCTCCAGAGGGGCATCAGAATAGATCTTTTCTGGGAATTGGGGGGTTAGAAACCCCCTCAGACAGAGAGGGATAGGCACTGAGAGTCTGTGTGGGGGTCCGTTCCACCATCCACTCACACCAGACAACAGCATGCGCTTGCAAGTGCTTGCCCTCTTCACCATTCGTCCATTCAGAGATGGAGGTAAAGTTCTCCTGTTATCAGATTCCTGCATGACATATCATTTCTTTAGGGGGGAGGGGGGATCCAGGGTAAAAGAGAACCAACAAGGGAGAAGGCAACAACTCCATCCATCCTGCATATCGCCGATCATCTCAAGTGACGAGATGAAACGTTGCACCATCTGGGCTGTTCCATGAGAACACACACTGGCTGGATGTTTACACACAGGAAATGACCCTGTAGTCGCCATTCTCCTCTCTGCAACAGTTTGAGTGTTTGAGAGACAGAAAACTAACCTCATTCAGAAACCCCTGTAGGACCCTTTGTTCTGCTACTGGAGGAGATTGCAGGTTTACAGTGGAAAACAAAGGAAAGAACACCGCAAACTTTACCATTCAACCGGCAGCCAGGCATCGCACATATCTTTTAAAGAACAGTCAGCTCTTGAATGTGGTTACTAGAGAATGTGTGTATTTCCTGACTAAACTCATGAGACAGCAGTACGGACAAAGGAAGGACCAACACGAATCATCTCTCTCTTTTCTGGTAAGATAAAGAGTCCACAGACCATTGAAGAGTTAGTCTGTCAGATGACCGATGAAGTGAGAGGAGTAAAGTCCCCTAGTCTCAGTCCAGCAGGTTACCATGCTCCTGTGCCCGGGTCAGGCTGTCTTTGCGGTGCAGGTGGTGGACTCCCATCCTCTTTGGGCTCTTCAGGGGTCGGCCGGGGGTAGAAGTGGAGGAGTTTGCGGGAAGGGGAGGGGTGTTCTTTGTGTAGTCCTCTAGCCCTGCCAGGACCCGGGGGGCTTTGACGGGGAAGTCCTGTGGCAGGATGTCTCTCTCCTCTGCAGAGCTGCCTACAGACCCAGTCTCGTCCACAAAATCATTCCTATTGGCCTCCGCCGGGCTGGTCTCCACAGTGATGGCCGTTGACACGGTGTCGCCACTGGTGTTGTCTCGGTCGTTGTCCAGTGGGTCCAGGGCCATCAGCAGCTGCTCGCTTTCCTCTGTGGAGAAGTCTGCTCCATAATGCCCCCTCCTGGTGCGGAGGTCAGCCATGCTGCTGGTGTCAGTGTCCAGGCTGGACTCTCGGCTTGCTGTCCAGCTGCGGGTGGAGGACCCCTCCTCCCCGTCCGAGTAGGCCCCCCGTAGTGCCCCCCTGTCGGAACCCCCGCCCACTGGCTTGCCGGTCCGGGTCCTCTCCAGGTCCTTGACTGTCTCGCTGCTGAAGGAGGTGCGGTTGACCAGGGTGCCCTCAGAGGATGGTGCCATCTTCTCCACAAACATGCGCTGCCAGTTGGCCAGCAGGTCCTCCTCGGAGCTACCTGAGCTGGCAAAGGCGCTGGGGGGCTGAGGGGGGCTGCTGAAGGGGCTGGACTGGTTGGAGAGAGGGTCCGCTGTGTCCAGCTGAGTAGGGGTGCGGCAGGGGTCACGCTGCCCCCCTCCCCCTGAGGACGACGACGTCCCAGATCGCCAGCCCCCGTCCGACACAGCGGGGCTGTTTGGCACGGTGCGCTGGCGCTCGTTCTCCTCATCATTCTGCACCAGGCTGAGGGAGATGGCCTGGCGTGTTGCGTAGGTGCAGTTGGGCAGGGGGCTGTTCTTGGGGATCTTCACCTTGTCGTCCGAGGAGAACTCGATCACCTTGCGGCCGGGATAGAGGGGGTGGGGCGGAGGGGGGGCTGGGTAGGGGTTGAGCTTCTCGAAGGCACCACCCTCTCTACCCTCCTCTCCTGATTGGCCGTCTGCTGACAGGCTGCTCTGGCTCCGACACATGCCGTTCTGCTGGAGGAGCTCCTGGGCCTGGCTGCTCTGGGCTGGGGCCCTGCTGCTGTGACCGGGACCCCCGTTCTCTCTACCCCCTCCTCCTGCCTGGGGCCCAGTCATGTCCACATGCACAAACACGTCCTCTGCCTGGGGCCGGCCTGCACTGCTGCTGGACTGGGCAGAGTTGAGCACCAGAGGCTCAGGCTTCTCCAGGATGCGGGCAATGACTGAGGTGGGCACCACGTCGGCGGGCGTCAGGCTCATGGTGTCGGAGTCCTGGCCCTGGGCCCCCTGGGAACTCTTATCCGGCAGACTGGCCTTCATGTGCTTGTTCACCATGTCCTGCAGCTCATAGGGCAGCTGGAAGACAAGAGGAGACAAACACAAAACGTGACAGGTTTTGCAGACGAGCAAAGACATGTTAAAATCAAAAGTCACAGGCTTGTCAAACTCAGAACGAATTTCTTAACTTTAAAGTACTTAATATTAGATGTAACTTGTAAATAAACCATGTTAATTGATAATGAGAACAACTCCACCTGCACTCTCTCCCAATTCCCTCAATTAACTGCAACAACTTTAAAAAAGGTCCAATGTAGCTGTTTTTCTCAATATCAAATCATTTCTAGGTAACAATTAAGTACTGTGATTGTTTTCAATTAAAATGGTCAAAAATAATTCTTAAAAATAGCTTCTTTGCAAATAGCAATTTCTCAAGCAAGAATTTTGCTAGGACTGTCTGGAAGTTGTCTGAGTGGGGAGGGGAAAACTGAAAACTAGCTGTTATTTGCAGAGAACTGGAACTCTTGGTCATGTAAATTCCATCCCACCAAAACAGGCTGAAATTCTTGCCAGTCTTTTCAAACAGCTCTTACACTAAAAAGAGCATTATCATTTTCACAGTATTATTCCAACCTCAGTGTGGAAATATATATATAAAACATCTGCATCTCACAAGGGCTGACAAATCTTTCCCGACTTGCTGTGCTTTTAAACAGCATGTGATTCCACTTTAAGAGCTCGCAGTGGGAGTATTTAGATTATCATGTCAAATGCATTAAGCTTTAACTTTCCCTAATAACCGAGTGGCAAAGACTTAGCACTCATATCTCTCCCATGCAAGGACTTTGTGCTCCGATCCAAATTAGAAAGTGGCACATCTCAGTGGGATACGAGTGGCGTCACGATTGTTAATTACAGTTCCAGATGATTTCTAAAAAGAGCTGATGCGATCCTGTAGTGGATCAGTCTCTCTGTGTAAGAGCAGTGAATGACACTAACACACGGCTGCCAGGTTAGACATCACGGGGGTGTCTGATGCTTGATATGTGAATGGAAGAGAACAGTGGGATCTATCAGTCAGCACTGTGAAGGAGACCGTCTCCTGCTGCCTTTCTTCCCTGGCCACCAAATGTCTCCTTGTCCCTGACTCCATGTTCACAGGAACAAAAAGCAGAGAGAACAAGGAGAGAAAAAAAGGCTCACCTCCAATGAGATAATTGAAGGGGGGGTGAGAAAGAAAGAAAGTGAGGAGCTGAAGTAAAGAAAAAAAGGCCGGCATCTAGGGCCCTTCTATCACGGTGATACTGGGTGTGACGAGCCAAGGCTGTGATATTGATATGTGGAAAATGGGCAGAGAGAGAATAAGTGATTCCACAGTCCCCGCTCACTGATGCCCTAACGATCCTGGTGAGCAACGATCGGCACGCCCGCCTCCCCCTCATTTCCTCTGGTCAGTGGGGTAGGCCAGGCAGGATCAATACAACTGTATAGGGCTGCCAGGTGACTCCTCTACTGGTCAGAATTGTACACGACATACCCCTGTGACCTCTGCCCAATTGCGTATAGCGATCAAACAAGCTGCCAAGAGTCATGGGTCAATGACTCATGATGAGCTTACAAGCAGCTCCTGTATCACATCCATGTGGACACAAAAGTTATATACAGTCGTGGCCAAAAGTTTTGAGAATGACACAAATATTAATTTTCACAAAGTCTGCTGCCTCAGTGTCTTTAGTGTCAGATGTTACTATGGAATACTGAAGTATAATTACAAGCATTTCATAAGTGTCAAAGGCTTTTATTGACAATGACATGAAGATGCGCAGAGTCAATATTTGCTGAGTTTCATTCTTCAGTGAGTGAGACCTGTTTTTTAGCACCATTCTTTCCTATAAAACATTGGCTGTGTTATTATAAGCACTGCAGACAACCATTGTGATGCAAATCTGCATGGGTCCATTGATGGCCACAGTCATGGTCATTTTACATGCTATTGTACTAACCGCTTACTCACTGCAAATTATAACAATATGCATAAACTCAACAATAGAGGAACAGTTTGAGGCAAAGTGGGTATACTATATATGGCATAATGCCTGGGGAGACAAAAGCATAGCTCTCTCAGAACAATCACATGTGCAGCAGTGTGAATTGGTGCTCACAGACAGCCAATCCACTCTAGTGATAAGCTTCAGGACTGGGCTGCTGGGAAACTCCTGCCATGCTGTATAATTGACTTGTGTTTCCTTAGCCAATCTTCAGAATCCATCAAATCTCCCACAGATGGCTGCTGCCTGCCTGATAAGATGATTTGTATACACGGCTACTTTTCCGACCCCCTCCTAGGGAGCAGCTCACTTGGACACAGGATGACTCAATGCTTTCTGCCTGCCAGCCTGTTTGTCTCTCTGCCCGCCTGCCTGTCTGCTTGCCTCTCCATGTCCATACTGCCAGATCTTTTGCAAGGAGGACTCTATAACCATGGTTATCCAGGTTTCCCTTTGGTGTACTTTTATCATGCTTCCTCTCGGTCTTACTTTTTCTCTCATAATGGAAAAGGACTGTCAAGGGGACATTGCCTTATGGCCAATGCTTTGATTTTCAAAAATATGTCATCTTCAAGACACTTCACTTGTTTGTATTTGCAAAAATAGCTCACTGCAGCAATTGGATCTCAGTCTGTAGACCCATTTCAAGATGTTTTCATCTAGGTCCTGAGTGGTTTAGTTGGTAAGAGGTTGGTGCTGGCAGGGCTAAGATGTTTGAAATGCCAAGATGCTACAAATGTATGCACTCATTGTACCAAACCCCCCACAGCTGATGTCCACAGCCCCACGAAAATCTAACTAGAGTAAAAAAAAAAAATCCACATACAAATCTGCCTGTTTAAAGTAGAGATCTCAGTTTTGCATGGGCTGCGTCTCAATTCATCGCCTCCGCCGATGTCGGCCTGCCCCATCTGCGGTGGAAGGTGGCAGAGCTACAGCAGTGTTTGTCAGACCATTAGACGCCCCGAAAATTGGCCATGAAAACATCTGTGGCGTCAGAACGGTTGTTTTGCTCTACGACGCCCACAAGACTCGACTGAATGTAGCCTGGTACCAGTTTGAAAAATGAATGGCAGTATGGAGGTAGTTTAGTGCATATAAAAAAGGGGTTAAATATGTGTAAAACTTTCTTATATCGCTCAGATATAGGAGAGAGACTTAAAAACAAACGACCTTTAGATATTTTTTTGTTGATCTATTTTTCCATGTATGAATCTGTTATTCAATGCGTTTCTATGGGCTAATAGCAGTAAAGCCTGATTCAATGTTTCATCAAATAACGTTTTAACACACACACCTAAAGGGCTCCTAAAATTCTAAATCAAATAGCTAAATGACTCTTGGTATGACCATCTTAAAACAGCGCGCACCCCCCCCCCTCCCGCTTCTTCTAAGTGGCATATACTGTACATAACAAAATCAGTCTCACAAGCTCAGACAAAACAAGGGGGTAAATTGCTAGCTCACTTGTTGAATGAGGGCATGAGTACATGCAATCAGCAAGTGTTTGAATACTTGAGAAGTTTAAAGTAGATCATGTGAAATGTGTGTTGAAGTACAAAAGTTGCCTTTGGTGTAGAACCACCAGGTAAGCAAAACACTCACTCTTTCAACTAATGCTTGACAAATAGAGAGAGAATAAAATAGTTCACAAATAAATGAGCTGATCATAAAACAAAGGAATAAAATGAGGTGTGCGAACAGACCTGCAGCTTGTGGCAGATTGTTGGGTTTCCCAGCAGTATTCAATTATGGCAGAACTGCCAAAATTCCTTGCTCTGGCCAAACGCTACGCCACCCCCACAGACGTTAGTTTCTTCTCCGCAATTAGTCTGAACCTCCCAGAAGCCAATGGGTTGGGCCACAGCCAAGACACACGTGGGTAAAGCGGCATATTGAAGATTCGTCTTTGATCCTCTGATTAGTTAGACATGATCTAAATCAGATATGACCCCTCATTTTGACATCAACACAAACAACTTCAGCGATGGCAGTCTCAGACTGAAGTATGTAGCGAACAGAGCAGTGTATGAATTCAGGCAAGAATTATACATCCCTTAAAAATAGCCCTGGCTGGCAGTCACTGCCCTGCAGCGACAACACGGTTGTCACATCGGCAGTAATAGTCCTCTAGAGACCAGAGCATCAGGCATTGAGACGGCACCGTCAATTCATACACTAACTAACTGAAGGTGTTTGAGCAGAAGGTAGCCCTGTGGATCAATGAACGAGGGAAAAAAACCTAAGGCGCACATTCAAACACGGTCTCTCATTTACTGAGAGGGATTGGATTGTTAATATCACAGGTAGTGGAAACCATGATGTCACTAAAATTCACTGAAAAGGGTCGGACTTTGGCACTAAAAATGAGGCGTCTACAAGTTTATTTATTCAGTTGAACAAAAAGTATAAACTGTTACATTTTAAATGTAATTCAAATCTTAACTGCAAATCTAGTGTTTCTAGACATAAGCACTAGTTGTTCATTTCTTACAACCAACATGATAGTATTGACAGCAATGTTTAACATGTGATGCCCAACTTCCAATTAAAAAGTCTTCTTCACCTCTAGGGCGATTAAGTCCTAGACCACTGTTATACTACCCACAAGCAAGAATACATCAGAAGCTCAAACAGGAAGCACCAGTGACCCGCTCAGGTGAGAAATGGTCACCAGAATCAGAGATTTTGCTACAGGACTGCTTTCGAAGCGCTGATTGGAATATGTTTCGAGACTCCGCCGATAACTTTGACGAACTAACCACCTGCCACCGACTTCATTAGGAAATGAATCGGCGGCGTTGTCCCCACAGTGAAGGTTCGCTGCTTCCCCAATCAAAAGCCCTGGATTAACACGGAGGTTGGCGCTAATGGACAGGGCTACTGCACACAGGGCTATCGCAGACAACCCTGAGGCTACGGATGAGGACAAGAACAAGAAGTCCGGCTATGACGTCCGCAGAGTCATTAAAACAAAAGGACAATATAGGAGGTGACATCATACTACACAGGCTCCAATGCCTGCTGCATGTGGCAGGGGCTACAGTCCATTATGGATAACAAAGGAAGACCAAGCTGCCCAATGATGCTTCTCTACCAGACAAATGCTCTAAGGCTTCATGCCACAATGAGTACCAACCACCCTGTAGCACTCACATCTGTAATCATGAAGTGCTTTGAGAGGCTGGTTATGGCACAAACTCAATCATCCCAGTTTCTTCAAGTTCCTCTGTGTCCAAATCACTAAGGACTTAAAATGGTCCACACACACGCACAGTCGTGAAGGTGCGACAGCGCCTCTTCCCCCTCAGGCGGTCAAAGGTTTTGCATGGGTCCCAAAAAGTTAAACAGCTGTACCACAGAGCATCTTGACAGGTGACATGACAGCTTGGTATGGCAATAGCACTGCTATCGATAGCATGGCGCTATAGAGGGTGGTGCGGACAGCCCGGTACATCACTGGGTCTAAACACTCACTGACACTTCAACACACAAACACTCACTTCATCGTTTGCTCAAACACACAACACATGCACATACATGTATACTGACTCTACACACACACACACTCACTCACATACAATCATACGCGCTGCTGCAACTCTTTTTTATCATATCCGGATGCCTAGTCACCTCACCTATACATGTCCACTATCACTCCAGTATCCCTGCACATTGTAAATATGGAACAGACTGACTCTGTACATAGTACGCTTACTTCATGTTCTTCTTATTTCTTGTGTGTTTTCGTTGTGTTATTGTGTGTTTTCGTTGTGTTATTGTGTTATTTTTAGTACTGCATCGTTGGGTTTAGAGCTTTGCAAAAAAAGGCATTTCACTGTACTTGTGCATGTGACATTGAGTACGGTTAAATGCACACTAATGCTATTTTTGTGGATAGTAAGAAATATAAATCGTTCGATAAAAATGTTTACATGCTTTGCAAGAAAAACAATTGGTCTGTCATGTAGCATGCTGTTCAGTATGTGTTGACAGTCCTTTCTACCGTGCCATTTTTGAAAGATCATGAGATACTTTCTGCACACATTCCACAGTCAGTGTGAACCGAAGTGACAAACCAGATGTATCTACATAGTTTAATGGTTCCAGTCTGCCGTGAAGCGTTCATCCATGTACAGTTGAAGTCAGAAGTTTACATATACCTTGGCCAAACATTTAAACTCAGTTTTTCACAATTCCTGACATTAAACCTAATAAAAATTCCCTGTTTTAGGTCAGTTAGGATCACCACTTTATTTTAAGAATGTGAAATGTCAGAATAATAGTAGAGTGATTTATTTCAGCTTTTATTTATTTCATCACATTCCCAGTGGGTCAGAAGGTTACATACACTCAATTAGTATTTGGTAGCATTGCCTTTAAATGGTTTAACTTGGGTCAAACATTTCATGTAGCCTTCCACAAGCTTCCAGTCCAAAGCTTCCAATGTCAAGCTATTGGAGTGGCCATCACAAAGCCCTGACCTCAATCCGAACAACATTTGTTCTTATTCACAATAAGTTGGGTGAATTTTGGCCCATTCCTTCTGACAGAGCTGGTGTAACTGAGTCAGGTTTGTAGGCCTCCTTGTCTCACTCGCACGCACTTTTTCAGGTCTGCCCACAAATGTTCTATCGGATTGAGGTCAGGGCTTTGTGATGGCAACTCCAATAGCTTGACTTTGTTGTCCTTAAGCCATTTTGTCACAATTTTGGAAGTATGCTTGGTGTCATTGTCCATTTGGAAGACCCATTTGCGACCAAGCTTTAACTTTGACTGATGTCTTGAGATTTTGTTTCAATATATCCAAATAAATCCCCTCCTCATGATGCCATCTATTTTGTGAAGTGCACCAGTCCCTCCTGCAGCAAAGCAACCCCGCAACATGAGATGCTGCCATCCCCATGCTTCACGGTTGGGATGGTGTTCTTAGGCTTGCAAGCCTCCCCCTTTTTCCTCCAAACATAACGATGGTCATTATTGCCAAACAGTTATATTGTTGATTCATCAGACCAGAGGACATTTCTCCAAAAAGTACAATCTTTGTCTCCATGTGCAGTTGCAAACCGTAGTCTGGCTTTTTTATGGCGGTTTCGGAGCAGTGGCTTCTTCCTTGCTGAGCGGTCTTTCAGGTTATGTGGATATAGGACTCATTTTACTGTGGATATAGATACTTTTGTACCCATTTCCTCCAGCATCTTCACAAGGTCCTTTTGCTGTTGTTCTGGAATTGATTTGCACTTTTCGCATCAAAGTACATTAATCTCTAGGAGACAGAACGCGTCTTCTTCCTAAGCGGTATGACGGCTGTGTGGTCCCATAGTGTTTATACTTGCATACTGCTTGTACAGATGAACGTGGTACCTTAAGGCATTTGGAAATTGCTCCCAAGGATGAGCCAGACTTGTGGAGGTCTACAGTTTTTTTCTGAGGTCTTGGGTGATTTCTTTTGATTTTCCCATGATGTCAAGCAAAGAGGCACTGAGTTTGTAGGCAGGCCTTGAAATACATCCACATGTACACCTCCAATTGACTCAAATGATGTCATTTAGCCTATCAGAAGCTTCTAAAGCCATTACATAATTTTCTGGAATTTTCCAAGCTGATTAAAGGCACAGTCAACTTAGTGTATGTAAACTTCTGACCTACTGGAATTGTGATAGTGAATAAGTGAAATAATCTGTCTGTAAACACTTGTTGGAAAAATGACTTGTGTCATGCACAAAGTGGATGTCATAACCAACTTGTAAAAACTATAGTTTGTAAACAAGAAATTTGTGGAGTGGTTGAAAAACAAGTTTTAATGACTCCAACCTAAGTGTATGTAAACTTCCGAGTCTAGCTACATTGAGAAGTTTCTAATTTTGTCCGAAAGTTAAAGCGTACTGTTAGTTAGCTAGCAAATGTTGGCTCGCTAGCTAAAGTCACGTATGATCTATGTAGTAATATTATTAGAATCAGAAATCCATTTGCATTGCTAGTTATAGCCTAATGTTAGCTAGCTAACATTGAACCCAGTTTGTTAGCTTTAGCTACCTGCAGATTCATACTACAGCTATGACAATGTTTGTATTGGTAATAGTATACCAAAACATTCAAGGGCCATTTTCTCAAAAGTGGGGTTACAAGTTGATCAACTTTCAAAGCAAAATTACGTTCCCATTGTTTCTCAACTACAGTGTATGATACTGTCTATTTTTATGTAAAAAAGACCATTTCAAATTCTGCTACATAAGACAAAATCGAGCCGGTCGGTCACATATGAAGTTTGTATGTGATTACTTTTCAGTTGTTTACGAATTCACTAAACTCACACTAAAGGAGGGAGGCTCACTGGGCTGGTGCTAGCACATGCTCTGATCAAATACACAGCTGGAACGCTGAATAAGGTGTATGCATCTCCTAATAATTTGAACGATTGCTGAGAAAACCAGGTGTTTTAATCAGCGTATGCTTACTTCGATTTTGACCTTACGCCGATTAAGTAGAGTAAGGTCTTTACATGACTATTCCATAATCTGCCTACTGCCATAATCTATTTAATATTGAAATATTAGTGTGCATGTAAACATACGCAGTAAAACTTGAAACATTTGTTGGTTATGGAAATGATGCCCAGAGGAGCCTCGTCCTTCATAATCCGTGTTGAACTTCGTAATGGCATTGTTCAAAACAATTGGCACGTAGCGAAAACATTCTTTTAATCGAGTCTTAGGGAGTGAAATTAGGGTAGAAAAAAATAATCAAATGGATTTTACACTTGAGAAAAACATTTAAATTGAAGAGACTTAGTCATAGCACAACACTTTGGTTTCAATGGATTTCTTTAATCATACTGACTTCAAGTCCTTTGTTTGCTGATGTATTGATTACCCAGTAGGCTCTGTAGCTCTTGATCTCAACCAGAAAATCTCACCCAGAGGTGGGGTGCTTCGAGTTTTGCTGACATCATTGCTATCAATAGCAGTTCCAGACTAAGAAAGTATTCAGAATCCTTCCCTTTTTCCACATTTTGTTACGTTACAGCCTTACTCTAAAATGGATAAAATAAAATGGATAGAATAAATGTTTACCTCAATCTAAACAAAATACCACAATGACAAAGCAAAAAACAGTTTAAAAATGAGGATAAATGTGCAAAAAATTTACCTAATTATTCATACCCTTTGCTATGAGACTTGAAATTGAGCTCAGGTGCATCCTGTTTCCATTGATCATCCTTGAGATGTTTCAGTAAAAGGCACAGGACAGCCTGCTTGGAGTTTGCCAAAAGGCACCTAAAGGTCTCTCAGACCATGAGAATTCACTGGTCTGATGAAACCAAGATTGAACTCTTTGGCCTGAATGCCAAGCGTCACGTCTGGAGGAAACCTGGCACCATCCCTACGGTGAAGCATGGTGGTGACAGCATCATGCTGTGGGGATGTTTTTCAGCGGCATGGACTGGGACACTAGTCAGGATCGAGAGAAAGATAAGTTATTTTTTATTGAACCTTTATTTAACTACGCAAGTCGGTTAAGAACAAATGATTATTTACAATGATGGCCTATCCCGGCCAAACCCTAACGATGCTGGACCAATTGTGCACCGCCCTATGGGACTCCCAATCACGGCCAGTTGTGATACAGCCTGGAATCAAATTGGGGTCCTCTAGCACTGAGATTCAGTGCCTTAGACCTTTGTGCAATTAGATAGCCCAAGATTAACGGAGCAAAGTAGAGAGATCCTTGATGAAAACCTGCTGCAGAGCACTCAGAACCTCAGACTGGGGAGAAGGTTCACCTTCCAACAGGACAACGACCCTAAGCACACAGCCAAGACAACGCAGGAGTGGCTTCGGGACAAGTCTCTGAATGTCCTAGAGTGGCCCAGCCAAAGCCCGGACTTGAACCCGATCAAACTTCTCTGGAGAGACCTGAAAATAGCTGTTCAGTGAAACTCCCCATCCAACCTGACAGAGCTTAAGAGGATCTGCAGAGAAATATGGGAGAAACTCCCCAAATACAGGTCTGCCAACCTTGTAGCATCATACCCAAGAAGACTCGAGGCTGTAATCACTGCCAAAGGTACGTCAACAAAGTACTGAGTAAAGGGTCTGAATAATTATGTAAATGTTTGTTTTGAATAAATTTGCAAATTTGTTGCTTTTTTATTATGGGGTATTGTGTGTAGAATGATCCGAGGGAAAAGTTTTTTAAAATCAATTTTAGAGTAAGGCTGTAATGTAACAAAATGTGGAAAAAGTCTAGATGTCTGAATACTTTCCGAATGCACTGTATTGTACACACATGGGCAATCAACACTCAAACACACACACAAGCTGTGATAAAGTGGGCAGGCAAACCTCAGCTTTAAAAAAAAAAATCCTCTTTGATTTTCTCTTTGCATCGTCCTCTCGGACGCCAGGGTCAGACAAAACATGTGAAGAGCTCCGCAGCCTTTTAAAAAAATCACCCAGGCGACCGCTCTCTCCCCATTTCTCCCCTCTCCCACATCCAAGAGTGTCACTACGGAGTGCAAAACACATTCAAGCTCCAACAATGCCACTGTGACAAGTGGAATACGTTTTATATACAAGCCTCAATCATTTCCACTAAACGATCAGAGCTGTACTTACATCTGCAAACTTGTGGTTTCTGAAATGGGACTTATTGCACTTCAACAGCTGCACGGCCAAATTGCAATCTTGCCGATAGCGCTCCTGTCAGGGAGAAGAATCAACAAGGCCATTTCTCACACAACACTCACACTTTATCCGCAGAACGGTGTGGTTGATCTGCTCAATATCGTAATCTTGCCACACACTGTGGTCCTACATTATACACAACTTAATATCTGGTATGTGATAACTCAGAGGGACAGTGAGATAACACCCACGTTCAACTCCTCCAGCTTGTCGATGGTGTTCTTGGCGTCCAGGAGTTTGTTGGTGAGCTCCACTATCTCCTGGTCCATTGTCTTCTTGTCCCTCTCCACTTTACGGAGCTGCAGAAAGAGAATAGGGAGGGGAGAATAATGTTAGCGGTGCTAACATGCTAGCGGTGCACTAGCTGCT
Organism: Oncorhynchus tshawytscha; assembly: GCF_018296145.1. Classification (NCBI taxonomy): domain Eukaryota; kingdom Metazoa; phylum Chordata; class Actinopteri; order Salmoniformes; family Salmonidae; genus Oncorhynchus; species Oncorhynchus tshawytscha. The sequence continues at coordinate 55,395,296 of NC_056429.1, forward strand.
GGACTCTCTGTCTGAGTAAGTACACCAGAGGCGGCTGGTGGGAGGAGCTATAGGAGGACGGGCTCATTGTAATGGAATAAATGGAACGGTATCAAAACAGACCAAACGCATGGGAACCACACGCTTGACTCGGTTCGATTTGATTCCATTCCTGCCATTACAATGACGCCGTCCTTTTATGGCTCCTCCCACCGGCCTCCTCATTGATTAAAGTTAAAGCATGTCTCCTCCTTCATCCTCTCCGCTAGCTGACACAGCAGCACAGAGATGGAGGCTGCTGCTTTTGTTCTCCACTCAGCTCAGCAGTGTGGTTAGAGAACAAAAAACACACGGGCGCAGGACGTGTCCTATATAAACAGATCGATAGCACATTATGAAGTAACACAGTGTGAACTCAAATGACTCTGGGTCTGAGTCTATGCCGAGTCCCCCTAATATGTAGTTACTCCCTCTCCTACTCACCCATGCAATATGTTAGGGGAAAAACAACCGATAACTTCAAGAAAACACCTGGGAAGGTGACATGTCAATTGTATTTTTTAGAGGGCTAGTGAATCGCTTCAGTTATCATACAGTTAGGTGAGTGATTGGTAGATTACACAAGGGCCATGACAGGCAACAATTGATCAAATACTCTGTAGCTTCAAATCAGGATTTAAGGGATTCTCTAATATAAAAAGATGTCTCTGATTTCAGAGGTACCACAGGAAAAGCCTGTGGTCCTGAGTAGCTGTAGTGACTATCCTTTAAGTAAGATTTAGCCTACAAATTGTGCTTGGTACAGTAGGGACCTCACACTATATGTGCAATACACCTGTCAAGTTGAGTTAACAACAGAAGAAGATTTCCCCATTTCAAATTGGAAGAACAAACCGCCGGTTTTCTCTGGGCTTCTGAACATTCTCTCGCAGCAAATGACCCCCAAACCCGAGAACTTCCAAACCAATTAAGAGTGCGGATCCAGATTCTGTGACCCCTGCGTGTGTAAGCGAGAGCAGGTCCAGATTGTACAAGAATTTGGAATACATTAATATTCACCACAGGTTCATTAGAGCCTCTAGCGAGCCTATTGCGAGTGGCTTGGACCTGCACCGACACCCTGTAAACCCACCAGCCGAGCGCCACCCTGATGAGGCTTGTTGTTCTGTTCGGGGGGCCCTACCTGCAGCTTATATCTGACATATTGTACATTTACTGGATGTTAACTGAAGCCGGCACGGAGCTCTGTCCGGTTGTTTCAGATCCAAATCCTCACCAAGGGACAGGGTATAGTCACTAACATTAAATCACACCTGCTTGAAGAGAGGATAGAGAATCAGTGAGAAAGGGAGTTACTGTGAGACATTTACACAGAATGAGACCCAGACTGTAGCTCCTGCTCCATTGCTTGCCATGTCAAAAATGAACCAATTATCTGTACGGTATATTCTCAACTGGAGAGTCGGAGGAGAAAAATAAATAAATAAAAGCACACAGAATGAAGCCAGTCAGCGCCTCATTGTGATGCAGAGACGCAGCTCAACTGGGCAAAGACACGGCCATAAAACACCTTAGTGATCTCTACTACAGCACTTGTGCAGCAGCGCATAACAAGCCTACGGTAACTCAAAAAGGGGATATATAGAGAGGTGGGGGACTTGAGACTGGAAAAGTTAAGTTTCAACCACTAGGCACACCTAGAGAAACACATTATTTCCTCCCAACCTCAACCCCCATAGCAGCGCTACAGACAGGATGATCTACTGCGGGACATCTAGAGCAGTTTGCAAGGACAAGACAGGAGGATGGAGAGACTTCTTATTCAGAAACAACAAGCAGAGCAGTAATGAAAATGACAACAGTAATAAATGATTGGAGGGGGGTGATGGGGGAGGTAGTCGGGAGAGAAAAATAATGATAACGCAACTGCGTAGACCCAGGTTTGACTGATTGCAGCCTGATGATGAGACAGCCCGTCACGAATCGGCAGCATGAGGAGAGAGAGGAAGAGAATGAGAGAAAGACAGAAAAAAAACAAGACAGACTGCTGGTGAGAACAAAGACAACAAAGAGAACATTTTGGTCTCTTCTTTTACACGAGATCGCCAGTGCTTCATCGCCTAATAAGGTTTCTGATTGCAAACTCCTCTACCGCAACACATCAGAATTAGTTGAAATCAGGCATGCAATTTAGGGCCTCAACTGTTCGACAGTGGTCCGTTCACAAGCCTATTCCCAAACACACTATCAATAGACCTCTAAAAAGAACTGCGAAATATCATCAATTCAGGCTCCACACAAAAATAATGCAATCCCCGAGGAAGAGGAAGGAGGATTTTAAAGCTGTGTACTAGGGGTGACCGAGAGTACTCGATTCAAGGTTTGTAATCTGTTTACTTATAATTGAATGGAAGTACTCAATTTTGACCTACTCTGCTCGTTAAATTTATAAGCACTGGCAAAACGTTTAACTAAGTTGTGTTTATTGTCTGGAGTATGTCAATCGCTTTGAAAATAATGTGTTGAGTTGTGTATCAGAACAACCAGTAATTGGAACAATTACCGCAAACTTTTCCCCTTCAACCCCGTTTCACGCCGAGATGCGAGTATTCAAAATGATTTTAAGCCTGCAATACAAAACAGACATTCTTTCAATTGCCCATCCCCTGGCTAAAGGCTACCTTTGACCGACTGAGTGTGGGGACAGAGCATGTTTTGGGCAGAGTAATCCTCTGGCCGGTGAAAAGAGATTACCTCACATCAGGGCCAGTCCCTCCCCCCCACACGTCCCATCCACAAAGCTCTGACCAGCCCATTCATCCTCTATCATCTATTTTGCTAAATTTACCTCTTCTACACTGACAGCAGGGCTGGACTAAAATCATACAGTCAAATATTGGTAGATAATACAACAGTAAATAGGCCTATGTGGTGTGAATCCATTCTGGGAGGGCTAGCCTCTGGTTAACGGCCAGTCAAGGGAAACTGTTTGCAGTTGTACTCAGATCACATGCCATGCAGAGAGTTGGCAGTTTCACAGCAACATAGTTGGTCTTTCCCTAGCAACACAGTGCAGTTGGACTTTGATTGTCACACAGCTATTAGAGGGGACAGGGGACCATATGACAGTCACCAGCAAAGGATCACAGCTATATACACTCCGATGCCAGTTTATTAGGTACACCCATCTAGTACCGGGTCGAACCCTCCTTTACCTCCAGAACAGCCTGAATTCTTCAGGTATGGAAATGTTGCTCAATTGGTATGAAAGGACCTAGGAAAACATTCCCCACACCATTACGCCACTGATACCAGCCTGTACCATTGACATCAGGCTGGATGGGGCCATAAACTCATGCCACTTTGCCAAATTCTGATTTTGTCACCAGCATGACGCAACAGGAACCGGGATTTGTCGGACGAGACAATGTTTTTCCACTCCTCAAATTGTCCAGTGTTGGTGATTGCGTGCCCACTGGAGCAGCTTCTTCTTGCTGCAATAGCTCATCTGTGACAAGGGCCGACGAGTTGTGCGTTCTGAGATGCCGTTTTGCACACTGTTGTACTGTGCCGTTATATGACTATTTGTGGCCCGCCTGTCAGCTTAATTCTTGCCATTCTCCTTCAACCTCTCATCAACAAGCTATTTTCGCCCACAGGACTGACGCTGACTGGATGTTTGTCATACCATTCTCAGTAAAGACGAGACACTGTCGTTCATGAAAAGCCCAGGAGGCCGGTCTGCCTGCTTTATACAGCAAGCCACGGCCATGTTACTCACTGTCTGTAGGAGCGAACCATGTTCGTGAACGGGGTGGTGTACATAATAAACTGGCCACTACTTAGTGTATATACAGGACATACCTAGTCATTTAAGGGTTTTTTGCTATTTTCTACATTGTGGAATAATAGAGAAGATATCAAAACTATGAAACAACACATATGGAATCATGTAGTAACCAAAAATGTGTTTTTTTTAAAAATGTAAACATATTTTAGACTCTTCCAAGTAGCCACTCTTTGCCTTGATGACAGCTTTGCACACTCTTGGCATTTTCTCAACCAGCTTCATGAGGAATGATTTCCCAACCGTCTTGAAGGAGTTCCCACATATGCTGAGTACTTGTTGGCCGCTTTTCCTTCACTCTGAGGTCCAACTCATTCCAAACCAATTGGATTGAGGTCGGGTGATTGTAGAGGCCAGGTCATCTGATGCAGCACTCCATCACTCTCCTTGGTCAAATATCCCTTACACAGCCTGGAGGTGTGTTGGGTCATTGTCCTGGTTTAAGTCAAAACTGTAACTAGGCCACTCAGGAACATTTAGTGTCGTCTTGGTAAGCTACTTGTGTCTAGTGTAGTTGGAAAGTATTCAGAGCCCTTGACTTTTTCCACATTACAGCCTTATTCTAAAATCGATTACATTGTTTTCCCCCCACATCAATCTACACACAATACCCTATAATGCCAGAGCAAAAACAGGTTGACATTTTTGTATTAAAAAAATACAAAGCTGAAATATTACATTTACATAAGTATTCAGACCCTTCCGTCATAAAGGCCTGATTGGTGGAGTGCTCCAGAGATGATTGTCCTTCTGGAAGGTTCTCCCATCTCCACAAAGGTTCTCCCATCTCCCATCTCACCTCCCTGACAAAGACCCTTCTCCCCGATTGCTCAGTTTGGCTGGGCGGCCAGCTCTAGGAAAAGTCTTGGTGGTTCCAAACTTCTCCCATGTAAGAATGATGGAGGCCACTGTGTTCTTGGGGACCTTCCATCCTGCAGAAATGTTTCGGTACCCTTCCCCAGATCTGTGCCTCGACACAATCCAGTCTCAGAGCTCTACGGGACAATTCCTTCCACCTTATGGCTTGGTTTTTGCTCTGATATGCACCATCAACTGCGGGACCTTATATAGACAGATGTGTGCCTTTCCAAATCATGTCCAAACAATTGAATTTACCACAGGTGGACTCCAAGTTGTAGAAACATCTCAAGGATGATCAATGGAAACAGGATGCACCTGAGCTGAATTTCAAGTCTCATAGCAAAGGGTCTGAATACTTACGTTAAAAAAATTTAAAAAAATCTCAAATTTCTAAAAACCTCTCCACTTTTCACACTACTGTGTGTAGACTGATGAGTAAAAAATAAATATTTTATCCATTGTGGAATAAGGTTGTAACGTAACAAAATGTGGGGGAAAAAATCAAGGTGTCTGAATACTTTCCGAATGCACTGTAATGTTGATTCAGGCACAAAAAAAAGTTGATCTATATAGTGCAAATGAATGGGCGAAGTCAGTGAAGTTCAATCTACTGCGTCTCCGCATGGCAGTCCTGGAGGAAGTGCGCAGCTGCGCACAAGCGAAGCTTAGAGGGAACAACATTAAGGCTTTCAATAAAAAGCTTTTAGTTCTTTCATCACATTCCTAGTGGGTCAGAAGTTTACATACACTCAATTATTATTTGGTAGCATTGCCTTTTAATTGTTTAATTTGGGTCAAACATTTCAGGTAGCCTTCCACAAGAAGTTGGGTGAATTTTGGCCCATTCCTCCTGACAGAGCTGGTGTAACCGAGTCAGGTTTGTAGGCCTCCTTGCTCGCACACACCTTTTCACTTCTGCCCACACATTTTCTATGGGATTGAGGTCAGGGCTTTGTGATGGCCACTCCAATACCTTCACTTTGTTGTCCTTAAGCAATTTTGCCACAACTTTGGAAGTGTGCTTGGGGTCATTGTCCATTAGGAAGACCCATTTGCGACCAAGCTTTAGCTTCCTGACTGATGTCTTGAGATGTTGCTTCAATATATCCACATACTTTTCCCCACTCATGATGTCATCTATTTTGTGAAGTGCACCAGTCCCTCCTGCAGGAAAGCATCCCCACAACACGATGCTGCCATGGTGTTTATACTTGCACTCTATTGTTTGTACAGATGAATGTGGTACCTTCAGGCATTTGGAAATTGCTCCCAAGGATAAACCAGACTTGTGGAGGTCTTGGCTGATTTCTTTTGATTTTCCCATGATGTCAAGCAAAGAGGGACTGTGTTTGAAGGTAGGCCTTGAAATACATCCACATGTACATCTCCAATTGACTCAAATGATGTCAATTAGCCTATCGGAAGCTTCTAAAGCCATGATATCATTTTCTGGAATTTTCCAAGCTGTTTGAAGGAACAGTCAACTTAGTGTATGTAAACTTCTGACCCAATGGAATTGTGATACAGTGAATTATAAGGGAAATAATCTGTCTGTAAACAATTGTTGGAAAAAGGACATGTGTCATACACAAAGTAGATGTCCTAACCGACTTGCCAAAACTATAGTTTGTTAACAAGAAATTTGTGGAGTGATTGAAAAACGAGTTTGAATGACTCCAACCTAAGTGTATGTAAACTTCCGACTTCAACTGTGTCAGTCTGTCTGTCTATCTATATAAAAAATATTCTGACAGTCCATCTACATTTTATGGGAAAACAACATTGGGCTAGGGGGCATGTTTTCTTTGACAATGTGATTGGAAAGAAGGGCCAATAAAGTATGACACAAATACCACCCACCCACCCACCCACCCACACTCTCCCCCCACCCCTCCCAATTAACATTATTAGTATTATTCTGTTGATTTCCTTGACCTGTTGATTTTTTATTTTCGATTGTTAATGACTAGTTCTATTGTAACATTGTGCTTTGGCAATACGTATCAGTATGTCATCCCAAATAAAGCACATTTCAATTTAATTGAGAGGCTAATCAAACCACCATCAGACATTTGGGGACAGCAGCGCACATCTAACATCGACACATACTTTATGTCCTGATATTTAATACATGATTGATGTTAGTGGAGAAACAATGATGATGTGAATACATGATTGTTATGTATGGTTGGCGAGTCATATTGTGAATCTCCCGATAAACCTATAACAAGCATCATACATAGTTAACCATGTTTTGAAAGGGACACTCTGGGATTTGCCATTGTGGGAATATGTACAACTGTCCCTCTCTTTGCACATAAATTCCATAGTTTGGAGCGTGCGAGCACAGGTTTACAGGTTTTCCCTGGTGTGCTGCCACGGGGAATAGCAGAGTTGTGGACCTTCCCATTTCCCAAGGGGTCTGGCAGAGACATGCGTGATAGAATGATTTGGCAATTAAGTCAATTCCCTCCGTGCTAATCCCTTGCAGCACTCTGTACCACAGAATCTTCCAAAAACAAATCCTGCAACATAAATGGCTGACAGGTGTGGGATAATGGCATGAGAGTGCACTTTTAGAAGATACACAGCTGTATGGGAAAGACTCTTCCCCAATACAGAATAGATCCACTGACCTGGTATACTGGGAAACTGAGTGACATAGAAACCTGCAATTGGAAGTTGCAGTGTTTGCAATTCCATAATACGTTTGACCAGGGTAAGGTCAAAAGGAAAATTAATATTTTGAGAAATGGAGTGAATGTTAATTTGAGATTAAATAATTAAAAGGGCAATCAACAGTTTAAACAATTACAAAGCCATTTCCCCGCCCCTGTTCGGGACAAAGCTGAGGGATGGGGCTGGAGAAATGTACCCACTCAAATGCATAGACCGAGCTATGGATGGAAGGACTGACCATCCATGATATCAAAAATATAGTTTAACCATGTTTTTCAGACCAAATGGTTTGTTTACAAACATTGGAGTAATGCAAACATATATTTGGGGTTCTGATGTGGTAGGACAGTTGAACTAAGCTAATGAGGCATTTCTAAGTCATATTCTTAAAGAATCAATGGATACATATCATTAATTCATATGTGCATAAATGGATGTAGAGACTACATATCACTCATTCAAAAATGTAAAAAATGTATGTAGCAACTGCAGATTTAACTTTATGGTACAAGTTGTGCGTCAAGGTTTCCTTTCAAAAGTAGTCACCAGAAGTGCATGCAATGTGGTATTGACCAATGAGAACCTATATATAAACAGGTCAGAGGACAGTTGAAAAGAGGTGAAAGGTTACCAGGGCATGAAGCTTCTCCTCCAGGTCTTGGTTGGCCCGCTGGGAGGCAGTGTAGCTGTTCTGCAGTCTGTGGAGAAGAGCAGAAAACAGAATATGTCTCAGTTAATAGTGTGCAGTGCCTACAGATAGAAAGGTTAAATCGGGAAAATCCACAGATGGTATGCTGCTGACTGATATGAGCCCACTGGTACGGAACGTAGCACTGCGGTACTCTTCAAACACTTCAACTTTATAAAAAATAAATTAAATAAAAAATAACATGTATGCAATCAACTCCCATCATAGTCCAGATGATGCGTTGTCTCCTCTCAGACTGGTCGTCTAATAAATGAAAGAGACTGGCCATAGAGACCACAGTTATTGTTGCAATAAGGCACCAGAAAATGGGCATGTCCTGAAGTGCGCATACTGTTCTTTTGGCAGTCACATATCCGTACATTTAGATTTGTTTATTTCCATTCAACAGCAGAGCGGTATGAATTTTCTCAGAGCACTTAATGACGCCGTCAGAGTTTTTCCAACAGGTTAGATATTCGTCACAAATGACAAGAGATGGGAGGAACGGGGAGAGAGGAGTCTGAACTAAACCCATTTCAATAGGGCCAAGGGCAATTACTTTCCCACTGTATCCACTGCCTCCTAAATTTGCTAGATAAATTCCACTCTAAAATGAGAGGTTGTGGATTTTATGCGAATGCAATTATGATGCAGAAGAAATTCAAAGCGCTAAAATGGCAACGCAACAATTTTACACATAGTTTTGCTTTTAATGGATGAGATGGGCCCTGTAGTCATGTACTGTACAGGTATTGATGTTCATGTTCTCTAGAAATAGCTTACAACCCCTGATTAGGACAATGGTGGTGCACAATCACCATCAGTCACGCTCACAATGTGTAATGGTGGGCAACAGTAAAGAGGTGTGGGAATCAGGAAGTTCAGGGCACTAAAGCACACTGCTTTCAGTGAGTGTGACTCATGAGAAATTACGTGCACGTCAACTCCATGTGAGACTTTTTGAACAAAGAAACACCCCCCAAAAATGTTAGAAAATCAGTATTTGAAAGGTGTAATGAATCTTTTACAGATTGACGTTTATCGTCATGTATCTTTCCCTGTAAGTAGAGTTGAGTGGTTTCCGCTAGTTGGGCCAGGTATTATGGTTAGCAGTGTGGTTAAGGTTAGGTTTCAAATCAGATTCTATGACTTTGTGGCTGTGCCAGCTAGTGACCCTACTGCAGAGCTGCCACCAGGGCAAGTTTCACGACAATAAATACCAACCTGCGAATCTGTCAATTCGGTAATTTGTCCATTGTTATATTAGTAATTTTGCCTTTGTTAACCTTTGTATGGTTCAAACCCCATCTCACAGAACCCCCGGAGCATATGATTCAGGACTATGACTGAAAATCCAACATCTGAAATCCAATAGAAGTGTCAAAAAAAAGCACACCGATGCTCACAAAGCACTCTGCCCATCACCCTTCCCATTGAGAACAGATTACAAGGCCACAGTCTAGCAGCTTGTGATCCTTTCCCCGGTAGTGAGGTCTGCACCGTGCACCAGGGCCATCCTCTCTAGCCTGTTAGTCTCATCTCCTCTCTCTGCCCTGAGCCATACTGTGTGCTCATTTGACCATGCAGATGTGGACATGTTACAACAACTGCCTCTCCCGGGCCAACTGGCCAAGTGATTGATTCATCGATCGAACAATATTGCATAAGGACACACACACTGGTGTAACCTTGCCCTGATTACAAGCCCAATGCAATGACACTAAAGCTATTGTAGTGTCCAGTATGTATGAGCGCTACCGTTGCGTATCAATTGGATTCATACTCCAAAAACACCTGGCTTTGACTGACATATTTCCCCCTCAATAACACCAGCATTTCTTATTACCCTCTGGCACATCCTTCTCATTCCTCACTAATTAAAAAGTGTTCACTGCAAATCACCACCGATGATTTTCGCTCTCTTTGTCCCAATCAAAAATTCATAAACACATTTGAGCAAAGCTCACTGATTCCCACCGAGACCACAGTGGTAAACTCCCCCTGTATTTCAGTGTTCAGAGGATAGTGATTCATTTTATTTCGAGCTGATGATATTCAGAAAATAGGCAGAGCAATTAAAGTCACTTGATAGATCCACCAAGAAGTCGAATTGAATAGTCTGGCTGCCGTAAACAAATTAAATCAAGTCCTCAGAGAGTAATTCACATGTGAAGGCTGCTCCTGGGTTGGGTAAAATTGTAGTCGTAAATACAACAATTGGCTTCTCATTCCCAGAGCCTTTTTTCCATGCAGAGTGATCTCTAAAAGCATCCGTGTAATGGTGCTGCTCGGTGATAATCAGATAGGACATAGGAGTGGAGCATACTCATTAAACAACGGTAATCCAATTGAACCATTTCCTTTGCTGAGGCTGCATTGAAATGTGTGATCACCTAGTATGGACACACAGATGGACCAGTGCATCCCGCATAGGCATGTAGCCTCATGCTCCGATTTATGATGGAAACACTGCAGGGATAATTGAAAGTGACTGGCTGCTCTGACCAAAAAACAGGAAGAGACGCCTCTTGATTGGAGATAAACTGGGATGATTGCTTTTGAATTACACACACACACACACACACACACACACACACACACACACACACACACACACACACACACACACACACACACACACACACACGGGATTTGAAATAAGCAGCCATGTGGTTTTTTCCTGGAATCTTGACTTAAACGTGCCTTTTTTACATTACTGCACCCCAGAGCAAAACCATTTCTATGTGCATATGAACAGTAAATGACAAAGCTGTTTTTCCATATACTTGTTGACCGCAAAATAAAAACGAAATGGCACATTTACATATAAAGAAAGATATGGGAAATGTATTGGAAAATATTTCAAATGGAGGCAACATATTTTACGATTTAAGAAGACATCTTGTGCATAAGAAACAGAATGGCAAACATTATCACCCGACACCAAATCGGGAAATGGTTTTCCTTCCAAGTTCTGTTAACCAGCATTAGCTGCAGACCTGTGTCCTGCCTCTGACAGAGTTTTAGTTTCCTAAGCAGGGCTCTACAATTTTACTCGCATAAAGCGCCTAAATATTTTGCTGTGCATCCTGGAATTTAAATTTAGGAGCACCAGTGTGCCTTGAAAAATGAAAGATTCTAGCTTTATTACCTCAACTATTTTTCATTGTGCTCCTAAATTTCTTTCAGGGTCAGCCTAGAACCCTTCTCAGTGTGGTGGTGGGAACCTCACTGATCAATACCATTTCACTTCATAATGACATTAGCTTTACAATCTCATTCTTTTCTTTTGCATTACATCCCCTTTTTCTCCCCAAATTCGATCTGGTCTCATCGCTGCAACTCCCCAACGGGCTCGGGAGGCAAAGGTCGAGTCATGCGCCCTCCAAAACATGACCAGCCAAACCGTACTTCTTAACACCTGCCTGCTTAACCCGGAAGTCAGCCGCACCAATGTGTTGGAGGAAACACTGACAATCGAGGTTAGCCTGCAGTCGACCGGCTCGCCACAAGGAGTAGCTAGAGCGCGATGAGCCAAGTAAAGCCCCCCCAGCCAAACTCCACTAACCTAACCCAGACTGGGCAAAGTAGGGCGGCGCCCTATGGGACTCCCGATCACAGCCGGTTGTGATACAGCCCGGGATCGAACTTGGGTCTGTAGTGACGCCTTATGCACTGTGATGCTGCACCACTCAGAAGGCCCACGAGACTGTTTCTTGTCTCATTAAAATATGGATTAGGCATACCCCCCACCAATACACGCTTGTCATTTTGTTGGTTATTTTCTTCCCCTGCCATTAACTTCTTATGGCTGCAGGGGCAGTATTGAGTAGCTTGGATGAAAAGGTGCCCAGAGTAAACGGCCAGCTCCTCAGTCTCAGTTGCTAATATATGCATATTATTATTATTATTATTATTATTATTATTATTATTATTATTATTATTATTATTATTATTATTAATCGGATAGAAAACTCTAAAGTTTCCAAAACTGTCAAAATATTGTCTGTGAGTATAACATAACTGATATTGCAGGCGAAACCCTGAGGAAAATCAAACCAGGAAGAGGCTTCTATTTTGAAAAATCCATGTTCCATAGCCTGCCTATGCTCCATTTAAAGGGATATCAACCAGATTCCGTTTCCTATCGCTTCACCAAGGTGTCAGTCTTCAGACATAGTTTCAGGTTTTTATTTTGAAAAATGAACCAGAAAGATAACTCATGCGAACACCTGACGCAATGTTTTGCTCATGCAACAGAGTTTGGGCAGCCATTGCCTTTCCCTCTCCTACTGAATAATACAGTTGCGGTTGATATATTATCGATTATATACACTGCTCAAAAAAATAAAGGGAAGACTAAAATAACACAGCCTAGATCTGAATGAATTAAATATTCTTATTAAATACTTTTTTCTTTACATAGTTGAATGTGCTGACAACAAAATCACACAAAAATTATCAATGGAAATCAAATTTATCAACCCATGGAGGTCTGGATTTGGATTCACACTCAAAATTAAAGTGGAAAACCACACTACAGGCTGATCCAACTTTGATGTAATGTCCTTAAAACAAGTCAAAATGAGGCTCAGTAGTGTGTGTGGCCTCCACGTGCCTGTATGACCTCCCTACAACGCCTGGGCATGCTCCTGATGAGGTGACGGATGGTCTCCTGAGGGATCTCCTCCCAGACCTGGACTAAAGCATCCGCCAACTCCTGGACAGTCTGTGGTGCAACGTGGCGTTGGTGGATGGAGCGAGACATGATGTCCCAGATGTGCTCAATTGGATTCAGGTCTGGGGAACGGGCGGGCCAGTCCATAGCATCAATGCCTTCCTCTTGCAGGAACTGCTGACACACTCCCGTCACATGAGGTCTAGCATTGTCTTGCATTAGGAGGAACCCAGGGCCAACCGCACCAGCATATGGTCTCACAAGGGGTCTGAGGATCTCATCTCGGTACCTAATGGCAGTCAGGATACCTCTGGCGAGCACATGGAGGGCTGTGCGGCCCCCCAAAGAAATGCCACCCCACACCATGACTGACCCACCGCCAAACCGGTCATGCTGGAGGATGTTGCAGGCAGCAGAACGTTCTCCACGGCATCTCCAGACTCTGTCACGTCTGTCACGTGCTCAGTGTGAACCTGCTTTCATCTGTGAAGAGCACAGGGCGTCAGCGGCGAATTTGCCAATCTTGGTGTTCTCTGGCAAATGCAAAACGTCCTGCACGGTGTTGGGCTGTAAGCACAACCCCCACCTGTGGATGTCGGGACCTCATACCACCCTCATGGAGTCTTTTTCTGACCGTTTGAGCAGACACATGCACATTTGTGGCCTGCTGGAGGTCATTTTGCAGGGCTATGGCAGTGCTCCTCCTGCTCCTCCTTGCACAAAGGCGGCGGTAGCGGTCCTGCTGCTGGGTTGTTTCCCTCCTACACGTCTCCTGATGTACTGACCTGTCTCCTGGTAGCGCCACCATGCTCTGGACACTACGCTGACAGACACAGCAAACCTTCTTGCCACAGCTCAGATTGATGTTCCATCCTGGATGAGTTGCACTACCTGAGCCACTTGTGTGGGTTGTAGACTCCGTCTCATGCTACCACTAGAGTGAAAGCACCGCCAGCATTCAAAAGTGACCAAAACATCAACCAGGAAGCATAGGAACTCAGAAGTGGTCTGGTCACCACCTGCAGAACCACTCCTTTATTGGGGGTGTCTTGCTAAATGCCTAGAATTTCCACCTGTTGTCTATTCCATTTGCACAACAGCATGTGAAATTTATTGTCAATCAGTGTTGCTTCCTAAGTGGACAGTTTGATTTCACAGAAGTGTGATTCACTTGGAGTTACATTGTGTTGTTTAAGTGTTCCCTTTATTTTTTTGAGCAGTGTATTTTAAAAACAACCTGATGATTGATTATAAAAAACGTTTGACATGTTTCTGTGGACATTACGGAAACTATTTGGAATTTGTCTGAGTTGTCGTGAACGCTCTTTCCTGTGGATTTCTGAACATAACACACCAAACAAACGGAGGTATTTTGGATATAAACATAATCTTTATGGAACAAAAGGAACATTTATTGTGTAACTGGGAGTCTCGTGAGTGAAAACATCCAAAAATAATAATTTGGTTGTGCTTAATTTTTGTATTTTTTTTCTTTAACCTTTAACTTCGGATCAGAATCCATTTTTTACAAATAAAATAATAGCTTTATTAATTTATGTTACTGTAGACTATATACATTTTTTTTTTTTTAATTCAAGAGTTCAACACATTTTATTTGTGGAGTGCCATTGCTACAACTATGAAACAGAACACGAGTGTTGGAATGCGGTTACCGCTTTTTTATACAAACAAAAATGGAAAATAATACTGCTAACATGCACGGTCAGCAAGACGCGCAGCCAAGCGATGAAAACATCAATAGCCTAAACATAAGTGCCAAGTGTGCTTGATAAAAGTGAAAATCAGTACAAAAGCACATTATGAATAATAATCAATTATTGGCAGCTCATGTCACAAACAACGAAAAAAATGGTGAATGCAGTGCTAATGTTACCTGCTCTTTCAGTGGTGACATTCTGTGCTGATAATCGGCCCATGGCGTCGTCACTGACTTGTTCTATCCAAAGGTGCCGTCTCTTCCTCTTTCCCCGTTTCATTTGGTGGTGGAGCGCATCTTCGAGGAGCAACGTTCTCGATTTTTTTGCCCTTAGGCCTCGGAGGTGTAGGTTCAGGCTGAGGCTCAGAATCAGATGAATAACCAGACGTCCCGATTCATTTCTTCCCCACCGTCAGTAGTTTTCAGTCAGATTTTGGAGCAACGCTAACGCTGCATGTGCTTTCGTCTTGGTCTTCTCGTCATTGTAAATTACGTACTCCACGTAGGCCAGAGTAAACTGATAAAGACTGTTTGGATTTGATGGACTGATATAAAAGGTACATACCATTTTGAGATAGAAATCTGAATAGACCAATATAATAGAATGGCCCGCCCTTTTCTTCATTCCCAATTGGTGATTACATAACTCTGCATTGTTCGCTTCCCCTCGCTCAACTCACCCTCTCTCCCATCATACTTTACTTCATTTATTTCATCTGTTGTTATATGTGTGAAATTAGTTTAGGCATAATTTAGGTTCAGTTTCGAGACAATTATTGGGGTGATTATCAACTGGACGCGGCAACTGTCGGGAGGAGGAGGTGGGGCAGGCCCTATTTAAAGCCCTCTTAATACTGGTTATAACTCCTGTTCTGTTTGTGATATTAAGATTCTAACAAGGACAGTGTGTTTTTAGACTTATTTAGAAAAAGTCAAGGACAGAAGGGGGCATAAAGTCACTATTTTATTTTTTTAAATCATGAAAAGTCCAAATGACTGCTTTAGCGGTTCAAGTGTTAAATTCAGAAATCTATTCGATCTGTCAATAAGCTCTTAAACATTAACTGTAAATGGTGAATAATGTAAATCGTTATTTAACAAGCTACAAGTCGTACACAGATGGGACTTGGCTTGCCTTTTACTTCAGAATTAACTTGATTGACAAGCAGATGTGTAAAGATGGATTTCTTAATCAAGGGCTGGGAGGTTGCAGGTGCGTCGCCAGGGAAAGTAAACACAGCAAACCAGAATAATCATATGTAGGAGAAGCATTTGCTTTTAATCAGGTTCTGAAAGACTGGTGGCCATGTACTATAGAGGAAGGCCTGATGTTATCACCAACTAGGGCTGACAGAGAAAGTGTGGTGGGGCACAGAAGAGCCCTGGGGCAATATCCTCCGATTGAACAACAACATTATGAAATCTAGATATGCACCGAGTGTACAAAACATTAAGAACTCTTTCCATGACAGACTGACCAGGTGAATCCAGGTGAAAGCTATGCTCCCTTATTTATGTCACTTGTTAAATCCACTTCAATCAGTGTAGATGAAGGGGAGGAGACGGGTTAAAGGATTTGTAAGCCTTGAGACAACTGAGACATGAATTGGGGCAAGACGAAAGATTTAAGGGCCTTTGAACAGGGTATGGTAGTAGGTGCCAAGCGCACCGGTTTGTGTCAAGAACTGTACCCCTGCTGTGTTTTTCACACTCAACAGTTTCCCGTGTGT
The DNA here is from genome assembly GCF_018296145.1 of Oncorhynchus tshawytscha. NCBI lineage: Eukaryota > Metazoa > Chordata > Actinopteri > Salmoniformes > Salmonidae > Oncorhynchus > Oncorhynchus tshawytscha. Next base: position 55,411,475 of record NC_056429.1, read on the forward strand.
GTTGAGAAACAAACAACATCCAGACAACGTGTGTGTAGATAAAACAGCATGGACTTCCTGGCAATGTTCCATGTGGCAGAAACTTAACAAAACATTCTCAAACAGGCAATCCAACATGCCCGGAGGTTGAGGGAATTAAAGTAACAACTAGATGCATAATCAGACAGCTAAGATCTAATTAATTCAACAGCTTTGATCAAATTCATTAAAAATTGATTGCCAGGGAAGGTATTCATTTAATCTTTCTGAAAAAAAGTGTTGGGGAGAGGAAGTGAGTGAGCGCAGTGTGCGGTGTAAGGAAATATTATCTGTGTTACGAGATGGCGAGACACTGACAATTGGCTCAGAAAAATGAGGGAGGTCAAACTCGTCACCTGCGGAACTTGTCTCTCATCTTCTCCAGGTCGTCGCGGGTACGACCCATTTCCTCCCGCATGTAGTGGCGGCTGGTCTCAAACTCCGTCTCCATGGCCTCCATCTTGTGGGTGGTGTGGGAGAGCCGCCGGCGCAGGTCTTCATTCTGTTGCTGCAGGATCCTGGAGGGGAGGGATGGGTGGAGAGGGAGGGGAGGATGGGTGGAGAGGGAGAGGGAGGGGAGGGGAGGCAGTCAGCCCAGGTGCAGTGGAATGATTCACAGACAGTATCGTATTTCACAGTGACTAGACTGACAAGACGAACAGAGAGCCATGAGAACTTGCTTCAGCCACAGAATTCAGGGAGACAGTTAACTGACAAACTGAATTTGAGTGAATGGCAAAATATCAAAATGGGGAATAGAGAACAATCATAATTAACAACTATGACAAGCATAATAAGGGAAAACTGGTATGCGGAAGAAAGTCATTCATTTTGCTAGTGCATGCATATGACTGCATATTTATGACATATACATTTTTTGTGTGTGCGAGAGAGAGCACATGGTTGACCACAGCCCTCTGTGTGTCTGCAGTGGGCAGGCGAGCGGCCTGTGTCTTGGATTGCCTGACTTTGCCCAGGTGCCTTTGTCCTAGTGTGTCTGTGGATTTAATGGGAGATACTGTCAGGATGCTGGGGGGACGGGAGGGGACGGAGCAGCTGACATGGGACAGGACACATCTGCTATCTGCCACAACCCAATGTCTCCAATCCTGTCACCACACAGCGCATCACACCACGCAGCATCCAGCCACTGCTGGCTGCACACGTCTATTAAAACCAGTTCTCTCAGAGTCTGTCCAATCTGGCTCAGATGCATGACAGCGGTTAAAACAAGACCATGGGGTTTTTCAACATGTCACTGACACATCCAACCAGCAACAACAGATAGCTCAATAAAAAGCACAAAGAAAGCAGGGAGAAAGGAGGAGAGAGGAGGATAAGCAGATACGGGCAGCTAGTTAGCAGCGGAAAGCTCATAACTACCGTCCACTGATGTACGTTTAGGCTGTGACTTCCAGTAGGCTCAGATTAGGTTGTGAGAGCCAGGCAATTGATTAGGCAGACATGGGACCACATCAGCAGCATCCAGGTGCGTTACCCTGTGTCAGGGTGTGATAGTGTGGAATCAAATTAGCCCTCACACCGCTGTCTGTTCCCCCATGCTGCGTCTGCAAAGATCAATTGGACTTTTTCTACACCAAACAGCTTGCGGACACTAAATCTTTAAAATCGACGTGAGGTCCCATCCTGACACTCACAGAGCCAGAGGGTAGTCCTCTTCACTAAGTCTACTGCTTAAGAGAGGGGAAGGAAGGAATACACACACATTTAGCCTACGTAGGCAGACACACATGCCAACCAGAACGGCACAAGAAAAGAGAACATCAATGATTTGTGGTATGTTCTGGTTGGTGGGGGGGCGACCAATGTTTTACTCTATAAATATACACAGGATTTCACGCTTTCTTCTGGGCTCTTTCAGGGCACAGGTTTTGAGTAACAGGCAGAAAATTGGTATTTGGCACAGTCTGTGGGTACTACCCAGTACCTTCATTCCTTTTGTAAATAACCCATCAGTTAGTAAATTTTGCAGACTGGTAGAAAATGTAATTGACATCCAACTAAAGAAACAAAGTGAAAGTCCACATTTACAACGTAAACAATACCTTTCCAGGAATTTAAAAAAAACAAACAACGCTCTTGATGACGTAATGATACAGAGATCAGATAAGGGAGGTGGAATTGTGATTTCTAATACCAACATGTATATCGAAAAAATTGTATGTTAGATGATTAAAAATATGTTACAAGAAATAGATTTTCAATTAATAAAGTCCTCATTAAAGGACTTCAAAATAAATGGATGACAGAACAGGAATTTAAATATCTTTGTCCCAAAACCTACAGTTTAGACACAAATCAACCACAGACCCTCCATTAAGACCTATCGTTTCAGGTACTGGCTCCCAAACAGAAAGTGTCTCGTTATGTGGACTAACACATTTATCCATTAGTCAAACAGTTGCTCTTGCTGTCTCATAACTATATACTGTGGCAGCCCAGGGGAGTCAGAGGTGAAACTCACACTAAAATAAGACAGCGGGAGACCCGCATCTTTTGGATCTGGGGGGCTGCAGTTGCTTCATGGGCCCAGCAGGTAGTGACTGGCTGTCGGCAAGGACTCGTTTCCTGGGCAGCTCCAGGCCAGGTGTCCCTTCTGGCCACAGTTGTAACACCTTCTCTGGCTCCCGCTAACTAGCAGCCGCCGCCGCCGCCGCCGCCGCCTCGGGGGTGATCTGGGTTCAGTAATAGGAGGCCGTCTTGAAGTGGGGTTCATATAGGTGTCTCCCTTTCTACCACGCGTTGGTTCGGGCCTTGACTTCAGGCCTACTGGGCTCTGGCCTTCGCAAACACCTCCACAGTAACCTGGTGATTTTCTATTAAGAGCGAGCAGGGCATCAACTGACAGGGGTTGCTCTGGGCAGCATGGAGCTTTGCGTCGGTGGGGAGGATACATTTGTCTATTACCAGTCAATCTATAGCTGATGGCCCGTCCCCCGTGGTAAGCCAACTTGTAGTTAATCTAACCAGCTCGGGTATTTGAGGTCTTACTGGGGCGTTGCCATCATAGGCCCAGGAGTGGAACAGTTGTGCCCGGGTTGGTAGGTTGTGCCTATAAATGGGCCAAGATGTCTGTTTTCAGAGCAGCATAGTTGTCGACATCCGCCAAGTCCCTACAGGCCTTCTGGGCTTCTCCAGTCAGAAAGGGGCCACTTCGCCAGCCAAGTCCTCCTAGGGACATCGCTCTTTCTCTGTGGTGCGCTCAAATACCTCTAGATAAGCTCCTTGTCATCTTCAGCAGTTAGCTTGGCGAGGATCTTGCCTGGTTCCACCATTAGATTCGGCCGAACCATGGCTTGACTAAGCTGTGTGAAGGCCTCCTGAAGGGCAAGAAGGCTTTGGGCTTGCACTAGCTGAGTTACAGCGTCTTCCATGGATCACCAGCCCCAGTTGGTGCCTGTAGAGCTGTCCATGGCGCTGACTCACCTTGTTCTTTCTAGCCCTCTGGAGCTGACCAAGGTCCTGCTCCTTCCTTTGTAGAGGCCTGCTGGCCCCCGGTTTTCCATAACACCAATATTGCAAATGATGAGGTCCTCCAATTCTTCCTCTCCAACCGCTTAAGCAATGTGCCTACAAATTACATAATTGAGCTTGCACAACTAATGCTTACTAAAAACAATTTTATATTTGATAAATACCACTACCTAGAGACTTTTGGAACAGCAACGGGAACTCCATTAGCTCCCAACTACGCAAATCTATTCTTGGGAAAATTCAAATGTGATTTTATTCATGAAAATAATCCTTACAAAGATCATGTTAAATATTGGACCCGATATACAGAAGATTGCTTTATGATCTGAACGGGTTCCGAAATTAAATGAACTTCTAACTACAATCAAACAATTTCCTTCACTATGGAAAATAGCATTAACTATAGATTTCTTAGATATAGATTGTCCCTTTTGTAACAAGTACTTCAGTTTACAGAAAACCTACAGATAGTATTCATCCTCTCCTTGAGCGTTTTCGCTTGAGAAGATACCCTGATGCCTGGCTTGATAAAGCTCAAAACACAGGTTTAAACAGAAACCAGTTTCTTAACAAAAACAGAATCAAGTTCTGCAAACTACTTACTTACTTTCAATGATAGCCGTAATGGCATCAAGTGTATTGTCAATAAAAACATTGACACAGACTCCTATTTAAATTCTTCCTTCCACAATTCACCTTTATTCACAGATAAATGTTCACGAAATCTAGCAAACATACATTACCGTTCAAAAGTTTGGGATCACTTAGAAATGTCCTTGTTCTTGGAAGAAAAGCTAATTTTTTTTGTCCATTAAAATAACATCACATTAATCAGAAATACAGTGTAGACATTGTTAATGTTGTAAATGACTATTGTAGCTAGAATCAGCTGATTTCTAATGGAATATCTACATAGGCCCATTATCAGCAACCATCACTCCTGTGTTCCAATGGCACGTGGTGTTAGCTAATAATAATAATATAATTTTAAAAGGCTAATTGATCATTAGAAAACCCTTTTGCAATTATCTTAGCACAGCTGAAAAATTGTTCTGTTTATAGACGCAATAAACCTGGCCTTCTTTAGACAAGTTGAGTATCTGGAGCATCAGCCTTTGTGGGTTCGATTACAGGCTCAAAATGGCTAGAAACAAAGAACTTTCTTCTGAAATTCATCAGTCTATTCTTGTTCTGAAAAATTAAGGCTATTCCATGTGAGAAATTGCCAAGAAACTGAAGATCTCGTACAAAGCTGTGTACTATTCCCTTCACAGAACTGAGCAAACTGGCTCTAACCAGAATAGAAAGAGGAGTGGGAGGCCCTGGTGCACAACTGAGCAAGAGGACAAGTACATTAGTGCATCTAGTTTGAGAAACAGACGCCTCAAGTCCTCAACTGGCAGCTTCATTTACTAGTACCCTCAAAAAAACAGTCTCAACGTCAACAGTGAAGAGGCGACCCCGGGATGCTGGCCTTCTAGGCAGAGTTCCTCTGTCCAGTGTCGGTTCTTTTGCCCATCTTAATCTTTTCCTTTTTATAGGCCAGTCTGATATATGGCTTTTTCTTTGCAACTGTACTTTGTGGTGGGCTGGCTCATGAATTGATATGATGTAATTAGGTGAGCAAACACCGGGGGCGGTAATGATTTGAGTTACCCTTCGTGACCACTCCCATACCCTATAACTCTGTATTTCTTTGTGACTAATTACTATACAGGTAGACCAGAAAAGCCACATCCCCATTTGGCAGATGAATGGCAACCGTGATTAGAAGGACCTGCTGCTCATCTGTTGTTCTGTACAAATGCTATTTTGAATTCGAAGAAAATTGTACCTACACACTAAAGGTTGTAAAGCCGAAACGTCTGTGTATGCTATCCCTGTTGCAGTGAAAATAATGAAAAACATAGAATAAGCTTTATGCAACATCTTTTTGAGTGCAAACCCTTTTAAATGTGTCGGAATTTGCAGGTTTTACGCAACAGCCAAGCTTCTGGGCGAGCGCGATAGTTCTCTTTTGATTAGGTAATACCCTGTAACCCTGTACAAGTTTACTTGAGATAAATGTGTGCTCTGTACGCATGTATACAACACATACGGAAAGTATTCAGATCACTTCCCCACAATTTGTTACAGCCTTATTTATTTATTTCTAATATTGATTAAATATTTTTTCCCCTCAATCTACACACAATACCCCATAAAGACAAAGCATAAATAGGTTTTAGAAATTGAGACTTCATAAATACATTTGATTGATTATTAAAAATGTTACAAAAAAAAAACATAATTTACATAAGTATTCAGACCCTTTGCTATGAGACTTGAAATTGAGCTCAGGTGCATCCTGTTTCCAATGATCATCCTTGAGATGTTTCTACAAAGTGATTGGAGAACAGCTGTGGTAAATTCAATTGATTGGACATGATTTGGAAAGGCACACACCTGTCTATATAAGGTCCCACAGATGACAGTGCATGTCAGAGCAAAAACAAAGGCATGAGGTCAAAGGGATTGTCCATCGAGCTCCGAGACAAGGGCCTTGTTTAGGGAGGTGACCAAGAATCCGATGGTCACTCTGACAGAGCTCCAGAGTTCCTCTGTGGAGATGGGAGAACCTTCCAAAAGGACAACTATCACTTCACCAGTCAGGCCTTTACGGTGGTTAGACGGAAGCCACCGCTCAGTAAAAATGTATGAAAGCCCGCTTGGAGTTTGCCAAAAGACACCTAAAGAACTCTCAGACCATGAGAAGCAAGATTCTCTGGTCTGATGAAACCAAAATTTAACTATTTGGCCTGCATGCAAAGCGTCATGTCTGGAGGAAATCTGGCCATCCCTACGGTGAAACATGATGGTGCCAGCATCATGCTGTGGGGATGTTTTTCAGCGGGCAGGGACTGGAGCTGACCAAGGTCCTGCTCCTTCCTTTGTAGCTCCCTACCTAGTCAGGGTCAAAGGAAAGATGAACAGAGCAAAGTAAGAGAAATCCTTGATGAAAACCTGCTCCAGAGCGCTCTGGACCTCAGGCTGGAGCAAAGGTTCACTTTCCAATAGGACAACGACCCTAAGCACACAGTGTGGGGCAGCAGATAGCCTAGCGGTAAGAGCGTTATTCCAGTAACTGAAAGGTTGCTAGTTTGAATCCCAGAGTCGACTAGGTGAAAAATCTGTCGATTTTCAAGGCACGTAACCCCAATTGCTCCAGGGTCAGCATCAATGATGGCAACATTTTAATTTCACACCGCACAGGTTACAAATAAGCGCCTCCTATTTGACCTTTATAAGAAGCTAAGCTTATGCCTTGGGTAAAGAATAGCTATTCTGCTGTAAATGTAAGCATTGAGGAAAAATGTAGATGCATTATATGGTACAATACAAGATTTACACAGAACTCAACTCCTGCTAACCAATGCACAGTGTGTATATAAAAGCAAGGTATCAGGAACTTCGGATCTAACCTGGATGATTTACAACAGCAAAGCAAAATAAGCATATCACAGCATGAAAGGGTCTTGCAATTTCAGAGAACCTATCACCTGAGTCCACAGTGGTTGGGATACTTTTTCGGCTGTGTTACAAACAGCTCTAACAGCCTTGCATACGGAGATGCTCCACAGGAGCCAACAAAGAGGTGGAGGAGAGTGGCACATTGGGGAAATAACTGTGATAAGAGAAAACACAGATTCAAAAGCTTTCAGAAAGTAATTTGAAAGACTGGGATTGTAAGACGTTCTCAGAGGTCAGTTTTTAATATTTTTTACAAGCATTAAACTTTGTCCTTGTGATCAGAGAGGTAGGCATGTTCTTCATAGTGAGCTGGGGAAAAAAATGAAATGCTATCAAAATTTGAAAGAAAAAAAAAACTACATTTGCCATAGGCCTACATCGAAACACCCAACAGCAACTCTTAGGATGGCCAACAGACCGACAGCCATCCCTAGGCCTCTGATGTCTATTTCCCTGACTGCTTCACGGCAACAACATCGTCAGTCATCTCATCACTGTCGCTTCTTATTGGTCTTTTATAGGCCCCATATCCCATGGTAGTCACAACCTGACACTGAGTGACAGAATACAATGGGTATACGTCTCGAGATAAAGGCTGGAAGGATGCATGTGTGTGTTACGTCTAGTCAACCAAACAGAAAATCAGACCCGGCATATGGGAAGAGAGGTAAACAAAAAGCCTCTAATTAAAATAAGCATGGTTGAGCATGGCTGGTTGAGAGACAGAGGCAGTTTAAAACTCTTGAGGCACAGCGAGGTTCCAGCGGAGAATGGGGAACTATTCCTGGCCGAGCTGGACTTTCTCCTGACATGTTCCCCCTTCGGAGGGGTGTGGTGGAAGGAGGGAGAGAGAGGAGGAAGATCTGTCAATCGACGTGTCGGTAATCCCATTCATCTGAGAAACACATTGGGAGATTTGCTCCTCACAGTCCTCTGCAGCATATGCAGTAGACCAACAGCCAAGATTCAGCCATGACAAAACCGCTCTACTACTGGGGAGACAGAACATGCTCTAGCCTCTACTTGGTGCCTTGAGGAATTCCAGGGCAAGAGTGGGCGGTACTCATTAACAGCAGCACTCAGCTCAGGTCCGGTTGTATTCAGTCAGACACAGGTCGTCTCCCACAGAATTATTCAACATCCCACACGAGCACAGGGGCATCTAGGCCAATCGATTATGTTGCCTGTGTGCCACAAAGCAGCTTACCAGCATTTCCCACCACAGGGAAGAGAGAGGGAGGGAGGATCCAACAGCCGCTACGTCAGCGGAAATTCATTATGCATTGCAGTCCGATGCCCATACATGTGGATAGTGGCCTGACAACATTTACCCTAGCGCGCACGTCACAGCTTGTTCACTGACACCAAGGGGCACTTCACTTGTAGGGTACCACAGAGACAGAGACTGCGCTAGACTTCACTGTGAGAGGATAAGATGAAACTTCAAAAACACAGGCACTGACACACACACTTGATAGATTTAGTAGTAATTAGCTGAGTATAGGGATTCCTGTGGGAGAGGAAGTGGAGCGGAGGAGGACTGATGGAGGTGAGAGTGCCATCTGTAACTAGAACTAGTGGTCGGTCTCTGCTTTGACTCATCATTAGCTGTGTGGCAGCAGCAGGTGTGTGCTTTCACAGCCAGGACTGCCGAGGCTCTCAGGGAGGTCCGGCAGGGAGATGGCACTGATCACACAGATTCACTCTGAGCCCAGTCTGGGTGGGAGGAGGGCGGTGTGGTTGACAGATGTTGGTGCTAACAGCAACCTGCTCCTCTTCCATTCGCCCACCTGTGCAGTGCCCATTCGAACACACCGCAGGGCCTAGTCATCGTCGCACCAGATGGGATCTCCCACATCTCTATGAACCCTCCTTCCCCTCTGTCTCAGTGCTACTGACGCAGAGGCTGGGTGTCTGAGGGTGTATTCACACTTGGTCACTTTCAGCCAATTTTTGTGAACTAAGTGCGATTCGCTTATTTTTTGGTGCAGCGTGAAGACTCCAAAGGAACTCCGACCCTTCAAAAGAGCCCACGAAGCAAACCGAACTGAGACCATCTCGAGAGTTCGTTTCACTTGAATTCCATGGTCCGGTTCCCTATTTTTTTAGGCAATGTGAACAAAAAGCTCTGCAGGTTCCATTGCCATTATTCCCGCATACACACTAGATTACTGCAACACCATTTCCCCTGCCATAACCCTTCACATTGGTGCCACAAAAGAGAGAAGATGATATGTAGGGTCATATTTATTATGCAAATTCTGTTGCGAAGCATTTCTTAAACGGAAGCAGACAGAACGGGGAGAAACCTACCTGAATTCGTCCAAAAGAAACTCTTGTTTTAGTTCACTGTTTGGCCAATGATTACACCCCAGGTTCGCCAAAAAAAAAACTTGAGCTGTTTTTGGATATTGATTAGCGATTGTCAAGGATGCACAGACAGTAAAAATGTTTGAGTTTTTAGTTCAGATTATTTGTTTGGCATATGTGATCTATATGCTAAGAGCTTCATGAACTGTTTATTTGATTGTGGGGTTTAAATAGTGTGAGAAGAAACCAACATATTTGGTGAGAATCACAACATTGGGTACAAAATCATTTCTAGCTCTTAAAAGGTGCCTACAATGGGTGTACAATTTTCAATTACAGCATTATTTAATCAGTGGTTATTCTTATGCTATTTATTCTGTTACCAATAATATTTACTATTTTAATAGTATTTTCTGATTGCAAATATTATGTCTCACCTTTTAACTAAATGCAATACTAGCTATTAAAATGTACAGTGCATTTGGAAAGTATTCAGACCCCTGGACTTTTTCCATATTTTGTTGTGTTACAGCCTTATTCTAAAATGGATTACATTTTTATTTCATCAATCTAGACACAATGCCCCATAATGACAAAGGAAAAACAGGTTTATAGAATCATTAAAGTTTGGACACACCTACCTATGGGTTTTCCTTTATTTTCACTATTTTCTACATTGTAGAATAATAGTGAAGACATCAAAACTATGAAATAACACATATGGAATCATGTAGTACCAAAAAAAGTGTTACATCAAAATATATGTTCTATTTGAGATGCTTCAAAGTTGCCACCCTTTGCCTTGATGACAGCTTTGCACACTCTTGGCATTCTCTCAACCAGCTTAACCTGGAATGCTTTTCCAACAGCCTTGAAGGAGTTCCCACGTATGTTGAGCACTTGTTGGCTGCTTTTCCTTCACTCTGCGGTCCAACTAATTCCAACCATCTCAACTGGGTTTAGGTCGGGTGATTGTGGAGGCCAGGTCATCTGACGCAGCACCACATCACTCTCATTCTTGGTCAATAGCCCTTACACAGCCTGGATGTGTGTTTTGGGTCATTGTCCTGTTGAAAAACAAATGAAATCCCATCTGGTTTGCGCTTAGTGGGACTATCACTGCAGAAAGCTGTGGTAGCCATGTTGGTTAAGTGTGTCTTGAATTCTAAATAAATCAGTGTCACCAGCAAAGCACTCCCAAACCACCTCCTCCATGCTTCACGGTGGGAACCACACATGCAGAGACCATCCATTCACCTACTCTGCGTCTCACAAAGACAGCGGTTGGAACTAAAAAAACTCAAATTTGGACTCACCAGACCAAAGGACAGATTTCCACCTGTCTAATGTCCGTTGCTCGTGTTTCTTGGCCCAAGCAAGTCTCTTCTTATTGGTGTCCTTTAGTAGTGGTTTCTTTTCAGAAAGTCAACCATGAAGGCCTGATTCACGCAGTCTCCCTCTGAACAGTTGATGTTGAGATGTGTCTGTTACTTGAAATCTGTGAAGCATTTATTTGGGCTGCAATTTCTGAGGCTGGTAACTCTAGTTAACTTATCCTCTGTAGCAGAGGTAACTGTGGGTCTTCCTTTCCTGTGGCGGTCCTCATGAGAGCTAGTGGTTTTTGCAATTGCACTTTCAAAGTTCTTGAAATTTTCCTGATTGACTGATTTGAATTTCTTAAAATAATGGACTGTCATTTCTCTTTGCTTATTTGAACGGTTCTTGCCATAATATGGAATTGATATTTTACCAAATAGGGCTATCTTCTGTATACCACCACTACCTTGTCACAACACAACTGGTTGGCTCAAATGCATTAAGGAAAGAATTCCCAAAAATGAACTTTTAACAAGGCACACCTGATTATTGAAATGTATTCCAGGTGACTACCTCATGAAGCTGGTTGAGAGAATACCAAGCATGTGCAAAGCTGTCAAGGCAAAGGGTGGCTACTTTGAAGAATCTCAAATATAAAATATATCTTGATTTGTTAAACACTTTGATTACTACATGATTCTATTAGTGTTATTTCATAGTTTTGATGTCTTCACTATTATCCTATAATGTAGAAAAATAGTTCTAAAAAAATAGGTCTCTCCAGAGATGTTCAAATCGTGTTCAAGTCCGGGCTCTGGCTGGGCCACTCAAGGACATTGAGAATTGTCCCGAGGCCACTCCTGCGTTGCCTTGGCTGCGTGCTTAGGGTCGTTGTCCTGTTGGAAGGTGAACCTTTGCTCCAGTCTGAGGTCCTGAGCGCTCTGGGGCAGGTTTCCATCAAGGATCTCTCTGTACTTTGCTCCGTTCATCTTTCCCTCAATCCTGTTATGTCTCCCAGTCCCTGCCGCTGAAAAACATCCCCACAGCATTATGCTGCCACCATCATGATTCACCATAGAAATGGTGCCATGTTTCCTTCAGATGTGTCGCTTGGCATTCAGGCCAAAGAGTTCAACTTGGTTCCATCAGACCAAAGAACCTTGTTTATCATGGTCAGAGTCATTAAGGTGCCTTTTTTCAAACTCCAAGCAGGCTGTCATGAGCCTTTTACTAAGGAGTGGCTTCCGTCTGGCCACTCTACCATAAAGGCCTGATTATTGGAGTGCTGCAGAGATGGCTGTCCTTCTGGAAGGTTCTCCCATCTCCACAGAGGAACTCTGGAGCTCTGTCAGAGTGACGATCGGGTTCTTGGTCTCCCCCAATTGCTCAGGCGGCGTGCTCTAAGAAGAGTCTTGTTGGTTCCAAACTTCCTCTATTTGAGAATGATGGAGGCCACTGTGTTCTTGGGGACCTTCAATGCTGCAGAAATGTTTTGGTACCTTTCCCCAGGTATGTGCTTTCGACACAATCCTGTCTCTGAGCTCTATGGACAATTCCTTTGATCTTATGGCTTGGTTTTTGCTTTGATATGCACCGTCAACTGCAGGACCTTATATAGACAGATGTGTGCCTTTCCAAATCATGTCCAATCAATTGAATTTACCAAAGGTGGACTCCAATCAAGTTGTAGAAACATCAAGGATGATCAATGGAAACAGGATTCACCGGAGCTCAATTTCGAGTCTCATAGCAAAGGGTCTGAAAACTTAAGTAAATAAGCTATCGTTTTTTATTTTTAATACATTTGCAAACATTTCTAAAGACCTGTTTTCACTTTGTCATTATGGGGTATTGTGTTTAGATTGATGAGGAAAACAACATATTTAATACATTTTAGAATAAGGTTGTAACATAAAATAAAAAGTCAAGGGGTCTGAACACTTTCCGAATGCACTTGAAGTAGGTATATTTAACTGTTCCATAACACATTCTGATGGAATGGCTTGTCCTGTACTTCGTAAAAACCCACAGTACATTGAGTGAATGTTGGAAAAAGATCTTCCTCTCTGAACATAGCAATGTGAATGCAAAGAGGACTCGGACCACAAAATAGATGAAGTGAACTGGCAAAAGAGTCGAGTCCTCTTATAAAGGCAAGGGCAGTGTGAATACAAAGAATTTAGCTTATTTTTACCCCCTTTTTTCTCCCAAAATTTTGACCGTGTCTCATCGCTGCAACTCCCCAACGGGCTCAGGAGAGGCGAAGGGGGTTGTCGTGTGTCCTCCCAAAAAATTACCCTTAACACCCGCCAGCTTAACCCGGCAGCCAGTCCGCACCAATGTGTCAGAAGAAACACCATTCAACTGGCAACCAGGGTCAGCCTATAGGTGCCTGGCCTGCCACAAGGAGTCGCTAGGGCACAATGAGCCAAGTATAGCCCCCCCCGGCCAAACCCTCCCTTAACCTGGTCAACGATGGGCCAATTGTGTGGCGTCCTATGGGACTCCCGGCCACGGCCAGTTGTGACACAGCCCGGGAATGAACCTGGGTCTGTAGTAACGCCTCTAGCCCTGCGGCATTACTACAGTGCCCTTCATCCCCTGCGCCACTGGAGAGGCCCAACCCAGCGTTCACTTTAAAGAGGACTGGGATCGGTTGTTTTAAAGAGGACTACATGTAAAAACACAGAGTGTGGCCTGCCCGGATCCCTCTCCCCAGGAAGTGTCTAGACCGGAGCAGCTGGGGGGTTCCAGTGAAAGGCTGGCTGTGGCCATGGCTCGGTGAAAGGCTGCTTATAGTGGACAGCGAGGTTATCTACCCACTGCCAATCAGGTCTTGCCACCCAGGGCTACAGCTTCACACACAGTAAAGACAGAGTTATACAGTACACTGTAGAGGTGTCAACACTGGGCTCAAAGTGAGGCAGGCAAATAGACACAGAAACCCATCGCCAAAGAACCATGCCAAGACATGCATAAGTTGACTTTTTTCTGTTTGTTTAAACTAAGGCAAATTTGGGTATTTTCAATCCTGTGGCTGAAGCATTTCATAGAAAACACAACATATATTTACCAAAGTAAGTATGAGGAGAAAATAACCACTTACTTGATCCTGTCTGCATCTGATAAGGAGTCCTGCAACAACAGAAACATCCCATTACATTTGGCCATTGTGGATATGTTTGCAACAAAACAGAGATTTTGCTGGACTGGCTGTAATTTCCTGAGAATAAAGCATTGTCAACAAAAAAAAAAGAAAATCTCAGCTGCCCTGGCAAACTCTGCCATATGGGGGAAAACATTGGTAATTACTTTTAAAAATGCTATCTACAACCTTGAGGCATTGAGCGAGACGGGCAGTGAGCAGACCTTGGAAAAAGCTGAGACGCACTCTGACAACAATCCACAATGTCAAAAATCACTGGCTTTCAAGGTAGAAGTTGAAAGCATAAATTGTACACAGGTTCTGTGTTTATAATAAGGAATTTTGCACCGCAAAGATTCCTTGGTAGTTTTCAGTGTTCGCCACATTTCTGTTGAAGCCAAAGGTTTACAGAGATGAGCAGCCAGGGCATAATTTTAAATTGTGTCTCTCTTAGCTGCATAGGTCAATACGTACACGCCTCATGGAGCTATGAAATCAATTTGACAGTCCCTGTCATTCTGCCAACTAAAAAAGCCATCCGTTTACAGAGGGGCCATCTGCACATCTACAGCACTTAAGAGGCTAGTTATCAGCATTAAATTTAAGAATATGGTAGTCTCATCTCTGTAGGATAATTGCACTTTAATAATTAATCATATTTGTTAGAGGCATAATTTTTTTTTAAACATTTGGTCCCCACACCTTGTTATTCGATTTCTGTCATTGCAGAACCAATTATATTTTTGTAAACTTAAGTTTACTATTTTAATTTAGAAAATAAAGACAAACTGCATGGACAAAATGTTGGCACCCCGGAGCTAGTACTTGGTTGCACAGCCTTTGGCCAAGATAACAGCAGACCAACTCTTATTTTAGCCATCTTTGAGCTTGCTGAACCTTTCTACTGGCAATTTTGCAGATTTTCAGCAGCAAATTGCTCTAATTCTTCAATGTTGGAGGGGTAACCTCCACCAACTGCTGTTTTCAGCTCTTGCCATAGGTTATGGCCTCTCCTCTGGCCAATCCAGAACAGTCCACTGTTTTTTATTGAAATAGTCCAGTGTGCTTTTGATGTTTCTTTGGAGTTGTCCTGCTGAAAGACCCACAACCTTCAACAGAGACAGCTTTTGGACACAAGGTTGAACATTACACTCAAACACCTTCATAATTGGCTGATTTCATGATATATCACACATTCAAGGCTCACAGTACCAGAGGCAGCAAAGCAACCCCACAGCATTGTCGAACCTCCCTGATGTTTGATTATAGGGAGGGTGTACATTTCTTTGAATGCTTAATTTGGTTGTTGGTTAACATAGGAAGACCCCACTGTGGAAGGAGACACAAGAAAGCCCGATTGATGCATGAAACCCACCTAAACCAGCCTAAATCCTGGGGGAAATGATCTACGGACCAATTCAACTAAATTGAAGTTCTTTGGCTACAGAGATCAGGGCTGTATTTACTGACGACTAAATTAAGCTTTCAATTTAAGAAAAACACCTCCCTACAATCAAACATGGGGGAGGTTCGACAATGCTGTAGCGTTGCTTTGCTGCCTCTGGTACTGGGTGCCTTTAACGTGTGCAAGACACGAAATCAGCAAATCATGTGTTTTGGGGTCCTGTGTTCAACCTAGTGTCCAAAAAACTGGGTCTCCATTGATGGTTTTGGGTCTTGCACCAAGCCAACGACCCCAAACACACATCAAAAAGCACCCAGGAATGGTTCAAAAAGAGATGCTGGACCGTTGGAGTGGCCAGCAAAGAGTCCAGATCTGAATCACATCCATAACCAATGGCAAGAGCTGAAAACAGCAGTTGGTGGAGGGCACCCCTCAAACATTGAAGAATTAGAGCAATTTGCTGCTGAAAAGTAGGCAAAATTATCAGTAGAAATGTCCAGCAAGCTCATTGGTGACTCCAAGAAGCATTTGTTGGCAGTTATCTTGGCCAAAAGCTGTGCAACCGAGTACTAGCTCCAGGTTGCCAAAAATGTGTCCATTTGTCTTAAGTTAACTAAAATAAAATTGGTTCTGCAATGTTGACAATCGAATAACAAGATGAGAACAGACACTTTTCAATTTCTAATTATTTTAGAATTTTTGGGGGATTTTTTTTTTTTTTTAAGAAAAGTGAAAGTGTGCCAATATATTTGGCTGCAACTGTAGCTACAGCAGAATACCATGCAATAAAATAAAGATATCTAAAAGTAAAATGATAGCCTCACATGACACAGCTGCACAAGACTGAACTTTTCAGTTTGGATTGAACTAGAATGCTGGCTAGTGAATGCCACTTGAACGCTCTTTCAAGCCATCTAGGGAGATGACTTACCTTCAGTTAATGGCGAATGTAATTTCTATTTATAATATAACGAGAGTTGTAGCTAAGCAACTCGCAGGTTGAATAATCTCTCGACACAATACACAGAAATTGGTTGAGAAGAGTTCCAATTATTTTTCTGGAAGGCGTACAACAATGAACGGGGGAAAGAAGGAGAAATTCTCCTCACATACCTTGATCTGTGATAAAATTGAAAAAGAGCTGTGTTGTGATACAGTTGTCACTTGTTCCCTCTCAGATTGAGGAGGCTGGGGCACGTATTTAGCTGTGGGTCTACTCATAGTGTCTTTGTGCTGTGTCCTGGTCTCCAGCTGAGAGGGCTGGTGCTGTTGTTGCTGGTGATGCTCCCCTTGCCGACTCTTGTCCTCCCAATCAGTCTCACTGCTGCGTCGGGAGCTGGAGTCCCCTCCACCCCCCACATGACTGTAGATGGGCCCCTCCGATTTGGGCCTTGCTCCCTCTCGATGGGGGTCTGCCCTGAGAGGGTCTGCCCTACGCTTCTTTGCATCCTGGTCAGGGCTGTCCTTCCTAAGGGGGATGCGCCAGGTCTTGGGCCGGCCCTCTTTGTCCTTCCTGGAAGGCCTGTCCCTGGTCAGCGCCGAGGACCACTCGTCCCATGGCCGGCTCTTCTCAGATTTCCTCTCGGCTCCTCGCTTCTTCACTTCAGGAGTCTGGGGGGCATTCTGTGCCTGGTGCTGGTTACCCTTAGCTGGTCTTGGGGCCTCTTGCTTTTTTCCACCCCGCATCTGCATTCTGGCAGGGCAGATGACCCTAGTGGTGACATCATTCAGGAAGTTGGAGAATTTCAACTTATTTTCCAGAAACTGTATCTTTCTCTCGGAGGGCGCTGAGCTGGATGAGGTAGAAGATGGGGAAACCTGTCTGATAGAAGAGGTCTTGCCCAGATCCTTCCTCTCAGTCTCCCTGTCCAGAGACTTGCTCCCGGGTTTCCGGCCACGGCTCTGGCCCAGCATTTCAACAGACTTGGACTTCCTGAGGTCTGAGAAGTGTGCTCCCAGCTGGTTGGGCTGCTTTAGGATCCCCTTAGGAGGGAGGGCCGGTCTCTGGAAGGATGTCTGCTGGTGGTGCTGACCACCTCTGGGCACCAGGATCTCTGCATTGTCCTTGAAAGCCAGCGAGCGCTCCATGCTACGACTGGACTGGGCTATGGAGGCGGAGTGGCCACCTCGCTGGGAGTCCTCTGAGCTGAGGTCCTCGTCTCCAGATAGAGCGAGTAAGCCCTCACTGCGGCTCAAGAAGTGGCTCGTCCCCTGTAGATCCCTGGCTGTCTGGTTGGCAGTGACGCCCACGGTGATGCCTCCATGGCTGAAGATGCGGGGTGGAGGAAGGACGGTAAGCTCCAGGCTAGACAGGCTGGAGACGTCCAGTTCGCTGTCCGAGAGCAGAGACCAGGAGGGGGAGAATATATTGCGGCCCTCAGGACTAACTGGGCATTTCGGGTAGGGGTCTGTGAACCTTGATCGCTGAAAACCTGGGGTATGGTTTGGAATGCGAATTACCTGGCAGGGGTCAGGCAGGTTGGGGCCAGCGGTGTGGGCAGGCGGCGTGCTCCCACTAAGGTCCTCTCGAAACAAGGGCAGGCTGTTTCGTGTCTCGCGGTGCTGAGGCGGAGCCTTGCGGTATGGCTTCCTGGCCGGGGCAGCGCTCGTCATCCTTGGCGTTCAGCGTCCGTCTGTCTGTCCGTTCTGTTATTCCTGCCAGGAGACAAGCATTAGATGCGGTGGAAGTAGCAGCAGCCCTGCTCTGTGCAAAAAGCCAGCTGTAAAGGTCTGTGTCCAGTTCCCCAGTCTTTCTCTCCCTCTCTCACACAACCATTCTCTCTCTCCCTGGCTCTCTACTCTGCCGCTCTCGCTCTCTCCTAAAGTGGCTGCAACGAAAAAGTGGTTTGAATCAATAGGGCTTTGAGAGCAGCAGCATTGGACAGTAAAGAAAGTGGCTGCCTGGTGCAGACTGTTAGTGGTGGAGAGTGGAGGGAGGGGTTTGGGATGCCACTTCAAATGAACATCATACACATGTCAATTTATGTGTTGTGATGTGGAGGGCTTTTAAAATATCTGCTCTCAAAATTCTGCCTGCAGAGTATGTGTATATGTGCAATAGAAAGAGAGGAAAATCTGAGCATGCCCTCAAGCCTACGATTGATTACAAGCAGAAGTGTGTTTCCAATAGAGGAACTCTTAAACTCCAGTCCACGGGCTGGCAGAATTGATTATAGTGGGCTAAGTTTAGAACGGGAAAACAAGCCACATTCGTTAGGGGGCGGGGGTGGATTCATTTCCTACCAAAATCTAAACCATGGACCACAAGCACACACTGATGCACCGGAAGGTACTTTTAGGAACACAGGCACACCGACACCCACACTAGTGGTCATGAATGACTAAAGGGCTTAAAGCTGAACAAGAGAAGGACGTGTCACTATATCTATTCTGATTGATAACTTGGCTTCCGCTGAGTCACTCTATAGCCCTGTGGATCCAATTGCCAGTGAGTGGAGAAACACCATAGAGCTGCCTATGCTTCCTGCCAGCACAGACTAGGATACTGTAGTCCTCTCTATATCCATTATACAATGTTGCTAATGCCAGTCTGATGCACTCATTGCAGTGTAAGCCATAGAAATCATTTCAAGAGGTTCAGATAGAAAAAAGGTAGATTGAAGGACAACCATTTGTATCCCTGATGAGAGCATTCTGAAATAAATAATGATTAGGAAAACGTTATTGTGGAATACAGTAAGGTCTCAACCCCCTCTTCAGTCTAACAGCGTGTTTTTACCAGATACGGCGTCAGCAAGAGAAGTACTGCCCCCATTCATTTTCAGCGAGGGCACGCTGAGAAATGTGCAGGGGATTGTGGGAAGGTGAGCGGTGAGAACCCTGCTAGCAGAGCAGTAGAAAAAGTTGAGCTCTACTTTATGCAAATTTCACACAACCACCATTGCCAACTGAGGAGCAGATGTTTGCTTGATTATCTTCCGTTCATGAAACATAGTTCTGCATGTAATTTTATCCGGGCAAGCAAAAACAAAAAAAGATGGAGGAAAGCCAATCACCGCTGTGTCTTGTTTTCCAATTCTATATAAAGTTGCGATGCAAGAATACAGACAAAATCAGAAGGTCAATGGCATGGAGTAAGAAATTATTATTATAAAACATTATGGAGTCTTAAAGGAGGCCTGGGTAAGGCCAAAATGTCATATGCCAACTTCAATTAATTATTTCTCAATTATGCTTTTAGATACAAAATGTCAAACGTCAACAATCCATCCTCCAAATGACCATTCAATTCATTATATTTTGTGAAAATCCCCCAAATCAGTATTTTTTTTCTGATAAATCTTCTAAGTTAAAGCTCTGCCTGAAAAACACCATTATTATAACTGACTAAGACCAAGTTTATGATATCTTATAAAAGGAAGTCAAACTTCAGCTTATCAGAGATGAAATCACTTACAGTGAATCTGAAGTGACAACCCTCAATTGGAACATGAACATTTTGGAATGCCATTTACCTAAAGACAGTATTTGAATGAGACACAGGGGGTCTGGGTAAATGAGTGCACGAGTTAATCAGCCTTGGAATGAATGATCAGACGCAATTACAGCACAGAGCCAGTCAGGTAAAGGAACCGTGAGTGTATGTCTGAAATTACAGCACATCAAATGAAATGATTCTGATTAAAGGAGGATGACATCTCAATACTAGTTGCTAGCAGGTACAGCAGTATTTAGAACAAAGTCAAATTGACTAGAGCACACTATAGCAAAGCCTAGTCACTGACATACTTGTGTACGTGACATGAAATCTAATAAACTATTCTGAACTGATGCATGATGATACTGACATGCTGCAAGAGATTAAATAGATGCCACAAGCCAACATCATTGAAAAGGAGCAACACTCGCACACCATAAAACATTCATTGTTTTATTTATGGTAATATAAGCAATGTAAAATATGTTTTAAAAAAGATATATATATATATTTTTTTAAAGATTTTCACACCACAAGATCCCATTTTCTAAAACGACTTGAAAAAACCTAAACGGCATCATCATTATGGGAAAACACAGCTCTTCCACCTTAAAATAATGACACACAGGAGCAGATACATATTAGGGATGTGACAAATGGAAAATATCTTCACGTTTAAACCGCCTTTTTTTTGTAATCAGTTTTTCATAAAAACCATACGAAAAGGTCAGAAAATTCCACGTCTCAATTCACAATGCTGCTGCCAGCAACGGTTTGGGTCTCACACTGCGTCCCTTTCAAAAAGTTTAAGCCTTGCACCTGTACTACCATTGCTGCAAAGTAGGGTGCACAATATATCGGTGAACATATTGGAGTCGGTCGAAAATTAGTTAAAAATGCCAACATCGGCCCGATGTCTAGTTTAACGAAGATGTGCAAAACCGATGTGGATACCTATATAATGTAGGTGGTACATGTAATGACACCACATAAAAAGTTGGAGCAACACATGCAACACAGCATTCCTAACCTAACCCACAATGTCTGTTGTGTGGAGTGAGCATTCAACAAGTCCAGCAGTCATTCGAAAGAGTAAGAAAATTTAAGCGAGACAACTCAAAGGCGAAATCCATTAAAGCCAAGATAATGGAATTCATTGCCATTGACAATCAACCGTTCTCTGTCGTGGGTGATGTTGGCTTTCGCCGACTGGTCGAGCACCGGTACACACTACCAAGTGCGCTATTTTTCAGACGTTGCCCTACTGGAGTTTCACAGTAAGAGAGTCACTGCTATTAGCTTGTCAACATACATACATACTATGGAACGTCGTTTGGGTCATTGTGTGTCAAATAATATACAGTAGCGCTGTAAAAAAAAAAAAAAAAAAAAAAAAAAGTCTACAAACAAGCAAACACCGGCCACAAACAATGTGTTTACAATACCGCGTTGGTAATAAAGCATAATTTGTTCGACCGCAACTTCTGGGGTAGCTAGCTTTAGCTTGGTACCTAGCTAGCACCAATACAACCAGCCTGAAAACAATGACCAGCAGAAACTGCAGTCATTTTCATTATTCTTAGCAATGATTTAGGAATCCTTGTGAGTAAGTATTAGCTAGGTTGCCACTTGTTCGCCTATTGAAAATTAACTTCAGTTCATGAAAATAAATAGCTAGCCAGCTACTTAACCCTTTTGCCCAATGCTAACATTATAAGCAGCCAGCTAGCTTCATCTGGCTAGTGAGGCTCGACCGGACCGGGTTATGTGTTGTGAAGTTAGCCACAATAAGGATTAGGCACAATAGTGGAATTTGCGGTTTGCCTTCAAAATAAAAGTATATAATTGACAGTGATGCAAATGAATACAAATAGTAGAATTATGCCATACTTTGACTTAAGGCTAACCGCAAAGTCCACTATTGTGGCTAGCTTCACATAGATGGGTCCGACCACCATTAATCAAATAACCGTCTTGTAAATTAGGGTTATTTTAGATGACACCTAGCTATGCTACTATAACAAATTGTGTAAATTTGCTATGTTTATGGGGAAGAACATGGTTTGCATCCATGAGCTAGCTAGCTTTTTTATGACCAGCACTGTAGGTGTGCGAGGTAACTTTACCAGCATCCTAGCATACATATCGATGAACCGTTGTGACAGCGTAATCAATGTGCATTAACTACGTAGAAAATTAATGAATGCGTTAAATTATGTGCTGTGCTGTCATATTCAGGTCCTGATTGGTCAAATAGTGTATCTTTTTTGACACGCAAAGACCGAAACGGCGTTCCATAGAAATCCTGGTTCAGACTGAGATGACTAAACAAATGAACAATGAAACGGCACAGCAAGTAAATTGAAAGAAATAGGTTTTGATTGTTTTACTGGTAACAGGGACATACGTATATGCCAACAAAATAACTTTTTGGTCAGTGTGGTGTGCGTGTAACCTTTATTTAACTGGACAAGTCAGTTAAGAACAAATTCTTATTAACAATGACGGCCTACCCCGGCCAAACTCGGACGACGTTGAGCCAATTGTGCGCTGCCCTATGGGACTCCTAATCACGGCCGGATGTGATACAGCCTGGATTCAAACCAGGGACTGTAGTGACTCCTTTTGCACTGTAATGCAGTGCCTTAGACCTCTGCATCCATGTGTGTGTGTTAACTATTCAACTGTACTACAATGCTTAAAAGGCCGCTAAATCGGCCAAAAATGTCATATCGGTGCATCACTACTGCAAAGTTTACACTTCCTCATTTAACTTCTCAAAGAATTGCCATACAGGACTTCACTGCTGTCGCTTGCCTTTCTCTGCCATTTTTCCAACTGTTAACAACGATGGAGAGTCGACATTTCCCATTTCTGAGTGTCAAGATTCGAGTCCACAAGGAATTGACTCCTGAGATTCAGTATTTTGGGTACGGAGGAGACTGATTAGTTGCCGTACTTCCAAGGACAAACACCTGCATCATTCATAGCAAGCTAGCTATGGAGAGAGAGGGGAGGGGTACAGTATAGGCAGGTCGGCCACCAGACAGACAGCATCAGAACCATGTACTAGGCCTATCTATCGGCAAACAAACGCTGTCTCTCACAATTTCTTGGCTTGCAATGTTTTGCAACTTCAGTACAGCAGGGCCTTTCATCAATGAATAGGATATTCTACAAGCACAGAATGAAAACTTAACACACACTCGCATCATAAGCAAAGAGAAAGAGCTGGCAAGCCATCGCAAGGGAGAGAGGGGAGGGTGCAGGCAGAAAGAACCGTGCACATGCAGTGCCTTCGTAAAGTATTCAGACCCCTTGACTTTTTCCACTTTGTTACTTCACAGCCTTATTCCAAAATGTATTAAATAAATAACAATTCCTCAGCAATCTACACACAATACTCCAAAATGACAGTGAAAACAGGTTTATAGAAATGTTTGCACATTAGGAGGGGTGCGTCACTTGAGTGGGTTGAGTCACTGACGTGATCTTGCTGTCCGTGTTGGCGCCCCCATTGGGTTCATGCCGTGGGGGAGATCTTCGTGGGATATAGCCTTGTCTTAGGGTAGTAAGTTGGTGGTTTGAATATATCCCTCTAGTGGTGTGGGGGAGGTGTTTTGGCAAAGTGGGTGGGTTTGTATCCTGCCTGGTTGGCCCTGTCAGGGGGTATCATCGGATGGGGCCACAGTGTCTCCCGACCCCTCCGGTCTCAGCTTCCAGTATTTATGCTGCAATAGTTTGTGTATTGGAGGGTTAGGGTCAGTCTTACATCTGGAGTATTTCTCCTGTCTTCTCTCTGCTTAGCAGAGAGAACAGTCTATGACTAGGGTGGCTGGAGTCTCTGACAATATTTTGGGTCTTCCTCTGACGCCGCCTGGTATAGAGGTCCTGGATGGCAGGAAGCTTGATCCCAGTGATGTACTGGGCCGTTCGCACTACCCTCTGTAGTGCCTTGCAGTTGGACGCCGAGCAGTTGCCATACCAGCAGTGAACGAACCAGTCAGGTTGCTCTTGATGGTGCAGCTGTAGAACTATGACCTGTTATGGAACCCTGACCTGTTCACTGGACGTGCTACCTTGTCCCGGACCTACTGTTTTCGACTCGCACCTGCTGTCTCTAACTCTGAATGCTCGGCTATGAAAAGCATTACATTTACTCCTGAGGTGCTGATCTGTTGCACCCGCTACAACCACTGTGATTATTATTATCTGACCCTGCTGGTCATCTATGAACGTTTGAACATCTTGGCCATGTACTGTTATAATTTCCACCCAGCACAGCCAGAAAAGGACTGCCCATCCCTCAGAGCCTGGTTCCTCTCTAGGTTTAGCCTTTCTAGGGAGATTTTCCTAGCCACTGTGCTTCTACATCTGCATTGCTTGCTATTTGTAGTTTTAGGCTGGGTTTCTGTACAGCACTTTGTGACATCGGCTGATGTAACAAGGGCTTTATAAATATATGATTGATATTAAAAATAAAAAACAGAAATACCTTATTTATATAAGTATTCAGACCCTTTGCTATGAGACTTGAAATTGAGCTCAGGTGCATCCTGTTTCCATTGATCATCCTTGAGATGTTAAAAAAAACAATTGAAGTCCAGCTCTGGTAAATTCAATTGTTTGGGCATGATTGAAAAGGCACACCTGTCTATATAATGTCCCGCAGCTATCTGGGGAAGGGTACCAAAACATTTCTGCAGCATTGAAGGTCCCCAAGAACACAGATGCCTCCATCATTCTTAAATGGAAGAAGTTTGGAACAACCAAGATTCTTCCTAGAGCTGGCCACCCGGCCAAACTGAGCAATCGGGGGAGAAGGGACTTGGTCAGGGTGGTGACCAAGAACCCGATGGTCACTGACAGAGCTCCAGAGTTCCTCTGTGGAGATGGGAAAACCTTCCAGAAGGACAACCATCTCCGTAGCACTTCACCAATCAGGCCTTTATGGTGGAGTGGCCATACGGAAGCCACACCTCAGTAAAAAGGCACATGACATCTCGCTTGGAGTTTCTCAAAAGGCACCTAAAGACTCTCAGACCATGAGAAACTAGACTCTCTGGTCTGATGAAACCAAGATTGAACTCTTTGGCCTGAATGCCAAGCGTCACGTCTGGAGGAAATCTGGCACCATCCCTATGGTGAAACATGGTGGTGGTAGCATCATGCTGTGGGGATGTTTTTCTGCAGCAGCGACTGGGAGACTAGTCAGAATGCTTCATTCATCAAAGTACAGAGAGATTCTTGATGAAAACCTGCTTCAGAGGGCTCAGGACCTGAGACTGGAGCAAAGGTTCACCTTCATACAGGACAACAATCCGAAGCACATAGCCAAGACAATGCAGAAGTGGCTTCGGGACAAGTCTCTGAATGTTATTGAGTGGCCCAGCCAGAGCCCGGACTTGAACCCAATCGAACATCTCTGGAGAAGCCTGAAAACAGCTGTGCAGCAACACTCCTCATCCAACCTGACAGAGCTTGAGAAGATCTTCAGAGAGGAATGGGAGAAACTCCCCAAATACAGGTGTGCCAAGCTTGTAGCGTCATACCCAAGACGACGCAAGGCTGTAATCACTGCCAAAGGTGCTTCAACAAAGTACTGAGTAAAGGGTCTGAATACTTATGTAAATGTTTATTTTTTAATTATAAATTTGCAAAAAAATCTATAAACCTGTTTTGGCTTTGTCATTATGGGTGTAGATTGTAGATTGACGAGGGAAAAAAGCTTTAAATACATTTTAGAGTAATAAAAAATGTGGAAAAAGTCAAGGGGTTTGAAAACTTTTCTAATGCACTGTATATTTCGGGGCGGCAGGTAGCCTAGTGGTTAGAGCATTGGGCCAGTAAGGTTGCTAGATCGAATCCCTGAGCTGACAAGGTAGAAATCTATCATTCTGCCCCTGAACAAGGCAGTTAACCTACTGTTCCCCGGTAGGCCATCATTGTAAATATGAATTTGTTCTTAACTGACATGCCTAGTTGAAAAAAAGGTTTTTAAAAATTCTTGGTAATCTCACTCTTGCAATATCTCGACTTGCATTCCTCGCAAATTTACCAAAGTAACCTAAAGTTTGCCTCTTACGCTCAGATTTTATTTAAGCTAGTTAGGCTATAACAAGGTACATAATATGGTTGTGATAACTGCACTGTGATTTTATACTGTACTGTGCTAAACATACTGTACTGAAATAAATCTAGATATGATTCTACGAAAAATAAGCACCATACCCAAGTTATTCCAGTGATGTCCTCATCCACAGGTTCCTAAGTCACAGGCATTCTGAAACACACAAAGGAGCAGGCTGAATTTAGATCAAAAGGGCTAGAGAAAAGTAGCCAATAGTTAGCGATTTCATTTCACACGTGATAGAAAGGATTCCGTGCATGTGCTGCTATGCTGGGTTCCCTCCTCTAGAATCGTGAAGCACCAGGGGACTCACTCACCTGAGACAACCCTACAAACATTCTGTAATGACGTCCACTGGGA
This sequence comes from Oncorhynchus tshawytscha, assembly GCF_018296145.1. NCBI lineage: Eukaryota > Metazoa > Chordata > Actinopteri > Salmoniformes > Salmonidae > Oncorhynchus > Oncorhynchus tshawytscha. The sequence goes on from NC_056429.1 coordinate 55,437,603, forward strand.
TTTGAGTGACATTGTTCACAACGATAACAGGTTTAAAAAATGGGTCACTGAAAATCCAAGAACTTTTCACACACTCAAAACTGTTCTGAGGTCCCCTCACAAAAATGTTCAATCAAATATTGAGCAGTGTGACACAAGTGGAAATTCACACATGGTTGACAGCAGGACTCTTCCCACAACATTCAGTGCTCCACTTTTCTGATCTTCAATTACCGTTGATTTGGTGGCAGTTATATACTGAACAAATACATAAAACGCAACATGCAAAAATTTCAACGATTTTACTGAGTTACAGGTCATGTCAGGAAATCGGATTTCACATGACTGGGCAGGGGCGCAGCCATGGGTTCGCCTGGGAAGGCATAGGCCCACCCACTTGGGAGCCAGGTCCACCCACTTGTGAGAAAGGCTCAGCCAATCACTATTCGTTTTTCCAAACAAAGGGGCTTTAAAATAAGACAGAAATACTCCTCAGTTTCATCAGGTGTCCGGGTGGCTGGTATCAGACTATCCCGCAGGTCAAGAAGTCGGATGTGGAAGTTCTTTTCTGGCGTGGTTATACGTGGTCTGTGTTTGTGAGGCTGGTTGGACGTACTGCCAAATTCTCTAAAACAACATTGGAGGCAGCTTATGGTAGAGCAATGAACATTCAATTCTCGGCAACAGTGTCTTTACGGTGTCGCCACCATCCTCGATGCTAGGTACCTGGACCGCTACTTCGATGCAGACTAGAAACAGAGTTCAGGTGAAATGTTAAACACAGCTCGATGGAAGATGGAAACGGACACAGTGACAGTGCGCACCGAGTTAGAGGACCCATGACAGCTAATCAAATGGCTACCCAAACTATGCATTGTTTCCTGCTACTCTGTTTATCCTCTATGCATAGTCACTTTAACTTATCCTACATGTACATATTTCCTCAAATAGCCCGACTAACAGGTGCACCCGCACATTGACTCTGTACCAGTACCACCTGTATATAGCCTCGCTATTGTTATTTTTTATGTTTTTTTATTTACTTATCTACTTACTTCATACCTTTTTTTAACTTAAAAACTGCACTGTTGGTTAAGAGCTTGTAAGTAAGCATTTCGCTCTAAGGTCTACACCGGTTGTATTCGGCGCACGTGAAAAACAGAGGTGAAACTTCACTGCTTGACATGTGTGATGGAATCCGGGTTGAGAATGAAACGACTGAACAAATGAACAATGAAACAGCACAGCAAGTAAGTGAAAGAAATACGTTTTGATTATGTTTTACTGGCAATGGGGACATACATAAATGCCAACAAAATAACTTTTTGCTCAGTGTGTGCGTTTCAATTATTCTAGAATGCTCAAAAGGCCGCACAAAATGTAAACTGTGTCAGGTAGCGTATGTTTAAATGGAGAATACTCTAGTTTAACACAGCGAGTGTTTCATATTGCTGTAAGATCTCTTGAAGGCTATATATATTTATTTATTTTTCTAAATAAATCCAGCTTAAAACAACATTTTAAATGGTTTACTGACAACTACAGCTTTCCAGTTAAATATTTTCCACTGCCTCTTCTGTTCTCTCAGAGTCTACCTGCCTTGACCTGATCCAATACAATATTTATTCAGTGTAAAAGTGCTCTTTCTTTTGTGCCGTTCAGGGCCTTTTGCTGTGGATAAGCAAGCCCTGCATGGGGATGTGGCAGAGAATAACACATGAAGGCCTGTGCGATGGCCGCCAGCCATGCGTGACAATCAGCCGGTGGGGCTGTTGAATACAGCCTCATGCGCATACAGACACACACAAGTCTGCAAAGTACAAACACGTACGCGCACACACACACACACACACACACACACACACACACACACACACACACACACTTCAGTTCCAACACAGTCTAACACTCTCCAATGGCACTACCTCAGACCACCATCATCGTATCTACCCCACAGGCTGAGACACAGCAAGGCCATTACTCATCATAAAGTATTCCATGTTTTAATAAAATCTTCACAGTGCCATGGCTAACCGGCAGGGGTTAATATTTATCTGAGGACCAGAGACAGTAAAGAGGGCTGCTTCTAAAAAGTGGCACACAGCAGTGTGTGATATTTTACTTAATTGAAAATCATGATGATTACAAACTAGGAGAAAATGGAACACAGGCTGCTTTTACACAAGCAGCCCAATTCTGATCTTGATCTTGATTTCACTAATTGGTCTTTTGACCAATCAGATCAGCTCTGGAAAAGAGCTAATGTGAAAAGATTGATGCGATTGACCAAATAGTGACAAAAATATAACAATTGTGTTGACTGTCTAAACACAGCCATAGTGTCGTCCTCTCCAAGGTCACCCACAGTGTTTTAGAAAGGGCTCATTTACTATTGAACAAGCCAGTCAACATTAGGGAATCAGATTCCATTTTTAAAGTCTAAATTAGGCTTACAGCCTAAGGGCACAGCTATGGGAAGAGCACTACCACAGAGCTTTATGATGTTATGAGCCATAGAAATAGAATTATTATTTTAAGAGCCATCTTTACGGCCACCCTGAACAGCAGGGTTGGTTTAGGAGAACCCTAACGGTGATGTGTTTCCTTCGCCTCTGCCCTGGCAGCACTCTGTTTATAACTGATGGGATGTTGCTTCTCCTTATCGGTGCAACCCCTGCTGTCATTTTGTGCGAATGTGTCTCGTTAGATGGCTCTTAACTCCATGTCTAGCATCCAGTTACCAGTGGTCACCCTGCTCTGTCCAACATCCTTCTATTTTCAGCCTTCTATTGACTGCTTTTAAGAGGACAATTGGCTGACCTTAACTGACATTACCTGAACAGCTGAATCGAGGAAGATGGACTCTCCCCTATATCTGGTTCCTTGCCAGGTTTCTTCCTTTCTTCTGGGAGAGTTTTTCTAAGGCTTGCTCTTGGGTGGTTAAGGCCTTGGCTTTGTTGAACTTTCTGTAACACATTACTTTGTGAAAATTGTGCTCGACTAACAAAGTTTAATTAATTGATTGTACCGCCATTTTGCCTCAACCCAATATAGCGACCAATTAGAGCAGCTGTTGGTGCCGAGGCAATAATTGGGTGGTTTTAGGGGTGAGATGAAGGCACACAGCTTGTGTACTCAGTAGTGCTAAGCGATTAACCGACATTTCAGCAATCTTTCGGTTTTGCCAACATCGGTACAAATATTTGAATTCCATTTTGTTCAGTTTTTTTCTCGTCAGCTCAATGCGCAGTTTCTCTAAAGATGAATTGGATCAAGCTCAAACTGCGCGATGTAGTAGGGAGTTGTAGTTTCCAACAGGCCAATATGCTACATAGTATAGCGCAGAAAATGTGGTAATTAACTATAATCACCATAAACCATTGCGCGCCTACTTGTCCGGTCTGTGTGGGGCAAACACGGAGAGGGAGAGCAGATGCATCTCCACCAGAAAATACGTGATCTAAGTGATTAATAGTTGGTATTCAGCAGTTATAACAGTATGCCTTATTTACTTTGAAGAACAACTAAAATAGTGATTTGTCAGACAGTCAAGGCAGCAGCCATATAGAGATGAGATGACTTGGAATGAAACAAAACAATATACAAAACTTAAATATCTTATTAAAGTAATGTTAATAAATTATGCCTAAGTGATAAAGCAGTAATGGGCAGTCAACTACATTAATGGGACTTGTCATTTTTTATTCTGTTTTACAACATTCAACCCACATAATGCATAGTGCATTTAACGTAAAAAATATATATACATTTTTTTTTTAAATCAACATCGAAAACCATATTTAATTTAAATATCAAACAGACCTCAAAAAGCACTAATTGCTCAGCACTAGTCACCTGAATTGGTCTAATGAAAAAGCAGCTACATATAAATCGAGCCTAGTGAGGGTCGTTTGCAAAAACCCAAATGAACAAATGTTTCCACTGAGGTGAGGGTAGTGCTCTATTATTAACAAGCACCTGGACTGGGCGATGGTGTGCTCTACATGGCCGTGTTCAGTGTTGTTTGGGCGAAGCTTGAATAATTTAACGGAGGAAGAGATGGCTACGGTTCATATAACTGAGCCCATGGAAAAATACTTTTTTTTTTCTTCCTAGGACGTCACGTATGGGAGAGAGAATAATAACCCAAGTCATTACGTGCCACTGAGGGCTCTTGACTTGGTGTAACCTGGACGGCTGACTTTCATTCTCCACCATTATAATGAGGCTGGAGCTACTGTACTAACGCAACAACGAAAGACCAAACATTTACAAAAGAAGTGGCTCTTCGGTCTCATTTACATTAAGTAAACAGAAAACCATTACATAATCCTCTTGTATGAATAAATAAACCTGTTTAAACCGGTTCTATTTCAAACCTATGAGTGAAAAGCATTCTTCCCTGTGGAAACCATAGAACATCCAAACAGCAGGAGGTTCAGTGTGCCACGCTAAACTTAACTTAAAAGCAATTCACAAAACAGTAACACCACAATGTGCAGAAGGGAAATTAATGTGTATTTTAGCAGTATAATTGGAGTGATTTTGTGCATATTTCATACAGAAAGAGAGAAAAACCAAGGACAGAGAGTAATGAATGGAAAGCATACTGTGTGTGTGTGTTTGTGTGTGTGTGTGTGTGTGTGTGTGTGTGTGTGTGTGTGTGTGTGTGTGGTGTGTCTGTGAGGAGGTAGAGAGAGCAAGCAAGAGGGGGAGAGAGAGTGAGAAACGGGGAGAGAACGAAAGCAGGATTATAGAGAGAATCGCATATGAATAGTCCCTCACCTTTAAGAGTATATGCTGCGTGCTCCAGACTCATCGCCCTGAGTGTGTCCCCTCTTCGTTTCCTCTTCGTCCTCTCTCTCTTGGCATGTGAACCTCTGGGTTACTGATAACCTGAAACAAAAGAAGGTGGATGGAAAAACACAGCCGTGTTAGTACCTCTGGGCTGTCAATCTCCCGACTCTTCGGATACGGTAACAAGCCAGACGAAGCTGGGGCTCAAGGGACAGTGTGTGCGAAGCAAGCCTCATAAGGGAGTCTGTTTCATTCTCTGTCCTTTACATTCACTCCTACACAGTCTGACTGACTGACTGCTGCCACACACTAGCTAGCTTCCTCTTCTACTCTAGAATGATCATGAGGATTCTATTGAGAAAAATATATAATTTTAGACAGCCACTGTGCCTTCTCAAAGTGACTCACTGTGCTCTATTTGTCAGAATCCGAAAGGAGAAGGCCTTGATAACACATTTTTTGCTTGGATGGAACTTTGTCTGGAAGTGTTGGATTCTGGGTTAAATTTGGTATATTGCTTTACTAGAGACTGGTTTTTAAGTCAGAAGTGAATGGTTATCTGTAGGAGCCAGATGGCTTTGGAATGTGCTGGGTGGACGGGAGGAAGTCACAGGATTGCTGTAGAGATATGAGTGGACATCTTTGGATTAGGCAAATGAGGGGGTTGAGGTCAGGTCAGATCCCCTTAAGGGAGAAATGACGGTTTATTACCCTATTACTTCGTCTTCCTGTCGAACCATAACATTAAAGGATTGGAGAGAAGGAGGAGTACCTAATAAGAGTATATATATATATATATATATATATATATATATATATATATATATATATATATATACACTTGTCGTGGTGGAAAGATGTTTTGTCTGATGCAGCTGTATTGATCCTCTTGGAAGAATCAAATTGTTTAAGCTTTCATAACGTACGTCGACTTTTTTTACTCTGAGAGTTAGAACCAAAACACTTGGCGCTGCAAGCAGGGTTCACCACGATTTGTAGTCAAACCAGAGAGTCCAGATCAGTGGAGCTGGCAACAAACAAGGAAGGCACAGTTCCTACACCTGTTTCCACTGATTTTGACATCTTGGGGAGATGAGAATCGTAGGCTGAACAATTATAGGATACGGACCTAGAGATCCTGAGTTTATTCGCTAGGCCCATTGTGTAATGACTAGTCATAAATATCTGGTGCAGGGTAGGTTCTAAGGACAGGTCCCGAGTGGAGGTTTTCCACTGCGGGATCTAGGTAAAAATCAGGAGTAGCATAGGTTCTATAAGTATAGGCCTCGAGTGGAGGTTTTCCACTGCGAGATTCAGGTAAAAATCAGGAGCAGCGTAGGTTTCATAAGGATAGGCCCCGAGTGGAGGTTTTCCTCTGCGAGATCCAGGAGTGACAATACAGTGTAGGGCAGGTTCCGTATTAGGATATACCCTCCACTAGGGACCTTCCCCTCAGATCTGTAGAAAGGACAAAAGTCCCAGCTGCAGTGAGTTTTTGTAAGACGAGAGTTCTAGAAACTAGTGAGTAAAACAAAAACAAAGGAAAAATAAGATATTCAAACACTGAGTTACGAGTATTAGCAGTAGCAATAAAGAGAGGTTGGTTAGATGACCTGTTGGGTAGAGAACCATGACATATTATGTGGGAACAGGAAGACAAGTGTGAATAATTTTGGTAATGTGGGTTATCAACAACAGTGATATTTGAGGCACAATACTGGAATAAGACCTTAAGTAATCCGTATTCTCCAGTAATACATTTGCAGACGCTATTGTATCTAATACAAGGTCTAACTAATACAAGGTGTTGTGACCAATTAATTATTTTCCGTGGAAGTGGGTAGCGCTACCTTGGAAAATAGTTAATAGAAGGCGTGTATTATAGACGGGAGTGAAGAAATCTAAAACACCCTAGACACCGTTTGGAAATAAAAACGATTCATTTGGCGTCAGACGGCCCCCGATTCTCCAAGCAGAGCTAGAGGATTTTAATAAAGCAATGGAGTAGCTGAAATAAGCGCACAAGCATTCTACCAATTCGGCTCAAATATGGGGAATTAATAGAGGTACTTAGCGACAAAAAGACTGGGTGCGTGAGTACATTGATAGATTTTGTACTTCGGCTTTGATGGCAGGTTTGAAACCTGCGATCAAAACGACAATTGTGGGGGGATGAGGATAAAATAGAGCAAGATGTTTGAGTGGAATATAAATCCGCTCACTTCGCAAGACGTGCGAGGGGTTAATACAGCCACAGTGAAAGTCACTAACAGTGGTTTCAATGGCCAAGGTAAGACAAAGAAACGTAGCAACAAAACATCAAAGCGTAAGGAGATAATCTCACATCTAAAACAGGGAGCATCGGACAGTGGAAGAATGAGTGTATGGTGATACTGGAACCTGCTGTACTCTAAGGAAATTCCGCTAAACAAGCTTTTGCATCTTTTTCAAAAGAGCAACAACAAATCCTTTTGAGAGTAGCAGGAGAGGAAAAGTCACATATCGGTGTATAGCTTCGGTTCGATCGATAGCGGCTCATAGAGATTACAGTTTCTAGTTGAAGGAACACGTATGAGATCACGTCTTACCCAACTGTTCAATAGAGGCCAGGGATCAAATATCACAGATTCCTTAGGATGAGAAATTGGCTAAAATTGGCACAGGAAAACATATTTTGGGTTGAAGAATCTAGGCCAAATGCCAGGGGAATGTATTCTAGAGGTAACTAAATTTAAATAATCTGGCCAAACACTCTTTTTTGGGGGATATAATGAGACATTTTGTGTAGTTTTATTCTGATATAGATTTTGAGAATGTACGAAAGGGTGGAGGGGTAACGAGGAATTAGCAAAAGGGTTACTAAACCTAAAATTAACTTACATTTTTTTGGTAAATTCATGAACATTGTGGTGCGGTGGTTGTGAAGTATAGTACATACTAAATAAAAGATACATCAATTATGGAGTGGGCTATAAATGGAGTTCCAGATTAGTGAGGCCTGTTCATGTGTGAAACCGTAGGTCAAAAACGCACACACAAAAACACACTTTACCGGTTACAAATATGCGTTAGTGGTGTTGATACGGTGGATTTATTTTGGATGGGGTCTTTTCAATTCAGTTTTAAATTGGGTATGCAGAAGGATAGAAATGTTTGGAAGGTTTTTAAATGGTTTCTGAAGGACAGGAAAAGTAAAGGGATAGGAAATATTTAATGGTGTCGAATGCCCTGTATCCTGACTTTCTGGTAAAGCCTGACCAATCGCCCTAGAAATTATAGAAACAGGTGGGATTTAATTATAAAATGAATGAGAAACACCCGTTTCTGTTCGATTTTACCATTGCTTTATGAGATACTATCATTTCCTTATGGAGTTATCAAGAGTTGTAATTCTAAGTTGATTGGTTATTCGAATGCGGTTATTCTTGATTTAACATGTTTTTGAATCACAATGGGAATCATGTATTTGAAGAGAAAGTTACCAGTTCCCTGGGGTCCTGGTATTTGGTTAAATATACAAATGCACTGTGTTCAGTCTGCATGTAGAAGGAAAAATATATGTTAAATAGGGATGACAGTTACTCCAAATTGATTGTGATATGTGAATTGCTGATTTAATTTTTTGTTCATGTTTCGATACAAATTTCACCAGATTGGGATTTCCGGATGGATAGGGAGCTAACTTCCTGATCTGGTAACTCTTCCGAGAGGTCGCCAGTAAAATAAGGGAGTATGAACACATTTTGAAAATGGTTTCAACAGTAACAGTATGTTGTTATGCTCTGACATATAGTTGAAGTCAGAAGTTTACATACACTTAGGTTGGAGTCATTAAAACTTGTTTTTCAACAACTCCAGAAATTTCTTGTTAACAAGTTGGTTATAGGACATCTACTTTGTACATGACAAGTCCTTTTTCCAACAATTGTTTACAGATTATTTCACTTATAATTTACCGTATCACAAATCCAGTGGTTCAGAAGTTTACATACACTAAATTGACTGTGCCTTTAAACAGCTTGGAAAATTCTAGAAAATGAGGTCATGGCTTTAGAAGCTTCTGATAGGCTAATTGACATCATTTGAGTCAATTGGAGGTGTACCTGTGGATGAATTTCAAGACCTACCTTCAAACTCAGTGCCTCTTTGCTTGACATTATGGGAAAATCAAAATCAAAAGAAATCAGCCAATACCTCAGAAAAAAAAATTGTAGACCTCTAGGAAGGTACCACCTTCATCTTTACAAACAATAGTACGCAAGTATAAACACCATAGGACCACGCAGCCATCATACCGCTCAGGAAGGAGACACGTTCTGTCTCCTAGAGATGAACGTACTTTGGTGCGAAAAGTGCAACAAAAAAAAATAATAATATTTTTTATTTTACCTTTATTTAACCAGGTAGGCAAGTTGAGAACAAGTTCTCATTTACAATTGCGACCTGGCCAAGATAAAGCAAAGCAGTTCGACAGATACAACGACACAGAGTTACACATGGAGTAAAACAAACATACAGTCAATAATACAGTATAAACAAGTCTATATACAATGTGAGCAAATGAGGTGAGAAGGGAATCAATCCCAGAAGAACGGCAAAGGACCTTGTGTAGATGCTGGAGGAAACAGGAACAAAAGTATCTTTTTCCACAGTAAAACGAGTCCTATATCAACATAACCTGAAAGGCCGCTCAGCAGGGAAGAAGCCACTGCTCCAAAACCGCCATAAAAAAGCCCGACTACGGTTTGCAACTGCACATGGGACAAAGATTGTACTTTTTGGAGAAATGCCCTCTGGTCTGATGGAACAAAAATAGAACTGTTTGGCCATAATGACCATCGTTATGTTTGGAGGAAAAGGGGGAGGCTTGCAAGCCAAAGAACACCATCTCAACCGTGAAGCAAGGGGGTGGCAGCATCATGTTGTGGGGGTGCTTTGCTGCAGGAGGGACTGGGACACTTCACAAAATAGATGGCATCATGAGGGAAATTATGATATATTGAAGCAACATCACAAGACATCAGTCAGGAAGTTAAAGCTTGGTCACAAATGGGTCTTCCAAATGGACAATGACACCAAGCATACTTCCAAGATTGTTGCAAAATGGCTTAAGGACAACAAAGACAAGGTATTGGAGTGGCCATCACAAAGCCCTGACCTCAATCCCATAGAAAATTTGTGGGCAGAACTGACAACGTGTGAGCGAGCAAGGAGGCCTACAAACCTGACTCAGTTACACCAGCTCTGTCAGGAGGAATGGGCCAAAATTCACCCAATTTATTGCGGGAAGCTTGTGAAAGGCTACCCAAAACGTTTGACCCAAGTTTAAAAAATTTAAAGGCAATGCTACCAAATACAAATTGAGTGTATGCAAATGTCTGACCCACTGGGAATGTGAAGAAATAAAAGCTGAAATAAATCACTCTGCTATTATTCTGACATTTCACATTCTTAAAATAAAAGTGGTGATCCTAACTGACCAAAGACAGGGAATTTTTACTAGGAATAAATGTCAGGAATTGTGAAAAAAATGAGTTTAAATGTATTTGGCTAAGGTGTATGTAAACTGCTGACTTCAACTGTAGGTACTCTGACAAATCAGGGCTAACTTACTTAACGGTCTCTACCAATCACAGAGAGTCATTGAGAGGTAAAGACAACGCAATGGGGGAAAAAGGCTCTCCAGGGTTAAAATGTGAGCTAATGCGGGTTGGAGAAGGTTCATAGTACACCTTGTACACCTTGGTTGAAGTGGAGATTAAAATCAATACTGGAGCCCACATGTAACCGATTGAAGTCTTAGAAAATCCATTTTCAGCACTGCAGTGCATTGGGATATAATAGGCTTCAGCATGTTTTTCATTGGGATTAATGGGCATGTTTTGGCAAGCTGCACAACTTTGTGGAGGCTGTAAAGTTCACCTCATCCCCAAACTGTCTTTCAAAATCATTTAAATGGTTCAGAGAGACAGGCCTAACTGATGACTGGTGTTTTGCATTAACACATACTGAAAATGGGATAAGAATAACAGCATCAGGTGGAACGTCACCCTAAATGTCAGCAGCTTTCTTCTGACTGCAAGACAGTGCTCTGTTCACCTTAGGCCTACATGGTTAAAGCATAGGTCATCATATAAAAGTGAGCGGGGTGTGAATCAAATCGTACAGTGTTATGCATGTGGGGGAAGAGGCAAGGAAATCTGCAAATCCCTTTAAGTACCAACAAGACACCACAAGAGATAACAAAATTAATTTCAGTCATATTGGATGTAATTACTGAAAAGGAGTAGAGTTCTCATTCTCAGCCGGAACCCGGCGGTCTGCGCCTCAAATTCTGAGAATTGATTCGGGCAGGGCAGGTTCTGTAAAAAAATAATTTAAAGAAAAGAAAAAGGCCTGCATGTCTTTCACACCTTTTACTACTGCTTTCTCACAGCAACTAACAGTGCCAAGATTACACATTTGTCTGGGCCAGAGAAATGTGACCATGATGAAAAAAATGTTTGATTGAAATTGCGATATGAATAGGTTGGACTGCACACGGGAGAATGATGATCCACGAGACCACGACAGATCGCACATCTCGGAATCAAAGAGAAGACCATCATTCCAAAGGCATCTGCTAATGCCAATACATCCTAATAAAATACATCCTATGACTGCCCTGCAAATGTGCCTTGCTGGACCTTCTAAACTATCAAAAGTCGACCCTTAATTACAGTTATTTCAGAATAAAACATGCATTTAAAAACAAGAGCTTTTGTTTAATTATTCAAATGGTGGTTTGGCAGAAAATGTAGTCATTTATTGTTTAATTACTCAAGGCACCCTTTGTTCTCCTAATTCATTTTCAAAATAAATGTTTTGATTGTATTTAAAAGGCATGAATGAATAGTATGCTGTGTAATGACATGAATGAATGAGTAACGTTAAAGAGATGTTCTGGAACTTTGGCGACTAAATAAGTATTTTTTTAAACATTTTGCTTTGGGGTGGATGTGTCAATGTGTAGTTCATACATTATTCATCTATGAGCAGAATTACTGTCTGACCTCAATTAGCCACGAAATACCTAGTTTGAAAGCGACTGCTGTCTGGAAGCTGTGTGGTGCCATTTTGAGTACTGCAAGCTTGGCCTAGCCCCCTAGTAATTAAGAGTTCCAGCCAATGAGCTTCAGCCCCTCGTCATTTGAGTGACAGTCACAATTGTTTTTGCTATTCTAATGTTTATTTTGGGGACTGCAGTCATTTGGATGGCCAATTACAGTCATCCAAAATTCCATGACCGTCATAGCCCTAGTGGCAGCAGCACGGGGACCCGTTTTGTCTCGAGGGATACTTTAAAAACTATGAAGTATGCAAATATTCCAGACACACAGAACAGGACGCACTCCCCACAGCTTGATGGTGGAAAGATTATATACGCCTACTTACTATAGCCTATAGGCCTACGCGAGTCAAGAGCAAAATAATACTTGATTTAGTCTACATTATTGCATGCTAAATGTTTCTGATCAGTGATTAAACTTAATGAGCTACCACATCCACTTATTTGGCCAACCAGAGTTCCATTATCCAAATATACAGACAGATTCACTGAAACAAAATCACATTGATTGATTAGTCCGACAAGTCACAGGCTGTTAGTCGGAAGTTGGACAGGCTACCACGCGAGTGAAGAGCAACATCTACTTGTTAAGCTACATAACATGATAGCAAAATGCTCTGATCAGTACTTATGAGCAAACTAGAATAAAGATGATCATGAGCACTCCAATGTTTCCCCTAAATTAATTTAGCAGAAGCAGGCCGCCGCTGCTAAATCGTTGCCGCTACATATAATAAAATATATACACACATACATATATTTCGGGGCGGCAGGTAGCCTAGTGGTTAGAGAATTGGACTAGAAACCAAAAGTTAAATAAAGTTTATAACACACACACATACACATTTAAACTCAGTTTTCACAATTCCTGACATTTAATCCTAGAAAAAATTCCCTGTCTTAGGTCAGTTAGGATCACCACTTTATTTTAAGTGCGCTGAGGAAATAAATTCCACAAATTAACTTTTATCAAGGCACACCTGTTAATTAAAATGCATTCCAGGTGACTACCGCATAACACTGGTTTAGAGAATGCCAAGTGTGCAAAGCTGTCATCAAGGAAAAGGGTGGCTACTTTGAAGAATCAAAAATATATTTTGATTTGTTTAACACTTTTTTTGGTGACTACATGATTCCATGTGTGTTATTTCATAGTGTTGAAGTCTTCGCTATTATTCGTCAATGTAGAAAATAGAAAAATAAAGAAAAACCCTTGAATGAGTAGGTGTGTCCAAACGTTTGACTGATACTGTATATTTGTAGCGAGCAGTGGCATGAAGGAGAGCCACGAGTGCACAGCCACCGCTTTCTCCTAATCATCTCCCTACATTGCTGGGGCACGCATCAGTTCTATATTTCAGATGGTGTCAACATATTACATGTTCATGTATTTTTTTTTAAGTCACCAGAAGTGACCTTGTCACAATCGTTCTACAAAATAAATCTCCTAGAGTGCATGCCCGGACCTCCACAGCAAAGTGGATTTAGTTAATCCATGTTGCTTTATTGGAGACATGGAGGGGAATTGTAAATATCATACATGTGATGGATCAATCTGCATCAAAATGGATAAATCTGCATTTTAAAAAATCAGTTTAGTAAGGAACCATTTCTTTCTAACTGCTTTTTGGGAGACTGCAGAGAGAAGACAGGAGATCATTAAAATGGGGCCCATCAGCGAGAGCTGCCATGGGACTTTTCTTCCTGAATGCACCATATTGTCTCACCTGACCCCGGCCCTATGATCCCTTCCCACAATCCCGCTCTGCCTATTCTAAACCGTGTGACGTGTAATCCCATCATCTCTAATTCTGTGCTTCGTAGAACATCAGACTCAGTGATGGACAGACAGGCCTGGACAGAGACAGTGGACACACCTCTGAGGTGTGACTGACAGTCTTCGAAGGGAAAATGACTACCCCCTCTCAATGAAGCTACGAAAGTTAAAGGGCGACCACGGTACTGCAGGCATTGTTTGCTGAAAACCAGATCCCCCATTGGTGAATGGAAAAATGGCAATCTTAGTGGTCAATCTGTTTAAATAAAAAATGCTTTCTTAGACAATCATGGTACCAATAATTGCTTATAATACAACAGATGACCTTGAACTGATTTTTATTTATTTATTGCAAACAGAAGAAGTTAATCTAGTCGCTAATCGCAGCCTGCCTTCAACTGGAGTTCATCAATGAGGACAGCACTGAGCGAGCCTGCAACATCACTTCCTGGAGTATCTCAAACTGATCCATGAGACGCCATCTTAAACAACTTAAATTTGGCTTCAATGTGCTATTGAGTCAACACATAGAAATGTATGTCTCGTCATCAATGGCATATGCAGTCATTGTAGTCTTCCATACTATAGTGACAACAGTTCCTCGGCCAGGGCCCAGGACATGTTTGACTCATCGGGGCCTTAGGGCTGTGGTACAGAGGGAGCATTCGGCTGGGTCTGGGAGCTGTCAGTGCGATGTGTGGTAGCCTCCTCACTCTCAGGCCATGGCATCCTGTCTCCCCGCGGAGCATATGGCACCAGGCTTCCGACATGAACCACACAGTGGCAGAGAACTGAGTCACTGGTTGACTGACAGTACATTTCTACACAGCATCATCCTTAGTGCATAGGCTTACTTGCTAGATTAATTTAACTATAATCTTTAATTGTATTTTACCATAATGTATTGTCTCCAATCACCTTGGTATTCATCTTCTGGTCACAACCACCATGCAATCAACCTTTTGTGCATAAAAATGGGATTTTCAACATCTATAATTATCATTCATGGCATTTGGAGGAAATTGAAAATGACATACTAAAACACAAATGAGAACAATAAATCAAACACGGTTCCCAGGGAAACTATTACCAAGAGGCTGACGGGTGTGTTTAATTACTGCCATGTTGAGGCTGGTTGAAAGAAACTTTAATACAGTTTTAAGCTTTGAACTACTCCCATAAAGCGGTTATACAATCTAGACTACTGTAATTATTTTCCTTTGACTATTACATTGAAGCTCAACTTTCTCACGATAAGACTTGACTAACAATGCCCAAGAGCTAAGCAACCTGTTAGCTAAACCAAAAGCCTATTCACAATACCGGTGAATGCATATGCAATAGGAGCATTGAGTTATTGAGGTTGATTTAGATGGCGCTACAGATGACAAACAATATGTTCCCCTTCCATGTGGCACTGAGTTTAAATTGTACTGATCAACAACATTTTCTTAGAATTAGCTTATAAAAAGTGTGAGCTCTCTTTAACCAGTAATGACGTCATTTACGATCCAAGAGGTGTGCTGCCTGTCGGAGCCCTCAGTTCGCTGAGGCGATAAATCTTTGGCTGAGGGAGAGACGTGAGGGTGAACAATTAAATGAAAGAAAAGCTTTTGATGGAAATCAGCTTCGAAATCATAATTTTTTGCATTATGGTTTTCACATCACAAACAAAGTACTAGGGTGGTGAATGTGTTAGTATCGGCTGTAAGCTAGCCAGGAAACTTGGCCTACAAAAGCTGGAAACCACCGGTATCTTCTTGCATTGTGAAGTTATTCTAGCCTGTATGGAAATTATTTTGCAACCAGTAATGAACAGTTTCAACATGCAGTGTCTCATTATTCAAATGGGTTAACTTCTGTGCAGCCTGAGTGTGGAGCTAAACATGATGCAGCCCAGACTCCCAGTAAAGGCTTGCAATGAGTGTGTGGAGCAGGAACGGGACACTGGCTGCGCTGATACAGACTTGATCCGTGAGACATTTGACAGAAGTACCAAACGTGACAAAAATGCTAGTACCGAACCATTTTTCAAGTTCTAGCATTAAAAAGGTACCGTGCAACAAGCTAATGAGTAAAAAAACACACCCACAACCAGTCAAAAGTTTTAGAACGCCTACACATTCAAGGGTTTTAATTTATTTGTACTATTTTCTACATTGTAGAATGTAGAGAGGCTGAAAGAGGGCAGCACTGAGAAGCTGAAAATATTTGGAATGGGCTCTCAGATCCTCAAAAAGTTATACAGTTGCACCACTGAGAGCATGGGGGTAGTGCGTACTGCCCAATACATCACTGGGGCCGAGCTTGCTGCCAACCAGGACCTCTATACCAGGCGCTGACAGAGGAAGGCCCTATAAATTGTTAAATACTCCAGCCACCCAAGTCATAGACTGTTCCATCAGCTACCGCATGGCAAGTGGTACAAATGCGCCAAGTCTGGAACCAACAGGACCCTGAAAAGCTTTTACCCCCAAGCTATAATACTGTTAAATAGTTAGTTAAATATACTGAAAAAAGGCCTCCCGAGTGGCGCAGTGGTCTCAGGCACTGCACCACAGTGCTAGCTGTGCCACTAGAGATCCTGGTTTGAGTCCAGGCTCCGTCGCAGCTGGCCGTGACCGGGAGACCCATGGGGCGGCGGACAATTAGCCCAGCGTCGTCCGTGTCAGCGTGTTTCCTCCGACACATTGTTGCGGCTGGCTTCCAGGTCGGAGGACGCGCGGCTCTCGACCTTTGCCTCTCGATTCCATACATGAGTTGTAGCGCTGAGACAAGTCTAACTACCAATTGGATACCACGAAATTGGGGAGAAAAGGGGCAAAACAAACACTACATTTTTTTAGAAATACGCAAAAGAAATGTTGAGTTACCGTTCATATAAGGAAGTCGGTCAATTGAAATAAATTCATTAGGCCCTAATAGAAGGATTTCACATGATTGGGAATACAAATACCTTAAAAAAAGGTAGGGGCGTGGATGAGAAAACCAGTCAGTATCTGGTGTGACCATGTATTGTTATCTGTGTATGAGGAGGAATAATAATGACAGTTTATGCCCTGCTATTGTTTTAATTTGGATTTTATTTTTGTACCCAAATATACTTTTTTTTTTTTTTTTTAAAGGATCTGCATCAGTCTTGCTGGGGTGTGGAGAACAGAGATGTACAACTTCAGCACAACATCCATGCAGCACAACATCTCCTTCGCATAAAGTTGATCATGCTGAAACATGAGGTGATGGCAGGGGACAAATGACATGACAATGGGCCTCAGGATCTCGTCACGGCATAATATGCAATTGTGTTCGTTGTCCGTAGCTTATGCCTGCCCATACCACAACCCCACCGCCACCATGGGGCAAACCGCTCGCCCACACCACACCATACACGTGGTCTGCGGTTGTGAGGCTGGTTGGACGTACTGACACATTCTCTAAAACGACATTGGAGGCAGTTTATGGTAGAGAAATTAACATAAAATTCTCTGGCAACAGCTCTGGTGGACAATTATGCAGTAAGCATGCCAATTGCACGCTTCCTCAACTTGAGACATCTGTAGCATTGTGTTTTGTGACAAAACTACAGCCTTTTGTCCCCAGCACAAGGTGCACCTGTGTAATGATCTTGCAGTTTAATCAGTTTCTTGATATGCCACACCTGTCAGGTGGATGGATCTTGGCAAAGGAGAAATGAGCAACAGAAATGCTCAGGGATGTAAACAAATTTGTGCAAAAAATTAGAGCGAAATAAGCTTTTTCTGGGATCTTTAATTTCAGCTCATGAAATATGGGACCAACACTTTACATGTTGCGTTTATATTTTTGTTCAGTGTAGCTAACCAATAGTTACCAGGACTATCTGCATTGACCCTTTTTGCACTAACTCTTGACTCATCACATACGCTGCTGCTTATTATCCATCCTGTTGCCGAGTCACTTTATCCCTTCCTATATGTACTTTCTACCTCAATTACCTCGTACTCCTGCGCATCGACTCTGTACTGGTACCCGTGTATATAGCAAAGCTATCGTTACTCATTTTGTATTTTTCAACCGTTTTTTCTCTGCATTGTTGGAAAGGGCCTGTCAGCATTTCCACTGTTAGACTACACCCGTTGTTTACGAATCATGTGACAAATAACTTTGATTTGACCAACTGAACAGCCAAACCATTGTTTAAGATTTTACCATGAACTAATTTGCACAATCATTCCTCCTCAATTATTCAAGACTAATGCAGGAAGAGTGTACAAAGAATACATGTCCCACACAGCAGAACATATGTCAATGTACAGTTCATTTTAGGCTTGATAGAAATTAGGCAATGATACATTTGAGAGATTTTGCTCATATGAACACTTTACGTTTCAATATTCTGCTCAGGAGCCCACAGATCCAGTCATCTGATCACAATTAGTGAGAAGGTTAGCATTTCTACTCCATTGCATTTTTAACAGCCAGCAGAATCTTAAAAGCTACCACTCCAAAATGGACATTTTAACAGGTCTATCAACTCAAAGCTGCATCTGTGAAGCTCAGGCACTAGCTCTTTCATCCAGTGAAAGTACCATCCTTTATTCATGATTAGAAGCTGGGCCATTTCTAAACGTAATACAAAGTTAAGACACTCCCTAATTGCTGTAGCCACAGCAATTGTACCATTCCACAGACTCCTTGCGGGGGTCCAAGGCCTGGTTAGGTGACTGGCTGTATGTGGTTTGGCCAGAAAGGCCAGGTGATTTATCCCCTCCTGGATAACCTCATGCTCAGGCCCAGTACGTCTCATTCCTTCTCAGAGATTGAATTTCAGACATATTTTCAAAATGCCCGATTTTCAATCCCTACAAAACGATCATGATCTGAAAGAATACCACTGTTTAAGCATAAAGCCAGCATTTGGCTCAGGTCTGGCTGCCTCTGAATCCTAAAGACCCCTCTGCTTTGGTCTGCTGCTGCTTGCATACCTCATTATTTTGAATAAGAATGTGGAATTCCTCACACCTGTAGAGCCCAGGAAGCGCTCACAAATGATGAGCAACACTTGACTTTGGTATTAACATGAATCACATATATAACTTCTGAATCAGATAGCTAAATTATTCACAATCCTTATATTAAAAAAAGGTCCATGAGGGTCTTAGTCAGAACCCGAGGAAAGGCAGACGTCACTGATTAAATGTACTTTTTTTTCTCTTCTGGAACAAGAGATGTGATCTGCAAGAGTTCCATTTCCATCCAAGTATCTTGCTCAATCTCCAATTCTCCACAACTCAAAGACACAACTCAAATAGACACACTAAAGAAAGTATAGAATGGCACAGCAGATGAGTACTAAACTGCATGGAAGAAAAAAAAAAAATATATATATATATATATATCCCCCACTAAGTGACCATTAAGAGTTTAGGTTTAGTTCACAAAGGCGGGGACAGTAGTCACAGGGATGCCGATTAGCTTACACAGCAGCCTCACAAGTGGCACGGTGTTGCACAGTGCAATTTTCAAAAGCAGTGCTGAAGTGATGTTCATGCATGGTAATTCAGCTCTCAAGTTTGACAGCTAATAAAAGAGAGCAGTCTTAATTAAATCAGTAACAACCTCTGTTCATCCCTCTGCTCCCGTCTCCTCTGGGCAAAGACAGAAAATTCTAACAGAGCCCTCGTCTCTAGGGACAGCCACTATGGGCTTCGTATATATATTTTTTAACCCCCTTTATCTCCCCAATTTTGATCTTGTCTCATTGCTGCAACTCCCCAATGGGCTCGGGAGGTGAAAGTCAAGTCATGAGTCTTCCGAAACATGACCCGCCAAAACACACTTCTTAACACCTGCCAGCCGCATCAAGCTCACATGGGGACATTCTACTGTACGCAATTGATAGACTAAGTTATAAAGAAACTTGATTATGCATTTCAAGAAACATGGACATAACAAGTAGTTTGCATACATTTCCATTTGGAGCAATAAGTTTGCTTCATTGTGATGAGTTTAGGACCTTTGGGGATGGTATAATATCTTTGGCAAAATTGGAAGATAGCTCTACCTGCTGTATCGGCTCTGGGTTGTTTGTGGTATAAGATGTTTGGCAATACACTTCAAATACTTCATTCTGATCCAGACCTATAATATTGGGCTCTGGAGGAGAAGTCAGGCATTACAGTGAGCAGAAAATAAAAAAAGGCTAACAGGCATACGAGATGGCTTTAGCCTGCGATTAGCGAGTATTCACATTCTCATCTCAGTGCGCTCTATACTGCGGCTCAGCTCTGCCTTCTCTTTATCTGCAGCCAAGTACCAAAGCAGAGCCTTAAAAGAAAGTGAGTGCAGAGCTATACAGGCTCAAACACTGGAAGGAAACCACAGGGATGGAAAGGGTAAAATGCATGCTTCTCACACAACCACTGAAATGGACCAAATCAATTCCTGCAGCAGTGAGCAGCGAGCCGAAACCGGAACGCTTCAGTCCTCCGACTTAAAAGGCGATTCTTCGGAAGATTGCGCCATTTGTGTCGAGACTTGGCATCTAGAGGGCACTTGAGTCAGTGGTCATGGGCAGCACAGACAAGCAGACAAAGCAGTTAAAACACACAGAGACAGCTTGTTACTATCTACTGTTAACCGCCTGTTATTCTGATGTAACTAGGGTTTCCTCCAGTATTGTCATCCTAAGGGGGTTATTCTCCATCACCGACCTTTGAATTAAATGCAGCTAACAGCTAACCAAAAGAATATAAGCTAGTGGTCTTGCATAGGCTGAGAGAGGAAAAGACTGCAAAAAATAAAATGTCAGAGACTAGGGCTGTGGCAATCCCAAAATGTAAAATGGTGATTGTCAAGCAAATAAACGTCGGTCTCACAGTAATTGACGGTTAATTAACAATTAGCATCTCCTGGCTGCCACACAGTCTACATGCCACTGATGCAGACCATTGGAAGTCGAATAAATCCATGTAATATAGCCTACACCTTCACAATAAATCCATTATTTATTGAAGACAATTTTAGACTTATATTTTAGAAGAACAGAATAGCATACTCTGTTGTCCTTATGTTAATTCCTGATCTGGCTATGCCATATGGCTGTTGGCTACACTAGTTCATTTAGCAGACAAGATTCACTTAGAATTCTGTGGCATTAATCTATAGAAGGAAACAATTGAACAAAGCTGAATAAAATAAAGGATATTTTCTCCGAACAATTAGACGGCTATTCTGTATTGAGCAGTTAACAAAGAAATAGGTACTCGTATTTGCTTAATTTAGAGTTATTAATGGAACCTAGATGTTCTAAAAATGTTGGGCTATATGTTAGGATTTTTAATACATTCTAAGGCTGCATGATGCAACTAATGATGATTTGAAAAAAGTCACTTGAAAGACATGAGCTCAGCTTAGTTTTTTTGCACAGGCTGTACACACTTCTTCAGTCTCTCATTCACAATTGGAGAAGCACTTGTTAATGACTCAAATTTCCCGGCGGCATCCCCTTTGTGGCCTTAACGCACCCTAAAAAAAAATCCATGCCTGCTCCGAAGCACCTCTCATCTCACTCACATGGCTCTCATCACGTGATCGGGTCTCTCTCACAGGTTACAAGTGAAGACAGACATCGGGGATGCAACTAAATCGCATCCTTATGCAATTCCGAGGTGCAAATTGAAGATGCCTACATTCTTCAATTACTTTAAGGGCTCCCGAGTGGCTCAGCAGTCTAAAACACTGCATCTCAGTAGAGGCATCACTACAGACCCTGGTTTGATTCCAGGCTGTATTACAACCAGCCGTGATTTGGAGTCCCATAGGGCGGCGCACAATTGGCCCAGTGTCGTCCGGGTTGGGGTTTGGCTGTCATTGTAAATAAGAATTTGTTCTTAACTGATTTGCCTAGTTAAATAAAAGGTTAAAAAAATAAAAAAATAAAAAATGGAAGAACCTGTCCACATTTACTTTTCGTCAGCCAACAAGATGAGAAGGCCTAACGAACAGCAAAAGCCTATGTCAAGCTACTGTCCCCATAGTACAAAAGTTTACCTATTCTATGCGAGAAATAAATATACCAAACAGTCTGGGACAGTTGTGGGATGCGATAGATCCCAAATGAATATAACCACTAGCATCAAACATTTTTATGCAATGAGGGTGACGCAACAGTTCAGAAAGTTTAGCTTAAAATGGCAAACTATTAGGCTATATATATATATATTCACATAAGCGCAGCAATGCGCACATGGCAGTAGGTTATAAGCACAAATGTTCCATTAGCGGAAAAACACCATTATCAAAAGTGACCGCAAATGTAATAATGCATGTAATGCTTTTACTATAAAAAGGTGTATTTAAAGGTGAATATTATCTTCCCAAACTTGAAACACACAGCATTGTTTATTGCCTATGGCTGGGCATCATTCACAGTGACAAGCTAATATTGTCACCCAAATCATTCTTGATTTAATCTGGTCTTTACATATACTAAATAATATACAGTATCAGTCAAAAGTTTGGACACACCTACTCATTCAAGGGTTTTTCTTTTTTTTACAATTTTCTACATTGTAGAATAATAGTGAAGACATCAAATCTATGAAATAACACATACGGAATCACGTAGTAACCAAAAAAAGTGTTTGCCTTGATGACAGGTGGCAACTTCGAAGAATCTCAAATATATTTTGATTTGTTTAACACTTTTTTGGTTACTACATGATTACATGTGTGTTATTTCATAGTTTTGATGTCTTCACTATTATTCTACAATGTATAAAATAGTCCAAATAAAGAAAAACCCTTGAATAAGTAGGTGGGTCCAAATTTGACTGGTACTGTACAGTATGTGTGAAATTAGTTTTGATTTAGACTGGACCAGAGGACGCTTCTCCTGTGGTTAATATTCATGCCAGCCATGTATGCTATACTCCTGTTGTACAGAGAAGCAATGTGCTTAATATTTGCTTAATATTAGGAAAGTAGAAAAATAAATATAGTAGGCCTCCTTTTATATCTGTTTTCTCACGCAAATTGTATAGCCTATAGAAATGATGAGCAACATGAGCTCATGGGCTCTGATGAAGTGTTTGAATAGATTTACAATTACATTGATGTCAGAGTGATTAGAGGGACAATAGAGTGCTGACTATCAGGCAGTTAGCAAGTTTGGTAGGCTACTAATGACCATCAGAAGCAGCAAAGCTTGGAGAAGCCTAATTACCCTGACTAAGTGGTCACGTGAAATTTGACTGCCATCATGACTCGTGACCTCCGTTGTGGCGGTAAGACAAAATATATATACTTTAGTCAGTTTTTAGACCTCATCATAGCACTGAGACAGCACTCTTGAAGGTGGTAAATGACATCAGACCAAGGCTCTGCATCTGTCCTCGTGCACCTAGACCTTAGTGCTGCTTTTGAAACCACCGATCACCACATTCTTTTGGAGAGATTAGAAACTCTAATTGGGTCTACATGGACAAGTTCTTGCCTGGTTTAGGTCTTAATTTTCGGAACGATACAAGTTTGTCTCCGAGTATGACAAATCAATTGTACGTTTCTGACAAATCAATTGTAAGTTTTGCAGTTCCTCAAGGTCCCATTTTAGGACCACTATTGTTTTAACTATATATTCTACCTCTTGGTGATGACCAAGTGTGTTTCCGAATGACAACTTGTACTGCTATGCGGACGACACACAGCTGTACATTTCGATGAAACATGGTGAAGCCCCAAAATTGCCTACCCTGGAAGCCTGTGCTTCAGACATAAGGAAGTGGATGGCAGCAAATGTTTTACTAATAAACTCAGACAAAACAGAGATGCTAGTTCTAGATCCCAAAAAACAAAAGGATCTGCTGTTGGATCTGACAATTAATCTGATTGGTTGTACCAACCTTGGCGTTACTCTGGACCCTGATCTCTCTTTTGACAAACATATCAAGACTGTTTCAAGGACAGCTTTTATCCCCCCATCATCGTAACTTGGCAAAAAGCAGAACAACTTTTGATGCAGAAAGGCTATTCCATGCTTTTGTCACTAGATTAGCCTACTGCAACTCTACTCTCTGGCTACCCGGATAAAACACTAAATAAACTTCAGTTAGTGCTAAACACATCTGCTAGAATCCTGACTAGAACCCAAAAAATGCATCATATTACTCCTGTGCTAGCCTCTACATTGGCATCCTGGTAAGGCTAGGGCTTTTTAAGGTTTTACTGCTAACCTACAAAGCATTACATGGGCTTGATCCTACCTCTCTCCCCAATTTGTACATACTGCTGTACATACCTACACGTACGCTACGGTCACAAGACGCAGGCCTCATTGTCACTAGAATTTCTAAGCAAATAGCTGGAGGCAGGGCTTTCTCCTATAGAGCAAAATTTTTCTGGAATGATCTGCCTATCCATGTGAGAGACGCAGATGCAGTCTTGACCTTTAAGTCTTTATTGAAGACTCATCTCTTCAGTAGGTCCTATGATTGAGTGTCGTCTGGCCCAGTGGTGCGAAGGTGAATGTCAAGGCACTGGAGCGACAAACCTCCCTGGCCGGCTCCCCCTTCTCCACTGGAATTCCCTGCCTCTGACTATTATGGGGGCTGACTCACTGGCTTACTCGTGCTCTTCCATGCCATTCCTAGGTGGGGTGCCTCACTTGAGTGGGTTGTGTCACAGACGTGATTTTCCTGTCCAGTTTTGCACCTCCTCGGGCTCGTACGGTGGAGGATATCTTCGTGGGCTATACTCAGCCTCGTCTTAGGGTAGTAAGTTGGTGATCTGTTGATATCCCTCTAGTGGTGTGGGGGCTGTGCTTTCGCAAAGTGGGTTGGGTTATATCCTGCCTGGTTGGCCCTGTCCGGGGTAATGTCGGACGGGGCCACAGTGTCTCCCAACCCCTCCCGTCTCAGCCTCCAGTATCTATGCTGCAATAGTGTATGTGCCGAGTGGCTAGGGTCAGTCGGTTATGCCTGGTGTAATTCTCATGTATTATCTGGTGTCCTGTGTGAATTTAAGTATGCTCCCTCTAATTCTCTCTCTCCCTCCCCTCCTGGAGGACCTGAGCCCTAGGATCATGATTCAGGACTACTGGGCCTGATGACTCCTGGCTGTCCCCAGTCCACCTGATCGTGCTGCTGCTCCAGTTTCAACTGTTCTGCCTGCGGCTAGGAAACCCTGACCTGTTATCTTGTCCTGGACCTCCCGTTTCCGACTTGCTCTCTACGGCACCTGCTGTCTCGACCTCTGAATGCTCGGCTATGAAAAGCCAACTGAGGTACTGAGATGTTGCACCCTCTACAACCACTGAATATTATTATTTGACGCTGCTGGTCATCTATGAACGTTTACACTTGTTCAATCTGGCCTTAAACGGCCATGTATTCTTATAATCTTCACCCGGCACAGCCAGAACAGGACTGGCCACCCCTCAGAGCCTGGTTCCTCTAGGTTTCTTCCTAGGTTCCTGCCTTCCGAGCTACTGTGCTTCTACATATGCATTGCTTGCTGTTTGGGGTTTTAGGCTGGGCTTCTGTATAGCACTTTTTGACATCTGCTGATGTAAAAAAAGGCTTTATAAATAAACGTGATTGATAATACAGTCATCGCAACAGCTCTATCCTAGACACCAGCTCCGGCCTGGTGTGCAATCCATCACCAGCCCGAAGTGCCCTGCCATTACGATGGAAATAATATAAATAGTACATAAATGTCAAAGTAAAAAAATGTTTCTATAATTAATAAAAAGCTCCCTCATCATTGCATGTGAGGGCCAACAGTGAGACCATGATATAAAAGGTTGGAGAAAAATACATACGTTATAAAATGGGCATTTAAGTATAGCCTAATACCATGTCTGTCACTCAATCGCTCAACACAGTATCAACATTTGGGGCGGCAGGGTAGCCTAGTGGTTAGAGCGTTGGACTAGTAATCGAAAGGTTGCCAGTTCGAATCCCCGAGCTGACAAGGGCTACAAATCTGTCATTCAGCCCCTGAACAAGACCCACTCTTCTTAGGCCGTCAATGAAAATAAGAATTTCTTCTTAACTGACCTGCCTAGTTAAGTAAAAATACCAGTCTTTCCAGATGTTAAACATACTATACAAAGAGTGGTATCCTATGAATTAGAAATAACCACAAAAAATAAACAAAGGCTATCAGAGCCTGGTGAACATGCTAGTCTGTAAAGAGAGAGGGGGGGAAAAAAACTCATAGCATGGAAGAGTCCATATTTATTTACAGGGCAATTACAGCAGCAGCAGCAGCCAGCCCAGAGCAACCCTTCTGCTGGAATGCAGTGGGGGAGAAAAGGAGAAGGCTGTATCACTTTTTAGAAAGGCAGTGGAGGGAAGCTGATCTACCTGAGCAATGTCATCCAAAGCCCCAGGACATGATAGTGACTCCCATCCAGGCGTAAACTCATGTTTCTCTTTCATTACCTGACACTGAAAGAGCAAACAAACACTGCCTACCTGCACTGGCTCATGCCATTTATCAGAAAATAGGCACACAGCACCATTTTATAACTACACAGCACACACAAACACACCTGCTTTAAGCCCAATTAGGCTTACAGTATGTTGAGTATTCTACTTTTCTCCCACTCTTTCCCTCTTCCACTGTCTTGTCCTTTCTAGTGCCTCTCTTAAGTCTTTAGTGGAAACAGGAACTTCACAGTGGCTGCTCTAAGTAAGGACAGTATTTTGATCAAGACATTCAACAGATGTTACAACAGCTGTTACAACAAATTTTTATTTGTTTTAGAATTAGAGGAGTAACATTAGGCAGTCTAGCCTATAGCTCAGTGTTTTAGGAGAGAGAGCCAGACGAAGCAGCACCTTATTTCATTAAAATAAAATATATATATATTTATATATGCAGCAGACCACACCTGTCATATGTGTCCCGTTTCAGGAAACTAGGTGTACGTCGCGATTCACTACTCAAACATGTGAACTTACATGTACCTTAATAACAAACTTGTATGCCATCTGTAAATATGAATAAAATTGTTAAATTACGAGCCTAGTTGGTTAAGCCACAGAAAAGTGGGCAACCTTCCCCCTGCCCATGTTTGGCTGAGATGTGGGCTAGACATGCCAAGAGATTAGTTTGGATTGGTCTGCCATATAGCACGCTTCTGTCTATTTGAACTGGTCAGTATGTGTAGGGTAATCCTGTCTAACGCAGCTTTTTTTAATTTTATGTATTGCGTATTAACTTAAGACTCCAGTATGCAAGTAGCCATATCAATAGAACGTCACTGCAACAACTGTTTCAGAGCACTCTCGTCTGAGTGTACCATAGCGCAGAGTAATGGATTTACGAACGCTCAACACTGGATGAATATGGCCGGTGTCAGTAAACATCGGCATAAAAGTGTAAATAAATTGTTGCCAGGAGCACAGTTAGTCACCAACACTCTGGGTAACATGAAAACAGCTTTTCCAGCTCTGCTAGGGTGAGTAAAATGGTCAGACTTTGGGTGGGTGCTATAGCTTCAGATAATTCTTATGGAATTGCACACGGTCAGTATGAACCAGAGTGACTTCAAACAACGGGTCAAACAGAACGGAAAAGACAGGACGTCTTATTTAATGAAAGAGGTTCGAGTCTGATGTGAAGCATTCATCCATGTTTATGGGTAAGAGTCAAGCTACAGTTTCAGATATGCGTTTCTAATTTTGTCAGAAAGTTGTTTTCATTGCAAGTTAAAGCTTACTGTTAGCTAGCTAGCTGATGTTAGATGGCTGGCTAGCTAACATTACATTTATGATCGGTGTGTAGTAATGTACTCAGAATGCCATTTCGACATTGCTAGTTATAGCCTAATGTTAGCTAGCTAACATTGAACCTATTTGGTTAACTTTAGCTAGCTCTGACAATCGGTTTGTATCACTAGTACTTTATGGATTAGGATTATAGTTCATTGTTTAGCTTGCATGTCTAAACAAGACTCCACTTCGCCAGATGATTACATGACCCATCAAGTTAGTCAGGTGTGTCTGAAGGTGATTACGGCTATCTATTGTATAATAATGCCAAAATATTTGAATCTGGAATTTGTCTTTCAGCATCAGTAGAACACGCCTGACTCTCCTCCACCAGTCATACAAGGAGAATGGCCTAATGCCTCCCATCAAAAAGAGATCTGGCCCAAGCAAGCACAGGTTACACCTAAAGCGTGAGGACTTGCAGCGAGTGGTGAACTTCATCAACAGCTACGCAGAGGATAATGCAAAAGTATTACCAGGAAGCCACCCAGGACACTTTGGTGGAAAGCTGCTGCCATCCCATGTGATAAAAGCAGCAGGGTGGCTTCTCTACAAGGAATCGATAACATTTGGTATGTAAACCATAAACACATTTTGATTATTTAATTGACTGCAAACAGGATTGGCACTACTTTGATTGGAACATACAGAAATAATGTGAGATCAGAGGTATGTGTAGTTGGGTTGTGCGTTATCATTTTAACATCCAGTTTCAAAGATTGTTTCTGTATGCAGTGCTGCTGCTCTGCACATTTGTAGGTAAATAAAACTTACCTGATAATGACGCATTAAAAAATATTACATTTTACGTTACATTTTCTTTACATTAACTTATCTTAATGTTTTTTATTTTATACTGCTCAATAAAACTTCAACTAGGCGTTGGGCCAGTAAGGGTGGCTGGTTCAAATCCCAAAGCCAGCTAGGAGAAATCTCTGTCGATTTTCCCTTGAGCAAAGCACTTAACCATAGTTGCTCTGGATAAGAGCATCTGCTAAAATCTTACTTAACAAATAATATTTATATATTATTTTCTCTCCCCAAATAAGCTTTGTTGTACAATGCACTTCAAAGAGTCAGCAATAATCTGTTGAATTCAGGGCTTGTGAAATTATACTTTAGATAAAAGGTTTAGAAACTGTGACTAGACCAAAAAGAAAACATGAAAACAAGCTGTGCACGGAAAATATATATATTTTTATATCACATACAACAGGTGTAGGTAGACCTTACCATGAAATGCTTATGAGCCCTTACCCAACAATGTAGAGTTTTACAATAGAAACATGTACTAAATAAATGAAAAACAGTAACACAATAAAGTTACAATAACAAGGCTATATAAAAGGGGTACCGAGTCAACGTGCATGGGTACGGGTTAGTCAAGGTAATTGAGGCAATATGTACATATAGGTAGGGGGAAAGTGACGATGCATAGCTAATAAAGAGAGTAACAGCAGCGTGTGTGAAGTGTGTGAAGAAATGTGAATGCGTGTGTGTTTTGGAGTGTCAGTGTAGTATGTGTGAATCTGTGGTTAGGCTAGTGAGCGTACATCGAGCCTGTGCAAGAGAGTCAGTGCACTACCCTCTGTAGCACCTTGAGGGTCGGATGCCAAGCAGTTGCCATACCAAGAAGTAATGCAACCAGTGAAGACGCTCTCGATGGTGCAGTTGTAGAACATTTTGAGGATCTGAGGTCCCATGCCAAATCTTTCCAGACTCCTGAGAGAGAAGTCGTTTTCGTGCCCTTTTCATGACTGCGTTGGTGTGTTTGGACCATGATAGGTCCTTAGTGATGTGGACACCAAGGAGCTTGAAGCCCTTGACCCGCTCCACTACAGCCCTGTCGATGAGAATGTGGGCGTGTTCGCCCCCCCCCCCGTTTCCAATAGTCCACGATCAGCTCCTTTGTCTTGCTCACATTGAGAGGTTGTTGTCGTCCTGGCACCACACTGCCAGGTCTCTGACCTCCTCCCTATAGGCTGTCTAATCGTCATCAGTGATCAAACCTACCACCGTCATGTCTTCAGCAAACTTAATGATGGCGTTGGAGTCGTGCATGGCCACGCAGTCATGGGTGAAGAGGGAATACAGGAGGGGACTAAGCACACACCCCTAAGGAGCCATGTTGAGGATCAGTGTGGCGGGTGTGTTGTTGCCTACCCTCACCACCTGGGTGGCGGCCCGTCAGGAAGTCCAGGATCCAGTTGCAGAGGGACGTGTTCAGTTCCAGGGTCCTTAGCTTAGTGATGAGCTTGGAGGGCACCATGGTGTCCCAACGCTGAGCTGTAGTCAATTAACAGAATTCTCACGTAGGCGTTCCTTTTGTACAGGTGGGAAAGGGCAGTGTGGAGTGCAATAGAGATTGCCTCCTCCGTGGATCTGTCTCTCTGTGCTCTTGAAGCTCTTGCTTGCAAGTTAGCCATTCTCAGCTGTTAGAGGTTTCTTACTGGCGGTAACCCAGACAAGGCAAAATACAACATTGTCAGACAGCTTGCTGTGCCTGCCAAACCCCTGCTGGTACACACCATGTTCGTTTGGTTATTTAGTTATATATGTAGGCCTATAAACAGAGCTTCCAAAATGAGCTTATTCATATTATCAGGGAATGCAAATGTGTTTCTGCTTTGATTGTTTTCATCCATCTCAAAATTAAAATGAAACACCCTGAAGCCGCTACAAAAAATGTTGTAACATTCATTACTGATGTTGAATGGGTTTTACTCTGTTTTGGGTTTCCAAGAGGACAGGGCTTGGACCTGGTGCATCTTAGTAGGAGAGGATTTAAGGAATTTAGGTGATGGCCTCAAACGACATGAAAGCCCCTGCTCTTCCAAATAAACACAGAATTCCACAAACCCGACAGAAACTTAAATCCTCCGTCCTGGACTCACAGACGCTGCAGGGGGCAAACTGGTGGAAAAGCAGACAACGACAGCTACAGGCTCCCTCTCTCCCTCTCTAGCTGAAACTCTCCCACGGTACCATCGGAATGGTGCTCTGTTGAGGCATGCCAGTCCACACTCCTGATACAAAGCCGCCTGTGCAGTACACGATTGAGCTCCTTTCATCAGTAGTCCAATATCACAGGCAACCCCCAGGAGGCATCTAGTCTTTACCGCCACTTCATATAAAAACTAGGGGTCTGAAAATCCCTTAGAGGTCACCAAGAATATTGGACATGGACACTTTTAATCCAGAGCAGATTGCTAAGGCAGTTCCATTTATTTTCGTACTCTGGAGTTAGACCTAGGGCTGTGACGATCATGGAACTTTGGATGCCAGTTAAAAACATTCCATTGCAACAGCCACACCAGTTAACATCAAGCAAATGAACATTCGATATTACCCTGAAAATGACTGAATCACAATACCAGTCAGACATTGCGAGCAGCGTACCCATGAGTTTGACTGTTAAAGGGCCAGGGTTAGAGGTTCCAAGCCTGTTCTATTAATTCTATTTCTATGTGTGCTGCTGCGGGGAGGCGGGGGGTGCCTAGGCAACTGAAAACTAGTTTGCTGCAAGACCTTGCAAGGAGCAACGAAGTTTCATAACGTTGTTAACAGTCCATATTACCACAGAAACAAACAGACGCAAAAATGCCCGGCCGATTCGCTCCACACACAATTAATTTATATTATTTTACTGTTACAATGGATTTCATCCATAACCGACAGTTGCGAGGAAATTGTGCCAGCCCTAGTCAGACCCACTCCTCTGCCCGTCACAAGGCACTGACAAAACGTCTCGCTCTCACACACACACACACACACACACACACACACACACACACACACACACACACACAAAATACCAACCAAGCGAGTGAACACAGAACAGTATAAAATTCTCGATAAATCATAAAGGGTAAAACAGTTGCCAATTGGCCTACAAAAGCCTGATAAAAACAACATCCTCTGATTGCGGGATTTTTTTTTTTTTCATTTCAAGGCAGGCTCAAGAAAAACAAACACGCAGAGTCTCATTAAAAAGTTAATGTTGGCCATCTCTTCCTCTACATTCTCTGGAGCATTAGCTGTGTACATAATGAAAAGACCAGGTTGCACAGACAAAGTGCTCCCAAACACTCTAGGGAGCTGGAAATTGTTAAAGCCACATGTGTGGCAGGGAGAACAAATAATATTCATATAATATTGAGCTATAAATGACTCAGTCATGTTCAGCTATGAAGATGTCTGAATAAAGCTTGCGGAGGCTACAGTGCCTGGCAGGACACAGGACCATAGTAGAGGAAGAGATGGACTGAAGACTGCACGAGAGAGAGAGGAGTGCCTGTAAATTATTTTTCATTTTCTCTATGTAAGGCCAACAACTGCTGCAGGCGAGGAGAATGAAGTATAGGGTATTCACTATGGAAATGAAGATTACCTGGAGATTCCCTGTGTGCGTGTCAGTGTACAAAACCCATTGCTATACACTTGGGTGAGTGGTAATCACTTTACATTTATTTTAGAATGACTGACCTGTCTTACTGCACTGGATCCATGAGAGGTCAGGTGGCTGTTTCAGCCCTAGTGAGTCACTGGGCATTACAACTGCACCAGAGTCTACACATTGTGGGTGAACTAAATCATCTCCCTGGCTTTTTCTATGGCGCTCTCTCATTGGCTATTGCTGATCACCGTTCTCAAACCTTGTCATTGCACATCTCACACAACAGAAGCATCACAGATTGTGTGCCGATAAAATCAAACATGCTTGAAAATATCGGGACATCTAGGAGGGCTCCAAGACGGGATCAGGGCTGGGCAGTATACTGTATTTGACTACACACACATACAGGTATTCATGCACCGAATAGTTTGGGTTTTACTTTACCTTCTAAAACGGTATTTGAATGTTTGGTTTATTACATGTGATATGCCGTGTGTAATGTCCATTTTTTAAGTTTACACGCTCTCCTCTCTCTTTCTCTTTATCTCCCTGCCGCTTTCCACACAGATCTAGCCCCGCCCCTGTCACTCAAGGAGCGCATTTGTTGTTTCTTGACCATGACACACTCACGTCTGCATGGTCAATGCAGCACATGCCAACAATGTTGATGACAATGTCGTTTCCACTTTGCTTCTTAATATTGAACCTGGACTAAAGCATTGAAGGTTGAAGTGCTGTTCCATTTCACTTTGGCCATTGTTGTGGGCCTGCCTCAACTAGGCTATTTCATGTGGGGGTGGGGTGGAGTGGCACACACACGCATCTCGGCCATGCTCCCTCTAATCCACAATATGTTGAGTGAGTGGAGGAAGCATGGTCGCTGTGTTGAGATGTGTGGGTTTTATTGTTACATTCTACTCCATTACATTTATATATATACACATATAGCTCAAAAAATAAAGGGAACACTTAAACACCACAATGTAACTCCGAGTCAATCACACTTCTGTGAAATCAAACTGTCCACTTAGGAAGCAACACTGATTGACAATAAATTTCACATGCTGTTGTGCAAATGGAATAGACAACAGGTGGAAATTATAGGCAATTAGCAAGACACCCCCAATAAAGGAGTGGTTCTGCAGGTGGTGACCACAGACCACTTCTCAGTTCCTATGCTTCCTGGCTGATGTTTTGGTCACTTTTGAATGCTGGCGGTGCTTTCACTCTAGTGGTAGCTTGAGACGGAGTCTACAACCCACACAAGGTGGCTCAGGTAGTGCAGCTCATCCAGGATGGCACATCAATGCGAGCTGTGGCAAGAAGGTTTGCTGTGTCTGTCAGCGTAGTGTCCAGAGCATGGAGGCACTACCAGGAGACAGGAGGAGGCCGTAGGAGGGCAACAACCCAGCAGCAGGACCGCTACCTCTGCCTTTGTGCAAGGAGGAGCACTGCCAGAGCCCTGCAAAATGACCTCCAGCAGGCCACAAATGTGCATGGTGTCTGCTCAAACGGTCAGAAACAGACTCCATGAGGGTGGTATGAGGGCCCGACGTCCACAGGTGGGGGTTGTGCTTACAGTCCAACACCGTGCAGGACGTTTGGCATTTGCCAGAGAACACCCAGATTGGCAAATTCGCCACTGGCGCCCTGTGCTCTTCACAGATGAAAGCAAGTTCACACTGAGAACATGTGACAGACGTGACAGTCTGGAGACGCAGTGGAGAACATTCTGCTGCCTGCAACATCCTCCAGCATGACCGGTTTGGCGGTGGGTCAGTCATGGTGTGGGGTGGCATTTCTTTGGGGGGGCCCCGCACAGCCCTCCATGTGCTCGCCAGAGGTAGCCTGACTGCCATTAGGTAGGATCCTCAGACCCCTTGTGAGGCCATATGCTGGTGCGGTTGGCCCTGGGTTCCTCCTAATGCAAGACAATGCTAGACCTCATGTGGCTGGAGTGTGTCAGCAGTTGCTGCAAGAGGAAGGCATTGATGCTATGGACTGGCTCGCCCATTCCCCAGACCTGAATCCAATTGAGCACATCTGGGACATCATGTCTCGCTCCATCCACCAACGCCACATTGCACCACAGACTGTCCAGGAGTTGGCGGATGCTTTAGTCCAGGTCTGGGAGGAGATCCCTCAGGAGACCATCCGCCACCTCATCAGGAGCATGGCCAAGCGTTGTAGGGAGGTCATACAGGCACGTGGAGGCCACACACACACACACACACACACTACTGAGCCTCATTTTGACTTGTTTTAAGGACATTGCATCAAATTTGGATCAGCCTGTAGTGTAAACTTCCACTTTAATTTTGAGTGAGACTCCAAATCCAGACCTCCATGGGTTAATAAATTTGATTTCCATTGATCATTTTTGTGTGATTTTGTTGTCAGCACATTCAACTACGTAAAGAAAGAAAAATAGTAATTATATATACATATACATATACATATACATATACATACATATACATATACATACATATACATTTTTTTTTTTTACCATTTTCTACATTTTATAATAATAGTGACGACATCAAAACTATGACATAACACATGGAATCATGTAGTAACCACAAAAGTGTTAACATGACGGTCTTCATCCATAACCCATCGGTTACACAGTAATTGTACCAGTCCTAGCTGCCAATACTGCAGTATCAGCCTGGCCACACAGGCAGTCATTTAAGGAGGATCTCAGGATGCCGGCAGCTGGTAGCAGTAGCAGGCAGACAGGCACAGAGAGGTACACTGTTCGCCTAGCTAGCTAAAGCCTGCTTAGGTGACTGTGTGCTGAGGATTAAGGCTTCCCAGTCTCTGACTCACTGAGACACAGCCAGCCAGGAACAACTCAAGGGAAGGCAAGGGGTATGGAGAAGTGGGGCATTTTGAATGGTTGTGGTTGTAGGTCATTGTAAAAATACTGCAGTAGGGCGACAATCCGTTTCAAATACACTCAAAATGTTTAAAACATCTAGATAAATCATTCAGTTTGAAATACTGGATTTATCAGGTAATCAACAGATTGAGACAGTGTGTGTTTGCCTTATTCAGTTCAGTTTTTCCCCAACATAAAATAGTTATTCCAGGTTTACACTAATAGAAAAACAATGCTTTAACCACACCAGGAGACCCCACTGAAGTGATGACCTTTCACTGACATTTCAACAGGTTCTAAATGGGGAACAAGTAACTTTAACTTTTAATAATGCCTGAGAAGCATTTAAGATGTGAATGAGGAAGGGAGAGGTGATCACAGAGCAATAATGAGCCTGGAGAAAACAAATCACTGGATAGTAAGAGGATGGACAAACAACTAGGCTCGAGACTTCTAAAACCATTCTTTGGTGATGTTAAGTTCCAGATTCAATCACTTACAGCAGGTATTTCCATTTATATTTTCCAACGGGGCTATACATTTGGGTGAGGTTTTTCTCTCGCCTGAGTAGCCTCGTTTCACTGCCAAAAATAAAATTAAACCATCTAGTGTTCAGCGAAAAATAACAACACTGTCAAATACAGGTAGCCTAGTCAAATAATTAAACATCCAATCACATTAACCGTTACTCTCTCGCGGGAATTCCACTAACGGTCTGTATGTAGCCAAATGAAGCTGCTACTCATGTTGGTATCTGTACTGATGACGCAAAAGGTATGAGACAGAGTTGTAATGCACGTGCAAGCAGTTGCACCCGACACCACGTGGGTACACTGCAGCATCCGCCGAGAGGCTCTTGCTGCCAAAGGAATGCCTAACAGCTTGAAAGACGTTTTGGACACTACGGTGAAAATGGTTCACTTTGTTAAAGCAAGGTCCCTGAAGTCTTGTGTATTTTCTGCACTATGCAATGATATGGGCATTGACCATGTAACGCTTTAACAACACACAAAAGTGCACTGGTTATCAAGGGGCAAAGTATTGACACGTTTTTTTTAAATTGAGAGATGAGCTTAAAGTTCTCTTTAATGACCATAATTTCCACTTGTCTGACCGCTTGCATGATGACGGGTTTATCACACGACTGGCCTATCTGGGTGATGTTTTTTCTCGCCTGAATGATCGGAATCTAGGATTACAGGGACTCTCCGCAACCACATTCAATGTGTGGGACAAAATAGAGGCTAAGAAGTTGGAGCTCTTCTCGGTCTGCATGAACAAGGACAACACACAGGTCTTTCCATCTTTTTGTATGATTTTGTGTGTGCAAATGAACAAGCTTACGGACAATGTCAAATGTGATATAGAGCGAAGCACCTGAGAGAGTTGGTGCGCAATTACGCAGGTACTTTCCCAAAATGGATGACAAAATACTGAATTCGTTATCCCTTTCATGCCCTGCCTCCAGTCCACTTACTGATATCTGAACAAGAGAGCCTCATCGAAATTGCAACAAGCGGTCCTGTGAAAATGTAATTTAAAAGCAGAAGCCACTGCCAGATTTCTGGATTGGGCTGCGTTCAGAGTATCCTGCCTTAGCAAATTGCGCTGTTAAGACACTGATGCCCTTTGCACCCACGTACCTACGTGAGAGTGGTTTCTATGCCCTCACTAGCATGAAAACTAAATACAGGCACAGACTGTGTGTGGAAAATTATTTAAGACTGAGACTCTCTCCAATACAACCCAACATTGCAGAGTTATGTGCATCCTTTGAAGCACACACTTCTCATTAACCTGTGGTGAGTTATTTGTTCATCGAAAATTGTGATTAAGGTTTTATACGAAAGATGGTTAAATAAAGAGCAAAATTATTATTATTTGTGCCCTGGTTCTATAAGAGCTCTTTGTCACTTCCCACAAGCCGGGTTGTGACAAAAACTCACTCATTCTTATGTTTAATAAATGTATTGTATAGTCTGTGTGTGTGTGTGTGTGTGTGTGTGTGTGTGTGTGGGGGGGGGGCAAGCTTACAATGATGACAAAAAACAACATCTCAGAGTGCGTTGACCCTGGTGCTGGAGGGGGTAGGCAACTGGAGGTTGAATGTTTGAAGGGGTACGGGACTAAAGTTGAAGTCGGAAGTTTACATGCACCTTAGCGAAATACATTTAAACTCAGTTTTTCACAATTCCTGACATTTAATCCTAGTAAAAATTCCCTATCTTATGTCAGTTAGGATCACCACTTTATTTTAAGAATGTGAAATGTCAGAATAATAGTAAAGTGATATATTTCAGCTTTTATTTCTTTCGTCAAATTCCCAGTGGGTCAGAAGTTCATACACTCAATTAGTATTTGGTAGCGTTGCCTTTAAATTGTTTAACTTGGGTCAAACGTTTCAGGTAGCCTTCCACAATAAATTGGGTACATTTTGGCCAATTCCTGCTGACAGAGCTGGTGTAACTGAGTCAGGTTTGTAGGCCTCCTTGCTCGCACACACTTTTTCAGTTCTGCCCACAAATTTTGTATGTTTGAGGTCAGGGCTTTGTGATGCCCACTCCAATACCGTGACTTTGTTGTCCTTAAGCCATTTTGCAACAATCTTGGAAGTATGCTTGGGGTCATTGTCCATTTAGAAGACCCATTTGCAATTAAGCTTTAACTTCCTGACTGATGTCTTGAGCTGTTGCTTCAATATATGCACATAATTTTCCTTGCTCATAACATCCATTTTGTGAAGTGTACCAGTCCCTCCTGCAGCAAACCACCCCCACAACATGATGCTGTCACCCCCTTGCTTCCCGGTTGGGATGGTGTTCTTAGGCTTGCAGTCCTCCCCCTTTTTCCTTCAAACATAACAATGGTCATTATGGCCAAACAGTTCTATTTTTGTTTCATCAGACCAGAGGACATTTCTCCAATAAGTACGATCTTTGTCCCCATGTGCAGCTGCAAACTTTGTTATGCCTTTTTGCAAGAGTGGCTTCTTCCTTGCTGAGCGGCCTTTCAGGTAATGTCGATATAGGACTTGTTTTACTGTGGATATAGATACTTTTGTACCTGCTTCCTCCAGCATCTTCACAAGGTCCTTTGATGTTATTCTGGGATTGATTTGCACTTTTCGCACCAAAGTACGTTCATCTCTAGGAGACCGAACATGTGTCTTCCTGAACAATATGACAGCTGCGTGGTCCCATGGTGTTTATACTTGCATACTGTTGTTTGTACATATGAACGTGGTACCTTCAGGCATTTGGAAATTGCTCCCAATGATGAACCAGACTTGTGGAGGTCTACCATTATTTTCTGAAGTCTTGGCTGATTTCTTTTGATTTTCCCATAATGTCAAGCAAAGAGGCATTGAGTTTGAAGGTAGGCCTTGAAATACATCCACAGGTACACCTCCAACTGATGTCAATTAGCCTATCAGAAGCTTCTAAAGCCATGACAATTTTTCTGTAATTTTCCAAGCTGTTTAAAGGCACAGTCAACTTAGTGTATATAAACTTGTGATCGACTGGAATTGTGATGCAGTGAATTACAAGTGAAATAATCTGTCTGTAAACAATTGTTGGAAGAATTACTTGTGTCATGCGCAAAGTAGATGTCCTAAACGACTTGCCAAAACTACTGTTTGTTAACAAGAAATTTGTGGAGTGGTTGAAAAACAAGTTTTAAATGACTCCAACCTAAACTTCTGACTTCAACTGTATAAAAGTTTGGGAACCACTGACTTAGAGCCGTATTGTCTTGAACTGCCCTGCAAACACTATAGCGCAGATTGTTTATATTCACCTCAGACCAACCGGAAAGTATGTGGCAGGTCACAGATAATTGGATTCAAGCAAACACACAGAATGAGAGTCCTGACAGGATGAGAAGAGGAGCATGTGGCTGAAGGGTACATTTGCACAATAAATCACCTGGTGCTGCTTTCTGAAGTGTATTCTACCAAAATGGGGGCACTGAGGGGCAACTCGCTCCACACGGCTAAGAGTTTCCCAGAGAGCAGCCTCCCCTTTCACCAGCCCCCTGGCTCTTCCCCCTCTACACACACACAACAAATCAACAATTGTCTGCCAAGCTTTCTGGTAAACGGCAGGGACTGTCCAGTGTTCCCTCCACCTCCATGAGCTTGCAGCAGCTTTCTGAATGCCCAGCGGCAGGGATGATGAACAATCGTGCAGTAGTCAGGGTGGCTCCAATTCAGCTGAAATCCACTGCCCCAGACATTCCAGTTCCGCTGTCTCCAGAAAATGATTAATATCACGGATATAAATCAGTCTCAAATTCTATTACCAAGTCCAACCCACGACTTTGCCTTCGAATATCTGGTTCATGTCAAAGCCTGCCCCCACAGACTTTTGTTTTTCTGCAACAAATATTCTTCAACAAAACAGGAGAGGCATGGTGATGAGCACAGGCTCCCGACACAGCTCTCCTCTAACACACACACACACACATGCAACAGATTTCATTTCCACGGAGTGTTGAACCATTTTATTTACAAGCTCCAATTAAGTCTTTGAATAAAAAAATGATGAGAGAAGGCGGGAGATGAGCTCGAGTGTGGACTTGTCAGCGAGCAGCTGCCAGGTGTAGGCTATACTCTGATGTTCATCTGAAGAATCGCTCAGGTCTAACAATAAACAGGCAGAACAATCCCGTGTTTGGCTAGGCCTATAAGTCAACGTCTTTTCACTCGCACTAGGCCATCATTGTAAATAAGAATTTGTACTTAACTGACTTGCTTAGTTAAATACAGTCTCTCCAAAACCCAAACAGAGTTCTATATTACCATACCACACTCATCCTGAAACAAAACCACTCTGCTTTCTCTCAAAGCTGGATTTATCCATCTGAACTACCAAGCTCATTCTTCCACCACTACACACACACAAATCATGAGTGTGTGCCTGCCACGTGGGCCCCAGAGTGAGGAGTACTCAGCCCGGCTGCAGCTCTCTGTGACTGGTGGCAGAGGCTCCCTCTCAGGGGAGAGAGATCAGGAGAGACACCGAGCGGTGTTGACAGCTCTTTAGCCCCCTCTCTTTCCTGAAGCAGACACATAGGATAACAGAAGTGCTGCCCACTTTGCATTCACACTAACGTCAGTCAGGCCATACACATTTCCCAAGAAGCAAGAATCTCTTGATTATTGTAGCTAGGTTGTTGTACTAAGTTCACTACATTTTAACAAGGTCCACTTTTTACACAATTGTATCCATTAACCATTTAATAAAATTTGTATGGCCTTAGCCTAGCCAGCCAAAACCACACTCTCAGATACATCTTTCAGCACACCACAAAGTGTGCATCCGATCCATGTTATAGACCCCATTTAGTTGACTGGGTGATAGGCTGTTTGTCAACCAAGATTTTTAGTTGAGCAGTTGCAATTGTAAAAAAAAAAATGTTCATGGTGGACAAGACACGTCTGATTCACGCCTGTCTCAGTGCACTGATCCATTGAGAGGCCATGGGGATGGCACAATCCATCACTCAAAGACATATGATACAGAAGCTGTACACGGTTATATTATGTACTAATAATGGTGCAACACTAATAAATCAAATATTATTTTATAACAAATGCACTTTCTCCCGCGATGGATATTGTCGCTGACCGCAGTTCTTAAACAATCTTCAGTGCACCTTAGAATTGGCACCTTTCCATATGTTGCTAATAATCGCAAAAAGAACCAGCATATTGGGATTTATGACAATAAAGCGGCACCAGCAGCAGAGATGAGGAAACAGCCCTGACCTTAAGCCCTATTCAGACAGGATTAGTTTTATTGGGGGTGGTCAGGTAATGTATTCAAGCAAAAAACACCACATCTGTAATTTTAGTCCCATCCAAATCTGCCAGGTCAGTAATTTGTACATGCCAGGAGAGTAACAAATCCAGCCAGAATAACCTACTGTTTCTTTGGCAAACTCCAAAGTCCTCTGCTAACACTAGTCACGTGCGAATCGACATGTGTTAATAGAAATGTGAGTTTCACAGGTGTTGCTCACGGTTTGAGCATAAAAACAGATTCGATAAATTTAACGAAGTGCTGCGCGTGGCCTTTACATTTAGGCCCTTCATATCTCAAATTTCACAGTGAATGCTTTTGTTCACAGGTTTTGTGCATATTTATTTAATATTGCCAAATGCATCAGTAAAAACAAAATGCTGCATATTTATATGTAACTCTTGCTGCTAATAGATCGCGAAGCAGCATACAACTGACCTAAACGTTTGGAAATTATAAATTCACTTTTGCATCCATTTAGGACGTCTACTGCGGATAGCTAAAATAGCCTAATGATCACACTCCCTCAATTCAAATATTATGGCGACACTATTTATTTTACCTTTATTTAACTAGGCAATTCAGTTAAGAACAAATTCTTATTTTCAATGACGGCCTAGGAACAGTGGGTTAACTGCCTGTTCAGGGGCAGAACGACAGATTTGTACCTTGTCAGCTCAGGGGTTTGAACTTGCAACCTTCCGGTAACTAGTCAAACGCTCTAACCACTAGACTACCCTTGCCGCCCCACCCTGCCACCCCACTATACCAAAGATGTTTTGTTATCGCCTGGACTTGTTTAAATATCTTCACGCCTAGAAAAAGAAACTCCAGGCTTCCGTCATTCCTGTCAATTTACTGGAAGAAAAAAAAAAGTATTACAGAGGGCAGTTCGGAAAACACTAATCCCATCCGAATCGTCCTCTGGAATAATGGACATTCTAGGGTACAAATTACATAACCAGCATCCTCTAGTAATACTAGTCCTGTGCGAATACGATTTACCCTAATTGCCTAAAGCCCTATTCGGAAGGGATACGTTTTACTGGGGGAGCTAAAGTAACGTGATTTGTGCTTGTGCACATAATTACCACATCCGTAATTTTAGTCCCATCCAAACCTGCCATGTCAGTAATTTTTACTTGGCAGGAAGGTTATCCCCCCCAACCCTAAAAACCTACTGCTTTTCTGCAAACGCCCAGGTAACGTTACTCTAATACACATCCCGTGTGAACTGTCATCCCTGTGTTACAGACTAACAGGTGCTGCACCCAGTGTGGGTAAGAACATGGGAAGGAATGTATACTTAAAACAGGTGAATTAAGTGTTTTATCAAATATCAATATTCCTAGTGACATCTCTTGTAAAAGATGAAGTGGATGATATAGTGCCAATAAATTGATAAATTGACAAATACCTCAGGTAATTAAAATGTCTCCATAGGTTACAGTTCATGGTTCTGATATGTATTATTATTATTTAGACTTTCTCTGAACTGAAGTACATTAGGCTATCCCTAGACATTTGAAATATTTTCACGCCTACAACAGCCTCCAGGGCTTGTCATAATGGTCCATTTTGAAAAATATGTATTTTTTTTACAGGAGCAGTTTTGGTAAAACAATCCCGTCGAAGCGTCCATTGGAAAAACGGACATAGTGCGGTATTAATTACAAAAATCGACGTTCTATAGTAATACTAGTCCCGTGCAAATAGGGCTTACGAGAATTGAGAGCAAAACAACTTAATATAATCAATAGACTAACTTAAATGTGCCTGGCTTTATAAATCTGTTCTGTTGCCTGTTTGAGTGTTTGTTTAATATCCTACTGATTCCGTGTGCACCAAGACTCATGCAACGGCAAAATATTGGATGAAGCAATTACAGACTTGGCTGTTTTAATGGTTTTACAAAATAAATGCGTTACAGACTGGTATTAGTTATAATTGATTTAGTGTTTACACTGTTCAAAACAGGTAGAAAAATTATATTTTAGATTGTTCAAAGTAGCCATCCTTTGCCTTGATGACAGCTGTGCACACTTTTAGCATTCTCTCAACCAGCTTCA
Source organism: Oncorhynchus tshawytscha (assembly GCF_018296145.1). Lineage (NCBI taxonomy): Eukaryota > Metazoa > Chordata > Actinopteri > Salmoniformes > Salmonidae > Oncorhynchus > Oncorhynchus tshawytscha. The sequence goes on from NC_056429.1 coordinate 55,480,177, forward strand.
TGAGGTAGTCACCTGGAATGCATTTGAATTAAAAAGTGTGACTTGTTAAAAGTTCATTTGTGGAATTTCTTTCCTTCTTAATGCGTTTGAGTCAATCAGTTATGTTGTGACAAGGTAGGGACGGTATTAGAGGTCGACCGATTAATTGGAATGGCCGATTAATTAGGGCCAATTTCAAGCTGTCATAAATCTGTAATCGGCATTTTTGGACACCGATTATGGCAGATTACATTGCACTCCACAAGGGGACTGCGTGGGAGGCTGACTACCTGTTATGCGAGTGCAGCAAGGACCCAAGGTAAGGTGCTAGCTAGCATTAAACTTACCTTATGAAAACCAATCAATCTTAATTAACATAATCACTAGTTAAACTAGTAATATCATCAACCATGTGTAGTTAACTAGTTTGTCCTGTGTTGCATATAATCGATGTGGTGCCTGTTAATTTATCATTGAATCACAGCCTACGGTCTGGTAACATGACTGAATACAAACAGTGCAGCTATTCCCTCCGCAAGGCTATCAAACAAGCTAAGCGCCAGTACAGAGACAAAGTAGAATCTCAATTCAACGGCTCAGACACAAGAGGCATGTGGCAGAGTCTACAGTCAATCACGGACTACAGGAAGAAACCCAGCCCAGTCACGGACCAGGATGTCTTGCTCCCAGGCAGACTAAATAACTTTTTGCCCGCTTTGAGGACAATACAGTGCCACTGACACGGCCTGCAACGAAAACATGCGGTCTCTCCTTCACTGCAGCCAAAGTGAGTAAGACATTTAAACGTGTTAACCCTCGCAAGGCTGCAGGCCCAGACGGCATCCCCAGCCGCGCCCTCAGAGCATGCGCAGACCAGCTGGCCGGTGTGTTTACGGACATATTCAACCAATCCCTATACCAGTCTGCTGTTCCCACATGCTTCAAGAGGGCCACCATTGTTCCTGTTCCCAAGAAAGCTAAGGTAACTGAGCTAAACGACTACCGCCCCGTAGCACTCACATCCGTCATCATGAAGTGCTTTGAGAGACTAGTCAAGGACCATATCACCTCCACCCTACCTGACACCCTTGACCCACTCCAATTTGCTTACCGCCCAAATAGGTCCACAGACGATGCAATCTCAACCACACTGCACACTGCACACTGCCTAACTCATCTGGACAAGAGGAATACCTATGTGAGAATGCTGTTCATCGACTACAGCTCGGCATTCAACACCAGAGTACCCTCCAAGCTCGTCATCAAGCTCGAGACCCTGGGTCTCGACCCCACCCTGTGCAACTGGGTACTGGACTTCCAGACGGGCCGCCCCCAGGTGGTGAGGGTAGGCAACAACATCTCCTCCCCGCTGATCCTCAACACTGGGGCCCCACAAGGGTGCGTTCTGAGCCCTCTCCTGTACTCCCTGTTCACCCACGACTGCGTGGCCACGCACGCCTCCAACTCAATCATCAAGTTTGCGGACGACACAACAGTGGTAGGCTTGATTACCAACAGCGACGAGACGGCCTACAGGGAGGAGGTGAGGGCCCTCGGAGTGTGGTGTCAGGAAAATAACCTCACACTCAACATCAACAAAACTAAGGAGATGATTGTGGACTTCAGGAAACAGCAGAGGGAACACCCCCATCCACATCGATGGAACAGTAGTGGAGAGGGTAGCAAGTTTTAAGTTCCTCGGCATACACATCACAGACAAACTGAATTGGTCCACTCACACAGACAGCATCGTGAGGAAGGCGCAGCAGCGCCTCTTCAACCTCAGGAGGCTGAAGAAATTCGGCTTGTCACCAAAAGCACTCAAACTTCTACAGATGCACAATCGAGAGCATCCTGGCGGGCTGTATCACCGCCTGGTATGGCAACTGCACCGCCCTCAACCGTAAGGCTCTCCAGAGGGTAGTGAGGTCTGCACAACGCATCACCGGGGGCAAACTACCTGCCCTCCAGGACACCTACACCACCCGATGCTACAGGAAGGCCATAAAGATCATCAAGGACATCAACCACCCGAGCCACTGCCTGTTCACCCCGCTGTCATCCAGAAGGCGAGGTCAGTACAGGTGCATCAAAGCTGGGACCGAGAGACTGAAAAACAGCTTCTATCTCAAGGCCATCAGACTGTTAAACAGCCACCACTAACATTGAGTGGCTACTGCCAACACACTGTCAATGACACTGACTCTACTCCAGCCACTTTAATCATGGGAATTGATGGGAAATTATGTAAATATATCACTAGCCACTTTAAACAATGCTACCTTATATAATGTTACTTACCCTACATTATTCATCTCATATGCATACGTAGATACTGTACTCTATATCATCGACTGCATCCTTATGTAATACATGTATCACTAGCCACTTTAACTATGCCACTTGGTTTACATACTCATATGTATATACTGTACTCGATATCATCTACTGTATCTCGCCTATGCTGCTCTGTACCATCACTCATTCATATATCCTTATGTACATATTCTTTATCCCCTTACACTGTGTATAAGACAGTAGTTTTTTTTGGGAATTGTTAGTTAGATTACTTGTTCGTTATTACTGCATTGTCGGAACTAGAAGCACAAGCATTTCGCTACACTCGCATTAACATCTGCTAACCATGTGTATGTGACAAATAAAATTTGATTTGATTTGATTTACTTCGCCAAACGGGTGATTTAACAAGCGCATTCGCAAAAAAAGCACTGCAGTCGCACCAATGTGTACCTAACCATAATCATCAATGCCTTTCTTTAAAATCAATACACAAGTAAATATTTTTAAACCTGCATATTTAGTTAATATTGCCTGCTAACATGACTTTCTTTTAACTTCTCTTGCGTTCTGTGCAACAGAGTCAGGGTATATGCAGCAGTTTGGGTCGCCTGGCTCGTTGCAAACTGTGTGAAGACCATTTCTTCCTAACAAAGACAGCAAACTTCGCCAAATGTGGGATAATTTAACAAAAGCGCATATGTGAATGAAGCACAATCGTTGCACCTAACCATAAACGTCTTTCTTAAAATCAACACAGAAGTATATTTTTTTTAACCCTGCATAATTAGTTAAAATAAATTCATGTTAAAAGGCAATATTATTAACTAGGAAAATTGTGTCACTTCTCTCGCGTTCATTGCACGCAGAGTCAGGGTAAATGCAACAGTTGGGCCGCCTGGCTCGTTGAACTAATTTGCCAGAATTTTACATAATTATGACATAACATTGAAGGTTGTGCAATGTAACAGCAATATTTAGACTTATGCATGCCACCAGTTCGATAAAATACGGAACGGTTCCGTATTTCACTGAAAAGAATAAACGTTTAGTTTTCAAAATGATAGTTTCTGGATTTGACCATATTAATGACCCAAGGCTCTTATTTCCGTGTGTTATTATATTATAATTAAGTCTATGATTTGATAGAGCAGTCTGACTGAGCGGTGGTAGGCAACAGCAGGCTCGTAAGCATTCATTCAAACAGCACTTTCCTGCATTTTCCAGCAGCTCTTCACAATGCTTGAAGAACAGTGTTGTTTATGACTTCAAGCCTATCAACTCTCGAGATTAGGCTGGTAAAGTACCTATTAGAACATCCAATAGTCAAAGGAATATGAAATACAAATAGTATAGAGAGAAATAGTCCTATAATAACTACAACCTAAAACTTCTTACCTGGGAATATTGAAGACCCATATTAAAAGGAACCACAAGCTTTCGTATGTTCTCATGTTCTGAGCAAGGAACTGAAACGTTAGCTTTTTTTTTTTAACATGGCACATATTGCACTTTTACCTTCTCCAACACTGAGTTTTTGCATTATTTAACCCAAATTGAACATGTTTCATTATTTATTTGAGACTAAATAGATTTTATTTATGTATTATATTAGTTAAATAAGTGTTCATTCAGTATTGTTGGAATTGTCATTATTACAAATAATAATAATAATAATAATAATAATAAATATATATATATATATATATATCTCAATACACAGAATATATATATATATAAATACACACACACACACACGAATAAAATAGATTAAATCGGTATCGGCCTTTTTTTTGGTCCTCCAATAATCGGTATTGAAAAATCATAATCGGTCGACCTCTAGTGGGTATACAGAAGATATACCAAATAGGGCTAAGACCAAGTCCATATCATGGCAAGAACAGCTTAAATAAGCAAAGAGAAATGACAGTCCATCATTACTTTAAGACATGGTCAGTCAATCCTCAATTTCTAAAACGTTGAAAGTTTATTCAAGCGCAATTGCAAAAACCATCAAGCGCTATGATGGAACTGGCTCTCACGAGGACCGCCATATGAAAGGACTAGTTACCTCTGCTGCAGAGGTTAAGTTCATTGGAGTTACCAGCCCAAATAAATGCTTCGGCGTTCAAGTAACACACACATCTAAACAGAAAGAGACTGCGTGAAATCAGGCCTTCATGAAACAATAGACAAAGAAACACGAGCAATAGACATTAGACCGGAGGAAACTTGTCCTTTGGTCCGATGAGTCCAAATTGGAGATTTTGGGTTCTAACCACCGTATCATTGTGAGATGCAGAGTAGGTGAACGGATGCTCTCCACATGTGTGGTTCCTACCATAAAGCATGGAGAAGGTGTTATGGTGTGGGGGTGCTTTGCTGGTGACACGGTCTGTGATTCATTTAGAATTCAAGGCACACTTAACCAGCATGGCTATCACAGCATTCTGCAGCGATATGCCATCCCATCTAGTTTGCGCTTAGTGAGACTATAATTTGTTATTCAACAGGACAATGATCCAACACACTTCCAGGCTGTGTAAGGACTATTTGACCAAGAAGGTGAGTGAAGGAGTGCTGCATCAGATGACTTGGTCTCCATAATCACCCAACCTCAACCTAATTGAGATGTTTTTGGACGAGTAGGACCGTAGAGTGAAGGAAAAGCAGCCAACAAGTGCTCAGCATGTGGGAACTGCTTCAAGACTGTTGGAAAAGCATTCCAGTTGAAGCAGGTTTAGAGAATGCCAAGAGTGTGGAAAGCTGTCATCAAGGCAAAGAGTGGCAATTTGAACATTTATTTTTATTTGTTTAACACTTTTTTGGTTACTAAATGATTCCATGTGTGTGTCATTTCATAGTTTTGATGTCTTCACTATTATTCTACAACGTAGAAAATAGAAAAACCCTTGAATGAGTAGGTGAGTCCAAACTTTTGACTGGTACTGCATGTTATTTTTACGTTAGAAGACTCTTTGGTATACGTATTCAGTGTTGCTCCAAATGGTTGAAAAAATGTAATGTAATCTAACAGCAACTGTTTGGCACACATAATACTCATGCAGTCCTTGCTCCTATGTCCACCTTTATCTTAATCTCTAATAGCTTCCACTACTAAGTCAAATATCTTCCACAGATCTGACTTCCCCTTTCCCTCCTTAGCAACCAGTAAACATTTGCCCGTTTCAAGTTCTTCACTTCTTCCGCATCTATTTAGCTGTCGACATTACTGTGTTAAGAGTTTGTTAAAACCAATTTATTGATGTGATTATGATAGGCTATAGGTCAAGCCCAATTGGTCACATGAATACAATGCTTACATGTTTCACAAAGAGAGCAAGGGTTGAGGGATTTTTTTTTATAAACAAATGAGGGATTGCGGTAACAGGTCCATTCAAGAAGAAACAAGAAACACTAAACGGATGAAATTCTTCAGCACAGCTTCAGCACAGACAGCAGCCTTCTCGCTGCAGTATGGAGAAGAGCGAGACAACATGGGCCAGTCACACAGGGAAACGCTATAAAATGTTAACACAGTGTAATCATTGGGTGTACAGTGTAGGGCTGTCCCAGACTAAAAAAAAATCTTAGCTGACCGAAAGTAGTCTGTTCTTTCAACCAATCAATTCTGCCATTACTCTCCTGAAGTAGCCGGTAAGGGGCTACACAAGGAGTCCAGCCCGAACCTTGTGCTAGCAAGCTTGCAACATCGTATAAAATATTCTGGGCAGCGTTTCCCATGCAAGTGAGCTCGGGAGAGACACAGCTGTAGGCTGTTTGCGTAAGAAAAATAAAGTGCTTGAATTGGGCAGGAGATCACCGCAGCGGAGTACAGACAACTCAAATGTTCTACTGCTTGAGCTCCTGTTCCTCTTATAGAATATTAACTCAAACGTATTGTGGAGCTCCTGCAACTAAATAAACAGTACCAGCAGCCAAAATGAGTACTGGAACCTATTTCAGTCCAAGTCAAGCACTTGATAAGAAGTAATCAGGTAGGCCCATTTTGTGATGTTTCCACTGGATCTGAGCATGATATTTTTCCCTTTCACGCCGAGTGGTTATCGAAAGGGAGAGAGCTGTAAAGATTTTTTAAATACACTGAGGAACTATTGTCATTCTCAATGGGTGTAAAAACAAGACTTTGCTTGCTATTTGAGGTGAAGAAAATATTACTTTGAGACGCTCCACAGCTCATTAGTGGTGGTGCGTTAAGCCAATCAGAAATACTACAGGCATATTTATATGCCTACATTTGCGCACAGGGCAGGTAGCCTATAGGCCTTCTTCTAAGCGTAGTCAGGTGAGCGTCCTTACTCAAAATTGAACGTTGCCCTGGCTTGACGTAGATTCAAGTGAATACTTTTGGAATGCTGAGCCATTGACTGGTGTGGTTTCTTTTGATAAGGAAGCAACGGACTACAGTCATATTGTTTTGAACCTAGAAGACCTACAGACTGGAGTCGGCAAGAAGGAGTCGTTTTACTCTTAGCTAGCTAAATAATGAACTGCAATTATCATAAACCATTATCTAACTAGCTACAGTAACGAAATATCTGTCAGATGTTAAGTAAGCAGGATCGTGGCATTTCAGAAACAATGCATGTTGGTTAGCTAGATCACACTAGCTAGCTAGTAACTCGGAGGAGAAGCCTACTTTCTGAATTAAGCAATGGATTCAATACTTCTAGAATTAATATGGCTATCATTTAGCTGGCTAGGCTAATCACCCTACTTGAAGCAGTTGGCCTGCAAAATCAGCTCGGCCTCAATCATAGGCTGCAAAAAAATGTTTTTAGACAGGCAGGATGTATGACTGTCAGCAGGAATATGGAGCACTCCATGTCAGTAAGTCATGATGTAATGTTTTCCTTCCATTTTAAGAGCTAATACTACTCTCATAAGAAGTGGAGAAGCCCTATGCACCATACAACAATCTACAGTCATGGTCAAAAGTCGAGAATGACATAAATTTTCACAAAGTGTGCTGCCTCAGTTTGTATGATGGCAATTTGCATATACTTCAGAATGTTATGAAGAGTGATCAGATGAATTGCAATTAAATTGCAAAGTCCCTCTTTGCCATCCAAATGAACTGAATCCCCCAAACACATTTTCACTGCATTTCAGCCCTGCCACAAATGGACCAGCTGACATCATGTCAGTGATTCTCTCGTTAAACTTTTGCGTGTAGAGGGCAGTATTTTCGTTTTTGGCTAAAAAACATACCCATTTGAAACTGCCTATTTCTCAGCCGCAGAATCTAGAATAAGCATATAATTGTCAGATTAGGATAGGAAACACCCTAAAGTACCAAAAAAACGGTCAAAATATTGTCTGTGAGTATTACAGAACTGATATTGCAGGTGAAAACCTTATTTTGAAACCTCTGTTCCTTTGCATGCCTATCCTCCATTTAAAGGGATATCAACCAGATTCCTTTTTCTATGGCTTCCCTAAGGTGTCAACAGGCCTTAGTTTCAGGCTTTTATTTTGAAAAAATGAGCGAGAAAGATCACATTGCGTAAGTGGATAGGTGGGGGCTCTCAGAGTGAGTTTTGCGCAACAGAGTAAAGCGGCCATTGTTTCTCCCGGTCCTATTGAAAAACCTACACTCCCGGTTGATATATTATCGAATATATATTTTAAAAACAACCTGAGGATTGATTATAAAAAACGTTTGACATGTTTCTGTGGACATTATGGATATTATTTGGAATTTTCGTCTGCGTTGTCGTGACCGCTCTTTCCTGTGGATTTCTGAACATAACGCGACAAACAAACTGAGGTATTTGGATATAAAAATAATCTTTATGGAACAAAAGGAACATTTGTTGTGTAACTGGGAGTCTCGTGAGTGAAAACATCCGAAGATCAAAAGGTAAACGATTCATTTGATTGCTTTTCTGATTTGTGACCTAACTACTATGCTTAGTGTACATAATGTTTTGTTATGCTATCGATAAACTTACAGCGAAAGCAATCCAAGCGTTTGTGTAAAGCATCATTTCAAAATCTGAGATGATAGGTGGATTAACAAAAGGCAAAGCTGTGTTTTGCAATATTGCAGTTGTGATTTCATGAATATATATTTTTTTAGTAATATTATTTGACTGTGGCGCTATGCTATTCAGCGGTTGCTGATGACAATTATCCCGCTTAAGGGATGGGTAGCGTCAAGAAGTTAACACAGGTGTGAGTGTTGACGAGGACAAGGCTGGAGATCACTCTGTCATGCTGATTGAGTTTGAATAACAGACTGGAAGCTTCAAAAGGAGGGTGGTGCTTGGAAATATTGTTCTTCCTCTGTCAACCATGGTTACCTGCAAGGAAACACATGCCGTCATCATTGCTTTGCACAAAAAGGCCTTCAGACAAGGATATTGCTGCCAGTAAGATTAAATGGTTGCACCTAAATCATCGGATCATCAATAACTTCAAGGAGAGTGGTTAAATTGTTGTGAAGAAGGCTTCAGGGCACCCAAGAAAGTCTAGCAAGCACCAGGACCGTTTCCTAAAGTTGATTCAGCTGCGGGATCGGGGCACCACCAGTACAAAGCTTGCTCAGGAATGGCAGCAGGCAGGTGTGAGTGCATCTGTACGCACAGTGAGGCGAAGACTGAGGATGGCCTGGTGTCAAGAAGGGCAGCAAAGAAGCCACTTCTCTCCAGGAAAAACATCAGGGACAGACTGATATTCTGCAAAAGGTACAGGGATTGGACTGCTGAGGAATGGGGTAAAGTCATTTTCTCTGATGAATCCCCTGTCCGATTATTTGGGACATCCGGAAAAAAGCCTATCCGGAGAAGACAAGGTGAGAGCTAGCATCAGTCCTGTGTCATGCCAACAGTAAAGCATCCGGAGACCATTCATGTGTGGGGTTGCTTCTCAGCCAAGGGAGTGGGCTCACTCACAATTTTGCCTAAGAACACAGCCATGAATAAATAATGGTACCAACACATCCTCCGAGAGAAACTTCTCCCAACCACCCAGGAACAGTTTGGTGACGAACAAGGCCTTTTCCAGCATGATGGAGCACCTTGCCATAAGGCAAAAGTGAGTTCCGAACAAAACCTCGATATTTTGGGTCCATGGCCAGGAAACTCCCCAGACCTTAATCCCATTGAGAACTTGTGGTCAATCCTCAAGAGGTAGATGGACAAACAAAAACCCACAAATTCCGACAAACTACAAGCATTGATTATGCAAGAATGGGCTGCCATCAGTCAGGATGTGGCCCAGAAGTTAATTGACAGCATGCCAGGGCAGAATGCAGAGGGCTTGAAAAAGAAGGGTCAACACTGCAAATATTGACTCTTTGCATCAACTTCATGCAATTGTCAATAAAAGCCTTTGGCACTTATGAAATGCTTGTAATTATACTTCAGTATCCCATAGTAACATCTGCTGCTTCAGTGTCTTTAGATATTTTTGTCAAACTGTGGAAATTAATGTGTCATTCTCAAAACTTTTAGCCATGACTGTACTCCTGCAGTAACTCCCTGTCAGAGAGACTGCGATAAAAGGTTAGGCAGGAGGCCCTTGGCCAGTGGTAGGTCAGAGTTGAGGGCTCTCTTTCAAGCACACTCACTACCGCTTATCAGTCGTCTCTCCAGGTGCTACAGAGACGGACTAGTCCAAGGCCCTCCAGAGCCTGCTGACCAACAACCTAGGATGTATCCAGAGCACAGCGAAAACTCCACTCATAATAGTATACTTCATGTAAACCTCATTCACTATGGCAGTCTGCTAGTGTGATGCCAGCATATTATCCAGGCCAATGGTTGGATTGGATTTACTGTACTCACTCCAAAAACTCATGCTCCCTGTAAGTCTCCCACACTTCTCAAAACTGACATGTGTCTATCCCCCTTTCCTATAGGTGAGTCTGCTGGGCTATGGAACTCTAGAATAGTACATTTAAAAAACTGCCACCCCGTGTTCAGCTATCTGCAGACTTTCAGTGGCCACATTTTGGGGATGACCAAATGCGATCAAGTTTTGTATAAACAACTAATTTTCATATTTTAAGATTACAAAACAATAACTTTGTCTTCAAATTTTTACTAACTTCTGTGATAAATATCAAGACAAATACACTTAGAATAAATGCAAGTCTCATGTCCAGAGTGAATACATTTGTATTAATGTATTTCATACAGGTCTCAACTAAAATTGGTGCTTGTGTCGGTAGCAGTTTGCATGAATTTGAGTGGTTACATACAATACATGTTGACAGAATGGTTGAGAGAGAGACGTTTGCTGTACTCCCAGGTAAGGCCCTTTCTTCTGGAACAGTGGAGGCACCTCATGAGGAAGGGGAGGACATCCACCTCAGTGAATTTCATAAAAACTGTATAGATAAAGTTCAGATAAAATTATACTAAATATAAAATCACGTCACCAAATAACTGATTAAAACACTATTTTGCAAAGGTCTACAGTAGCCTCAACAGCACTCTGTAGGTTAGCATCTAGCTTCTATCCTCCTCTGGGTACATTGACTTCAATAGAAATCCTACAGTGGTTCCTACTTTAAAAGTTGTGTCATACTGTGGCACACCCTGCGTGTTGCTGCAGCATTCTGTGGCACGTCATTTAATTCTCAGCCATTTCTTCTGTTACTGCAAGTTATTGCTAGTTTGACCACCAGAGGGCATCTTTGAGAGGCATTTGACAGTATTCCGTATTAGCATTACCAGAGAATTTAAAACCTTTTTTTGTAATAACATAGTATATTGGAGTTTGTAAATCCAGACCGTTTCGCTCTCGGAGCGCACACTGAACGCTCATGCCGAGAAGTAGGGTTGATTTGAGTGTTCTTGCCTTACGATGGCAGTCAAGCACCCAAGCTAACGGTGTCTATCTACTTCCAGACACAACAGAGACCACTCTGACCATTTTACTCACCCCAGCAGAGCTGGTAATGCAGTTTTTGTGTTATCTACAGTCACCAATGCTCTGGTTGTGCTGCTGGAAACAATTTAATTACGCTTTTTTCCTGACAATTACTGACACCGGCCATATTCAACGGGTGTTGAGCGCTCGTAAAGTAATTATTCTGCGCTCTGGTACACTCAGACGAGAGTGCTCTGAAATCCGTGTAGATAGTAGGCTGGACACAATTTAAGAACTTTTTCTGATAAACTAGTTCATTGCATCCGCCGTGGAGCCCAGTTTCATGATGTGACCACATTTCCCAGCTGCTTGCCGTCGTTTTGAAGTAATCGTGAAAAAGCAGGCCTTATTTTAGGGCATTTTTCACCCTGCCAGCTCCTATTAGTTCAATTGAGCATCGTGGCGCCAACTCGCCTTCCGAATGTTCTATTCCCAGCGTATTGTTCAATGTCACAATGCCTGCTTCTCTATTGCTGGCAATGAGACCTGCTCATATTTTTGTTTACATTTGAACTATAAAACAATATTGGAACTCTGCAGTCTTCCCATTGTTTCCTATGGGGGAAATATAGGCACGTCTGTCTATTTCGCCAAATATCTCGCAATGTGTATATTTACATTTTTTCCAAGTCAGGTGTAACCGGTGTGAAATGGCTAACTAGTTAGCGGGTGCGCGCTAATAGCGTTTCAATCGGTGACATCATTCGCTCTGAGACATTGAAGTAGTTGTCCCCCATGCTCTGCAAGGGTCGCGGTAGGGGTGAGGAGAGGGACGGAAGTTAAACTGTTACACGGGCACCATTTTAAAATCAGGATAATCTCCTCTTTGTAATTGTGTTATTCTGGGCAGCGAGCTCGTTTGTCATCGATCGCTAGACCAGAAATAGTCAGAAGTTTCTATTTTTCCCCTACTTTTTCATTAAGCAGTTTTGTCCAACGAACAGATTGTAGTGGTAAAATAAAAAGGGATATAAGCATCACTCCAGTCGAAACAGGCTCAGCGAACGTTCGATTTCATTAATTTGCTATGGGTTCGCGCTAGTGTTCCAGTTTAGCCAACGTTCTTATTAAGCCTTTTTTCAGCCTTGGGTGAATTTTGACTCGTTCTATTATCCAGCCTATAAATAGCCAGAGCGACTATACGAAAGCACCCGAATGTCCATTGAGAAAGCACAACGACTATACCATTTAGCTAAGCTAAGAATGACGAGAATAATCAAGTCAATAAACGTTGGGTAGTTAAATAGCCTATAGTTAATATACTGGCATGTTTGATGTATAACTACTAACAATAGGTAGCTAGCTAACATACCGGTACATACTGCTGTAATGATATTCTGTGTGGTTCGTAAGGACAGCGTAACTAACAAATTGTCAGCCAACATAAAGTGTAAGGTAACTTATTTGAAAAGTAATTACTTTATTACATTGAGAAGCAAGCTACCTCTTGGTTGTTAGGGCAAATCTGGTCTGTGATTAAAAAAAATAAAACATTCCCCACACCTAGCTCGGCTATTAGACTATTCTTTAGTAAAGGTTGAATAGTCTATTGTTCAGCTATTAGCCCCCCTCGCAACGTGCAACAAATTGCTGTTCTGATCTCATTCCTTTCCCTCTTCCACGCGTCATCATTCTACCCCTGAGTGGCTCGCTTGTGAGCGTGCTGGCAGCATCTACGGTTGTGCGTCAAGAATTCTGCATGTTTGTATGAAGGTGTGGTTATTCACAGGCAAATTGTTATATGCTATGGAGGTACATTTGTGTCTTTTAGTCGAGAGCAAAACCTTCATTTTCAATTTGAAAAGAATTGATCGAAGATGGCATCTCAGGTAAGCAGCACTGGGCTGTATTAACACATCCTAAAAATGACATCGGCTGCTTTAGAATGAACGGTTATATCTCAGTTATTGAAATACAGACAGATGTAGTAGTCCCAGAGTTAATGATCCAAGGTCATTTTTACATTTCACCTCCTGATTTAAGATGACTGACCGTGTTAGAATTTTAAAAAACAAGGCTTAAATCATGCTCTCTCATCTGCAGGTATGTTTTGATGTGAGAGAGGAAGCCAGTCCCGTCATCGCCACCTCACCCGCTCTTAAGATAATCTTTGGGCCAACTGGGGGCCCAAGGCTGGTTAGGAAATACAGCAATTGTGATGAACAGAGAATATTAGGGTTGCACTGTAATTCATGAATCATATGCTGTCTGCCGCTGTCCTTACCTCTATCCCTTTCGGTCTTCTACACCTCGTCTTTCTTCCTCGTTTAATAACGCACACCATATGTGCATTGAAGTACAGACTGAACTTGTATTTATAATATTACAATTATAAATTATAATGCATTTATAACACCTGGATAATGACCTTTTCAATAAAGCGTTTCACATTGGTTGAAATTAAGTATCACATCGAAATACTATCCTGTGTCCTCAGATTAATGCAGATGACGGGAGTTAGATATGCGTAGTTAGTTGTTTTCCGTATATATGAATTACAAATCAATCATGTTTCTAGTCTATTGCATAGTTACAATGTGTAATCATTGATGTCCCAGGAGCGGTAAAACACCGTTGAAGTGCATAATTGTAATACATTCATGCAGACACAGCATTCAAATAATGAAATAATAATAATAATAATAATAATAACTGAAAAAGAATGTCTGAGATTCATACCTGAACCGCACCTTTAGTTGCCAAGGAACAGTACATGATCAGTGAATATATTCAATGTACAGGCTAAAATGTGGGAATCTCATGCGTGGTAATAACTACAGTACATGTGTAAATAGGACTTGCATCCTTGGAACAATAAAGATATTATCTTCTACTCTATCCATATGCTGCACTAATGCCATTCAGAATTGAAGTTGATACAACAACTATGATAGCTGAGGTTCATAGATTGGTATGAATATTAGTTCAGAACCTAATGTTTTAGGGTCCATACACAGATCGGCTACATACTGTAGCTAGCTACACATCCATATGCATAGTTATTTTTATCCTCCACTACACAATAAGCAAGTAAATAGTTAGCTAGCTATATTACTTCAGCTGCATTGCAAGGCAAACTTACACAATTGAATCCTTCAGACGAAGAACCATATGTGACATTAAAAAAAATATTTAAAAAAGAGAGATATACATGAAAAATCATTATTGGACACCCTTTTTCTATAGTGAACCGGTTTCACAAGCTTTCCACGCGCTAATTAACAATAATTTTAAATTTAAAGATTGGCTCTCGTGGAATAACCGTTTATGTGCACCACTCAGAATGGACAGACAAGCGCACAACCTTTCTGTTGCTGATGAAAATCGCAGAAATGTGGGAAAGAAATGTAAAACTAAACTAAAAGAATGGAAAGACAGGCAAAGGAAGATCTTACGGGATGCGGGAAAACCCTATACAAATAGTAAGGGTCAAGAAAAAACTGGGAAAAGCTGTCCAAAAGAGGTATGTGGAAGAACCGTATATCAAACAATCAAGCAAGCTAGCTATAGAGTACAGTAACTAACATGTATGTTCTGGGTTGTCTAATTTGTAACTATAGAGAAAACATATTAGCTAAAGTTCGTTGGCTATTAACTCATACATTATCGTTACAAATGTTATTGCTAGATTATAGAAGAAACATAGATAGCTACTTTTTCTCCATCCACCGGATGATTCGACATGGCTACAGTAGCTAGCTAGTTGCTCTTCCCTGCAGGATACAGTGTGTGTTCCACGACATGCAGAAAGGATTGTGGAAAATTGACTGATGAGCACAAGCTGCATCTATTCAACAGTTTCTACACTGTCCCATACGAGAAACAACAAGCGTTGATTCTCTCTGGCTTAGAACATGTTAGAAATAAGACAAAACGCCTATTATTATAAAAGCTATATTGAACACTTGCATAGTTTAACTTTGACAGTAATGATACGTACATTAACGTTAACTCTAAAAGTGCAGTATTACACAATGGTGCAATACAAACTCATTCTGAATGTACTTAAAACATCATATCAGGTTAAAAAAGGACATCTTACAAGAGGTCATGCAAAATGTCACATATACTGTTCTTCCACAAACTGAAATCATCACTGGATATATACTGTTCTTCCACATTCTAAAAATTAAAACGGCAATAAAAAAAGTATTTATTGTTGTTGGAAGATATGGGTATGGTGAATTATTTGACAACCATAAAACACCTAATGTGGTACACACAATAATATAAAAATAACTGATTATCTTAAAATGGAAAAATTGTCACATATATGGTTCTTCGTCTGTAGGATTCAATTTGCAGGAAATGCTTTAGTTAGCTAGATTCTTTACATCCACTGATTCACAAGACGACAGCCAGGTTTGCTGGTTCTCGCAAGAGTCCCTAAAACATTAAAACACTCATTAAAAATTGATTCTCCTAACACTAGCTAGTAGGCTTATGTTAGCTAGTCAGATTACTTGCTAAAATAGTGATTTTCGTAAATTAACTTTGACAAAAAAATATGCACAAGCGTTTGTCTCTACATTAACATATTCCTCTCAATTGTACATTTTTTGCTTGACTCGGTATGACAAAACAACTTACATCTGGTTCCACTGTAATCTTTTGTCAGCCATCTTTGTTGAAGAACGCCACAAGGCAAGGGTGGCTTGCGTCAAAATTTGTCATTGGAACCACTCGATATGGTCATAAAAACCTTGGGACCCAAATGCATAATGAGTACTCTACCTCCCCTTTGTGGTGGTCTGGAGCAATGAAGCTGTGACGCTGGGTACCTCTAAGTCCCGCAGTGCAAGCTCACAACTTTTAAAGGAGGAACCACTGTAGGAGGCTCATGCTTCTCACCCCCTTGTCATAATTACTGTATAAGTCAATGAAACATCCGGAGAACGTCCAACCGATCAGCGCTCTTGCAGCATGAACTGACTTTTTGTCCACACAAAAAACAAAAACTACAGCTAGCTACCACTGCAGTGTATCAAATGTGGCGAGTAGTTGACTCAAAGATATATCAATAGATGAACAGTTTAACAAATTCATTTCTACCAAAATGAAGGAAAGGCAAGAGAGAAAGTGTCATTTTTTACACTTTCAGGTACTTAGCTAGAAAATACAGCTAGCTAGTTTAGCCTACTGAAACACCCAAATCAAATCAAATCAAATTTTATTTGTCACATACACATGGTTAGCAGATGTTAATGCGAGTGTCCACCCTGCTAAAACAGAGGGATGGCTATGGCTAGCTAGGTGGCTATGACTATCCACCACAACACTGGAACACTTCCAAGTCAAGGTAAGCTTTTGATATTACCAATTTATTGCCACCGGGGCCCGCCAGTGTAACCGCTTATTGATTGTACACCAACGTTACTGCATGAACGTAGTGGGTTTACTAACGTGTTAGTTCCATTTAGTGATGAGTCATTCGCGAACGGGTCGGCTCTGAGAGCCGGCTCTTGTAGGTGAACGTTGGGAGCCGGCTCGCATATCAGAAGAGCCGAATCTATTTATAAAAATATTTTTTAAATTAAGATATGAATAATCAAAGATATCAATGAATAAAATTAATTTAAAGAACGATTTCTTTTATATATATAGGCCTAAATGCTCAAGCGCACACAACAGCCTCACCTGTTGTTCCTGTCAATCACGAAGTGTCAACCAATGAACCAAAGATGCGTGAGGGAGGGCCGAGCCAACTCACTCACACACACACTTAGCATCAGAGGAGAGAGAGGAAGGACAGCTGTGAAAACAACAGCTGGGAAATGAGTCAGAAGCACTGTAGCATTTGGATGCATTTTAATAATGTAGAGTATAATATAATAATGTTAGAGCACAGCGTAGAATTTGCCAAAACAAAATTTCATAAAGCCGGTTCTACGCACAACCTACACCGGCATATGCGAAATGTGCACCCAACTGTGAAGCTAGCTGTAGCGGAGCGTCGAGAAACTAGCGGGCCTGCTAGTGATAGTGGTGGAGCCAGCGTATCCACTCTGTCAAGTAGGCCTACTCCGCGATGCACAGCAACGCAGTCTTCTATGGACCAGTTTATGCTAAGGAGTATGTCTGTAGCAAAACAAGGCCACATTGATATTGCATTGGCTAAAATGATTGTTTCGACTTCCAGCCATTTTCGATCGGAGGACAGAGGTTTTAGAAATTGTAGTAATAGTCTAAATCCAATGTACACAATTTCATGCAGGAAAACCCTTTCAAAATCCCTTATTCCACAACTGTACGAGAGCACACAGGCTTCAGTGCGGGAAAGATACCAAAAAGCTACTGCAGTTTGCCTTACCACTGACTGCTGGACATCAAGGGTAACCACATCTTACATGTCGGTTACATGTCACTTCACTGAAGATTTTCAATTGTCTAGCTGTCGTCAGGACTGCTTTGAGTTCAGCGACAGACACCTCAGAGAACTTGGCAGAGGAACTGTTGAGAGTGGCTAGAGAATTGCAAGTAGATGGAAAAGTGGTCTGACAATGCAGCTAACATAAAAATAAATAAAACAGTTGGTTAATTGGACCCATCATCTATGTCCAGCCCACACAATCAACCTAAGAGATGCTCTGAAGGTGATGAAGCCCACTGTGGACAAAGTGAAAGCAGCTGTGGAATACTGCCTGAGCTGAGGCCTAAACAAGACTGTAATACAATGTGGAATTCAACATTTTATATGTTGAAGCGGTTTCTTGAGTCAAA
Source organism: Oncorhynchus tshawytscha (assembly GCF_018296145.1). Classification (NCBI taxonomy): domain Eukaryota; kingdom Metazoa; phylum Chordata; class Actinopteri; order Salmoniformes; family Salmonidae; genus Oncorhynchus; species Oncorhynchus tshawytscha. The sequence continues at coordinate 55,498,075 of NC_056429.1, forward strand.
GGAAGCCATCATCTCTACCCTGGCCATTGTCAATGCACCTGTTGATGCGCTGACCCAAGAGGAATGGGAGGTGGTGGTGGAGGTGTGCAGAGTCCTGGAACCCTCTGAGCAGGTCACTGTGGAGATCAGCGGAGAGAGGTACAGTAAGCAGTTTTACATACATCATTATTAAATCCAGTAGTATATATGTATATGAGCAGTAGATGAGAATGTAGTATCAGTAGACAAAAAACAAATACGTTACTGTTCTCTCTTTTCAGCTATGTGACAGCCTCAAAAATGACACTCCTGTGTAAGGGTCTGCGGCGAATCACAGCCAGCCGCCAGAGAGAAGCAAATGTAACCACAGGACATGTGACAGAGTTGATGGACACCCTGTTTATCAATGGACAGAAAGTTCCACAGAATGTAATATAATCACGTGCTATCAGAAACCGCTGCACTTGACCCCAGGTTTAAGAATTTAGCCTTCAGTGATGCCAGAGCGATTGATGAGGCTCTTCAAAGAATAACCTCAGCAGCAGGGAGGGACAGCTCCAGTAGTCAGCTGGCTCAAGCACCAGGGCAACAGGAAGAAGAGGGATCAGATGGAGCAGAAGCACCAGCACCAGCAGTAGTGCCACAAAAGTCTGCTGTTTGGATGCTGTTTGACGAGAGAGCAACTAAGGATGCAGCATGAAGGAATCCCTCAGGAGATGCCATAATGGAGGTCCGATCTTATTTGGAGGAGCCCCCTCCAAAGATCTGCAGATCCTCTGAGCTGGTGGAAGAACAAGGGCTCTGTCTACCGATGGCTTACTAAAGTCATGACAGGGAGACTCTGCATAGTGGCCACATCTGTTCCCTCTGAGGGTGTCTTCTCGAAAACAGGACAAATAATTACTGAGAGAAGAAATCGCATCAGCCCCTTGAAAGTGAGGCAGCTTGCATTTCTGAATACTAATCTCTCAAAAGCAAAATATGGTCAGCGTTGTTGTGTGCTGCTGGTTATAACATGGCAATAAAGAAGAGAGAAAAGAGGGACCAGTTTAATGTTTTAAGTGGGATGCTGCAGTTTTGCACATTGTTATTTATTTTTCTTTGATATGGTGCAATATTCTTTTATGCTGTTCAGATTCTATTTGTTTTAAATGGTTAGATAAATATGCACTTTGTTTATATTACTTGGAAATGTTTAATAGCATTATTTTTCATAACAAACCAATGCATTTTTAAATACATTATGGTTAAGGTAGAGTATGATCTTATTTAATAATTTAATTAGAAATGTTTTAACCTGGGCCTCCCAGGTGGCGCAGTGGTTAAGGGTGCTGTACTGCAGCGCCAGCCGTGCCACCAGAGACTCTGGGTTCGCGCCCAGGCTCTGTCGTAACCGGCCGCGACGCACAATTGGCCTAGCGTCGTCCAGGTTAGGGAGGGTTTGGCCGGTAGGGATATTCTTGTCTCATCGCGCACCAGCGGCTCCTGTGGCGGGCCGGGCGCAGTGCACGCTAACTGCGCCCGTTGGTTAGGTTGTGCACGGTGCGGCTGGCTTCCGGGTTGGATGCGCGCTGTGTTAAGAAGCAGTGCGGGTTGTGTATCGGAGGACGCACGACTTTCAACCTTAGTCTCTCCCGAGCTCGTACAGGAGTTGTAGTGATGAGACAAGATTACGGAGAAAAAGGGGTAAAAAAATAATGTAACAAATAAGTTGATTGCATTTAACCACGGGAGGTTCAATGTAGGTTCAATGTAGCCTTATGCATCTAATGTCACCAAGTATACAACATATACAGAAACTCCAGGGTAGACAGCCAGGATGGTGGACATGATTGTCTGGAGGAAGAAAATGTGCCAGCTCAACCCAAACAGGATAATAGGTCCCATGTTTCATAAGCAGATATAAAAGCAGATATAAAAGATCCCTGAAATGTTCCATAAGCAAAAGGATTTTCTCCAATTTTGTGCACAAATGTATTTACATCCCTGTTAGTGAACATTTCTCCTTTTCCAAGAATCCATCCACCTGACAAGTGCGGCATATGAAGAAATGTATTAAACAGCATGATTACACAGGTGCACCTTGTACTGGGGACAATAAAAGGCCACTCCAAAATGTGCAGCTGTGTCACAACACAATGACAAAGCTGTTGCAAGATAAAGAAATTAATATCCAACACCATTAGCCACCTCCAATATAATTTTTGATAATTTTGGAGAACGTCCAACCGTATTCACAACCGCAGACCATGTGTATGGAGTTGTGTGGGCGAGCAGTTTGCTGATGTCAACATTATGAACAGAGAGCCCCATGGTAGCGGTGGGTTTATGGTATGGGCAGGCTTAAGCTACAGACAATGAACACAATTGCATTTTATCGATGGCAATTTGAATGCACAGAGATACCGTGACCAGACAGAAACTAAAACAGGAAGCACCCGTGCTCAGGTCTGTTCCAACGCAGGTCCGACCAATTCCTCGCTTCAAGATGGCGTCGGTCACGTGGACTGGGATATGTTTCCGCATAGGGTCGGACAATAACATTAATGAATACGCTGATTCGGTGAGAGACTTCATTATCAAGTACATCGGTGATGTTGTACACACAGCGTCTTAAAAACATTCCCCAACCAGAAACAGTGGATTGATGGCAGCATTCGCGCAAAACTGAAAGTGCGAACCACTGCTTTTAATCAGGGCAAGGTGACCGGAAACATGACCGATAACAAACAGTGTAGCTATTCCCTCCACAAGGCAATCAAACAAGCTAAGTGTCAATATAGAGACAAAGTAGTCGCAATTCAACGGCTCAGACACGAGAGGTATGTGGCAGGATCTACAGTCAATCACGATGTCTTGCCTGGGAAGACAAACTAAACAACTTCTTTGCTCGCTTTGAGGACAATACAGTGCCACTGACACAGCCCACTACCTAAACCTGCGGGCTCTCGTTCACTGCAGCCAACGTGAGTAAAACATTTAGCCTTCAGTGATGCCAGAGCGATTGATGAGGCTCTTCAAAGAATAACCTCAGCAGCAGGGAGGGACAGCTCCAGTAGTCAGTAGTTCCCAAGAAAGCGAAGGAAACTGAGCTAAATGACTATCACCCCGAAGCACTCACTTCCGTCATCATGAAGTGCTTTGAGAGACTAGTCAAGGACCATATCACCTCCACCCTACCTGACACCCTAGACCCACTCCAATTTGCTTACCGCCCCAATAGGTCCACAGACGACGCAATCACACTGCCCTACCCCATCTGGACAAGAAGAATACCTATGTAAGAATGTTGTTCATCAACTACAGCTCAGCATTTAACACCATAGTACCCTCCAAACTCGTCATTAAACTCAAGACCCTGGGTCTCGACCCTGCCCTGTGCAACTGGGTCCTGGACTTCCTGAAGGTCCGCCCCCAGGTGGTGAGTGTAGGTAACAACATCTCCACCCCGCTGATCCTCAACACTGGGGCCCCACAAGGGTGCATTCTCAGCCCTCTCCAGTACTCACTGTTCAACCATGACTGCATGGCCATGCACGCCTCCAACTCAATCATCAAGTTTGCAGACGACACTACAGTGGTAGGCTTGATTACCAACAATGACGAGACGGCCTACGGGGAGGAGGTGAGGGCCCACGGAGTGTGGCGTCAGGAAAATAACCTCACACTCAATGTCAACAAAACAAAGGAGATGATCGTGGACTGAGGAAACAGCAGAGAGAGCAGACCCCTATCCGCATCGACGGGACAGTAGTGGAGAAGGTGGAAAGTTAAGCCGTAAGGGTAGTGAGGTCTGCACAACGCATCACCGGAGGCAAACTACTTGCCCTCCAGGACACCTACACCACCCGATCTCACAAGAAGGCCAAAAAGATCATCAAGGACAACAACCACCCGAGCCACCACCTGTTCACCCCGCTATCATCCAGAAGGCGAGGTCAGTACAGGTTAGAGGTCGACCGATTAATCGGAATGGCCGATTAATTAGGGCCGATTTCAAGTTCTCATAACAATCGGAAATGGGTATTTTGGGCGCCGATTTGCCAATTTTTTTATTTATTTTTATACCTTTATTTAACTAGGCAAGTCAGTTAAGAACACATTCTTATTTTCAATGACGGCCTAGGAACGGTGGGTTAACTGCCTTGTTCAGGGGCAGAACGACAGATTTTCACCTTGTCAGCTCGGGGGATCCATTCTTGCAACCTTACAGTTAACTTGTCCAACGCAATAACTACCTGCCTCTCGTTGCACTCCACAAGGAGCCTGTTACGCGAATGCAGTAAGCCGAAGTAAGTTGATAGCTAGCATTAAACATATCTTATAAAAAACAATCAATCATAATCACAGCCAGCAGCATACCACCCTGCAAACCACTGCTGGCTTGATTCTGAAGCGAAGCAGGGTTGGTCCAGGTCAGTTCCTGGATAGGAGACCAGATGCTACTGGAAGTGATGTTGGAGGGCCAGTAGGAGGCACTCTTTCCTCTGGTCTAAAAAAATATCCCAATGCCCCAGGGCAGTGATTGGGGACACTGCCCTGTGTAGGGTGCTGTCTTTCGGATGGGACGTTAAACGGATGTCCTGACTCTCTGAGGTCATTAAAGATCCCATGGCACTTATCGGAAGAGTAGGGGCATTAACCCCAGTGTCGTGTCTAAATTCCCAATCTGGCCCTCAAACCATCACGGTCACCTAATAATCCCCAGTTTACAATTGGCTCATTCATCCCCCTCCTCTCCCCTGTAACTATTCCCCAGGTCGTTGCTGCAAATGAGAATGTGTTCAGTCAATTTACCTGGTAAAATAACAGATAAATAAAATAAAACTCGTTAACTACACATGGTTGATGATATTAATAGAGATTATCTAGCGTGTCCTGCGTTGCATATAATCCGACTGAGCGGTGGTAGGCAGAAGCATGCACGTATTCATTCAAACAGCACTTTCGTGCGTTTTGCCAGCAGCTTCAAGCATTGCGTCAAGCATTGCGCTGTTTATGACTTCAAGCCTATCAACTCCCGAGATGAGGCTGGTGAAACAGAAGTGAAATGGCTAGCTAGTTAGCGCGTGCCAACTAGAGGGACGGAAGCTATACTGTTACACTGGCAATACTAAAGTGCCTATAAGAACATCCAATAGTCAAAGGTTAATGAAATACAAATGGTATAGAGGGAAATAGTCATATAATAACTACAACCTAAAACTTCTTCCACCAGCTTTCATATGTTCTCATGTTCTGAGCAAGGAACTGAAACGTTAGCTTTCTTACATAGCACATATTGCACTTTTACTTTCCTCTCCAACACTTTGTTTATACATTATTTAAACCAAATTGAACATGTTTCATTATTTACTTGAGGCTAAATTGATTTTATTGATGTATTATATACATATAAAAATAAAAATACATTATTTTGTATTTTATTAAAATCGGCCAATTAATTGGGATCGGCTTTGAAAAAATCATAATCGGTCGACCTCTAGTACAGGTGCATCAAAGCGGGGACCGGGAGACTGAAAAACAGCTTCCATCTCAAGGCCATCAGACTGTTAAACAGCCATCCCTAACATTGAGTGGCTGCTGCCAACATACTGACTCATCTCTAGCCACTTTAATCATTTAAAAAAGTATGTAATAAATGTATCACTAGCCACTTTAAACAATGCCACTTTATATAATGTTTACATACCCTACATTTCTCATTTCATATGTATATACTGTACTCTATACAATCTACTGCATCTTGCCTATGCCGTTCAGCCATCACTCATTCATATATTTTTATGTACATATTCTTATTCATTCCTTTACAATTGTGTGTATAAGGTATTTATTGTGAATTTGATAGGTTAGATTACATGTTAGATATTACTGCATGGTTGGAGCTAGAAGCACAAGCATTTCGCTACACTCACATTAACATCTGCTAACCATGTGTATGTGACAAATAACATTTGATTTGAGAGAGTCACTGACATGATGTCAGCTGGTCCATTTGTGGCAGGGCTGAAATACAGTGGAAATGTTTTTTGGGGATTAAGTTCATTTGCATGGCATAGAGGGACTTTGCAATTAATTGCAATTCATCTGATCACTTTTCATAACATTCTGGAGTATATGCAAATTGCCATCATACAAACTGAGGCAGCAGACTGTGAAAATTAATATTTGTGTCATTCTCAAAACTTGTGGCCACGACTGTACATATTCTTATTCATTCCTTTACTCTTGTGTATGAGGTAGTTTTTGTGACATTGTTAGATAACTTGTTAGATATTACTGCATGGTCGGAACTAGAAGCACAAGCATTTCACTACACTTGCATTAACATCTGCTAATCATGTGTATGTGACCAATAAAATTTGATTTGAGCTCCTGAGGCCCATTGTCAACTGCCACCATCACTTCATGTTTCAGCATGATAATGCACGGCCCCATGTCGCAAGGATCTGTACACAATTCCTGGAAGCTGAAAATGTCCCAGTTATTCCATGTCCTGCATACTCACCAGATATGTCACCCATTGAGCATGTTTGGGATCCTCTGGATCGGCGTGTACGACAGCGTGTTCCAGTTCCCGCCAATATCCAGCAATTTCACACAGCCATTGAAGAGGAGTGGGACAACATTCCACAATCAACAGCATGAACAACTATGTGAAGGAAATGTGTCGCGCTGCATGAAGCAAATGGTGGTCACACCAGATACTGACTGATTTTCTGATCCACGCCCCTACCTTTATTCCCAATCATGTGAAATCCATAGATTAGGGCATAATGAATTAATTTCAGTTGACTGATATCCTTATATGAACTAACTCCGGAAAATCATTTTTGCATTTATATTGTTGATCCTTAAAGAGGCTTGTGACTTAGAATATTTGGTGTTGCCATGCCAAGCAGTCTGCTGCCTTTTTATACATACACTGCTCAAAAAAATAAAGGGAACACTAAAATAACACATCCTAGATCTGAATGAATGAAATATTCTTATTAAATACTTTTTTCTTTACATAGTTGAATGTGCTGACAACAAAATCACACAAAAATTAGCAATGGAAATCTAATTTATCAACCCGTGGAGGTCTGGACTTGGAGTGACACTCAAAATTAAAGTAGAAAACCACATTACAGGCTGATCCAACTTTGATGTAATGTCCTTAAAACAAGTCAAAATGAGGCTCAGTAGTGTGTGTGGCCTCCACGTGCCTGTATGACCTCCCTACAACGCCTGGGCATGCTCCTGATGAGGTGGCGGATGGTCTCCTGAGGGATCTCCTCCCAGACCTGGACTAAAGCATCCGCCAACTCCTGGACAGTCTGTGGTGCAACTGGTGCAGTCTGTTGGTGGATGGAGCGAGACATGATGTCCCAGATGTGCTCAATTGGATTCAGGTCTGGGGGAACGGGCGGTCCAGTCCATAGCATCAATGCCTTCCTCTTGCAGGAACTGCTGACACCCTCCAGCCACACGAGGTCTAGCATTGTCTTGCATTAGGAGGAACCCAGGGCCAACCGCATCAGCATATGGTCTCACAAGGGGTCTGAGGATCTCATCTCGGTACCTAATGGCAGTCAGGCTACCTCCGGCGAGCACATGGAGGGCTGTGCGGCCACCCAAAGAAATGCCACCCCACACCATGACTGACCCACCGCCAAATTGGTCATGCTGGAAGATGTTGCAGGCAGCAGAACGTTCTCCACTGCGTCTCCAGACTGTCACGTCTGTCACATGTGCTCAGTGTGAACCTGCTTTCATCTGTGAAGAGCACAGGGCGCCAGTGGCGAATTTTACAATCTTGGTGTTCTCTGGCAAATGAAAAACGTCCTGCACGGTGTTGAGCTGTAAGCACAACCCCCACCTGTGGACGTCGGGCCCTCATACCACCCTCATGGAGTCCGTTTCTGACCATTTGAGCAGACACATGCACATTTGTGGCCTGCTGGAGGTCATTTTGCAGGGCTCTGGCAGTGCTCCTCTTGCTCCTCCTTGCACAAAGGCGGAGGTAGCGGTCCTGCTGCTGGGTTGTTGCCCTCCTACGGCCTCCTCCACGTCTCCTGATGTATTGGCCTGTCTCCTGGTAGCGCCTCCATGCTATGGACACTACGCTGACAGACACAGCAAACCTTCTTGCCACAGCTCGCATTGATGTGCCATCCTGGATGAGCTGCACTACCTGAGCCACTTGTGTGGGTTGTAGACTCCGTCTCATGCTACCACTAGAGTGAAAGCACCGCCAGCATTCAAAAGTGACCAATACATCAGCCAGGAAGCATAGGAACTGAGAAGTGGTCTGTGGTCCCCACCTGCAGAACCACTCCTTTTTTGGGGGTGTCTTGCTAATTGCCTATAATTTCCACCTGTTGTCTATTCCATTTGCACAACAGCATGTGAAATGTATTGTCAATCAGTGTTGCTTCCTAAGTGGACAGTTTGATTTCACAGAAGTGTGATTGACTTGGAGTTACATTGTGTTGTTTAAGTGTTCCCTTTATTTTTTTGAGCAGTGTATATCCAGACAAAGGATTTAAGTGTATATAGTGGGCATATTGGATTTCTAACATAGTTGAAGTACACACTAATAGCCATGAGTACAGGTCATAAGTACAGTACACAATCCCCCCACCCCATTTACAATGTGTACATATACAGGTGATTAAACCACCATTTAATGGCAATATGGCAGCCATACCGGATTTTGGATTTGGATTCAAATCTAGGGGGTTCCTCTAACGTAAATGTAAGTAGGGGCTAAACATATAACGCAAGTTACAGTTTTCAGTGTGAGCAAACTTGCCATAGACCTGATTACAATAGCCACAACGTCAAAAAAACATGTGTAACTATGCATTTCTGTCAGGCAGGACCATACAGCACTGAATGAGAGCATATTTGACTTGTAAAGTTGTCTGTTGAACAGCTACCAAAAAGTGAAGTTTACATTCATCATAAATATTAATAATTGATATTTCAGACTAGAGTATGTGTTTACAGGTCTATATTTCCAAGAAGCATTAAGAGATCCCAATTTTGTTTGTTTGTGTATGTAGGGCAAAAAAATGTACTCGTATTCCACATTTTAGAAATATCAGATTCTCGTTTAAATGAGTCCCTCCTGTCAGGCATTCTTCTTCACGGTTTGAGTTTGTATTTATTAGGGATTCTCATTAGCTGCTGCCAAGGCAAAATTCCAAAATGTTTAGTAAGACCATTCAACACAATCACAATGTATCCATTTGAATGTGCCTGTACCTTTGTGTGCGACTCTTCACATTACCTGTTGTTCCATAAGGTGTATTTTTACCCGTTTTTTTTAAATCTGATTTTACTGCTTGCATCAGTTACCTGATGTATAGAGTTCCATGTAGTCATGGTTCTATGTAGTACTATGCACCTCCCCTAGTCTGTTCTGGACTTGGGGACTGTGAAGAGACCTCTGGTGGCATGTCTTGTGGGGTATACATGGGTGTCAATAACTCTTACAAAAACAACTAGTGATGAAGTCAATCTCTTCCACTTTGAGCCATGAGAGATTGACATGCATGTCATTAATGTTAGCTCTCCATGTACTTTTAAGAGCAAGCGGTGCTACCCTGTTCTGAGCCAACTGCTATTGTCTTAAGTCCCTCTTGACCACACCTGACCACACTACTGAACAGTAGTCAAAAATCAGGCCTGTAGGACCTGCCTTGTTGATAGTGATGTTAAGGCAGAGCAGCACTTTATTATGGACAGACTTCTCCCCATCTTAGCTACTGTTGTATCAATATGTTTTGACTATACAATCCAGGGTTACTCCAAGCAGTTTAGTCACCTCAACTTGCTCAATTTCCACATTATTCATTACGAGATGTAGTTGCGGTTTAGTGAATGATTTGTCCCAAATACAATGCTTTTAGTTTTGGAAATATTTAGGACTAACTCCTTGCTACCCATTCCAAAACTAACTGCAGCTCTTTGTTAAGTGTTGCAGTCATTTCAGTTGCGGTAGTAGCTGATGTGTACAGTGTTGAGTCATCTGCATACAGAAACACTGGCTTTTCTCAAAACATGTCTTTAGTAAAGATTGAAAAATGTAAGGGGCCTAAACAGCTAATATTTATACAAATTTAACCACTTTTACTGTAAAATATTTTTATGCAACCATCCATTTCATATATGGGAGACCTTATATGGAAAAACATGGTCGTGCTTTGTTATACCTCGGGTAGGAGAATCTACAAAACTAAAGCCCTTCGAGGATTGTCCATTAGCCTATATCCCGAAGCTAACAGCTTGATATTTTGTAGGCAACATTCGGAATAAAATGTTGTTTTTTAAAATGCGTTCATGAACATGAAAGTTATGATTTCAACATTAAAATAATGAATTGTCTCCAGACCTCGCATTTCATGAGGTTTTCTTCAAAGCGAAAAAAACAAAGACAGGTGCTTAAGATCAAACGATTTGGCCGAATCAGAGCCAGCAAATCTGAGGCCATATTACTTTACCAAATGAGATAGCGATGCATTGACAACATACTGGCATGACACCAAGCTCAGGGTCATCGATATTATTAAACGGTGCATTTATCGATCCGGTCAAATCATAAACAGTAGGCTATATAGGAATGCAAACAGGCACCTCTCGATACTGGGTTACACACGACATAACCTGCGATAATGTTCCATTCAATGATTTACAGCTGCTCCAAATGATTTATCCAGTTAAAACAAAAATGTAAAATATGTTCTCTGATATCACAGTTAACAATTTAGCTAGCTAAGAAATACCATCGTCGACTTGGTGTTATTATTTACGGTTACGCGATAGCGAATGTCAATAACCATTGTCGAGTTCGATTCTGTGTGGCCCACTTCAAAAGGTTGTATCGACTTCTGTTCGCAGATAATATCTACAAAACGTTAGCTTGTTTACATTATTAGAAACAGACAGTTAAACTTCAACCTTACCTGTTTAGATAGTGTCCGACTGTTACGCCAAATTTATCAACAACAACAACAAAAATCAGCGTCAAAAGAGGGTTGAGTCAGATCCGTAATAAACTTTATCCGCTCTTCTCAGGACGGACTCTGCAGTTTGGTCGCAAGGAAGGAAGCTCGTGCACGGGCACAATTCGATTATTCGATCACGTTGCGTAGTCTGGACTCACGAAATGACAGTGAAATAGGTGGCTAGCCATTAAGCAACTACACACTCGCTAATTAACGGTGTATTCTCTCTCAACCCGACATTCAGCAACGATTGTTCCCGGATAAAGTTGATCTCCTACCCTCTTCTATCGCCATCTTTACCCGCGGGGTACACTGGGTAATCCTTAGGAATCCCCACGTACTGAGCGTCCTGACGTTCAAAATAGGCTATTAAGGGAAAGGACTGACAAGGTGGATTTTTTTTTACAACTTAATTGCACTAGCTGCAGCACTTTTATAGCCTAGTGCATGGGGTTCCCAACCTAGGGGGCGCCAACGTTTCGTGGGGGGGACCTTCCTTGATAAAATAACAAATAAAAAATGATTACAGTACCAGTCAAAGGTTTGGACACACCTACTCATTCAAGGGTTTTTCTTTATTTGTACTATTTTATACGTTGTAGAATAATAGTGAAGACATCAACACTATGTAATAACACATATGGAATCATGTAGTAACCACCCAGCTAGCACAGTGGATCTGGGCCGATTCCGGCTGAGATTCGGGGCACTCCGCTGAGAGTCAGACTCGTCCAACGTCATGTGGCCCGAGTCTGGGCCGCATTCAGCAGTATTACTTATGGCTAGGATGCGGGGATTGAGCTCGGCTCGATTCCGGTGTGAGGTATCTGGCCCAAATGTATTAGTTGATGCTCGGCCCAATTCTGTTGAGAGTTACCTGGCCCACATGTATTACTTGGGGCTCGGGCAGATTGGGGCTACTCTGGCAGATGATTACACGGGCTGCTTTATATAATTAACATTTAATAATTTATTTGTCCATATTTTCTCATTGTTTCTGTGATCAAAAAATACAATTAACATTTAAATGCAATCTTTAAGAGTCCTGTGTAGTATTTTTGTGGATGGGTATAATTTGTATGTATAACATTTATAATAGCAATATTTAAAATGACTAAATCGGGTAATTTTGTATACATTTATTTACATTTGCATCGGGCCGCTTCTGGGGGGATTCTGGTAAGATGTAGGCAAAATCGGCTGAGTTTCGGTAGACGAAAACGGCCCGATGTACTTGGGCTGATTCTGGGCAGTCATTCATTCTGATTCCGGGCCAAGTCCGACACCCGAGTCCGGACCGATTCAATCAGTTCCTGCCACCTGGAAGAGGGCCGCTTCTGGGCCGATGCCTCGTTGCTAGCTGGGCAAAAAAGTGTTATTCATTGTAGAATAATAGTGAAGACATCAACACTATGAAATAACATTTGTTATGAATGTGCTAGCTGGGTGGTTACTACATGATTACATGTGTTATTTCATAGTGTTGATGTCTTCACTATTATTCTACAATGTAGAAAATTCAAAAAATAAAGAAAAACCCTTGAATGAGTAGGTGTGTCCAAACTTTTGACTGGTACTCTCTCTCTCTCTCTATATATATATATATATATATATATATATTACCGATCTAAAACAACGCATTCATCCGCAATGCTTTAGGTTAGTCAAGCCAGATCAAGAAGCGACTCTGATTCACATGGGGATATATACTGTATGATATATATGACATTCAAAAGCTGTGCTACAACCTTCTAAAGTCAAGGAGGGAAATAATTTGATCTATTCACTTTTTGTAAAATAAAATATGTATAATTAAATCGAGAGTTCATATAAATTATTATAATTAAACATTTTTGGTAGCGGAAAAACATTTGGGGATATAATTAATTTTCCTTATCCATTATAATTATTATTATTATTAAATAGCCTACCTAAAATATGTCAAGAGTTTTGTTTAAACTACATCAAATTGCAGGAAATTAGCTTCAAAACAAACAAAAACATCCTAAGTCCCTCAAATGAAACATAATCAAGCTGGTGGTGCATTCGAGGCTCCTCAATACATTTTCCCTGGCGTGGTGTTATGGTACTAGACACAAAATTAGTAAAGGTGCTATCTTTGATATCAATTGAAGTGCATTCATTAAAATGGTAGGCTAAAATGTTTAAATGTTAAATGTTTACATTAAAGTGCCCAATAGTCTACTTCATGATGTAAAATAAATGAGGGCGGCCCAACATCTGCCAGAAGATACTGACCCTACCATCATGGTCGTTTACACTGAGCTACACTTGAGGTCGGAATGCAATAATGGTTACGTTAAGACACAGTGGAGCCGGCGCCAGAAATGGAAAACGTACCTCAATGAAGGTATGGGATAACAAACCTGTACTCCAAATTTGACCTTTAGCCACACACTGATACATGTATCGAGAAGATTGAAATACTGCAAGTTTTCCCGGACCACTGCCCTGTCCTCATGTTAACTAGCAGTAGCCACCGCAGCCATTTTGGAATGGCAGTGTCAGCCAATTAGCTTCTTTGTTGTTCAACACAATGTGCCATTCTATAATGGCTGCTGTGGCTACTGCTAGCTAGCATGAGGAGGAAAATGGCAGTTTTCGGGAAAAGCTAGCAGTATTTCAATCTTTTTGATGGAGCAGTGTGGATAAAGGTACATTTTCTGACCCATGTCTTGCACCGGCTCCATGGTGTCTTAACGTAACCATGATTGCATTCCGACCCCAGTGCAGCTCAGTGTAAACAAGCATAACGTTGCATTCCGACCCCAGTGCAGCTCAGTGTAAACAAGCATAACGGTAGGATCGGTATCTTCTGGCAAGCCCAACATAGGCTATTTTTGCTATAGGGATGCTCAGTCAATAAAAACAAACCTGTTCAGATCTGCTAGTGTTCATTCATCGAAAACAATTGATCCAGAGTGGAAGACAAAACAATAATTAATCCTTTTGTTAAAAAGATAGGGTACACAGAGCAAACCCCAAATATTTAAAGTAATACAGCAGGAATGACATCTTTGTTTTTTGTACAAAGTGAGCCAGAGAGCCAGAACAAAGCGTTGGGAGAAAAGAGTACATCGGGTCCTCTGGGCTGTGTTACAGAGAGAGGCTGAGCAGCAGGTGGCAGTCTTAGATCCTAGTTGACACATCTGTGGTTCCATGAGCAAAGCCGGGCACTCCTCAGAGCAAAAAAATATGTTCAGTTAACTTAATCAATGATTGCTCACTCCAGGCCCCCCACCTTTTTACACTGACTCAATTGTTACACAGGAATTGGAAATGGCATAGGCTATATTTGGACAAATACAAATCGTTTTTGAGTTATGAATCACATTGTGATTATATAGGATTAAAGTAGGTAAATTATATGAGGCCCCCCACTTATGCTTTTTCTCAGAAGTAATTGTTGAGAAATGTTTCAAACAATGTTGTCCACCACACCTTCTCATACCCTCCAGTAAGAAAATGTATTAATCTGCATTCATCTCTCAACAGAACAAAACAATGCTCCTGCAGTTATATATCTCTCTATATTCTAATGCGCTAGCTGTGGTTGAAGTTGTTCACCAGCAGGAGGTTGCATACTAATGCTCTACCTGCCTGTCAGAAGAGCAGACAGCTGACCTGAGAACAGAAGGTAGTGAACACATTCACGCCAGAGGGGTCAGAGTTCACTGGCACAGCACTCCAGCAAGCCTCACATCATGACGGGGAGCTGGCTGGGGAGAGAGTTATTTGCATTTTAGGTGGAGGAGCTACAACAAATCTAATGAATTAAAAGCACAGAGTCAGCATGAATAATTTCCCCCCTTCACATGCAAAAACCATCAAACCAGAGCGTTGTAGCCAGTGCGTCTCCTTGTCAAACTTAATCCTCTCAAATCTGCACAGGTGGGGGAGGGGTGCCCTATCTATCCTAGGCCTGAGCAGCAGAGAGAAGCGGATTAGACATTTCAATGACTGTAGTTGCTCTATTGTTTATGTAGGAATAGTTAAAAGAATTGCATGAAAAGGTCAATCCTTTCTCAAAATACAATATGTAATTTGATGGTAGAACATGTCCAAAAACCTTTCACAAAGCTCTGTAAAAGAAGTACGGAAAACAAAACTCTGCACACATTTAGCACACTGTTGGTGACACTGCAGCCTGTAATTTTGGTCATTCCATCGTTTGAGTTACAAACATCATAGGAAACCATTTGTGTTGGTATAATGCAACCATCATCCAGGCTTTATGTTTTCACTCGAACAACTTTTTGAATACATTGACGGTGAAAGCATATTGTGTGTTAATACACTAAGCCAGGGTTTTGCAAATTCGGTCCTGCCCCCCCAAGCTGATTCAAATAACCAACTAACTCATCATCAAGCTTTGATGATTTGAATCAGCTGTGTAGTGGATACTTCTAAAACCAAAACGTGCACCCAGGGAGGGCCACAGGACCGAGTTTAGGAAACCCTGCACTAAGCTGCTAAAATGGTGGTTTAGTTCTTACATCCACTTTCAATATATTTATCTTTATGTTTAAAAGAGAAAACAAATTCTAATCAAACTCATAAAAAACAAACTTAAACTAGGAGCCATTCTGCAATAGGCAATGCTGGTTATTTGTGTTAACTGGATAGGAAGGGTTCTATTAGTATGCCACACATAAAAGTACAAACATTTGTGTTCCAATACTCTCATGATGAAAAATGTACAATGTTTTTTTGAAGAGGCAACTTGAACCTCGAGAGCGAGCTATCATTTCCCCTGTTCACACCAGCAGGTTCAGCCCTAGGCTATGTTTGTTTTCCTTGGTTGGAGAGTGTTCTGGGCTGCTGGAAAACCCATTCGTGCCACAGCGGGAAAATCTGCTCCTCTTCCGCTGGTGCGTAGTGTAGCGTGGCAGAGCTTCATGTCACTAATGTGGGCAGAGTGATAGGGCCTGCCAGATCTTCTCCCCCGTTGGCTTCTGATGGAGCGTCATATTGCTCACAAAACCAACATGCCTGTTTCGCTTAAGTGATGGCAAGGCCACTCAGTAAACAACTACTTACAATCCTCACTATTTGAAGTGTTATTCACCAACGTAAACTAAGAGGGATTGTTGAATTGCAGATTCAGAGCTCTCAGACATTACATTTTACTGAAGAGTGATTGAAAGTTGTCCCGAGTATCTCAGTTTGTAGAGCACGGTGCTTGCAATGCCAGGGTAGTGGGTTTGATTCCCACGGGGGACAAGTATGAAAATGTATGCAGTAACTACTGTAAATGACTCAAATGTAAATGAAAGTAACTCCTGGACAATAGAATAAAATGAGACAACAGTTGTATGCAGCCTTCAAATAAATGAGAGGAAAATCACTATCTTGTCTCTATATCTATCATTACCAGACAGAACCACAAGGGGAGGATAGGTGACAGAGATTCCTCTCCTAAAGATCAATATGCTCATCTGACACACCAATCTAGGCAGTCTACTGAGTAAGGCAGTATTTATAATATTGGACACATTGGATGGATGGTAGACATTTAGTGGGAAGAGTTTGGTTCTACAAAAGATGATACCAATTCAAAAATCTACAGTATCTAGGACATTTTTATTGGAGAAATCAGTATTTGGATCTAGTGACATTTAAATATTCAGTGGTGTTTTTGGGAGTATCTGTACTTGACTTGACTATTTATATTTTTTGACAACTTTCACGTTTACTCCACTACATTGCTGAAGGAAATAATGCAGTTTTTACTCCATACGTTTTCCCTGTCACCCAAAAGTATTTATTACATTTCGAATGCTTAGCAGGACAGGAAAATGGTCCAATTCACACATTTATCAAGAGAACATCCCTGTTCATCCCTGATCTGGCTCACTAAACACAAATGCTTGTTTTGTAAATTATGTCTGAGTGTTGGAGTGTACCTACCCCTGGCTATAAATTTAAAAAACAATAAAATAGTGCCTTATGGTTTGCTTAATATAAGGAATGTGAAATTATTTATACTTTTACTTTTGACACTTAAGTATATTATAGCAATTACATTTACTTTTGATACTTAAGTATATTTAAAACCAAATACTTTTAAACTTTTACTCAAGTAGTATTTTACTGGGTGACTTTCACTTTTACTTGAGTCATTTTCTATGAAGGTATCTTTACTTTTAATCAGGTATGACAATTGGATATTTTTCCACCACTGTAAATATGGCAATTAATATGAAAACAACAGCTGACATTTTCACTTGCCAAAAACTGAGGTGTCTTTAAGCATTATGGAGACATGGAAGTGCTTCGTGTTGCACTTCAGATGTGAACGGCTAATGAAAACGCAGTAAGAGGAAATGTTTAAATGACGAGACCTGTCTCATTATGTTCCTTCATGCCTCTCTTTCAAGTCAGATTTTCTGTCAGACACAACCACTAATTAGAGGTTATCAGCTGAACTCCTAAATAACACTTCTCTGCTTTAATTGCTCAGCCATTGAAAAACATGGTTGTAAATCTCAACGTGAAAATAACAAGCATAGACATGCAGACATACAGACATGCAAACCGCCACTGGCCCCTCTGATTTAAAGGATTTTAAAAAAGACCCGCTTTCCACCTTAGCGCTGGAAACAGGGAATGTCAGATGAAAAAAAACAAGTCTAATTATTTCAATGTTTTATGGGATAGTATATTAGACAACTTGTGTTTTGTACACTGATAAGCTATTGGATTCTGTACCAGTCCCGAATACACCATTGGAGGCCATTTAAAAGAGAGCATGACTTGGCATTGTATTAAAAAAAGGTAGACCTTACTCATTATGGCTATAACTGTTATGTGTAGCAGAGCTGGGAGATTGCCTGAATTGATGCGCTAACAACAAATAGAAGGAGAATGATACGTTTCTAACATTAATGTGCACCATAGTTTACAAAATGATCTCCCGAATAGCACAGCGGTCTAAGGCACTGTATCTCAGTACTAGAGATGTCACTACAGACCCTGGTTCGATCCCAGGCTGTATCAGTACCAGCCATGATCGTGAGTTCTATAGGGCAGCGCACAACTGGCCCAGTGTCGTCCGGGTTAGGGGAGGGTTTGGCCGTGGTAGGCCGTCATTGTAAAATAAGAATTTGTTCTTAACTGACTTGCCAAGTTAAATGAACAAATATAAACTACAGGTTTGATGGTTGTAGCCATCAATTGTCTCATTAAAAATCACCCAAATTAGCAAATGCATTTCCTTTCAAACTTCACATTTCTCTAGTATAGGCTACTTATCATAATGAACAATATCAGGAAAATGCCTGCGATAAGTGATCGGTATTGCTAATTTTCAGTTTATTACTCTAATGTGAAGCCTACATGAGGCCCTTATTCCCACTACAAGATATGACAAAAAAAAATTGCGATTAACCCTCTCATGCGAATATAAAAGTACAATAGGCCTACCTTCCAACAAACCAGGCTACATTTGTATCAATATCATGCCAATCATTACATGTGGTAAAAACAAATTGGGACTGAACCAGCTGTTTTATATGGAAGCTCATAACCGCCACCAATTTTGTTAAATAAAATGCCTTGTGATTTGTCAACATGCACAATTAGTCTGTGCTTAAGTCTGATCAACTGTAGCCTACTGTAGCAACCCACAGCTGCAGGTAGCCTAGAGAAGCCTATGCGCTCTGATCCCATCTGGGCTTCGCCAGGGGAAACGTATCATCATGTTTTTGTAGCCTAAGCTATGTATTTATAACCTAAAACAGGCCCATTTATTTGTGTTCTGACAAAATGTGAATCTGATCAAATTTGGTTTATAATGAAACTTTGGGTGGCTAGGCTACCATGGCCATTTTAATCCAAAGTTATTGACTGGAATTAATCAATCAACACATTAGCAATAACATACTGTATGAGTATCTTTTTAATTACATACGCAAAGACCTACATGATGCAACCCTGCATACAGCGAACTCAGCCTTGTTAGGACGTAGTCAATAAATATATATATATATATATATATATATATATATATATACTATTTGTTCAGCACTTTAGAAATAGACAGCGATAGAATTCAGAACATGGGCCGTTGTTACAGTATTCCCCCTATACACCAAGTCAGAACCGTAGAATAAATAGAAGGGGCACATAAGCAGACAATGAAAGCTCTTACAATATTCGATGATGACATTTCTATTAAACTGGCTATAGGCTAAATATGCACCACCAAGTCAGAACAGTAGGCTAAATTATGAGGGGAAAAGAGACCTAATTATTAGGCCGAGGCACATGGTCTATTAACGGTTTACTACACAACATACACTGATTATTACTTTCTTAACTTTAGTATACATATCTCCATGGCATATTACATAATTTAGGCAACAGCATACAATACATTTTTGGACTCACCTTGCTGTGCTGTGCTCACTTGAACAGGAAAGTGCCGCGGTGATCCTTCATGGGCAAATTTTGTCATCAAAGTCTGGCATTCTCTTAATTTATGGTACTTTCAAGACAACTAGGAATCATGACGTTAGTGATCTTCGTTAGTGATCACGTTAGTCACGTTAGTGATCTTTTTTCCCAAGTTCCCAGGTGTCTTGAACTCACTGAAGTCTGAGATTTCCCAGTTCCGAGTTTCCGGGTGTTTTGTTGGCGGCCAAAGTCATGTGGGATTGACAGCATGGCCAATGTTGAATGTTTGGAAAAGAGATTCTTAAACCCAGACTGTGACCACACATCCACTCCATTGAATAGCAAGCTAGTGATTTCTTTGCAAAGCTTGAAGTAAGCCACTGATTCCTTCCAAACCACTCATTGTTGAATTTGTGATTTCCAACTTGTTGTGTAATGTTGAAGTTCAATTGAAGATGAGCACTGAAACGTTCTATCTATAATTTATTTTCATATGACAAGGAGTGAAAAGGATTTGCCAGTAGATTGTCAACTTGATGCATGATGATGACTGCTAGCCTGCTAGCTAAGATTTTGAAAGTATGATGAAAGTTCAAAGTTGCATCAGTCCAATCAAAACTACTGTAGATATAATGTGAACAACCACAGAAAGCACTGAGCTAGGCTGAAACACCTGCATTTTGGAACTTTTTTTGTGACACACATTAATGTCAAAATAACATGCAAAACAGGCAACAACAACAACAAAAATGTATATGTATATGTATATATATATATGTATATATATATATATATATACTGGTGCTGTATATTTTGTATATACAGTACCAGTCAAAAGTTTGGACACACCTATTCAAGGGTTTTTCTTTATTTTTTACTATTTTCTACATTGTACAATAATAGTGAAGACATCAACACTATGAAATAAAACATATGGAAACATGTAGTAACCAAAAAAGTATTAAACAAATCAAAATATATTTTATATTTGAGAATCTTCAAAGTTGCCACCCTTTGCCTTGATGACAGCTTTGCACACTCTTGGCATTCACTCAACCAGCTTCATGAGGTGTGCCTTGTTAAAAGTGGAATTTCTTTTCTTCCTAATGCATTTGAGCCAATCAGTTGCTTTGTGACAAGGTAGGGGTGGTAAACAGAAGATAGCTCTATTTGGTAAAATACCAAGTCCATATTATGGCAAGAACAGCTCAAATAAGCAAAGAGAAATGACAGTCCATCATTACTTTAAGACATGAAGGTCAGTCAATCCGGAAAATGTCAAGAACTTGGAACGTTTCTTCAAGTGCAGTCGCAAAAACCATCAAGCGCTACGATGAAAGTGGCACTCACGAAGATGCCACAGGAAAGGAAGACCCAGAGTAACCTCTGCTGCAGAGGATAAGCTCGTTGGAGTTACCAGCCTCAGATTGCAGGTCAAATAAATGCTTCACAGAGTTCAAGTAACAGACACATCTCAACAGAAATCTCAACAAAAAACACTACTAAAGGACACTAATAAGAAGAAGAGACTTACTTGGGCTAAGAAACACGAGCAACGGACATTAGACCTGTGGAAATATGTCCTTTGGTCTGATGAGTCCAAATTTGAGATTTATGGTTCCAGCCAAGTCTTTGTGAGATGCAGAGTAGGTGAGGGGATGATCTCCACATGTGTCGTTTTCACCGTGAAGCATGGAGGAGGAGGTGTGATGGTGTGGGAGTGCTTTGCTGTGACACTGTCAATGATTTATTTAGAATTCAAGGCACACTTAACCAGCATGGCTACCACAGCATTCTGCTGCGATACGCCATCCCATCTGGTTTGATTTGATTTGTTCTATGTCTGTTTCCGAATAAATGTCTGACTCCCTGTACCTAATTCTCCTGTCCGGCGTCGGCCCTTACAGAATGCAGCAGCCATCACACAAAGCATCGGGAGTACAGGGCTTCCGGTTGGTGGTGACGTTGGTCCTGGGTCGCCACCGATGGAACCAGGGGTGCCTAGCCAGCTTGTCGGGCTTCCACACCCTAGCTGGCTCGAGAGGTTTCCTTGCCCTGGTTGGCTCGGAAGGCGCCCATCCCACGTCGGGCCTCAGCCGGATCGTGAGATCTTGTTCGCCCAGCCGACCCATGACTTTTCTTGTTTTGTTGGTGACGTCAGACTTGGATTCCGCCGCCGATGGAACCGGGGGTGCCTAGCCAGCTTCCACGTCCTAGCTGGCTCGAGAGGTTTCCTTGCCTCGGTTGGCTCGGCAGGTTCCCATCCCACATCATGCTCCGCCGGATCATCGGGCTTTCATGCCGCAGCGGGATCGACAGGCATTCATGCCTCAGCCAGCTCGCCAGGCTCCCACGCCTCTGCCGGTTCGCGGGGAGTTTACCCCCAGCTGGCTTGCCCAGCGCCCATGTCTCGGCCGGTTTGCCCAGGTGGGACACCGGGTGGCACCCCTGGAGGAGTGGGGGGTGGGTACTGTCACGCATATTCCCTCTCTTCCCCCCTGGCGCTCGAGGGCACCAGGCTGCCCTGCATTACGCACTCCTGCCAACATCATTTATGCACACCTGCCTTTCCCTCGTCATTCGCTTCAGCGATATTGGACTCCCCTGGACTCACTCAATTACCTGTTTATTACCTTCCCTATATTTGTCAGTTCCCCAGCTCTGTTCCCCGCTTCTGCATTGTTTGTCATATGGCCATGTTACCCATGTGCTGACGCTGATCCTGTTTTGTTCTATGTCTGTTTCCGAATAAATGTCTGACTCCCCGTACCTACTTCTCCTGTCCAGCATTGGCCCTTACAGGGTATATTAAATATGCCCTGAATGACTGGTCGCCACTGTGTAGGAGTGTTGGCTCAATGAGACAATTCTGTTTACACTGCCCTGCTTCATGGGTGGCAACTGTCAGGCAAGCGTCATGAGCTACCTCCCGAGTTAGCAGTTGAGATGTAGCATGTACGCAAGTTAACATTTTCGTAATACAGTGCCTTGCGAAAGTATTCGGCCCCCTTGAACTTTGCGACCTTTTGCCACATTTCAGGCTTCAAACATAAAGATATAAAACTGTATTTTTTTTGTGAAGAATCAACAACAAGTGGGACACAATCATGAAGTGGAACGACATTTATTGGATATTTCAAACTTTTTTAACAAATCAAAAACTGAAAAATTGGGCGTGCAAAATTATTCAGCCCCCTTAAGTTAATACTTTGTAGCGCCACCTTTTGCTGCGATTACAGCTGTAAGTCGCTTGGGGTATGTCTCTATCAGTTTTGCACATCGAGAGACTGAATTTTTTTCCCATTCTTCCTTGCAAAACAGCTCGAGCTCAGTGAGGTTGGATGGAGAGCATTTGTGAATAGCAGTTTTCAGTTCTTTCCACAGATTCTCGATTGGATTCAGGTCTGGACTTTGACTTGGCCATTCTAACACCTGGATATGTTTATTTTTTAACCATTCCATTGTAGATTTTGCTTTATGTTTTGGATCATTGTCTTGTTGGAAGACAAATCTCCGTCCCAGTCTCAGGACTTTTGCAGACTCCATCAGGTTTTCTTCCAGAATGGTCCTGTATTTGGCTCCATCCATCTTCCCATCAATTTTAACCAACTTCCCTGTCCCTGCTGAAGAAAAGCAGGCCCAAACCATGATGCTGCCACCACCATGTTTGACAGTGGGGATGGTGTGTTCAGGGTGATGAGCTGTGTTGCTTTTACGCCAAACATAACGTTTTGCATTGTTGCCAAAAAGTTCAATTTTGGTTTCATCTGACCAGAGCACCTTCTTCCACATGTTTGGTGTGTCTCCCAGGTGGCTTGTGGCAAACTTTAAATGACACTTTTTATGGATATCTTTAAGAAATTGCTTTCTTCTTGCCACTCTTCCATAAAGGCCAGATTTGTGCAATATACGACTGATTGTTGTCCTATGGACAGAGTCTCCCACCTCAGCTGTAGATCTCTGCAGTTCATCCAGAGTGATCATGGGCCTCTTGGCTGCATCTCTGATCAGTCTTCTCCTTGTATGAGCTGAAAGTTTAGAGGGACGGCCAGGTCTTGGTAGATTTGCAGTGGTCTGATACTCCTTCCATTTCAATATTATCGCTTGCACAGTGCTCCTTGGGATGTTTAAAGCTTGGGAAATCTTTTTGTATCCAAATCCGGCTTTAAACTTCTTCACAACAGTATCTCGGACCTGCCTGGTGTGTTCCTTGTTCTTCATGATGCTCTCTGCGCTTTTAACAGACCTCTGAGACTATCACAGTGCAGGTGCATTTATACAGAGACTTGATTACACACAGGTGGATTGTATTTATCATCATTAGTCATTTAGGTCAACATTGGATCATTCAGAGATCCTCACTGAACTTCTGGAGAGAGTTTGCTGCACTGAAAGTAAAGGGGCTGAATAATTTTGCATGCCCAATTTTTCAGTTTTTGATTTGTTAAAAAAGTTTGAAATATCCAATAAATGTCGTTCCACTTCATGATTGTGTCCCACTTGTTGTTGATTCTTCACAAAAATATACAGTTTTATATCTTTATGTTTGAAGCCTGAAATGTCGCAAAGTTCAAGGGGGCCGAATACTTTCGCAAGGCACTGTATGTGTAGCCGATGGTATTTTTACGAAAAGTGTGGTAAGTGGAGAGGGCTAAGAAAAAAAGGAGATATCTAGAACCTAAAACAGTTCTTCAAATGTCACCATAGGAGAACCCTTTGAAGAACCATTTTTGGTTCCAGGTAGAACCCTTTTGGCTTTCATGCAGAACACTTTCCACAGAGGGTTCTACATGGAACCCAAAAGGTTTCTACCTGCAACCAAAAAGGGTTCTACCTGGAACCAATAAGGGTTCTCATATTGGGACAGCCAAATAACCACTTTTCTAAGAGTGTATGCAAGCCTAGGACGACTAGGTAAATCAAGGAAAGTTCAATTAAATCTGGAAACAACTGACTAGTAACAAGGATCCCTTACCCAGTTCTTCTTCTTCTCTATCCAGGTTAACAGACTGTCTAATCTTACTCTTAACCACTAAAGTTTAATACACTAAATTGTTACTGTGATCAGGGCCTCGTCTTGACCTTGATAATACCTTGAAACGTGGAGGAACCTCAACTCAAAACCCATGCCTCCTCAACTCAAAACCCATCTATTGGGCTGGACAGCTCTGGCATGAAGGGAAAATGTATCCCCCAGTTCTCTCAGAAACTGTTCACATTTATGTGGGGGTGTATATGTCCACCATTGACACATCACATACTCACTTTGATGCCATTTCTTGATGACCATCATTAGATTTGCATGACGTTTCTGTTTAGTGATCTTGACGATTCTTCATCTCAACACCATTCTCTTGAGTGTGCCAAAGCGCCATACTCTAAAAAGCCAAAAAGAGGTCACCCCTAAACCCCACAGACAGTGCAATCACATCTTTGATTGCCCTGAGGACACAATCCCCCTTAATAACTCATTATCCTTGCCTCAATTACCCACACTGCGATGGTGTGGGGGAGTAATTAGTAATCATTGCACAACTGTTTGCCTGTTATCAGAACCCACTGCTAATCAGCAATCTGCTCCTAATTTGCCCTTTATTGTCCCGTCTGATTAAGGTTCTGCTGCTGTGAGGCAGCTGGTTTGTGAGGACCCCTGGATTGGGTGTGATGCTCTATTTTTATAAATGACGATGACAAGGACCTTACAGTCCCCTACCACCCCACCCCTGACCTGGTGGGCTGTAGATTATGTCCACGATCCTGGTGTGGGAAGAAAGACAATGCCCAGCCCCAGCCTCACCCCAGCTGCTTTAGAAACAATGTGAAGCCCATCTCCACTCTCTGGAGCAATGGGAGCTATGACAAGTATGTGCATTAGTTTAGTGAATCCCTCCTGACTTTAGCAGCTGCTCTTGTCATTATGGTTTCTACGACACCGTTATTTTAGATTGTCGGCAGTGCTGTTTTCTGTCTAATGCTCATGTTATTGATGGAATAGCACTCTAGGGAGTAGACTACACAGAGTATTGGTATAGTACAGGCCAGGGTGCTGCATGTGTCACAGTGTGTGTAGTGGTGGAAGATGACAGCGCGGGTAGAAGTGTAATCTCAGGGAAGTTCAAACTTCAAAGGCAGTGTTCCACGTCTGACTTGAAATAGCGACACATTTCATCACCTCCTGCTACCACTGACTGAGCGGGTGCCTCCCCTGCTGCGGAGTGCAGCCGACCCATGAGACAGCGTCAGGAGCCAGAGAGCCAGAAAACTCTATGTCAGGAAAACACAACTCCAGTCCTACGGCTACGCGACAAATATAAAGGTCTCAAAAGTGTTTACGATCAAATCACGTTTTTCACTGAGAGAATATTATTCAATACACACCCCATTCTCCAGCTCTGTTTCATGTTTTTTTAACCTCATGACTTCCGAGATATTTGGTGGTACATGTATGCTTTGGGGTTGTGTTGTTTTTCACACGTCAGGTGTTTATAGGAGTGGAGACGGAAATTGGTTTTCTCACTAGAGGATGAAGTGACGGCTAATGCTCAGTGTGTGATGAACACTGACTGAGTCACACCTGCTTCATCGTTCATTGGAGGCAACAATAGACCCGATCATCTAAACTATGATATCATCAGATCAATCAAGAACTGTCTTTGTGTTGGACATGTTTATGTTAAAAGGGATATTTTGTAGTTGTGTGGTGAAGCAGCTATGAGGAATAACTTGGCTGAATGTATTTATTAGGATTCAACATCCTCAATTCATTGTATTATCGGTGTGAGAGATGATCAAGCTGTCTACTGTATATGGTTTTGAGGGACCTGGAGAGTTCACTCGGTTGATGTTCTGTGTATCAACAGTGTCACCCTGCCCTTGTTCCAAACCTTTACCATCTGCATGACTGATACCCAGTCTTACAGGCGATCTTTGCCCCCTCCTTCAGAAGTCGCGTATCAGGTGTCCAGTTATTAAAGGAACTCCTCGTCTGATGGTGACGCAGGCTTCTTGCTGTGGTGTCAATGGGGAGAAAACACGCATGAGAAGCACAGCAGCACCTCTCACCACCCTGTCCACCTTGAAATCTGGCACCTCTTTTAAATAGCTGGAGGGGTATTTATAAAGAGAAACATCAGAGGTCTGACATGTGAACTGGCTGACAAGTGCATCTCCATGAAAAATGGCCTTGGTTTACTGTCTGAGGTAATGGTGGCTGGGCAGGAGGGTGATAGTGGCTCATCTTATACTGTACATGGCTGGAGGAAGGTAAAATAATCAAGCAATACTGTATGTCACTTTAAACATACTCGTTTGGTGCTATGCGAAATCACTACCTCACTACAATACCGTAGACCATCAATTCATAAGCTGATCATAAATTAATATTAGGCTGATGCTATCTGTTCCGGGCCAGGGAACTTATGAAAGTTAAACCCATGTCTAAGAGGTGAGTTACAGTACCCGTTGTATAGAAGCAACACACTACGACCCTTACTAAAATGGTCTTTGGTATGGTTTCAGAAGGTACATGCCTTGTACTATCATGTCAAACTATGGTGTTCTATGTCACACACTCTCTTTTAGACAGTTCCTGGATCCTCTTCCCAGTCACATTTAAAGCCCTCAGCTCTCTCTTGTTTGAAGTGGCCAGCACTCGGCAGTGTATGAAACCAGACACTTGATGTATATCCTGTCGCTCTCCTGCTCCTTCGCCTATATGAGGTCTAACACATTCTCCAGTCCAATCAGTTTAGTAGGCTATTGTTCCCTGCTATAATGGTAACAGTGAGTTAAGGACAGGGATAGGGGTAACGACTGACTATTGTCATGCCCCAGTCATGGGATTGTACTGTTTATTAGATTATTGACCACCTGTTGTCACAACCTTCCCCTCATAACCTTCCTAACCTAACCAACACAGTGATAATCCCTGATCTACGCTATCAATTTATACGATTTGGAGGGCAAAGACTGAGTAATGAATGGATCAGTCAGTAGGCCTCAGGAGAAACCTGTTTTCACTTCTAAGCAGTGCATTGAATAGTTGTATGGAAAGCTGTCGATAAGCAACACTTCGTAATTGGTTTTCAGCTCGATATACAGTGCCTCGTGTAACATTGTAACATAGTCGTCCTTTAGGGTCGGGTCTGATTAGGGGGGATCACAGCTTAACTATGTATGATAACACAGGAGGGTCATGAGGAGAGAATTAGTCTTTTCCTGAACGATTCTCCTGCTTTTCCTGTGGTGTTGGGGTTTCCCTGGTTGGCCCATCATGACCCCACTATTTTGTGGCAACAGAAGGCTCTCAATGGATGGTCACGTCAGTGTTCAGGGAGGTGTATAGGTTTTTCCATAGGTGCAACTATGGTGGGAAGGCGACTCAACTACCACTCCATCGACGGGGGGATTGTGCGATAAATCTCCTGGTAGACGCAGCACTTCCCAGGAGTCACGTGTACCCCCTGTCACAGGAGGAGACGGCAGCTATGGAAACATATGTCACAGAGTCTCTGGGACAGGGATACATTCGGCCTTCCACTTCACCTGCCTCGAGTTTCTTTTTTGTGAAGAAGAAGGATGGAGGTTTACGCCCGTGCATTGACAATAGAGGTTTAAATCAGATCACGGTGAAGTATAGTTACCCTCTGCCTCTCATAGCCAGTGTGACCAAGTCATTGCATGGGGCGCGCTTCTTCACTAAATTGGATCTCAGGACTGCTTACAACCTGGTGCGTATCCGGGAGGGGGATGAGTGGAAGACGGCATTTAGTACCACCTCTGGGCACTATGAGTACCTCGTCATTTTCAGGGACCTGCACGGGCAGGGTGTAGTGGTGTATATAGATGACATTCTAATATACTCCGCTACATGCGCCGAGCATGTGTCTCTGGTGTGCAAGGTGCTTGGTCGACTGTTGGAGCATGACCTGCACATTAAGGCTGAGAAATGTCTGTTCTTCCAGCAGTCCGTCTCCTTCCTAGGGTACCGCCTGTCCGAGTCAGGGTTGGAGATGGAGAGTGACCGCATTTCAGCCGTGCGTAATTGGCCAACTCCCACAACGCTAAAGGAGGTGCAGCGGTTCTTAGGGTTTGTCAACTACTACAGGTAGCGGCTCCCATTACCTCTTTACTGAAGGGGGGACCGGTGCGACTGCAGTGGTCAACTGGGGAGGACAGGGCTTTTGGTCACCTGAAGTTTCTGTTTACCTCGACTCTTGTGTTGGCTCATCCTGATCCCTCCTTAGCATTCATAGTAGAGATGGACGCGTCCGAGGCTGGGATGGGAGCTGTGCTGTCTCAGCTCTTGGGTACGCCACAAAAACTCTGTCACCTTCCTCTGGTCATCCTGGCATCGGTCGGACAGTGCGCTGTCTTAGCGGGAAGTACTGGTGGCCCACTTTAGCGAAGGACGTGAGGGTGTATGTTTCCTCCTGCTCGGTGTGCACCCAGTGCAAGGCACCTAGACACCTGCCCAGAGGGAAATTACAACCACTACCCGTTCCACAACGGCCGTGGTCACACCTATCAGTGGATTTCGTGACGGATCTCCCTCCGTCACAAGGAAACACCACGATTCTGGTTGTTGAGGATCGGTTTTCTAAGTCCTGCCGTCTCATTCCTTTGCCCGGTCTCCCTACGGCCCTACAGACTGCAGAGGCCCTGTTTACACACATCTTCTGGCACTATGGGGTGCCTGAGGATATGGTGTCTGATCGGGGTTCCCAGTTCACATCAAGGGTCTGGAGGGCGTTCATGGAACGTCTGGGGGTCTTGGTCAGCCTGACCTCAGGGTTTCACCCCGAAAGTAATGGGCAGGTGGAGAGAGTTAACCAGGATGTGGGTAGGTTTCTGCGGTCTTATTGCCAGGACCGGCCGGGGGAGTAGTTGGCTTTCATCCCCTGGAAAGAGATGGCCCAAAACTAACCTAAAACTAAAACTAACCTGGCCCACTAACCTGTCTCCGTTTCAGTGTGTACTAGGTTATCAGCCGGTTCTGGCACCATGGCATCAGAGCCAGATCGAGGCACCTGCGGTGGATGAATGGTTTCGGCGTTCGGAGGAAACTTGGGACGCTGCCCATGTACACATGCAACGGGCCATCAGGCGACAGAAGGCGAGCGCCGACCGCCACCGCAGTGAGGCCCCGGTGTATGCACCGGAAGCTGGGTCTGCAGTTTGTGGGGCTATTTAAAGTCCTGAGGAGACTGAACGAGGTATGTTACAGGTTACAGCTTCCCCCTGATTATCGTATTAACCCCTCGTTCCATGTGTCTCTCCTCAGGCCTGTGGTGGCTGGTCCGCTCCAGCAGTCTGAGGTGTGGGAGGTTCCTCCGCCCCCTCTGGAAATCGAGGGGGCCCCGGCGTATACTGTGCGAGCCATCATGGACTCAAGGTGTCGGGCGAGGGGCCTTCAGTACCTCATGAAGTTGGAGGGGTACGGTCCGGGGGAGAGATGCTGGGTGCCGGTGGAGGACATACAGGACCCTTCCTTACTGCAGGAATTTCCCCGTCTCCACCCCGATCGCCCTGCGCCTCGTCCTCTGGGTCGTCCCCGAGGCCGGTGTCGGCGTGCTGCTGGAGCCGCGCGTCGGGGGGAGGGGGGTACTGCCACGACTTCTGCCAAAGTTGGTGTCTCTCCTTGTTCGGGCGGCGTTCGGCGGTCGACGTCACCGGCTTTCTAGCTACCACCGATCCATGTTTATTTTTCCATTTGTTTTGTCTTGATTGTACACACCTGGTTCCCATTACATTATTATTATTTCCCTATTTAACCCTCTGGTTCTCATTATGTTTTTTTGCGTGATTGTTCCTGGTTTTGTGTTAGCCTTTTGTGTTAGGGCTTGTTATCCCTGCGTGGATTTATTGACTGTTTATTGAGTAAAGTACGTGATTTTACTCAGTTCTGTGTCCTGCGCCTGACTCAGTCCTCACCTCTGCACAACTGACATTTGACAGCTCAACAATGCACTCACTGCATCATGCTCAAGGCCAGTCTATTATCAATTCATTTCCTTCGTAGAAACAATTAGCCTCTCTGTAAGGAGGCCAATTAATGAATGGAAATGGGTCCCTAACCTGCAGTGTTCTCTCTTAGCCTCTCCGGTCTCTGTGATGCCTGAATGGTCTGGAAGGAGCTGTGTGCATCTTTGGTGAAACAATTCTCAGTAATTGCACACCATTGCAATTATGTTAATAATCGCTAGTGGTCATAGAACACAGTTGAAAAAACTGTTGCCCTGCATGAGTGATCAGCCTGGTGGGAGCATCACAGACATTTCCCCTTAATAAGCAAGTTCGAGAAATGGTCTGAAATACCTATTCTGTGTATCCTTTAACAATGCCTTAATATTAATAATAGTAGCTAAGATCATTTTAAAATGTATCCAAGAAATGAAATGACTTTGGACGCACAATAACGTTATGGACGCACAATAACGTTAACCCTCTGCTCAATTTGCAAACCAGTATATATAGTCTCCATTTAAATACAGTTGATATTGGCATGATGCAATCCTGTCCCTGTTGTCTCAGCACCCATCTCATTTCATTTGAATTATGCGTAATTGAGACACACATTGAATGTAGAAAGACCTCTGCCACGCTGGGGAGCAAGGTCCTGTTGCTCCTCCTGTTTGCACCAGCAGTAACACAGCATGGCGTTTAATTTATTCTTTAAAACATTTTTTTACCCCATTTTCTCCCCAATTTCGTGGTATCCAATTGTTAGTAGTTACTATCTTGTCTCATCGCTACAACTCCCGTACGGGCTCGGGAGAGACGAAGGTCGAAAGCCACGCGTCCTCTGAAACACAACCCAACCAAGCCGCACTGCTTCTTTAACACAGCGCGCATCCAACCCGGAAGCCAGCTGCACCAATGTGTCGGAGGAAACGCTGTGCACCTGGAGACCTGGTTAGTGCGCACTGCGCCCGGCCCGCCACAGGAGTCGCTGGTGCACGATGAGACAAGGATATCCCTACCGGCCAAACCCTCCCTAACCCGGACGACGCTAGGCCAATTGTGCGTCGCCCCACAGACCTCCCGGTCGCGGCCGGCTGCGACAGAGCCTGGGCCTTAGACCACTGCGCCACCCGGGAGGCCCAGCATGGTGTTTTCTAATCCAGATAAAACGTAGAGTTCTCTCCCACACACCCACTCAGCACCGTACAAACCGGCTTATTGATTTTATTCCATGAAGCACTTTTCTTATCACCTCTTGGGCAGGTATTAATAATGCAGCTTGGCGTGTGCTCATTGTGGCGTTGGGGGTGGATCGGGTGTCAACTCCAGACCCCTTATAGTAGATGCCAACAGGGTGCAGTCTGTTCTTCTGTGTGTGTATACATTACTCCCGCTGTGCACTGTCCTAGTGGCTATCTGTCCAGCGTACACAAGTCATCTATATTTGATCATGGCTGAAGACTGCATTGAAAGCTGATGTTATTCACTCTTTAGTCGTTATACAGCCCTAGGGGGGAAACAGCAGTATCAGAGAACAGTGAAAGTGAAGTGTTTTCCAAACAAAAGGCTGGCAATCTGTGTTTTACATACTGTAGTTTATCGTGGTTTGAGGTACTTGTGAGACAGTTCTTAGCCAAGTGTGCGTAGTACTGTTTATGACAGGTGAAGAACATTGAAAATCAAAAGACGGGAAAAGTCAAGATCGACCATTATGATTTCAAACACAGCATCAGAATGAGTGGTTCTTGAGTGATAAGACTGGTTTGTTCTAATGATTCAGTTTCATTAATTGGATATAGTGCTGTTCAGTCTTGTTGTCTCAAGGGAGGGTTTGTGGGCTCAACTGTTGCAGTCTTAAGAGGCCATCATGCAAGGCACTGTTTGTCCTGGGAGAGGAATGGCGCATGTCAAGGTGAAGAGGTCAAACACACGATGATCAGACCGTTTGTCTCCTTGTTTGGGGAGAGGTGTCTCCAGTTACCACGCCGACTGCTCTCGGGCCCGTCACTCAGGGCCCCAAATGATCCTCCTTCATTTTCACACACATACTGTATACGACTATGCATGTTCATACACACACACACTGAACACAAGCAAACCTTCACCCTCATCTTCGATACCAGGATCTACTCAACAGCCCAGCAACATGACTGTGTTTACCTCAGACGGTTCCTTAAAATACAATCCAAATAGCTTGCTTAGGCCATATTTTGCACACGTACAGCTTATTGTTCAAATGGTATTCCCACGCCCTCGGACCTCACAACACAACCTTGCTCTTAAAGAGATAGTTTGGGATGTTGGCGATGAAGCCGTTTATCTACGCCCCAAGAGTCAGATGAACTTGTTGATATCAAACAATCCTTTTAACCTCAACGTACCACACAGAGAGGCATGCACGCAAAGCATCCTGACACCCAGACCAAAGACACGCAGGCTCTTCAAAAGCCCTCCAACTGGTAATGGTGAAAACTGTAAAGACATAATGCATGAGGCACTTGGGACAAGAGCTTAAGACGACTTTAGTGCTCATTGGATATCTGAGTTGAATCCATGCAGTCAAGAGATTCTGGGTTTCTACTGCCATGGCATGTAAAAAAAAAAACGGAATGTTTGTCGACCATCCAGAGATCGAGGGCGGTTAGATGCCTGCTGGCCCTGCAATATTGTTCCCAAGCCCCAGCTGCTCCCAGGTCAAGGCTGCTGCTGGTGTGGAATGTTTGTGGTTTGCTCCTCCCGCCATTCAGCCCCATTCTCATCCCAAGATAAACAGACAAGCGTTTTGGGGCAGGTGGCTTTAGACAGGGGGGGGGGCATATCCGTCCCCTCATATTCGGGAGTCATTCAATAGCTCCGCTATCAAGGTCTCTCCATGCTGACAGATAGCCCCTCGCGCCCCGCATTGTGTGCAGATTACAAGTGGTTAAGGGAGAAAGCATCTCACAGCTGCACCGCCTGGTTCAATGTGTTACCTTTCAACCCCCCTTAAATGGGCGGCTATTTCAAAGTCACCACTGGGCATGAGCAAATTTAGCGTTCCTCAGCCAACGTAACAATGAGCCCTGGGATTAGGTTACAACAAACAGGCCACATCCCCTGGGACACCATCCCGCCTCTGCCTCGGGCAGGGGACGGGCAACACATTTGCCAGAATGCAGCAAGGGGACACTGGCACGTCCGGCCCACCTCAAAGTGACAGGAGCGGAGCATCCCAGCAATGGAACGTTAATTCTCGCTCCCTGCTTGTAGCACACAGGGGGACGGAGGGTGTTAATGACCAGAGTGATATCTCCTTTCAAAACAAATATCTGTAAAGAGCAAAGAAGAACGAAAACTGGCCGCTCGGACTTGTTGCATCAAAGTTGTTGGCCACTGTGTCTCAAGTGTCTTTCAGACAGTCAGGTGACTACTTCAGGCTGTGCATCTCTCTGAAGAGGACCTTACCTGAGCTCTGTGGGGCAACCGAATGTGAGTTCAGCTGCTCTCTCTCCGTCTATTCGGTTTCAGCTAACAGAGTGGTGTGGTTGCACCTAACCAGGAGGGTTTACAGAGGGATCGGGACAAAGCGGATAGTCAGATGTCTGGCAGATTAAGAGGGCTACGGGGCCTCTGTTTTTTTTGGGGGAGGAGTGACCCGTGTAATAAAAATTGATTCCTGACATCAAGGCCAGTAAGACAAGCTTGAGTCTCTCTGTTGAGGTGATACTGAGCAACTTTTCCGTTCCTTGAAGGAACACTGGCTTTGGAAAATGTTAGAGGTTTAAACTAAGGTTTCTGTGTGGTTTGACGCTGACAGAAAAACACTTGCCGGGTGTTTAATGGACAATATAATATCCACACAACCAGCTTAGCTATCTGATATTCCATACAGCCGCCAGAGCATTCTGACACAGAAACAATCAGAGAACGTGGATGGCAAGAGTTTGAGGACTCTGTGCACTGGAAAGGAAGAGTGGGTGAGTGTGTGAGTGAGGGAGTGAGTGAGTGAGTGAGTGAGTGAGTGAGTGAGTGAGTGAGTGAGTGAGTGAGTGAGTGAGTGAGTGAGTGAGTGAGCTACAGGAGAGCGAATAGTGGAGTCAGTGAGTGAGCACTTATTGTCCGTCCCCGGGGACAGAAACTTTCCACCAGCGCAATCCAACAACTTCTGTTCAAAGACCCCGAGAGCTGGTGGCTGCTGTCTGTTTTCTCTCTCTCCTTCTCCTCTCACTTTCTTCCACTTGGAGGGGCAATAAATAGCCACAGGTGTGTGGAACTGCCATCTAATCTGAACTTCATTTAACACGGCCACAAACAAGATATCCAGCAAAGGCAAAAGCTGTGACCCTCCCTCACTCTCTCTCTCTCTCTCTCTCAGCTCAATGAGGAAGTGAAAAGAGTGTGTGGCCTGGAGAGTCAGGTCTGCACCCAGAGGAGAGGGTGAGGCGTGGAGCAGCCAGAGAGGGTGTGAAGTGGGGTGGACGTGTGTCTCCTTGTCGTCCAGCTAGAGGGGGAGCAGTGGCTTCTCCAGCCTGTCTGCAGCTCACCACACATTAAAATAACCCAACACCCACCAGAGGGAGGCTGCTGCCCAGTGGGTGTGAGGACTGGACACACTTCAAGAGAGGAGCCCACCACCAGACTGATAGATTGGAGTGTAAGAGCACACTACGGGAGAGCTTTTCTCTACTTTTACAGAGTGAAGGACTGAGAGGAGTGTATTTGCCAAACAAGGTAAGAACTGAAATAATTTCACATAGAATACAAAGACACATTTAATGTAGATCATTGTGTTTTGCTCGCAAAAGTGTCTGTGGGCAAAAGGTTGAGAGCAACCGGCTAAGTATATTAAAGGGAGAGTTCACCCAAATTACAAAATGGCGTATTGGTTTTCTGTACGCAGTCTATGGACAAGGTATGACAACAATCCAAGTTTTGATTACCTGGCCACTGTGTTAAATGCTAACCTTTTAGCACTTGTGACAACATTCCAATGCATGTCAATGGTACTAACAGTTGAAGTCGGAAGTTTACATACACTTATGTTAGAGTCATTAAAACTAGTTTTTCAACCACTCCACAAATTTTTTGTTCAGTTAGGACATCTACTTTGTGCATGACACAAGTCATTTTTCCAACAATTGTTTACAGACAGATTATTTCACTTATAATTCACTATCCAGTGGGTCAGAAGTTCCAGTGGGTCAGAAGTTTACATACACTAAGTTGACTGTGCCTTTAAACAGCTTGGACAATTCCAGAAAATGATGTCATGGCTTTAGAAGCTTCTGATAGGCTAATTGACATCATTTGAGTCAATTGGAGGTGTACCTGTGGATGTATTTCAAGGCCTACCTTCAAACTCAGTACCTCTTTGCTTGACATCTTGCAGAAATCAAAAGAAATCAGCCAAGACCTCCGAAAAAAAATTGTAGGCCTACCACGTTCATCAAAACAAATAATAGTACGCAAGGATAAACACCATGGGACCACGCATACTGCTCAGGAAGGAGACACGTTCTGTCTCCTAGAGATGAACGCACTTTGGTGCGACAAGTGTAAATCAATCCAAGAAAAACAGCAAAGGATCTTGTGAAGATGCTGGAGGACACCGGTACAAAAGTATCTATATCCACAGTAAAATGAGTCCTATATCGACATAACCTGAAAGGCCGCTCAGCATGGAAGAAGCCACTGTTCCAAAACAGCCATAAAAAAGCTATGGTTTGCAACTGCACATGGGGACAAAGATTGTACTTTTTGGAGAAATGTCCTCTGGTCTGATGAAACAAAAATAGAAATGTTTGGCCATAATGACCATCCTTAGGTTTGGAGGAAAAAGGGGGATGCTTGCAAGCCGAAGAACACCATCCCAACCGTGAAGCACGGGGGTGGCAGCATCATGTTGTGGGGATGCTTTGCTGCAGGAGGGACTGGTGCACTTCACAAAATAGATGGCATCATGAGGCAGGAGAATTATGTGGATATATTGAAGCAACATCTCAAGACATCAGTCAGGAAGTTAAAGCTTGGTTGCAAATGGGTCTTCCAAAAGGACAATGACCCCAAGCACACTTCCAAAGTTGTGACAAAGGACAACAAAGTCAAGGTATTGGAGTGGCCATCACAAAGCCCTGACCTCAATCCTATGGGAAATGTGTGGGCAGAACTGAAAAAGCGTGTGCGAACAAGGAGGCCTACAAAACTGACTCAGTTATACCAGCTCTGTTAGGAGGAATGGGCCAAAATTCAACCAACTTATTGTGGGAAGCTTGTGGAAGGCTACCCGAAACATTTGACCCAAGTTAAACAATTTAAAGGCAATGTTACCAAATACTAATTGAGTGTATGTAAACTTCTAACCCACTGGGAATGTGATGAAGTAAATAAAAGCTGAAATAAATCATTCTCTCTATTGTTATTCTGACATTTCACATTCTTAAAATAAAGTGGTGATCCTAACTGACCTAAAACAGGGATTTTTTACTAGGATTAAATGTCAGGAATGATGAAAAACACAGTTTAAATGTATTTGGCTAAGGAGTATGTAAACCTCCGACTTCAACTGTATATTAACATGTTTGGCTGCATGTCCAAATCATCCTAAAATATTTAGAAATGGATTGTGTAACTCAATTAAGTTACTTGAAGATGATTTGGACATGAAGCGCAAAAATGCTCATGTTTCAGGTATTTTACCCTGTTGAGACATGCTTTTGGTTCCTGGGGTCGAGTTATATTTTAAGCTCACTGACTTGCTATGCTCACTTGGGATTCATTGTCCAGATTGAAAGCCACAGGCAAACAAATGTGGTGTCCATAACAAGGGGACCTCAGTGGCCAGTAAATCAGTTAATAAATACTTCCTAATAAAAATGCAACAAGAGTCTATAATCTGCTTTCACTGGCCCTCATAATGCATTCTCTGGAGCCAGACTAGGAGTCGGGGCGACACGGGCTTAGTGTAGGCAGGTGTGTGTGTAGCCTACACATGCGCGTGTCTGTTTGGGTGTTTGTGAGTTGCGCTGGTGAGAGAAAGAGTTTGTATTTATGAGAAAGTACTTCATAGTTGTCCGTAGCAGCGGTTCTCTTTTCTGTTCCAGGGACAACAAATCACGTCAAAAGCTCTTTTGAGGACCACCATTCCCGGAGTCTTCTGTTAACATAAAATACTGTATCTTGGTGATCAAATGTAGTACATTTTTCCAGTGAATGTAACTAATTAAAGGCATATTTTTATTTTTATTATAAACAATTTGCATTGTGACTAATATGTAAAACTCCTTATAATACCTACTACCAACTGTTATTATTGTTGGACGATTTTAGTTGATTTATTTTATCAACAAAGAAATGCAGACCACCTGCCAAACCCCCACAGGTTGGTAACCACTGGTTAACAGCATACGTGAGGTAAGGACAATTCCTGTTCTCACGGATCTTGTTTCAGCCCACTTGCTTTTGATTTAATGTCCTTTAATTAACAGCAACGTAGACATGCAGGGCACATCCACAGAAATCCTGTATCAGGGACATTCATTTGCCAAGGCTCTATCATGTTATTTGCTGGCGGAAACAGTGCAGGGCTGGATATCCTCCATCGTCCTTCACCGTCACACAATCCCATCTCTCTGCTCTACAGATGCTTCCTAGTGATTTATAGGAGCTGACAGAACCCAAGGCAGGGAGTATGTAACACACTTAGGGGTTGTTATTGGCAATATCAGGCCCAAAGGATTCTCGGGCTCAGTCATTGACTCCATGTCAGACTCCAAGTCTGTAGGTAGGACATTACTATTGCAGCTTTATGAAAATGAAGCAGGTGAAAGCGAAATGACTCATCGTGCACCACATGCCCTGTGATGAGGCAATATGCTGAAGAACCTTGTGGAGAATGGCCAGAAAGGCCTCTCTTTCGCACTGCCTCCCAAATGTTAGCAGCATCGGTCCTCTGTTGCCATAGCAGCCATTGACCCCTGTGAAGATCAACCAGTGATCTGGTGGGGTTCCAAGTAACTTGATTATTCGCTTCCAGGGCTCATAGCATGTGAGAGGCCTTTCAAGGCACTCCTGTTCTGATAAAAGGAGGATGAGCCACACTGCCCAAACAATAAAGACAGATATTCAGTTCACGCAAGAAGCCTTTCCCTCCCTCAGACGCTGTATTCTCCCTCCAAATCCAAAATAAAGGAAAACAAGGTGGCAGTGCAGTGACTCATACTATAAAGCTGAGTAGAGTTACCTTTCACAACAGACCTGTGCGTAACAGGGCAGGTCTATGGAGTTAGAAATGACAAAGGAGAGGCAAACTCTTCATGTTCTGCCTTGTAGAGGAAATTGGCACTTGGGCCAATGGTAGTGCTCCAAGAGCATGTCACAAAGTACAGTATATACAGTTGAAGTCGGAAGTTTACATACACTTAGGTTGGAGTCCTTAAAACTTGTTTTTCAACCACTCCACAAAAATTCTTGTTAACAAACTATAGTTTTGGCAAGTCGGTTAGGACATCTACTTTGTGCATGATACAAGTAATTTTTCCAACAGTTGTTTACAGAAAGATTATTTCACTTATAATTCACTGTATCGCAATTCCAGTGGGTCAGAAGTTTACGTACACTAAGTTGATTGT
This sequence comes from Oncorhynchus tshawytscha, assembly GCF_018296145.1. Classification (NCBI taxonomy): domain Eukaryota; kingdom Metazoa; phylum Chordata; class Actinopteri; order Salmoniformes; family Salmonidae; genus Oncorhynchus; species Oncorhynchus tshawytscha. The sequence continues at coordinate 55,537,037 of NC_056429.1, forward strand.
GCCTTTAAACAGCTTGCAAAATTCCAGAAAATGATGTCATGGCTTTAGAAGCTTCTGTTAGGCTAATTGACATCATTTGAGTCAATTGGGGGTATACCTGTGGATGTATTTCAAGGCCTACCTTCAAACTCAGTGCCTCTTTGCTTGACGTCATTGGAAAATGAAAAGAAATCAGCCAAGACCTCAGAAAAATATTGTATACCTCCACACGCCTGGTTCATCCTTGGGAGAAATTTCCAAACGCCTGAAAGTACCACGTTCATCTGTACAAACAATAGTACACAAGGATAAACACCATGGGACCACGTAGCCATCATACCACTCACGAAGGAGATGCGTTCTGTCTCCTAGAAATTAAAGTACTTTGGTGCGAAAAGTGCAAATAAATCCAAGAGCAACAGCAAAGGACCTTGTGAAAATGCTGGAGGAAGCTGGTACAAAAGTATCTATATCCACAGTAAAATGAGTCCTATATCGACATAACCTGAAAGGCCGCTCAGCAAAGAAGAAGCCACTGCTCCAAAACCGCCATAAAAGCAGCCATACCACAGTTTGCAACTGCACATGGGGTCAAGATCATACTTTTTGGAGAAATGTCCTCTGGTCTGATGAAACAAAAATAGAAACGTTTGGCCATAATGACCATCCTTATGTTTGGAAGAAAAGGGGGGAGGCTTGCAAGCCTAAGAACACCATCCCAACCATGAAGCACAGGGATGGCAGCATCATGTTATAGGTGTGCTTTGCTGCAAGAGGGACTGGTGCACTTCACAAAATAGATGGCATCATGAGGTCGGAAAATTATGTGGATATATTGAAGCAACATCTCACGACATCAGTCAGGATGTTAAAGCTTGGTCGCAAATGGGTCTTCCGAATGGACAATGACCCCAAGCATACTTCCAAAGTTGTGGCAAAATGGCTTAAGGACAACAAAGCCAAGATATTGGAGTGGCCATCACAAAGCCCTGACCTCAATCCTATAGAAAATGTGTGGACAGAACTGAAAAAGCGTGTGCGAGCAAGGAGGCCTACAAACCTGACTTAGTTACACCAGCTCTGTCAGGAGGAATGGGCCAAAATTCACCCAACTTAATGTGGGAAGCTTGTGGAAGGCTACCCGAAACATTTGACCCAAGTTAAACAATTTAAAGGCAATGCTACCAAATATTAATTGAGTGTATGTAAACTTATGACCCACTGGGAATGTGATGAAAGAAATAAAAGCTGAAATAAATCATTCTCTCACATTTCCCATTTTTAAAATAAAGTGGTGATCCTAACTGACCTAAGACAGGGATATTTTACGAGGAATAAATGTCATGAATTGTGAAAAACTGAGATGAAATGTATTTGGCTAAGGTGTATGTAAACTTCCGACTTCAACTGTAACTCCATAAACATTGATTTGTATTCAGTATTTTTGTTGACATTACTGTTGCCTAGTCTGAATGAGAACAATTGTAATTCCAAGACAACTATGGGAAAAGCACACAGACAGTAGGCGCTCAACTCTTAACATTTTAACCCTTGACGACGTGAAGGTTCGTACTTCTTTCAGTGATACATTTTGTCCCAGAAATTTGGGCAAAACAATGTGATTTCAGTCAGAATTAAAGCAGGTAACAGCACAATATATTGGACACACATAATGCGTGTGTTTTCCTATCTCAGCTGATTAGGAATGACAACAAAGTGGCCATATTTTCATTTGGAGGCATTACACTGAGGAAAACAAAACAAATGACAACAAACTTGTGTAATCTCTCTTTTCGTTGTGTGTAATGCATGCAAGTGTTCATTTAGCAATTTTCTAAATTGCAGTCATTGACATCAAATGTGGCTATTTAGAATTGAGGGGGTTTGGCAGGCTTATTAGAGAATAAAAGACTAACAGAAGCCATATACTCTCTGAAGAGAGCTACAGAGTGAATGCAATTACTTTTGTTTTTCATGTGGAGCAGATGCATCATAATCATGCTGTCTGAAAAGAGAGTCACTCAAATGTAGATATCAAATTGCCTGGTCGGATGGGTACAACAATAGGCATGCCATTATCCCAATATAAACACAATGTAGACAGGCAGCAGAAAGCAGAACAGTTGAGTGCGCTTCTCCATTCATCTGAATTTGGAGTGATATTATTTGTACACGGAGATGGAGCCAGGACGGCACTAACCCACTGAGCACAGATGTCAGTTCAACGTCTAGTTTTGATTTACATTTGGTTGAGTTTTCAACTCACGTGAATTCAACAAAAAATGTCATGTTGTCATTGGATTTATGTTTTTAAAAAATGGGTGAAAAAAAGACAACAATTACCTTAAGTTGTTGATTTTTTACAAATCCAATGAATTTTCATCATTGCGTAGATTTTTTGGGTTGAAATGATGTGGAAACAACGTTGTTTCAACAACTTTTTGCCCAGTGGGAAGGCTGTTTGGGTTGAGTGGTTGAAATCCATTGATGTGTCACAGGAGCTGTTGTGGGCTCCAGGAGTCAAATTCCATTTACAGCAGATGTGCAAGCTACACACCCAGGGTGACTGGCAAAGCTTTATAATGTGGTTCAATTCATTTATAATTAGGCTTTCAGGGCTTCTTACAAGTGAAATGGGACTACAGCCACTTGTAAAAACATGCGCCTGTAACCATTGTCTCTTAAAAACAATGATTTGCCGTCGTTAGCTGGACTAAACCAGACAGTAAAGTTAACACGAAAGGTGCAACAGAATTCTGATTGACATGGGAGATAAAATACATATTTTGGGTAAATGTTCTTTCACAATATGCAGTAAAACACAAGGACAAAGACACACTGTCAACAGGCAGTCACACATTTACAGTAAACACAAGCAGACGTACACTACGTGCGCACACATACACAGGCAGACATACACGACAGGCACACACTCACACACACACACACACACACACACACAAAGGTAGACGTACACTACGTGCACGCACACACGCACGCACACATACACAGGCAGACGTACACGACAGGCACACACACACACACACACACACACACACACACACACACACACACACACACACACACACACACACACACACACACACACACACAACACAAAGTAGACGTACACTACGTGCACACACACACGTCTGCAGAAGGCAGTCATCCAGGCATGTAGGTGCCTGTTTTCTAAGGCACACAGTCGTGATATTGTGGAGATAATCCTCTGAAAAATGATCCTTTTCTTACTATCACCTGCAGTGGAACGTGTGGGCACAGCAACCATCCAACCTCAGGAGCCTGATCTGTCGCTACAGCAACAGGCGTCCACTGACTAGCACCACATTTCTAGGAGGTACAGAATACCAAGAAGCACACACAAGGGAGCTTGCTCGACACTCATCTCAAATGTGTTTCTCTAGTCTAGGAGGTTGAGATTCTGAGAAACAGCGACAGAAATCGATCACTCAATCTATGTTTGTGAGTCCATTGTCGAGTAGAAAGAAAGGTGATTATTAGACGTGATGGCTGTCTAATGGATGTAGACATTAAGGGTGCCTGTCTCTTTAAGAGTTGGTCCTTGGCAGGTCTGTGCTGATAAGTGGGGAGGTGGATCCCTGCCTGTCTTTATTCTGCCTCTTGTTTCTCTGACAGGCTTTTTGATCAACAAACTCCTCCGTGCTGCCTGCTCCTGAAAGTGCTGCCTGCTCCTGAACGTGTGTCTGTGTAGCTCTAACATGTGTTTTTTACTGTTTGTGAGAGCACGTGTACCTACTCGCTCTATCCGAGGACTCTTATTCAGTGGTGAGGTGACCACCTTCAGCACAGGTGTGTAACATACATACAGTGTGTGTGTGTGTGTGTGTGTGTGTGTGTGTGTGCGTGTGTCTATACAATTCTAGGTCATTTTAACCTTCTTTAGGCAATATATTGTATCGTTTAGCAAATAAACCAGAATCAGAATTGCTGATTAGGGTTGTGGCACACAGTACATGAAAATGTGTGTGGGCACCTTGGTGAGTTATCTAATCTTGGTTAGATGGTGATTTTATGTTTATGCTAAATTGTGGCCTGCAATTAGCATATTTAAATTACATCTTGTTATCGTCTTGTTGTACTTAAAACTGAATTAAAAACATGTTTGCCACAAACCTACATGGAAAATGCACATTTCAAGTACAGTAATGTAATAAGTAAGATCGCAATGACTGAATGAAACAAAACCAAGTGCATCCTTATTTTTATTCGACGCCAATTTCGATTGAATTCGACACAAAGTGGTGGAGAAGTCAATGACTGTTAGCCTTTGAACATCAACCTCGATGGTCTTGTTATGATTCAATTTACCATGTACGCGATATGGTCAACAATTATCAGTGTTGGATTTACAGTCAGTATTCTGAATACTGTGAGGGAGGTTCTTTCTGGATGTTTTATCCTAGACACTCCATTGGTGGTTGAGTGACCTAAGGATGTACTTCCAAATAGCCTATCCCAAATAGCACTTCCAATAAATAGGATGGTGACAAGAATTTCACAGGAGATCCTGAACTCACACCTCAGTGATTTCCTACAGACGCACCGTAAAGACAATCAGTCATTTACAGTCACCACAGCGATAGAGCAACATTTACCTAAGAATACTATGTAGTGAGAACATGAGCGGGTGAGGTGAAGTACAGGTAAAGTGTTTTGTATTCCTGTGATCGGAAAAATAGAATTTAATTCAGCAGTTGATCACAAAACATTTATGTTATAGCCAAAGGAGAAAAAGGGACAGAAGGTAGATCTTCATCAAGATAGCTGCACTCAAGTATCTACTTCAAGCAGGTAACAGAGTAATCTTGTGGAAGGTCTATTGAACTCGGACCTGTATCTGATTGATGAAGAGCCAGGCTGAGACGTGCTGCCTGCTGTTAGAATGTGTCCCCTACTCTAGCTGTGATCCCATAGGAAATACCCTCACATCTCTCTGCCAGACTCTATCAATATACTGAGAGAGATGGGCCCTATCCAAATCCCTGTGGGAAACACATAGGGGACATGTAAAATGTATCTTCAGAAAGGAGAGCAAGTGAGAAATGGAAGGATGGAAGGATCTAATTGTCATAGATGTAGATGTTGTGTCAGAAAGGCCAGTACATGTTACATTTGACGTACACTACCGGTCAAAAGTTTTAGAACACCTACTCATTCAAGGGTTTTTCTTTATTTTTTACTATTTTCCAAATTGTAGAATAATAGTGAAGACATCAAAACTATGAAATAACACATACAGAATCATGTAGTAACCAAAGAAGTGTTAAACAAATCAAAATATATTTTATATTTGAGATTCTTCAAATAGCCACCCTTTTCCTTGATGACTGCTTTGCACACTATTGGCATTCTCTCAACCAGCTTTATGAGGTAGTCACAATTGATTTTCTTCTTAATGTGTTTGAGCCAATCAGTTGTGTTGTAACAAGGTAGGGGTGGTAAACAGAAGGTAGCCCTATTTGCTAAAGACCAAGTCCATACTATGGCAAGAACATCTCAAATAAGCAAAGAGAAATCTGTCATTTCATCAATCTGTCATTTCCATCATTACTTTAAGACTTGAAGGTCGGTCAATACGGAACATTTCTAGAACTTTGAAAAAACCATAAAGTGCTGTGATGAAACTGTCTCTCATGAGGACCGCCACAAGAAAGGAAGACCCAGAGTTCCCTCTGCTGCAGAGGATAAGTTCATAAGAGTTACACTGTCTGTGATTTATTTAGAATTCAAGGCACACTTAACCAGCATGGCTACCACAGCATTCTGCAGCGATACGCAATCCCATCTGGTTTGGGCTTAGTGGGACTATAATTTGTTTTTCAACAGGACAATGACCCAACACACCTCCAGGCTGTGTAAGGGCTATTTTACCAAGAAGGAGAGTGATGGAGTGCTGCATCAGATGACCTGGCTTCCACAATACCCCAACCTCAACCAAATTGAAATGGTTTGGGATGAGTCTGACCACATAGTGAAGGAAAAGCAGCCAACAAGTGCTCAGCATATGTGGGAACTTCTTCAAGACTGTTGGAAAATCAGGTGAAGCTGATTGAGAGAATGCCAAGAGTGTGCAAAGCTGTCATCAATGCAAAAGGTGGCAACTTTGAAGAATCTCAAATATAAAATATATTTTGATTTAACAATTTTTTGTTTACTACATGATTCCAAATGTGTTATTTCATAGTTTTGATGTCTTCACTATTATTCTACAATATATAAAATAGTCAAAATACAGAAAAATACTTGAAAGAGTAGGTGTTCTAAAACTTTTGATTGTTAGTTTAGTCGGTGAGATTTTTGTGAGTGTGGGAAACTAATCCATACGATTCAGTTGTTGGGTTTATATTTACATTAATCACCTTCTTATCAACACTTGAGCCAGAAGAGACAGCGTACTTGATCATTTACATGGAATCCAGCGCATCAAAGACAATGGACTGTGGCTATTTAATGTGGTATGGGGAAATAGCCCTCCTATTATGAATTAAAACTCCTCTTGGGTTTCCAGTTCAAAGCAGGGCCCGGCCTTCCCAGTGGCGCAGCCGTCTAAGGCACTGCACCGCAGCGCTTGAGGCGTCACTACAGACCCGGGTTCAGTCCCGGGCTGTGTTGCAGCCGGCCGCGACTGGGAGACCCATGAGGTTGTGCACAATTGGCCCAGCATCATCCGGGTGAGGGGAGGGTTTGGCCGGCCGAGATGTCCTTGTCCCATCGCGCCCTAGAAGCTCCTGTGTTGGGCCGGGTGAATAGTGCGGCTGGCTTCCGGGTTAAGCGAGCAGTGCGTCAAGAAGCAGTGCGGCTTGGCAAGGTCATGTTTCAGAGGAAGTATGGCTCTCAACCTTCTCCCTCTCCCGAGTCCGTACAGGAGTTGCAGTGGTGGGCAAGACTGTAACTACCAACTGGATATCACGAAACTGGGGAGAAAAATGGGTAAAAAATTGAACTAAAAATAATAGGGCCCCATGTTGGCTGTCATTAGCAGCTCACAAAATTCCATTAGGCTATAGCGGGAACAGGGAAGGGGCCAGTTGTTGCCCAGCACCCACATTCACAACGGCAATTCAATGAAATCCCAGAATGACAATTGGGAGATTACTGAGAAGTATATGAAACCTCAGCCAAGTGTAAGGCTGAAAGGTATAGCTCCTGACCCCTTGCTCTTAGTTTGCTCCATTCCAGGGACAGCTGGAAAGGTCAACTTGCCATTGCATAGAAAAGTGAGAACAGCACCTTCATCTGGATAAGACATTTAGATGGACCTGGATAGGGTCGAGTCGGCTGACTGCCAAGTGGATATCAAAAATGTAAGTTCAAGTGCTGTGTGGCGGCAATGCAAATGTGATATACCGGAGTCACTGCATACTCTAGCCATTTAAATGGTTTAGCAGACTGCTGTAAGCAAAGAGAACACGGTCACATGTCAGATAGGTAACTAATAGCAACGATACAACACGGTTGGAGGAGCAGGTTTATGCAGTAACCTTGGATGCAGTATCACTGCAATAATCTCAAGAAGACATAATGGTAAGTGGGTAGATTTGTATGTTGGGTGGCGCTGAGAGAGAGAGAGAGAGAGGTGGCACTGGAGTGATGTGGTCTTGTTGTAAATGTCCAGTATTAAAGATTCACACAATGTTGTAAATTATTGAGTGAGTGTCAGTTGCCTGTCGAGGTGATCGGGTTTCTTTCAGTTTGATCTTTGGAGGAGTTGGAGGAGTGTTTCAGCACTCCTGACTAACTCTTGACTAACAGCATGCTTCATTTTGATACGGAGTAAGCAAATCCCCTCTTCTGAGTTGATAGCTGTTTCTCTCCAGGACCAACACTTGTCCTTGAATGCCATCATGTCTGAGCTGATTTATAACTGGGACACCTGGTTAAGTGTCCTTTATCGAAACGATGACAGCAGAATAAGAGTTATGAGCCAAGATGTAATGAACCTGCAGGCCTCCGCGGTGGAATGTCTCACTCCTGTTTTGTAACCTTCGGAGACCCCTTTGTGGCCACAAAGCATGTTCACCTTATGGTAGAGTTGGGACGATAAACCGACACCGACCATACTGATCACTTTTTGCAGGCATTTTGCTGATATCGTTCATTACGATAAGTAGCCTATACTAGAGAAATGTGAACTATACTAGAGAAATGTGAACTTTGAACGGAAACAAGTTTGCTAATATGGGTGATTGTTGATGGGACAATTGATGGCTACGACCATCAAACTAGAAGTAGTGGTTTAAAGGATAAAAACTGTGGTGCTCATTAATGTTGTAAATGTATCGTTCTATTTAGCGTTATCGCATCAATTCGGAAAATTTATTGCGATAAGTATTTTTGTCCATATCGCCCAGCTCTACCTTATGGTAGAGATTTATGTCATGCCAAAGATAGATGTCCCTTCATTCGAGTCCTGTGTATCGGCACAAGGTTAACCTCCTAAAGCCTAAGGAGGAATCTTCTGTGCTCCATTTCAGATCCCCTTTGCACCATGCCTCTGAGAGACTCAGTCACGCTGCTGCTCTGGAGTTGCTGCGTACTACTGCTTGTCCACCAATGCGAGGGTCAAGGTAAGGCATTTGCTGCATGTCAATCGGTGCTCTACATCCTATAGTACATACAGTGGGTTCCGAAAAGGATTGACACCCTTGATAAAGATGAGCAAAAATGACTATGAAATAAATAATTGAAATACTGAGCTAAATTGTATGTAATGTTCCTTCTAAGCTGCGCGTGGGCGCAGCTCACTGGGGACTGCCATGCAGAAGAAATATCAGTCCACGCAGAAAAGCACGCGATTGGACTTCACTCAACTTTCTAGAGTTTCCACGTTAGTTAACACTCTCAACGTTGACCCTGGTTGCTCCTATGGGTCGCTCTGGATGGGAGCCTGTTAGATGACTGAATGTAATGTAAATGTTGTGCGGCTTCACTGCAGGTAGATTGTATGTTTTAATATTCAATAATAATAAAAAAGCACACACACAAAAAAAAAGATATCAATGTTTAACTTTACTGTGGGAATTGTGATTGAATCAACGTTCAATGCAACATACCAAAAACAAAACGAACTATGCAAGACTTACAGTAGTATGCAAAACTAACTATGCAAGAAAACATTTTGTAGGCAGAACGCATCGGAGCAGGATTCTATTTCAATGACAGGCACAACTCAGGCCTGTATTCTACACAGGCCAGAGCGCCATAACCAATCAGAGCTGCAGTAGGCTATAAGCAAATAGACCATAGCCATACAGTCAGCCACCAATTGTGCAAGTTCTCCCACTTAAAAAGATGCGAGAGGCCTGTAATTTTCATCATAGGTACACTTCAACTATGACAGACAAAATGAGAAAAGAAATCCAGAAAATCACATTGTAGGATTTTCAATTAATTTATTTGCAAATTATGGTGGAAAATAAGTATTTGGTCACCTACAAACAAGCAAGATTCCTGGCTATCACAGACCTGTAACTTCTTCTTTAAGAGGCTCCTCTGTCCTCCATTCGTTACCTGTATTAATGGCACCTGTTTGAACTTGTTATCAGTATAAAAGACACCTGTCCACAACCTCAAACAGTCACACTCCAAACTCCACTATGGCCAAGACCAAAGAGGTGTCAAAGGACACCAGAAACAAAATTGTAGACCTGCACCAGGCTGGGAAGACTGAATCTGCAATAGGTAAGCAGCTTGGTTTGAAGAAATCAACTGTGGGAGCAATTATTAGGAAATGGAAGACATACAAGACCACTGATAATCTCCCTCGATCTGGGGCTCCACGCAAGATCACACCCCGTGGGGTCAAAATGATCACAAGAACGGTGAGCAAAAATCCCAGAACCACACGGGGGGACCTAGTGAATGACCTGCAGAGAGCTGGGACCAAAGTAACAAAGCCTACCATCAGTAACACCCTACGCCGCCAGAGACTCAAATCCAGCAGTGCCAGACGTGTCCCCCTGCTTAAGCCAGTACATATCCAGGCCCGTCTGAAGTTTGCTAGAGAGCATTTGGATGATCCAGAAGAATATTGGGAGAATGTCATATGGTCAGATGAAACCAAAATAGAACTTTTTGGTAAAAACTCAACTCGTTGTGTTTGGAGGACAAAGAATGCTGAGTTGCATCCAAAGAACACCATACCTACTGTGAAGCATGGGGGTGGAAACATCATGCTTTGGGGCTGTTTTTCTGCAAAGGGACCAGGACGACTGATCCGTGTAAAGGAAAGAATGAATGGGGCCATGTATCGTGAGATTTTGAGTGAAAACCTCCTTCCATAAGCAAAGGCATTGAAGATGAAACGTGGCTGGGTCTTTCAGCATGACAATGATCCCAAACACACTGCCCGGGCAACGAAGGAGTGGCTTCGTAAGAAGCACTTCAAGGTCCTGGAGTGGCCTAGCCAGTCTCCAGATCTCAACCCCATAGAAAATCTTTGGAGGGAGTTGAAAGTCTGTGTTGCCCAGCAACAGCCCCAAAACATCACTGCTCTAGAGGAGATCTGCATGGAGAAATGGGCCAAAATACCAGCAACAGTGTGTGAAAACCTTGTGAAGACTTACAGAAAACGTTTGACCCCTGTCATTGCCAACAAAGGGTATATAACAAAGTATTGAGATAAACTTTTGTTACTGACCAAATACTTATTTTCCACCATAATTTGCAAATAAATTCATAAAAAATCCTACAATGTGAATTTCTGGATTTTCTTCCCTAATTTTGTCGGTCATAGTTTAAGTGTAGCTATGACGAAAATCACAGGCCTCTCTCATCTTTTTAAGTGGGAGAACTTGCACAATTGGTGGCTGACTAGATACTTTTTGCCCCACTGTATATGGATCTGTGCCATTCACTTTGAACTGGACTGTTTTTACAGCATGAGCGGTCATGAGTAGATGCACTTGTTTTGAGATCAAAACGAGAGCTAAATGTAGCGACGTGTGCACATTTGTACATATGTTCATATCCTTTGCTAGTTAGTGAGTTATTAGCCCAGTTATCGATCATTTGTTGTCCCCAATGGGGGAGTGATTGTTTCCTACAAGAGCACAAAACGTGTACACATCTAGACAGCTTTGAAAAGTGAATCAGGTAAAGAGTTGTAATTTTTATTTGATTCTTGTCTTAAAGGGGCAGTGTTGCATTTTGAGACAGACTTTAAGCTAAGTAGCCAATATGTAGAGGGTAGCATAAGTTGACTGATTCTCTGTAATAAGTGTATTTGGAATAATGATACATTTACTTTTTGTGAAGTGGTTTCTTGCATCAAACTACACAACATTTTCAGTCACCTCCTTGTCTGAAGGACAAGTGGATAAACATGTTAATGTCAAGCCCTGCATGTTTTTTTCAAACGCCTCATGGGCCTACATTGAACACCACACATTGGCTGCTACTGTAGGCTGAATGAAAGAACAGCTGTTTCCATGTTAAAATGTTATGGGATGCATTGTTTCCATTGTTTTTGATGGTAGGCCACTCTGGTAGGCCTACATTATGATCAAATAGTCACAGTAGCCTACTTGACCACTGTTTAACTTAAAGCAGGTACAACCTCAGTGTTCACAGTAAACGCGCCCAGAAGTTGCACAGAATATTAGCTCAGTGACAACATTTTTTTGAGAGAACATTGATTGTATGCTAAATCAATTGTCATTTGGCCAAAAAATTACAAAAACATATATCTCAAAAAGATAGGGGTCAAAATGAATCCCGTTTTCAATAACTTCAAATACCTCACTATCCTTCGTCTGGACTGTCCTCTTCAATTCAAACCACAGGTTTTCAACAGGTTTGAAGCCTGGGATGGCCATTGCAAAATGTTGATTTTGTGGCCAATTAACAATTTATTTAGTATACAATATAGCTCAGTATTTTAATTAATTACTTTATCCAGTAATTTTTTTGCTCATCTTTATCAAGGATGTGAATCATTTCGGACCCCACGGAATATGTACTCCTAGACAGAGAGCCCTGGCAAATGTGCATCTGATACTGTATGCTGGGTAACTATCAGGTTTAAGCCAAAGGATCAATATGATTTCTGCTGATAAAAGTAAACAAAACTCTGTTAAAAACATACATCAGAGGTAGTTTGATATAGAATTATTAAATACATTATAAAAATTTAAAAAACAAGCACACTTCATAATTTAGAAAAAGAAAAACGTTGTGTGCAACAGCGAATGTGAACACTCAATAAAACATTGTTTAAAGCATGAAGTACAGAGATTCTTAACTGCATTTCAATTTAAACTTTGAACATTGCTGTCTGTGCATGAAAAATCATGTTCTTGAATCAGTCATAATCTTCCCTCAGTACGGAGCGCAATATCACAAACAGAGATGCTTTTTCTCTCCTCCCTTCGCTGTGAAATTCCTGTCTGGTTAAAGAATGTGATTCATTTTTGCGTCGCCCCCTGGGGTGAGAAGGGAAGCCGTGATGTGGTAGGAGGCATTGTGACAAAAGGTGTGACACGTGTGTCAGAAGACAGGAATGCCCTCTGTGTTACAGCAGTAGTCAATAGCCATTGGTTTTGCTTTAAGGATAAAGGGTCATAGAGCCTATCCTGGCCTGTCTACGTCTTCAAGCCTCGCCAAGAGCCTCGGGGCCATGGGATAAGGCAGTTGATGCTCCCTGCTCGGCCGTCCTACCTAAATATTTTTCTAGCGGCACAAGCAGCTGGAGTGGATACAGAGATTGAATGATCCTTAATTTCGCAAGGATCTGGTTACAATTCTCTCAGCTCCTTCAGACGCTGGTGCCCCCTCGCACGTCTCTCCTCACCCCCTTCCTCCTTAATCTGGACTTAGGGCTCACGTGCGCGTGGGCGGGCGGCCGGCCGGCACGCGGCCCGTCTTGGGATCAAAATGGAGGAAACCAAAACCTGTGCTGCGTGTATAACTGGCACCAAAGCACTTGCTGAGGCATGAGCAGGGGAGGATGGGGGGGGATAAAGTTTCATGGCCAGGAGTAAATTTAGATCCCTCTGGTTTTAACATGAAGAGACTCAGTGAGGCCTGGTGTGTAAAGTACCCCTCCAGAAGAGCACTGGGCAGCTTGCAGGCCCTGAGGGCCAGACTGGGGAAGAAAACAGCACCTGTCCCCCCATGATTAGATGGTAAATCAGAAGCTCTTAAAGAACACTGCTCCAAACAAAGGACAGTGTGTTTAACAGTTGGTGGTCCAGTCATTATTTCCCATGATTATCTGGTGATACATAAGCTAGTGACAAGGCCCTGGTCCAAAGCCTGGATACATACGATATCACCACCCAGCATTCTATGAATGACAAGTTGACAACTTAATAAGTTACTACAATACTATAGTATACTGCATATACACAGTTGTCATTGTTAATATTCTGGCAATGTTTATACTGTTTAAAAAAAGTGTTATCTTGCTCAATAATCAATCAGCTGGAGGACTTCTTACTGATTAGTTTAGGACTATTTTCCCTGATTCCAAGTCTCCCGGGATGTTTTCTGTTGCTGATTCTGAGCCCTGGGTCTAGTTGGGGCATGTGTGTCTTCATGGTTCCAGTCTTAGCAGAGCTGGAGGGAACCTACTACAAACACACAAAGCCCACCACAGGGACAGGGAATGGGGCTGACCAGACAGGCTTCCCTGGCAGACAGTGGATGGGACTAGTCTTCTCTGACTTGCTGCAGGGCCAGCAGCAGGAATGACAGGCAGGCGGGAGGGCTGCTGTACTTTCCTGGACCTCTGAGAGCAGGCTGACTTGTCTCATCAGTCTGTCCACACTCTGCAGTGATCAGACGGCTGTTTGTCCGTCTACCCTGGCATGCTCATTCCCTCCCTACGGACATGTGCATGATATGTGCAGTATGGCTACCCAAGCCTTTGGCGCACGCCCATCCAGCATACTCCTTCTCCTCTCTGTCCCTCTCACTCTTCTCACTCATTGTGATGCTCACTGTGGTCCAACTCAAACTGCAGGCTAGTTCCACTTCCATCCCCTTAAATTCTCAATATGTCTTTCTTCCTACCAGATATAACACACTTCACACACCGCTTCAAGAGCCTTTGAAGTTTACTCTAATAAACCATGCAGAAAAAAGTTGGAAAGAAAGGGGCCTCCATGCAACTTTACCACTAGGGATGAGAAATTACAGAAATATTCTCTCATCTAAACCTGAGGCACTGGCAGCATGGGGTAAATAGCACCTGAAGAATTGTTGATGGTGTGTACTGTGACATCCTCCATGCCATTTAATGACGCCGTACAGAACAAGCAAGTGGCTGGATCAGGGCCCAATTAAATTGTTCTTGCTTTGCGTACACAGTAGCATTTTAACATATTTCTTTCCGGTGGTCATTGCAAAACGTTCCTAGATAGACACGGATATATAATGGCAGGTTTAATTAAATTCAGCCTTAAGTCATATAAGATGCGACAAGTATGTTGTTATATTCAACGAAACATGCTTTTAAAAAGAGCTCAGTTTCATTTTTGCATGTCAAAAACAGATATTAGGTTTCTGAAAATAACAGCTTACTGCAATATTCCCATTGTCTGCGGGATTTTTATTTTTTTATATAGCTTCCCCGTTTAGAATACATGAGCTAACGCATTTCATTGTTCAAGGTCCGCTTTGTTGCCACGGACACAGGGCTTACTGCAGCCAACTGTCGTGTTGTTCATGGAAAATGCCTGCAATTCCACATCAATATAATGACTTTCTGCAGCATTGCATGCATTCACAACTGAAGGATATCTCAATTGTCTTGTGGTACATATAACTGCCAAAGCTACACTATTCTAAATGTTGAGATGTGAAGATGCAACAATGATAAGAAACATAGTCAGTTGAGCTGAGAAACTAAACAGACTAGGCTAACAGACTAGGCTATACGAGAAAATGTACTATTGTATATCAACGAAAGAATTTGTATAAATTACTGCTCAGGTCACAAAGAGAATAGCTGTTTTACTGTAAAAACTCTGCTCTACAAATCTCTCTGTATAGTGACAGGGTTCGGGTACAGTACTACAGGGTGGGAGGTGAGACAAGGAGTGATTGTGAATTCCAGTGGTGTTTGGGCAGAGTTTGTGCGGGCGGAGACATGACTGTACAGCATTCCTCTCCTCCCACCGCACGCGCTCCCCTCGTGCGGCTCACCGCTACCACACGTACCCCACCTGGCAAGCCCCATTATTTACTATAGCCAAGTACAGACAGTACATAGGTATGCCTAAGGCCGGCCAAATCAACTAGTAACAACAGCTGATGACAATAAGAGATTAATCACATATCCCTTTAGTAGTAAATGCTTGCCAGTTCATGGGGATGTTTAATAACTCAGC
Source organism: Oncorhynchus tshawytscha (assembly GCF_018296145.1). Lineage (NCBI taxonomy): Eukaryota > Metazoa > Chordata > Actinopteri > Salmoniformes > Salmonidae > Oncorhynchus > Oncorhynchus tshawytscha. Next base: position 55,552,390 of record NC_056429.1, read on the forward strand.
GATGCAGCTTAAGTTACCTTTCTGAAACCAATAGCATATAATTCATAGTCAGATACAATCATATAAAAACCCAAGTGAAATCAAAGTGTGTGACTCATCCTGTGGGCATTCGTCTATCCTCGTCCCCACTCCCAAGGTTTCAAGTTTCGTTAGTCGAATGTACAGGAGACACATGGTATACAATGTCCAACGAAGTGCTTATTGTAGGTTCCTTCTCGACAATGCAGCGACAATAAGACATAATACAAGATAAGAATACAAACATGAAGTAAACAGCTCAGTAGAATAGAAGAAACATTTTAGCGTAAGTATAATACAGGAAGGCACAGTTTACAGTGCAATATTGACATGTATCAGGGATGGGGGGATTGGGGGGAAAGTGTTTAAAGTGAACAGTATTAGAAAGAGTAAATAGGTGGGTGTGTGCGTGTGTGAGTGCATGAACAGCTCATAGCTGGGATGATGCTGCAGGACTTCCTCAGGACTTCCTCAGGCACTGTTTCAAGTATATGTCCCGGATGGGTGGGTAAACGGCCCCAGTGATGTACTGGGCTGTCTTCACTACTCGCTGGAGGTCCTTGCGGTCGTGGACGAAGCAATTCCTGTACCAGGCCATGATGCAACTGGTGAGGAGGCTCTGGATAGTGCAGCGGTAATACTTGGAGAGGACCCAGGGTAGCATTCCGAATTTCTTCAGCAGTCTGAGGAAGCAGAGGCGCTGTTGCGCCCTCTTGACTAGAGTGGTGGTGTTGATGATCCATGTCAAGTCATCGGTGACGTGGACACCAAAGAACTTAAAACTGCCGAACACTCTCTACTGCAGTCCGGTGGATGTGGATCGGGCGTGTTCCCTCCTCTGCTTCCTGAAGGCAAAAATCTATTCCTTTGTTTTGCTGATGTTGAGGAAGAGGTTGATGTCCTGGCACCATAATGCTAGTTCACTTACCTCATCCAGCTCGTCGTTGTAGGTTATCAGGCCTACAACCGTGGTGTCGTCAGCAAACCCATAGCCGTGGGTCAACAGGGAGTACAGCAAAGGACTGAGGACACACCCCTGGAGAGTCAATGAGAAGAAGGTATTGTCAAGATGGTGCCGACGTAGAGAAGGGCGAGATCTTACGAGTTCCAACCCATCGTTGCTATTTAGTGACTTTTTTCATGTTAATCTTTGTTTTTTTGTGCAGAAAGTTCATACTATTATCAAATATGACGCCAAGCACTTCTGGACATCAGATCGACAGTTACTAACCTCGATTTTGACTTCAAATCCGACTTGAGAAATGGGTCCTTGGTGCCCTCCAGCCAGTGTCTACACTCCTCTAATGCCAACTTCAACGCCAGGAGCTCCCGATCGCTAGTTCCCCTCTGCAGGAGACAGTTTCTTTGAGGAATATGCACATGGATACAATTTTTGTGGATTACCTTGTCGTTTGGACAGGACGGCCCCCAGGCCCACTTCTGAAGCGTCCACCTCAGTAGGTGGAAGGCTTCGTTGGCTGCAGAACTCCACCCCAATTTATGGGGACCACAATAGAGCGATAGAGCTAAAGTTATTGATGAAATGGCGGTAGGAGTTGGCAAACCCCAAAAACTGTTGTAACCCCTTTATGGTGGTTGGGACTGGCCATGCTCTGACAGCATCTACCTTTTTACCATCCATCATCACTCCTTATGGGCTGATCTGGTAACCCAGAAAGGAGACAGCTTCCTGATGGAATTGACACTTCTTTGCTTCAACATATAGTTGGTTAGTTTACCAGCGAGGTCGAGCACCGGAGTGAGGGAGCGGGAGTAGACGTGACAGTATGGAACATTTCTGGGATCTTTTATTTCAGCTCATGAAACATGATACCAACAATTTACATGTTGAGTTTATATTTTTGTTCAGTGTAAATATATGTATAAACCTGGTGGTTTGAGCCCTGAATGCTGATTGGCTGACAGCCATGGCATATCAGACCGTATCCCACGGGTATGACAAAACATATATTTTTACTGCTATAATTACATTGGTAACCATTTTATAATAGCAATAAGACACCACGCAAATATTATTAGTCACATGCGCCGAACACAACTTACTTACAAGCCCCTAACCAACAATGCAGTTTAAAACAAATGCCTTAAGAATAAGAAATAAAAGTAACAAATAATTAAAGAGCAGCAATAACAATAGCGAGACTATATACAGGGGGTAGCGGTACAGACTCAATGTGCGGGGGCATTGGTTAGTTGAGGTAATATGTACATGTAGGTAGAGTTATTAAAGTGACTATGCATAGATGATAACAGAGAGTAGCAGCGGTGTAAAAGAGGGGGAGGGGGCAATGCAAATAGTCTGGGTAGCCATTTGATTAGGTGTTCAGGAGTCTTATAGCTTGGGGGTAGAAGCTGTTTAGAAGACTCTTGGACCTAGACTTGGCACTCCGGTACCGCTTGCCATGCGGTAGCAGAGAGAACAGTCGATGACTAGGGTGGCTGGAGTCTTTGACAATTTTTTGGGCCTTCCTCTGACACCGCCTGGTATAGAGGCAGGAAACTTGTCCCCAGTGATGTACTGGGCCATTCGTTCTACCCTCTGTAGTGCCTTGCGGTCGGAGGCCGAGCAGTTGCCATACCAGGCAGTGATGCAACCAGTCAGGATGCTCTCGATGGTGCAGCTTCAGAACTTTTTGAAGATCTGAGAACCCATGCCAAATCTTTTCAGTCTCCTGAGGGAGAATAGGTTTTGTTGTACCCACTTCACGACTGTCTTGGTGTGCTTGGACCATGTTAGTTTGTTGGTGATGTGGACACCAAGGAACTTGAAGCTCTCAACCTGCTCCACTACAGCCCCGTCGATGAGAATGGGGGAGTACTCAGTCCTCTTTTTCCTGTAGTCCACAATCATCTTTGTCTTGTTCACGTTCAGGGAGAGGTTGTTGTCCTGGCACCACACAGCAAGGTCTCTGACCTCCTCCCTATAGGCTGTCTCGTCGTTGTCAGTGATCAGACCTACCACTGTTGTGTCATTGGCAAACTTCATGATGGTGTTGGAGTCATGCCTGGCCGTGCAGTCATGAGTGAACAGGGAGTACAGGAGGGGACCCTGTGTTGAGGATCAGTGAGGTGGATGTGTTGTTACCTACCTCACCACCTGAGGGTGGCCCATCAGAAAGTCCAGGATCCAGTTGCAGAGGGAGGTGTTTAGTCCCAGGTTCCTTAGCTTAGTGATGAGCTTTGTGGCACTATGGTGTTGAACGCTGCGCTGTAGTCAATGAATAGCATTCTCACATAGGTGTTCCTTTTGTCCAGGTGGGAAAGGGCACTGTGGAGTGTAATATAGACAGTATCATTTGTGCATCTGTTGGGGCGGTATACAATACAGCCAATATACCACAGCTAAGGGCTGTATCCAGGCACTCCGCGTTGCGTCGTGTCGTGCGTTAAGAACAACCCTTAGCCGTGGTATTTTGGCCATATAACACACCCACGTGTGTCTTACTGCTTAAATATACACAATATTTTGCTGCAACCCTTTTGCCCTCAGAACAGCCTCAATTCATTGGGGCATGGACTCTAGAAAGTGTCGAAAGCGTTCCACAGGGATGCTGGCCCATGTTGGCTGGATGTCCTTTTGGTGGTGGACCAGAAACGGTTCATTGTGAAAAACCCAGCAGCATTGCAGTTCTTGACACACTCAAACTGGTGCACCTGGCACCTACTACCCTACCTTATGCAAAGGCAAATCTTTTGTCTTGCCCATTCACCCTCTGAATGGCACACATACACAATCCATGTCTCATTTGTCCCAAGTTTGAAAAAATCCTTCATTAACCTGTCTCCTCCACTTCATCTACACTGATTGAAGTGGATTTGAGAAGTGACATCAACAAGGGATCATAGACTGACCAGGTGAAAGCTATGTCATGGAAATAGCAGGTATTCCTAATGTTTTGTACACCAGTGTGTGTGTGTGTATACATACATATATATATATATATGTATATATGTATGTATATACACACACACACACTGGTGTAATCGAACCCACAAATGCTGATGCTCCAGATACTCAATTAGTCTAAAGAAGGCCAGTTTTATTGCTTCTTTAATCAGAACAATTTTTCAGCTGTGCTAACATAATTGCAAAAGGGTTTTCTAATGATCAATTAGCCTTTTAAAATGATAAACATGGACCCCAAAGTTTTGAACAGTTGTTCAACAGTGTGTGTGTGTGTGTGTGTGTATAGAGTGTGCAAAGCGGTCATCAATGCAAACGGTGGCTACTTTGAAGAATCTCACATATAAAATATATTTACATTTGTTTAACACTTTTTTGGTTACTACATGATTCCATATCTGTTATTTCATAGTGTTGATGTCTTCCCTATTATCCTACAATGTAGAAAATAGTAAAAATAAAGAAAAACCCTTGAATGAGTAGGTGTGTCCAAACCTTTGACTGGTACTGTACATACACACACACACACAATAAAAAGGTTTTAAAAAATGCTTAGGCGGCCCGGCTTTTCAACGGCAGAAAAATCCATGATGTTGTAAGGAAACACCACACACGTGGACAACCGTCTGCCTAGGGTTGGAGGTCATAGTGCCATTAACATCCCATCGAGCCCCGAAATCCCTCAAATACACAAACGGCTGTCATACAGACATGCTTATATTCTGACTTGACAATTACTGAACCACCAGTATACTTCTCAGCAATTGTGGTAGAATTGTGAGGAATAAACTCCCTGAATTAAAACATTCTGTCGACCTGCCTACATCACAAATACTGTTTCAAATACAGCACTGTCACAATCGCAATGAAGCTTTATAGTGCATAACATTTTGTTGTTTCCAACTTGCTGCTGGAGGAATAAAGCTGTGGGGTATATACTGACAAAAAGTTGAAGTATTACAGATAAGGAACATTAATCTGTTCAATGAATAGGCATATCTACTTAATGACAACTATTATGTCTGAATGTCAGGGAATTACTGGTGAATGTTGGATCTGTCTCTGAAGCAAGTGTTTGCTTTCTCTTACAGTTCTAAATTGCACGTGTAATGTGACCAACAGTCGGTGTGAGGAGAATGCGGTGTGCAGGTGAAGTGAAACAGGACGCTGAACAACATTGGAACAGTGATATGCATCTTACTAAAGCATGTTTCTAAAAATATATATTTGAATATGTTGACAGGGTAAAAGATGGTGCACTGGTAGTGATGACTCCATCGTATTTCAGATATGAATATGTTAACTATGTCAAGCATACAGTATATGACAATGCCCTGCTGTGGACAGCTTGGCTGTCGAGACGTTGTTATTCAATTATTGCATCCGAGTTCCTAGAGTGTACGGTTCTCTTTTTCTTGCTCAAGTATATATGACAAACCTATAAAGCCATCATTCAGGCCCACAGTTTTCTGGTGTCAAGCCTATGTCCTTATCACTCTCTAGGGAAGGTCACACTCAAAATATACGAGTATTTCTATGAAATAACAGATAAAGTACCGTACAGAGCAAGGCATTGCAGAAGTAGTTTTATAACGTATGGGCGCCCTCCTGTGTCCATCGTGGAGCGGCTCCGCATTATTTGATAATGCCACTGTATATAAGAGTATATCTCCCTTATCATGAGGCTGTGTCGGCTACGGAGTTGAGAGCTGATCTAATTGGCTGTGCTGTATTCCAGCTGTGACCCGGGTTGGGAGGGGCAGCAGTGCGACGTCTGTGTTAGAATGCCAGGCTGTGTCCATGGATCATGTCACCAACCCTGGCAATGCACATGCGAGCCTGGATGGACGGGACGCTTCTGCGACAAAGGTGACAGAAAGCATTTGTATGTATCCGACAATCATAATCTTATTTGTTGAGTGAGAGTGGTAGCGCAGTACTTATTCACCACTTCTCTCCTCTGCTTCAGATATCCATGTGTGCACAAATGAGGCACCTTGCCAGAACGGTGCCACTTGTTACACAAACATTTCAGGGGAATACTCCTGCCTCTGCCCCAATGGATTTTACGGGAGGAACTGTGAGCACAAGACAGGACCCTGTCATAAGATCGGCAAGTGAGTTCAATTACCAACACACCAGAAAACAATCTATGGAACAATTTTCTCTCAGGCCTACTGCTTCTGTCTTAATCAAAGCAAATCACCGTGAACAACAAGTTCAATCCCAACCAGTGGCTCAAAATACGTGTATAGGAATTAGTGGACATTTCAGACTATCACACAGGAAACTAGCTGCACTGTGTGTGTGAATTTCGATTAGCAGTATTTCTTTCGGAGCCTGTTCGATGAGTGTGTTTCAGTGTGTGTTAGTGTGTGTGTTTTGACTGTGGCATCCCAGCCGGTCCCCTGATGGCAGTCAAACACATGCAGACTGGCATTGGCTGTGTAGCAGTCTGTTCAATTTGTATCCACTGGAGAGCAATCATGTGAGTTTATGGGCTCATTGTTGGCCAAGTGAGTGGCCTCTAGTACTAACAAACACATTGTAGCAAGTTATCTACACTACAGCCTCCATGGAGTCCCCAAATCACTGGCTAAGCGGTTACCAGGGAAACCATGCAGGCCAAAGGGACAGACTCTGGGGTAGATTTGTCTTAAGGTGCCAAATCAATGCCTGATTGAATGTAAACAGTAATCATCACAGAGTAAGCGCCACACATTTACTTACAAATCAGTTGGAGGTCAGGTCCATATGAAAAGAAAATGCATTGAGGAATCAATTCAGCATTGAAAATCTATTCAGAACATTCCCTCTGGGTTTTTAGTGCTTCTGTCTTTATTTTTCAGGTCTCCATGTAAGAATAGAGGGCAGTGTGAGGACAGTAGCGGCTATGCACCAGAACTCTCCTGCCGCTGCCTGGCAGGCTTCAGTGGGCCGCGCTGCGAGACCAACATGGACGACTGCCTGATGCGTCCCTGTGCCAACGGTGCCACCTGCTTGGATGGCATCAACCGCTTCTCCTGTCTCTGTCCCGAGGGCTTCACGGGCCGGTTCTGCACCATCAACCTCGATGACTGTGCCAGTCAGCCCTGCCTCAATGGAGGGCGCTGCCTGGACCGCGCCAGCACCTTCCACTGCCTCTGCAAAGCTGGGTTCACTGGCAGGACCTGCGAGGTTCCCCTACGGAGCCCAGAGAGCCAATCACCCATCAGGAGCTCCCATGGCTGGGCTGGGGGAGGAGATGGCTGGGGCAGGGTGACTCAGGCCAGGCCAGACCAGATCACAACAGGGGGGAACCATTCTCGGGGCAGCAGTAACAGTGGAGACAGGCTGCTGAAGATCACTGTGAAGGAGGTGGTGACCCAGTGGGGGTCGTCTGGCCTGTCAGAGGTGCAGCTCATCACCTTGCTGGTGCTGGGGGGTATGACGCTGGGCGTGGTGGCTCTCACTGCTAGCCTGGTGCTGAGGGGGCATTGGCAGGACCGCTGTGCCAGCTGCCGGTGCGGTCCCATCCTCCGCCTGCACCCGGTGCGACACATAGACTGCCAGCCGACCCCGCAGAGCCACCTAGTCACAGTGGAGCAGGAGTGTAAGATCAGCTTCCTGCACACGCCCACGGCCCCCGAACTGGAGAAGAAGAAACTGAACACGGAGGTGATTTAGGCTAGATTTACCATCTCCATAGCCCTGAACACAGGACAGGAGCAGAGAACAGACTGCTTTCAGCAGAGGGAAAGCCATGCTCTAAATCACAGCCCTGCCTCCATGACTGACTGTCTTCAGTACTGACTGTCAAAATACCGACAACATACCAATCTAGGTATCGATACCTAGAAAGACGCAGGACCAAGAAGAGACCAGTGGGTATGTTCAAGGAGAAATGGTAGGAGAATGTGTTTGACACTCCTAACAAAAAGAGCATAGTCCTAATATGACGGATTATTGCTTGACCACAGGGGTAAGAGGTGCATAACGATAAAATATACTCAAGTTTTTTGGTGACTTTTGTCACAGACAATTAATGTGTAATTTGTCCATTCTCAAAATCTGCTGTTGCGGTTACTTGGCATGAACTGCATGTAAGATAGGCGTACTGACAGACAGCTTTGGAATGTTAGCCGAGACAATGCCCTTGCCATGTCAACCAAATTGGTGTACCGGTATTTGTCAATGCTGTTGTAGTCACAATATTAGGCCAAAATGTTAGACTTGAATGCAGATGTGCAATCCGCCCATTTACAGTGGGGAGAACAAGTATTTGATAACCTGCAAAATCGACAGTGTTTCCTACTTACAAAGCATGTAGAGGTTTGTAATTTTTATCATAGGTACACTTCAACTGTGAGAGAAGGAATCTAAAACAGAAATCCAGAAAATCACATTGTATGATTTTTAAGTAAACAATTAGCATTTTATTGCATGATATAAGTATTTGATACATCAGAAAAGCAGAACTTAATATTTGGTACAGAAACCTTTGTTTGCAATTACAGAGATCATACGTTTCCTGTAGGTCTTGACCAGGTTTGCACACACTGCAACAGGGATTTTGGCCCACTCCTCCATGACAGACCTTCAGGTTTCGGGGCTGTCGCTGGGCAATACGGACTTTCAGCTGCCTCCAAAGATTTTCTATTGGGTTCAGGTCTGGAGACTGGCTAGGCCACTCCAGGACCTTGAGATGCTTCTTACAAAGCCACTTCTTAGTTGCCCTGGCTGTGTGTTTCGGGTCGTTGTCATGCTGGAAGACCCAGCCACGACCCATCTTCAATGCTCTTACTGAGGGAAGGAGGTTGATCAAGATCTCGCGATACATGGCCCCATCCATCCTCCCCTCAATACGGTGCAGTCGTCCTGTCCCCTTTGCAGAAAAGCATCCCCAAAGAATGATATTTCCACCTCCATGCTTCACGGTTGGGATGATGTTCTTGGGGTTGTACTCATCCTTCTTTTTCCTCCAAACACGGCGAGTGGAGATTAGACCAAAAAGCTCTATTTTTGTCTCATCAGACCTCATGACCTTCTCCCATTCCTCCTTTAGATCATCCAGATGGTCCTTGGCAAACTTCAGACGGGCCTTGACATGCGCTGGCTTGAGCTGGGGGACCTTGCGTGCGCTGCAGGATTTTAATCCATGACGGCGTAGTGTGTTACTAATGGTTTTCTTTGAGACTGTGGTCCCAGCTCTCTTCAGGTCATTGACCAGGTCCTGCCGTGTAGTTCTGGGCTGATCCCTCACCTTCCTCATGATCATTGATGCCCCACGAGGTGAGATCTTGCATGGAGCCCCAGACTGAGGGTGATTGACCGTCATCTTGAACTAATTCCATTTTCTAATAATTGCGCCAACAGTTGTTGCCTTCTCACCAAGCTGCTTGCCTATTGTCCTGTAGCCCATCCCAGCCTTGTGTAGGTCTACAATTTTATCCCTGATGTCCTTACACTGCTGTCTGGTCTTGGGCATTGTGGAGAGGATGGAGTCTGTTTGATTGAGTGTGTGGACAGGTGTCTTTTATACAGGTAATGAGTTCAAACAGGTGCAGTTAATACAGGTAATGAGTGGAGAACAGGAGGGCTTCTTAATGAAAAACTAACAGGTCTGTGAGAGCCGGAATTCTTACTGGTTGGTATGTGATCAAATACTTATGTCATGCAATAAAATGCTAATGAATTACTTAAAAATCATACAATGTGATTTTCTGGATTTTTATTTTAGATTCCATCTCTCACAGTTGAAGTGTACCTATGATAGAAATTACAGACCTCTACATGCTTTGTAAGTAGGGAAACCTGCAAAATCGGCAGTGTATCAAATACTTGTTCTCCCCACTGTATTTCCAAATGGGCTCAGACATCACAGCCTCTGAACAAATTCCCTGCTTACAGCTCTGCAGTGTGCAGAATTCAGACAGAAACAAATATTACCTGAGTTCATGTCATGTTTCAACACTGTACTTTTGATATGATTGGCTAAAGAAATGCAACATATACTTTGTTAAATTATAATTGTATTATTTTGTAAAAAAGTCATGTCTATTATGTCAACATTGAAAACTAATTGAGATCTGCTATTGCTGTATGATGGTTAGAGACGTAGGATCTTAATTTGAGCCAGTTTGCTACAAAATAATCCTGCAGCAACAAGAAATGTGAATTATTATGTGGATTATAATTCATGGACATTTTTGTCAGGGAAAATCAAGTCTAAAATTACTAAAATGTCAATTAATCTTCAGAAGCCTATTTAAACTTCAAATACACCCATTTTACATGTCCTGCGTTGCAGCAAAGTTCCCCCAAAACAGGGTAATCAAATTCCCTTACATTTCATTAAATTAAGATCCTAAATCTGTAATAGCGATAAGAATATGGATTTGCGCAACTGTATTTTGAAGTTGTAAATGTAATTTATATGTGGAATGTGAATGTGTTCTTTTTTTGCAATGAGTCTTATTTTTTTATACTGAATTGTGTGCAATAAAGTTGTGAACTATTTCCTGTACACAGTGCTGGTATAACTGCCCAAATGCTTCCACTTCAGTTTAGATATGATACAGACAACAGTTACAGAAGATCTAAGAACACGTACCATACCTGTCTTTATCCCTAAATTACATGACCACAGCGTGACAGCTCAAATTCAATCAAGCAATTGAAAACCACAAATGTATTGTCCATTTACCTTGGACACAAACCAGGTTTCTATCCAACCCTTTTATGCGAGTAAAGTACATGTAGGATAAAAAAAACATGTCACGACAGGCCTGATGGGAACAGCTAATTTTGTCGGTAAACTTTCCAAATGTCGACAAACTAAATACGCTAGACAGGGTGGGATGCTGTGTGGTCCTCCCACTACGACTCAGGAAAGCATGCAGTTTATTAGGTTACAGATTAAACAAGTTAAAATGAACTTCACAGGGTGGTGAAACTGCACGGTGGTGAGCTCGATGCTCCTTTCCAATAAATAGCGATGGTCTTATTCTGGTGACATGATAGATGCTTGGCTGCGGTTTCACAAATAAAAATATCGCTCTTTCTGTCCATCACGATCTCATCATGTGTGGGTTATACCCGCACTGTGTCTGCGAGCTGTTGGCTAGAGCGCACGTGCCAAGACCAGAGCGGGCACATTCACTATATATAATTTGTCACAAACAACATTTGTTCTACCATCAGTAGAGTTGAAAATGAGATTTAACTTGTGTTTTTTATTCAGTACATGGGAATTCAAGCGCAAAAGTTATTTTATGTGCACTACAATATTAACGCACAGCCTTTTATACACAAGTCAATTTGATGGAAACATTTCTGGTGGGAAAATGCGCATACTGTTTTTGTCGATTTTAGAATATTCACATGAAAATCTGTCGCCAATTGGATGGAAATCTAGCTACTGTCCCTTTGCTACGAAGTGTCAAATATAAAAACTGAATTCTGAAACTCTATTTTCCAGGAGACAACCACCAATGGTTCAGACTCAGCTCTTCATGCCACTACTGTAATAGGTGACCTGCAGTCGTTTTTACATCATTTTCACGACTTACCCATGTAGCTTCCCTGAATCTCAGCGCTCTTATCCCACCATCAACATTTCCTCAACTCCCAAAGCCCTTAATTTGCCAAATCATGACTGGCGGAGGTGAAATGTGACCTGACCCCACCCTGGCATAATATTCAACAGAGGAAGTTATGGAGATCCCAAGAATAACCTGAAACTAGAGTCCTCACTTCCTGTAGGAAAGAGCTCCAGCCAGTTTCCCCTCCTCAGGTTCACCACATAAGAGAGTGAGAGCTACTCTGTAACATGCATGTCATTGCAACAGAAGTTACTGTAAAATAGCATTGTTGCAACACACCAAAATTAATCTAATTTTACCAATTGAAAAGTCAGGGATCGACCATTCAAAAATTCTCTAAATAATAAAAAATGGAACAACATGAGAATCCCTAAACTAGCAGCCGCACAGGGTAGTGGAGTAGTCCTTACTCTCATTGAGGTTTTCACTGACCTAAGGCCAGATATTCTGTGCCTAATCACCGCTGATGAGGATTCATCCCTGAAGCAGATGGTTTGCTACGTGAGCCTAATGGTGTGCCTCCAACTGGGTACAGCCTCATCACTGTGCTCTGTCAACTGGTACTGATGTGAAACAAATGGGAACTCTGTACTGATGGTCCATAAACAGCCATGGCATTCAGATCCCATAAAATATGAGCGAGTGAACTTGAGAAGACCAATCAAGTTGTTTTAGGAGAGAGGTGCAACATCCCTCCTTGGCTGATATTACTCCTCTAAGGCCTATTATTGGCAGCAATGAAAATGAATGTCTTAACTTTGTAATAAACACAGACCGCTATGATACTCAAGACTGCCAGAGACGGGCCTAGTGTGAACCAAAAACTATTTATTCTTTCTCTAAAGCCGGCTGGTTCCTTGGTCACCTGTCACAGTTTAGGAATGAAACAAGAACTTGGAGAGGATTATGATACAGTTACAGAGGTGATGGAAGTGAAGAGTACTGACAACTCTGTGTGGGCAACGATGCTTGTACCACAATGGCAGCTGCCTCTTTAGGGATATATAGCAGAAATGTATTCCCCTGTGTAGAAAGGCCTCCACCATCCTTCCACAGCTCTGCTGCCTGTTAACATTCAAGTCAAGCTGGCTCCACTCCACTATTAAATCTATCCTTATAGGAATACAGAGCTCTAAGGTAGTAGTCTAAATGGAGCCCAAGCTTGAAATACTGAATGAATCATTCACCTGTTCTGGTACTGTTCTGGTACACATTTTCTTGTTGTGTCAGTGAGAAATAGCTCACAAACTCAATGTGTCAACCATCTGTCCATTTTAGGATATCATGAATTTTTATATGAAAAGAGCCCTGCTTGTTTTTTTAAAAGGGAGCAAGTGACACCCAGTGGACAAAGTGGTACTCGCATCTACTGATTACCACATGAAGGAAACTACAACAAGCAAAAAAGCCCATGCGCCATGGCTGTGAGCTTTATGATTTAGGTTTACAAGCCTTCAACAAAGTGACATGAAATCAGTAAAAAGACAAAACATGTACTTACTGTATGTAGAACATATATTCATTTTACGTCATATGTATAAAATCTCTACAAAAACCTTGATTCATAACCATTTTTGAAAACCATTGAGAGACAGCATAGTGGGAATCATAACTATATATTTTCTTATACTTTGACGGGCACCTTAGATGTGCAGTTTGACCGTCTCAGACTTTGGCAAGTCTGTTTAAGTACTCTTCCAGGGTGCCTTCCACCTCCTCATTGTAGCCTCGCACCCGGAATAGGGACCCGTCATCGGCCCCTCTGATCCGCTGGACATGAAGATAAAAGACATATTATAGAAGGTCAAATCAACATAAAGTTGTGACTGTTTCAAATGTGTGATTGTTTAACTGTTTTACAGCTTGCCGTGATATTTATTATGTCATTAAATTACACATAATGATGCTCATTTTAAATCAATGATGCACCAAATACTAATCGTCACTGGTTACCAGGTATTTTTTCTCAAAGTCAAACTGTAATCTTACATTTTCCAGAAGGAGGGTCGGGCAAAGACAGAGGATCTTGTTGTGCATGTCCAGGGCCCTTCCCAGCTCGTACCCAACTCCAAGAGAGGGATGTGGTCACTCGCATCAGAGAAGAGTGAAGTTTAGCTTGCTTTGAACCATTTACTTGCAACAATGATAGAGCCAAACTTCGCTATTCTGAAATCTCTTGAAATTAATACTGACAGAGTAGATCACTAATGCATGCACACTCAATTAAAAAAAGACAGACATTGAAATATTTTCATTTTAGGCAAACTTGTCCTCACCACCAGACATTACAAGTCATTACATATCTTGTTGTGGATCAACTTCTCTCTGTCCTACACAGCATCCTCAGTTAGGACAATCTGGGCACAAGGTTCAAACAAATGTTCACAAGATCATAACCACCACAGTACACAGTTTAGTCATAATGCAATAAATTAGTCAAAAAATATTTAACTGTCCAGAAAACAACAAGCAAGTTGAGCTCAAGCTGGTAGCAAACTACACAAATTCTTACAGGAAAATAAAGAACACATTTCTGTCAGACGTTTGTGGCATAGATAATTAAGATGTCTTATCTACATAATATGCTTATATGATTGAACTGTTGAACTCTTGTTGTTAGAATGTATCCCTTCGGATTCTGCTGTTGGCAGTTGCACTTCCTCCCTCAGCTGGGGCTCAGTCACCTGGGACCCAGAGAGGGGAGAAGTCAGGCTTGTCTTTTACATGTCCCTGGTGATATGCAGAATATCAGAAAGAGAAGAGGACAGGAGGGAACATTGTCTTCATATGTGAATGTGTCTTTACCTATTTTAAACCATGTGATTCATGGGGAACCAATTACTTGTCTCCACAATGTCTGTGCACCATTCACTCCCTCCTTTGGACTTGGGGGAGATGTGGTGGTTAATTTCTTTACTATCAAAATAGGAGAGAGAAACTTATCACACAAGTCAGAGTTAGCCCCGAGACAAAAGTACAAAGGCATTTTATAGCCAAGTTACACCCCTTTCAACCTACATGATGAACAACAGATGTATGGAATGGGTCACAAGGTTAAGATTTGTATGAAAGATACTTATAATTCACAGCAGACAGTATCTGCTGTGTCAACAGTTTTCTTTCATTGTTCAGACCAGGGTATGGCCCTGGGGTCATCTCTCCCTGGTACCATAGAGAACAGAAACATTAACTCATGCTCTGGAATGCGGTCTCTTTAGGTTTTATCACCCACAAGACATTGTAAATCTCTTGTCAGTGTTATCTCCCAGAGGCCCATCCTCAGTAAAACACACACACAGATGAGCATTATAACAAACTCTTATTCTGTAGTATAAAGCAACCATTTGATGCAATAAAAGTATTATAAGATAATCTTGCAATTTTCCACCATAGAGATCGATTCTGAGAAAAATATGTGTGGGGGAGGGTCTGGAACCATTGTACGTCATCTCGGATGTTGCACCTATCCTGGGATAGTGTATTTTTTTATCTCATCCATATATTTATATATTCTTATTCTATTCCTTAACTTAGATTAGTGTGTATTAGGGTTCTGTTGTGGAGTTGTTAGACTACTTGTTAGATACTGCTGCACTGTCGGAACTAGAAGCATAATCATTTCGCTACACTCGCAATAACATCTGCTAACAATGTGTATGTGACCAATACAATTTCACGACTGCCTTGGTGTGTTTGGACCATGATAGTTTGTTGGTGATGTGGACAACAAGGAACTAGAAACTCTCGACCCGCTCCACTACAGCCCCGTCAATGTTAAACGGGTGCCTGTTTGGCCCCCCTTTTCCTGTATTCCACGATCAGCTCCTTTACCTTGCTCACATCGAGGGAGAGGTTGTTGTCCTTGCACCACTTGCCATGTCTCTGACCTACTCCCTATAGGCTGTCTCAATCTTTGTCGGTGATCAGGCCTACAACTGTTGTGTCGTCCGCAAACTTAATGATGGTGTTGGAGTCGTGTTTGGCCACGCAGTCGTGGGTGAACAGCGAGTACAGGAGGGGACTAAACACACACCCCTGAGGGGCCCCAGTGTTGCGGATCAGCGTGGCACACGTGTTGTTGCCTACGCTTACCACCTGGGGGGCAGCCCGTCAGGAAGTCCAGGATGCAGTTGCAGAGGGAGGTGTTTACTCCCAGGGTCCTTTGCTTAGGGATGAGCTTTGTGTGCACTATGGTGTTGAACGCTGAGCTGTAGTCAATGAACAGCATTCTCACATAGGTGTTCCTTTTGTCCAGGTGGGAAAGGGCAGTGTGGAGTGCGATTGAGATTGCATCATCTGTGGATCTGTTGGGGCGGTATGCGAATTGGAGTGGGTCTCGGGCATCCAGGATGATGGTGTTGATGTGAGCCATACCCAGCTTTTCAAAGCATTTCATGGCTACCGACGTGAGTGCTGCGGGGCGGTAATCATTTATGCAGGTTACCTTCACCTCCTTGGGCACAGGGACTATGGTGGTCTGCTTGAAACATTACAGACTCAGTCAGGGAGAGGTTGAAAATGTCAGTGAAGACACTTGCCAGTTGGTCTGCGCATGCTTTGAGTACACTTCCTGATAAACCCTTCTGGCACTGCGGCTTTGTGAATGTTGACCTATTTAAAGGTCTAGCTGACATCGACTACCAAGAGCGTTATCACACAGTCGTCCGGAACAGTCGGTGCTCTCAAGCTTGCTTCAGTGGTGCTTGCCTCGAAGCGAGCATAAAAGGCATTCAGCTCATCTGGTAGGCTCACGTCCCTGGGCAGCTCGCAGCTGGGTTTCCCTTTGTAGTCTAATGGTTTGCAAGCCCTGCCACATCTGATGAGCGTTAGAGCCAATGTAGTACGATTCAATCTTAGTCCTGTATTGACGCTTTGCCTGTTTGATTGTCCGTCGGAGGGCATAGCTGGATTTCTTATAATCTTCCGGGTTAGAGTCCCGCTCCTTGAAAGCGGCAGCTCTACCCTTTAGCTCAGTGCGTATTGTTGCCTGTAATCCATGGGTTCTGGTATGTACGTACGGTCACTGTGGGGATGACGTCCTCGATGCATTTATTAATGAAGCCAGTGACTGATGTGGTGTACTCCTCCATCAGAAGAATCCCGGAACATATTCCAGTCTGTGCTAGCAAAACAGTCCTGTAGCTTAACATCTGCTTCACCTGACTACTTTCTTACTGACAGAGCCACTGGTGCTTCCTGCTTTAGTTATTTGTTTGTAAGCAGGAGGATAGAATTATGGTCAGATTTGCCAAATGGAGGGCGAGGGAGAGTAGTCTTGTGTGGAGTAGTTCTGTGTGGAGTAAAGATGGTCTAGAGTTGTTTTCCCTCTGGTTGCACAATTAACATGCTGGTAGAAATGAAGTAAAACAGATGAGTTTTCCGGCATTAAAGTCCCCAGGCACCAGGAGCGCCACCTCTGGGTGAGCATTTTCCTGTTTACTTATGGCCATATACTGCTCATTGAGTGCGGTCTTAGTGCCAGCATCAGTTTGTGGACAGCTCAGAAAAATACAGATGAAAACTCTCTTGGTAAATAGTGTGGTCTACAGCTTATCATGAGATACTCTACCTCAGGCGAGCAAAACCTCGAGACCTCCTTAGATTTTGTGCACCAGCTGTTGTTTACAAATATACATAGACCGCCACCCCTTGTCTTACCAGAGGCCGCTGTTCTGTCCTGGCAAAAAAGGCATAAAACCCGCTAGCCGTATGTATTTCTTGTCGACTTTATGCCAAGACTTGGTGAAACATAAGATATAGTTTTTTAATGTCCTGTTGGTAGTGTATACACACGTGATCATAGTTTGTCTATTTTATTATGGATTGATTGTACATTGGCTAATAGGACAGATGGTAAAGGTAGATTACCATCTCAGCGGCAGATACTAACAAGGCACCTGGGTCTTCGTCCACGATACTTCCGTCTCTTTCTCCTGCGAATTACGGGGATGAGGGCCTTGTGGGGTGTCTGAAGTAAATCGTTCCCTTCAGACTTGTTGAAGAAAAAGTATTCCTCCAGTATGGGGTGAGTAATCACTGTTTTGATATCTAGAAGCTCTTTTTGGTCATAAGACACGGTGGCTGAAACACTATGTACAAAATAACTTTAAAAAGAATGCGAAAAAACATACACAACGGCACAATTGGTTACGAAATCGTAAAACGGCAGCCATCTCCTTCGGCATCATTTTTTGTCACAAAGGGCGATAGAAAACAACAACTCTTGACCAGTTAAATAGGTCCTAAACCAATTTAGAACTGGACCGTAGAGGCCAACCCATCACTCCAGTCTGCCCAGAAGGACATCATGGTCAACAGTGTCGAATGCGGCACTTAAATCCAAGAGTACAAAGACAGAGATTTGTTTGGCATCTGTGTTGGCTCTAAGATCATTTACCACTTTAACTAAGGCTGTCTCTGTGCTGGGGTGGGCCCGAAAACCATATTGGAATTTTTCAACAACAAAAAATTCAAATACAGTTGGCACTAAAATAACTTTGCTGTTCGTAAAAAAATTTCTCCAGAATTTTGCTTAAGAATGTAAGGATGGAGATTGGCTGAAAATTGACAAGAGCTGAAGAATCTAGGTTTCTTTTCTTCAGAAGGGGTTTCACCATAGCAGTTTTTAGGAAGTGATTAACAAGGGAGTGATTAACAATAGCTTGCACTTCTTCAGGTATGCAATTAAAAACAGTTTTGAAGAAGGTGGTGGGGATAGGATTGAGAAGGCAGGTCGAAAGCTCAAGTTGTGATATCACTTTCCTGAGCATGTTCGTGTCAACCAGTGGTCGGCTAGGGCACATATCAAACTTCACATCAGGTCTTGCTTGACTGTTAACCCGCCTAATGTTGGTTATTTTATCTCTGCCGCAAATTTAAAAGTTCACATAGGTTTGCGGGGGTAGGATTTATCAGGTCATTTACCAGGCTTTTTGGACCGTGAAGACCTCGATCAAATCTGTTGTCCCCTGTAAAAATTGGACAGTTTGATGAGCTGAGCTGGTGATCCCTCTTCTCTGCATCTGGGGGCATAGTGTCCATAAACAGGGCACATATCATCATCCTGATGGTTACTGGGCGAAAAGGGGTTTCCCTAGCCAATTGTGTCAAAATATATTGGATGGGAATTATGACCAGACTACGCCATTGTAAGTCAAACACTTGTGCAACTAGAGAGATATAACACATGCATACATTCACTATGTTTACCTTCTGAGCTGCCTTGTGGAGAGGGTTGAAAGCTCACTTGTCTGTGGCATTCACACATTTGTTGAACTTGATCACAAGGCCATGTGCTGTCGAAGAGACAGAGAAGAGAGGACAGAAGAGACAGGAGAGGAGTGACAGAGAGAAGAGGAGCGAGAGAGAGAGGACATGACAATCACGCCAATGAGAAAGTATGGTAAAAATCATCCCTTTTTGCAGGGCTTCCTCCTGGGCGGCATCCTACCGTTGTCTCTGTTTCCTCCATTCTTATTGCAGATAAGATATCAACCAATTAAAGGCAACCAGGTGTGTAGGGCTGACATGCTGCATCCGAGTAAGGTCACCTGCATATAAGAAACTATATCAAAACGCAGCACACCCAGTGGCACACAATAACATTAACACTGGAGCAATATTCATAGTTCAATTCACACCGAATGTCCAATTACTACTCGTGTTGAATAGTTATGTTGCAGCTGCGACAGTCACACCATACAGTAAGTAGTCCAGCAGAAGGGAGAGGGAAAGGGCACACACAGGTGGTTATCTGAGCATTTTAAAGAAATGATAAATGAATGGTCTGTCTTGGGTTGAAGCCCACTCACCACATCAAGGTAAAGGCCATGAGTGGGTTGTTAGTAGACAAAATCAAAATGTTAGTTAAGAACCACAATAGGTTGGTGAGGGGAGGACTGCTCAAAATAATGGCTGGAATGGAGTAATGGAATGGTATCGAACACATGGAAACCATGTGTGTGATGTGTTTGATACCATTCCATTCATTTAACTCCAGCCACTACTAGGAGCCCATCCTCCCAATTAAAGGTGCCACCGACCTCCTGTGTTAAGAACATTGATGCGTTAAAGCGATTCATCAAATCAAATGTTTCCAGTTTGTCTCTGACTGACCTCAAGTTACACTTGAGTGTTCTGGGTGATTCCATCACAGTGTAGTTGTGTCCAGGAACATAAGGGGTGTCCTGAACGGCATAACCATGATCGATAGTCTGACACCACACTTTACTCACGTGTCCACCTTCACAGCTATATGATTGTGATGTAGGCCTACATCTGTATTTAATAGACTAGAAAAGGAAGCAATCCTTTTTCTTATTAGTGGCATAGCTGTTTCAATTTATACGAAACATTTCACGAAGAAAGGCCAACCTCCCTGGTGACAAATTAAACAAACAGTGAACTGGTTACCAGTAGAAGTACCGTGTCTTCAGAAAGTATTCATAGCCCTTGATTTATTCCTCATTTTGTTGTGTTACAGCCTGAATTCAAAATGGATTACATAGATTTTGTCTCACCCATTTACACACAATACCTCATAGTTAAAAGGTGAAGGCATGTTTTTAGAAATGTTTGCCAAAAAAAACCATGTCATTTACATAAGTATTCACACAAAATCAAATCAAATTGTATTGGTCACATACACATTCAGCAGATGTTTTTGCAGGTGTAGCGAAATGCTTGTGTTCATAGCTCCAACAGTGAAGCAGTATCTAACAATTCACACAAATCTAAAAGTAAAAGAATAGAATTAAGAAATATATATTTCTCAATGTCGGAATGGCAGTAGAATACAGTAGAATTGAATACAGTATATACATATGAGATGACTAAAGAAGTATGTAAACATTATTCAAGTGACTAGTGTTCCATTATTAAATTGGCCAGTGATTCTAATTATATGTATATAGGGCAGCAGCCTCTAATGTGCTAGTGATGGCTATTTAACAGTCTGATGGCCTTGAGATACAAGCTGTTTTTCAGTCTCTCAGTCCCAGCTTTAATGCACCTGTACTGACCACTCCTTCTGGATGACAGCGGGGTGAACAGGCCATGGCTCGGGTGGTTGATGTCCTTGATGATCCTTTTGGCCTTCCTGTGACATCGGATGCTGTAGGTGTCCTAGAGGGCAGGTAGTTACCTGTGATGCGTTTGGCAGACTGCACTACCCTCTGGTGAGCCCTGCGGTTGCGGGTGATGCAGTTGTATCAGGTGGTGATACAGCCCCACAGGATGCTCTCAATTGTGCATTTGTAAAAGTTTGTGAGGGTTTTAGGGGCCAATACAAATTTCTTTAGCCTCCTAAGGTTGAAGAGGCGCTGTTGCACCTTCTTCACCTCACTGTCTGTGTGTGTGGACCCTTTTGGATCGTCAGTGATGTGTACGCAGAGGAACTTAAGCTTTCCACCTTCTCCACTACGGTCCCGTCGATGTGGATAGGGGCGTGCTCCCTCTGCTGTTTCCTGAAATCCACGATCAGCTCCTTTTGCTTTTTTGACATTGAGTGAGAAGTTATTTTCCTTGCACCATTCTCCCAGGGCCCTCACCTCCTCCCTGTAGGCCGTCTCGTCATTGTTGGTCATCAGGCCTACTACTGTTGTGTCGTCTGCACACTTGATGATTGAGTTGGAGGTGTGCGTTTCCATGCAGTCATGGGTGAACAGGGAGTCCTGGAGGGGGCTGAGCATGCACCCTTGTGGGGCTCCAGTGTTGAGGGTCAGCGAAGTGGAGATGTTATTTCCTACTTTTACCACCCGGGGGCAGCCCATCAGGAAGTCCAGGACCCAGTTGCACGGGGTGGGGTTCAGACCCAGGGCCCCAAGCTTAATGATGAGCTTGAATGGTACTATGGTGTTGAATACTGAGCTATAGTCAATGTACAACATTCTTACATAGGTATTCCTCTTGTCCAGATGGGATAGGGCAGTGTGCAGTGCGATGGCGATTGCATCGTCTGTGGATCTATTGGGGCGGAAAACAAATTGAAGTGGGTCTAGGGTGACAGGTAAGCTAGAGGTGATATGATCCTTAACCAGCCTCTCAAAGCACTTCATTATGACAAAAGTGAGTGCTACAGGGCGATAGTCATTTAGTTCAGTTACCTTTGCTTTCTTGGGTACAGGAACAATGGTGGCCATCTTGAAGCAAGTGGAGACAGCTGAGTGGGATAGGGAGAGATTGAATATGTCGGTAAACACTCCAGCCAGCTGGTCTGCACATGCTCTGAGGAAGCGACTAGGGATGCCGTCTGGGCCAGCAGCCTTGCGAGGGTTAACACGCTTAAACGTCTTACTTACATCAGCCACAGAGAAGGAGAGCCCACAGTTCTTGTTAGCAGGCTACGTTGGTGGCACTGTGTTATCCTCAAAGAAGGTGTTTAGCTTGTCCGGAAGCAAGACATCAGTGTCAGCGACTTGGCTGGTTTTCCCTTTGTATTCCGTGGTTGTCTGTAGACCCTGCCACATACGTCTCGTGTCTGAGCTGTTGAATTGCGACTCTACTTTGTCTCTGTACTGATGCTTTGCCTTTTTGGTTGCCTTATGGGGGGTAATAACTACACCGTTTGTATTCGGCCATATTCCCTGTCACCTTGTCCTGGTTAAATGCGGTGGTTTGCGCTTTCAGTTTTGTGCGAATGCTGCCATCTATCCACGGTTTCTGGTTTGAGTCAATACAATACACCTGAGTCAATACATGTTAGCGATTTACAGCTGTGAGTCTTTCTGAGTACGTCTCCAAGGGCTTTGTACACCTGGATTGTACAATATTTGCACATTCTTTTAAATATTCTTCCAGCTGATAGTTGATCATTGCTATACAACCATTTTCAAGCAGTCAACACAGTAACTAGGCCACTCAGAAACATTCAATGTCTTGGAAAGCAATTCCAGTTTTAGGTTATTGTCCTGCTGAAAGGTGAATTTGTCATAAGCCACCTCTCTGTTGGAAAGCAGACAGAACCAGGTTTTCCTCTAGGATTCTGTTGGTGCTTAGCTCTTTTCCATTTATTTTTATCCCCCCAAAAAACTCTGTTGTTCTTGCCGATGA
This sequence comes from Oncorhynchus tshawytscha, assembly GCF_018296145.1. Classification (NCBI taxonomy): domain Eukaryota; kingdom Metazoa; phylum Chordata; class Actinopteri; order Salmoniformes; family Salmonidae; genus Oncorhynchus; species Oncorhynchus tshawytscha. Next base: position 55,574,965 of record NC_056429.1, read on the forward strand.
CAAGCATACCCATAACATGATGCAGCCATAACCATGCTTGAAAATACGACGATGGGTATTCAGTGATGTGTTGGTTTTTCCCCAAACATAACACTTTGTATTCAGGACATAAAAGACTTTTTTAGACAAGTTTTTTGCAGTTTTACTTTAGTGCCTTATTGCAAACAGGATGCATGTTTTAGAATAATTTTATTCTGTACAAGCTTCCTTCTTTTCTCTGTCAATTAGGTTAGTAATTACAATGTTGTTAATTTATCCTCAGTTTTTAAAGTCACCATTGGCCTCATGGTGAAATCCTTAAGCGGTATCCTTCTTCTCCGCAACAGATTTAGGAAGGACACCTGTATTTTTTTACACCATCCAAAGTGTAATAATTTCACAATGCTCAAATGGTTATTCAATGTCTGTTTTATGTATTTATTTGTTTCCCCCCCGATCTACCAATAGTTGCCCTTCTTTGCGAGGCATTGAAAAATCTACCTGGTCTTTGTGGTTGAATCTGTGTTTGAAATTCACTGCTCGACTGAGGGACCTTATAGATAATTGTATGTCCGGGACACAGAGATGAAAATAATTTTAAACTCAATTATTGCACAGAGTGAGTCCATGCAACATATTATGTGACTTGTTAAGCCAATTATTACTCCTGAACTAATTTAGGCTTGCCATAACAAAGGGGTTGAATACTTATTCAAGCAAGACAATTCTAAAACAATTTAACTTTGAAATTAGGGGGTATTGTGTGTATGCCAGTAACACAAAATCTTAATTTAAATCTATTTTAAATTCAGTCTAACTAGGGCTGGGCGATATATCAAATTAATTCTAATTGATGTTTTTGTTCTATATTCCAAATACCTGTATCGTAAGAGTCAAGGTTTTGTTATTTTTCGTTTATGTCAGCTTGCTTCTGTTGGGGCAGCAGGTATCCTAGTGGTTAGAGCGTTGGACTAGTAACCGAAAGGTTGCCAGATCGAATCCTTGAGCTGCCAAGGTAAAAATCTGTCGTTCTGCCCCTGAACAAGGCAGTTAACCCACTGTTCCTAGGCCGTCATTGAAAATAAGAATTTGTTCTTAACTGACTTGCCTAGTTAAATAAAGGTTAAAAACACATATCTCCCTGGGATATTACATAATTTATGCAGCAGTATACAAGACATATTTTTACTCAGCCTTGTTGTGCTGTGCAAACTTTGTGATTAACCTGGCATTCTCTGGATTGATGGTGCTTTCAAGACAACTGGGAACTTGTAAAAAAACAAGATCGAATCATGACATCGGTGATCTTCATGTCAGCACTTTAGAAAAGAGGCCCGAGTTCCCGACCTGGAATTCCGAGATGGATGACCGTTCTAACCGTTCAGTACAAGCTTGTTTTTTTTCCATGTTCCCAGTTGTCTTGAACTCACTAAAGTCTGAGATTTCCCAGTTCCGAGTTTCCAGTTGTTTTGAACACAGCAGAAGTCATGCTGGATTGACAGCATGGCCAATGTATAAAATATTTTCTGGCCCATGGTGTTGTGTGTAAATGTTTATACTTTTAAGCTTGGAAAAGGGAGACCCCTTTTAATAACTGTTTTAATAACTGTGACCTTAATTGCCTACAGTCTGTGAGCTGTTAGTGTCTTACCAATGGTTCAACAGGTGCATGTTCATTAATTGTTTCTGGATCATTGAACACGCATGGGAAACAGTGTTTGAACCATTTACAATAAAGATCTGTGAAGTTATTTGGATTTTTACGAATTATCTTTGAAAGACAGGGTCCTGAAAAAGGGACGTTTCATTCTTTGCTGAGTTTAAATATAATTTTCTGAAAAACAAGCCCTGAATGACAGGTCACCACTGATTGTATAAATGTGCAATAAGCATAAAATGCTGATTTCTCTTAAATTGTGTGCACAAATTTGTTTACATCCCTGTTCAAGAACATTTCTCCTTCGCCAAGATAATCCATCCACCCGACAGGTGTGGCATATCAGGAAGCTGATTAAACAGCATAATCATTACAGAGGTGCACCTTGTGCTGGGGACAATAAAAGGCCACACTAAAATGTGCAGTTTTGTCACACACACAATGCCACAGATGTCTCAAGTTGAGGCACAATTTTCTAACCGTTTTACTTACACTTATGTTAATTTATCCATACTGAGGTTGGTGTTCTAAGTGTCGGCAGACTTTTCTTAGCGGATGTAGAATTATTGCGAATTGAATTATGGGGCGTAATCAGGCCCGAATTTGAACATAATTATATACTCTCAAACTCGATCAAAAATGAAGGCTGAGGGCCTTACGTTGCAGACTTCCTTTGTTTGTCTAATCGTTTGGACAGACATCCAAGATGGTGACTGGGATACCCCCAAGGGCATAAGGCGAGGCTAAACTGGTGGACAATGGACCTGATCGGACAGCTCAGAGCCTCTGCTCTTTTCTGTCCATAAAACGAGGGTGTGTCTTTTATGAGTATGAAACGCAGCCAAGGTCACAAGATGACTATACAATGTTAACTTCGGCTGTGAGTGCCTGGGGGAAAAAATCAACATCTAAGACAGCTCATGGAAACATTCTATTGATATTTTTGGTATAAAGGTGATAACGAAAGTGTCGTTTTGAGAAGAACATTTTCAAAATTCCCAAATGGGGACGTCAATTGGAATTGTCTTTCTGGGCTCGGCGTCAGTTAAACTGCAGTACCGCCAGTCTCCTATGGGTACATGGGATGGCGTACTTCCCAAACGGAACCCTGGCATCAAAACGCGATGACTTCAAATCCGCCTCGATTTCCGTTTCATTGACATACGGGAACAGGAACCACAACAGTAGCTGGCTGGTGGCCCAAAACATTGAAAAAAATCTAACTTTCAAAGGTTAGTGAAATGGGGGTTTATAATAATCTCACCTGCATTTGGTGTGTCCCTCATCGGGCAGTCTGTCTGTCATCCTATATGAGCTAGCTAGCCGGTTAGCTTATGACGTCTAATAAAAGCTATCGTCTTTAGCTTGCAGTCAAGCTAAATCAATTTTACTTAGCTATTCGATAACAGCAGGTAGATGGATTGACAGATAACTTAGATTAGTATCTGTATCCATGCTCGTGCATGATTCCCTTCGAGTCAATAGCCTCAGGTCCGGATTGAGTACTGTATATCACTGCTGTGCAGTGTCACAATGACGCTCTCTACCCCAACACATCCAGGGCTTGTGCCTGAGTCCGACCTACGTGGATGGAAGTGGAGATTGCGTTCGAGATGGGTCCTGAGAGAATCTTACCGAACTCTGAGGAGGAGCTAGGCCAGGAGCGGCCGTCGGACGCTGGGGTGCCTGAGGTGGGCGGGGAGTGGAGTGGAGAGGAGGAGGATGATAATGGAGGTTACTATTACCAGCCACTAAACCAGGACCCTGATGGACTAAATGCTGCACCAGGGGACCATCCTGAGGATATGCCCCCAGTAGCAGAGCAACTGCAAGAAGTCCAGGAGAGAATAGAGGTATCGAACCCTATATTCTGAATATGATCAGTTTAGTTTTTCAATCAGTGTCATGTGTTTATCATCTCTATAAAGACAAGTCAGTGAAATGTTAGCTGACATGTTGCTTGTCAAGACATTTATCAAACTTGATTGACTTCCCCACAGTTGATGGGCTTGCATCTTCCCCAGCCCCCTCCCCCAGATAGTGATGAAGACCCAGAAGGAGCACACAGCAGCGCAGCCTCCATCCCCATGGATGAAGGTGAGGACGCAGCCTTGCTTAGTTCATCCATAGTACCCCTACATACAGGGGTATACTTATAATGCCTTAGGATTGACCATAGCTCGTAGAATCATGAAGTTTCAATCAAATGCTCTCTGAATGTAGTGCCTTGTACTGATGTCCATCCCTTCCTTCAGACCACGTGGAGCTGGTGAAGAGGACCATGGCAGCAGTGGCCCTGCCCTCTCTGGCCATCCCGGCCTGGGCTCAGGAGATCTCGGACGACCAGTGGAAGGACATGGTCCAGCAGACACTCCAGACTCGCCAAAGCTCAGAAGGCCTGAGGCTAGAGCACAAATAAGACTGAATTGCCTCCTTCCCTCAGTCTGTCTTTAACTCTGTCCTGCATTTCACCAACACACTTACCCCAGGGGAGTCTGCACTGAGGTCCTCTCTGAGCAGGTGTTAGGTGTCTCAATTCTCAAGAGATTGAACTCCTATAAGTCCAATTCTCATTAGATGATATTTCTGATGAATATTTGTTTTTCAAAGGAGGCTCTTGGTACCTACTACACCTAACCTGCTGCTTAAGGTCATTTGTAGGGTTTGTGAAGGAGTTTGAATGAGTATAGTATATTTTGTCTCTCAGATCAGGCAAATTCTTACCGTTTCTGCCCTGGAGGAGCTTGAATCAGTGTACTGGAGTACGTATTATGAGGCTCAATGACAGTTTGGCCTTGAGTACAGAAGCACTATTATACCCCCCCCCCCAAATGCTTCCTGAGACATTCCAACCACCCTTTCCAACATCAGATTACCTTTGTTTGTTTTTGTAATACTTTCTATTGGTTGTGATTACCATATTATAATACTATTAAATCAGTTTTTGTTGAACGTAATATATAAGCTGTCCGGTTTATTAGGTACACCACCCATTCCAGAAAATTGATAAGATTCTACAGACAGTGAGTCATGTGGCTTGCTATATAAAGCAGGCCTTCAGTTACTGTTAGAATGGGCAAAACGAGTGACCTAAGCGACTTAGAGCTTGGTATGATCGTCAGTTCCAGTATCTCAGAAACTGCTGCCTTCATGGGCTTACTGAGAATGGAGCGACAAACAAAAACATCCAGTCAGCGAAAACATCTCGGAACACACAACTCGTTGATCCTTGTCACGGATGGACTATTGCAGCAGACGACCGCACCGGGTTCTACTCATATCAGCTAAAAAACAAGAAGTGGCTCCAGTGGGCATGTGATCGCCATCACTGGACAATTGGTGATTGGTAGAATATTGCCTGCTCTGACGAAACCTGGTTCCCCATGCTAATAGCAGTCAGGATTTGGCGTAAGCATGAGACCATGGACCTATCCTGCCTGGTGTCAATGGTAAAGGCTGGTGGCGGTGGTGTGCCGCCGTCCAATCTGTAGCGACGGCATGTTGCTATAGCGTTAGCATGGACCAACATCCCTGTGGTACTTTTCCAACTCATAGAATCCACCCCCAGAATAATTGAGGCTGTTCTGGAGAGAAACGGGACTCTGACCGGTACTAGATGAGTGTACCTAATAAACTGGCCAGTGAGTATATGGGCATAAATTAATGGAAATTTCCGAGTCTTTCTTGACCCTATGCAGAATTCATGGTACATTAGCTAGTTCAATCAATGATGGATATTGTTTGTGAGGATAACAGATTCCCAAACTCAATGGATGTCCACAATTTTTTACTTTATTTTGTTCTGTACATACATGAACATCTGTACAAAATATGACTTTCATACTATGTAATGCTCTACCTAATTAAAGTACAACATATGTACATATGACCTGGAAAGCAGCTTAAGATTAGTGTCAGACCTGGGGGGGGGGGTGGAAATGTTTAAAAAAAAATGTCCTCTTCAGTTTGTGTGTGGCTGCTGGACAAACTGAGCCATTTCATGTCATCAGTCACCACCCAGCCATGGCATTGTAGTGCCCTGGAACAATGCTACCTATCTCTTGTAGTCTGGAATGTCTCAACAGCTACTTTCTGGAAGCATGGCCAATAGGAATGCATGTGCCTTGCTCAGTCAGGTGAGAGAACAGTAATACATTATTTCTATTAATTAATATTTAAAACTATATTGCGACTTATTGATATACTGTTTATAAATACAAATGTCTCATGCACAGGTAACATTTTCAAACCTCACCAGAAGACAATTTAGAGCATAGGTCTTCGGTGCAGACAAGACTTGGCAAATCCAATCTGAGCTGATGAGATTTTTGTTCCACCGAGGGAGAATGTAGAGGTTATCGCTACTGTGATTACAAAAAAAGTGTATTTTTATGTGTAAGGATAAACATGTTAGGAATTCAACTCAGATGATATAAAAAGCAGCTCGGATAAAAAGCAGCTTGGATTTAGACTGCTCTAACGTTATGACTGTAAGGTCATGTTGAGGGAGGGAACTCTTTGGCAGCCAGCCTCTAACTAAGTATGTGTGCGATGACGACTCACTTTGCCCAGCAGCCTTAGGAGTGAGTAATTCCCCACTGTTGGGTGTGATTGACAGACAACTCAATAGACGAGACCATACGACAAAGAAATGACCTAACGCAGCAAGTGGAAGAAAACAAACCAGAAACAAAAGGAGGGAGGAGGAGTAAGGGGGGTGAGTGGGATTAACCTACAGGACAAGGGGGTGGTAGGGGTGCACCCCTAAGCAATATACATTACAATATACAGTACACATTTGCAACAGTAACCACAGCCTTTCCTTTTCCCCATATGTGCTAGTAAAGCAATTCTATATTTTTCTATCTGTAGATAGTCTTATGAGGAGGATTGTTTTGCGCACTTCCATACACCATTCAAGTGCATGAGTTTGTTTCAACTAAAAATATTGCTTAGGTTAAGAAAGAGACCCATTGAATCAAGCCGGTTTAGAGGAGAAAGGGGAATATGATATTTTGTAGAGATTCCCTACACTTGAACTGAAATAACCGTTTTCCTTTCCGCAATGAGGCTACCTCAACAGAGGTGCATTTACATCAATAAGAAACATAAATCCACAAACACATAAGATAGAAAGGCCAGAAGATGGCTACAGAGGAATAACTAAAGAGGCAGAGGAGATGTTACCCATTGGGCCAGAAACATTAATAAAACACATATATAATAATGAAGGAAGGAATGGATAACAATCATGACAGTCAGAGTCTGGACAGAGCAGAGTGAGAAGGTTATCTTTGAGAAAAGGATGGACGGACACTGCAGCAGCTTATGGTTGCCTTTCCTAAAGACCAACAACCTGAGGACAATATTACCCTGACATCCTATCTTATTCTTATTGTGTTCATTTAGATTTTAGCCTACTTGGTAAATATGGTCTTCTTCTTGAACTGCACTGTTGGTTCAGGGCTTGTAAGTAACATTTCACGGTAAAGTCTACACTTGTTGTATTCGGCGCATGTGGCAAATACAGTTTGATTTGATTTAACTGAATTGGTTTCTGAGGTTTCTTTTTGACACAGCGACATGATTTTGTTTTTGAGCTACACCTCTAGTTATAAAAATACAATAAACATTTTTTCAACAGGAGCTCTATTACAAGTTTAGACATTTGTTCAAAACTTATTCTGTATCTTCAAGTGCTTTATAGTGGCCCGGCCGGCTAGGAATTAACATATGAAAAGCCTTATCAGTTCTGTGAACAAGTCTCAAAAACCGACCAAAACAAAAACCACTTCTTAGAGCAAGCAGATGATTGTGATTGCTTTCTCACGCCTTTTGGGGGAACTAGGCGAGATATTGGTAAGGGGTGGGCACCTCGCGGGCAAAACTATTTTATAAGTCATTTCACTCTTTTTGCCGTGGGGCAGAGAGAAATGTGCAGTTTTTACAGCTAATTTTCTGCAATTCTACACATGTTGCCATGACTTATGCCATGTTAATATGATATCTATAGTTAAATAAATATCTGAGTTAAGTGACTACCTAAATCAATGGGGGGCCCCCTGGAGATCAGGGCCCCTGGGCAAGTGCCCTTCATGCCTGGTCCGTAATTTGGCCATGATAACTACAAGTTTAGATAACTGGGTAGACTAACTTACCAATCTAAAAAATGTTAGCGGACATGGGCTAATTGAGTGACTGTCAGTGACTGACAAGCAGGAAACTGCTGATGCACAACCAAATATCTCAATTCCACCTTGTGTATTCTACTATTCTAACACTCAACAGTAAATTGAGACCCGGACTGACTGCCCTGCATACACCAATTTTCTAGGCTTACAATCATGCTATTAGCTTACGACTAATAAACAGGGAGAATGTAATTCAACAGATGCTGTAAGGCCATGATTTAAGGATGCAAAGAGGTGACTTCATGAAGCTACAACTAAAGAGTGAGAAAAACTGTTTCATGGAAGAGACTGACATACATTAATTAAATTAAGATAAAGGCAGCCATCTTGATTCCTAGTCCTCTCATGTCATTGCTTTGCCTTGTAAGCTTTGTGTCCCAGACTTGGCTTCCCCAAAATGTACTATGCTGCCTGGACATGAACTGTCAGTTTGTTTTTTTGTTTTTTAACAGAGCAGAATCACTACTTCCACTGGACATCCAGCTAGACTAGAGCATGGCCCTATTTTCCACCAAACCAATCAGATAACCCACACCCCCTCACTCCAGACAAGCTAGCGGGACCACCATTCACTCGACTGCCCTCTATAGGTAATGCTTTGGTCGTTCCCTTTCAGCACATCACAGTAGGAGGGAGGAACATGAGGACAACCAAAACCAATCCGAAAGAAAACAGAAACAAAACAAAGAAACATGCTTCACGGATGCTTACACTTAATACTACTGTTGTATAATGGTTGTCCTCGTGCAATCAGCCCACTGTAGTCAAGTATATGAGAGTATTTGGAAGTTGGAACAATTTGTACGTCTGTGTGTATGTTCCTATGTGTGCGTATAGGAGTGTGTGTTCTTGTCTAACTCTGATGGCCTTGGTTTTCTGCAGATGGGGATCTCCGGCAGAGATTGAGGGGTGGAGGGGGGGGAGAAGCGGAGGCGAAGAGGGGGCTATCAGGTGTACAGTAGGCAACTGTTTGGATGAGAGACGGACAGGAGGGGAGTTAGGCATGGAGGGTGCCACTGCTCCCTGGTCAGAGGGCCTCCTCGTTGGCCGTCAGGTACTCCTCTGCTCGCTTGTGTTGCTCCAGGGCTTTTATAGTGTACACGTCCTGCGGCAGCTCCGACTTCCGCCGCATCAACACCTTGTCTTTCTTGATGTCCTTCATCCCCTATGGAAGAATATACGTAGAGCAAAGTGAGACTGTTAGTTCAAGGCCATATCCAACACAGCAATGAAACTTTTCAAATGGACAGACGGGGACTGGTGAATTGTGAAACTGACATGAGTTGAAGAATTAGTTTACAACTTTAAAAACGTAGAAAGACAAACATAAATGAACATGTGAAACAAAAGTGTTGATTTTTCTTGATTCATTGATTGGCTGGTAGGTGTATTAATACTAGGCTGGGACAACAGCCTGCAGGGTGTACTGTATGTGGCTACGGGGGGTGTGAGTACATACCTGTCATTCAACAAATTAAGGCCTTGACGATCAATTGATTAGTAAGTTACTAGGCTGGGGAAAAAGCCTGCAGGTGGGCGTATGTAGAGAGTGGTGTACCTCGACGTGTGCTGGTAGTTGTACCTGTGTGGCCTCTGTCTCGACAGTCTTCTTCAGCAGCTGAATGTCCTCAGCAGTGGGCATCTCTGTCTCCATGGAGTACAAGGGCACCCCTCCCGGACTCTCATTGTACATCATGTACTGGAAAATTACAGATAGAAACAAATGAGTTGGATCTGGTCTGGATACCGACTGTGAAACACACCCACGAATGTACCAAGATCAACATCAGACAGCCCATTGAATTCAGTAAGAAAAGAAGCAGACCTCTTCTTGTGGGTGGAGACCAGGTCGGAGTTTGCTAACCTGCAGATAAAGCATAGGTTAAAAGACAGATATTTGCTCTCTCTCAGTCAGACACTAGGCAGGTTTCCATTGACCCAGGTTTAATTTGACAAACGCAATGTCGCAACAACAAAGAAACATTGCGACGTGTAAGACGTGTAATGCAATTTGTCAAACTTTCTTGTGACAAATTGATGGAAAGAGATTTTTTTTTAAATGATGATTGCTGAATCATTTTTGAAGGGACGCAGGGCACGTCAGCACGTGACTAGAAAGCCCCACTCCACATTTATTTTCTAAACGCTTACTGCTTTCTAAATCTACATTTCAACTCTAAAAATGACATTTCTATGCAGGACAGCGATTGACCTGACTTTCAAGAATGCCCAAATTGCTTTGCCTTGCTTTTCTGGTTGGCAGAAAAGCCATTTAATTATATCAGATGTACAGTAGTGCAAGTCTCACCATGCCACGGGCCGATGCCATACGTTGGCACATTAGAATCATATATGGCAAATATTAGTCAATTCTTGCTTTCTATCCATGCTATCTTTTGTGGACTACGTGACATGAAACAGAGGTGGGAGGGCATACACGCTGATGCCAATTTATTCATTGCCTAAATGGATAATAGAAACACTTCAACCATCATTTTGTATTTGGCAATCTGGGTTTTTGCAGATTTTGTTGTTGGGGTGACGTCATTACATCCAGCTGTTTTTAATAAACACAAGACAGTTAAATGGAAACACACCGTTGCAGGCAATTGTGGCATCTATTTTCTATGCGAACTTTCTAAAGTGTTAATGGAAACATAGCTACCAACACACACACACACACACACACACACACACACACACACACACACATCTAGGCTACATTCACTAAAACACAATTCCTCTTAATTAAATCTTCAGCTCTTTGTTCCTGAGCCCTTGGAGCTGGGAATCAGTCACGAGAGACGATCAATGGTGATAATTAGATGTGTCTGGAACAAAAGGACTTTATAAAGTCAAATTAATTCAAGCATAACCCTGTTTAAAACCCCACAAAAAATCCCCTCAAACCTCTTACTGTACAGACAATTTCACACACAACCATAGCAACATAATTACTGAGGACTGGAGTTCTCTCTCCCTTTCGGTTGCTCCTGGCGACAGTGATATTATGGAATGCATTTGGAGAATAATGAGACAGGAAGCGTGTTACTAGGGACCATTAATTTGATACTACATACAACACACACACAAAAAAAAAAAAAATACTATTACGCAGTGTCCATCTACAAATGTCTAATGTGGAAATAAATAGCACAGTCTCGTTTCCTGAGCCTACTCCCTGGAACAGTGTGATGTGAATGTTCCATAATGGACGGGGATGGGGTTGTGTTGTTTTTTGGCATTCTGCAGTAGGGATCACCTGAGGGTTATGCTTGGCCAGCTCCTCGATCTTGTGCCAGACCTCCTCACGCTCCTTCAGCTTGTACTTCTCTCTGAAAACGCATCAGCAACAAAAACAACTTTGAGTTGGAGCCAACCAGGAAATTAGCTGGCTTAGCATTTTACTGTGCTTTGAGGGAGAGGATCAATAGTTCTACATGAAGAAAAAAAGAGAAAAAAAAAGAAGAGAAGTGGCTGATTTAATAGAGGACCATGCAGATCTAGGAGCATGCCCAGTGGACTCACTTCTGTTTCTCAGCCTTGTACTGCTGGGTGCAATCATCAAACAGCTTCTGGTTCATCTCCATGAAGAGCTTCAGGGCGTTGTAGATCAGCCCATGGATTGTCCTAGACATAGGAAGGGCATTTAACACACTGCAATATGTGCAGGTTAACATACAATGAGTCATTGAAATGCCTTTTTCAGCGAGTGCTGGACATCAATTGTTTTCTGGATTATATTCAAAAGGATCCAGTATCCCATTTTCTAAGGGGGAGAAAAATATTTCTGCACAAAGCGCATTATCTGTTCTTCCCTTACAACAATGAATTGATTTCCTCTCTCAAAATGCGAACCCAGCGATGACAAATAGTTGCCAGGCTTGTTTTGGAGGCACATCAGTTTAGCAGGAGCATTGATCTTTTAAATTGACTTGGATGCAGGGGTCATACTTGTTCCAGTGGCTCTTGGAGTTCTTGTAGAGAGCAGGGAACATGATGGGGAGGATCTTGGCGGCGTTGTCACTTATCAGACTCATGATGTACTCGTTGTTCCAGTAGTACAGCGCCCTCTCTGCCACCTTGAGCACCCAAAAAAGGAGGCCGTCAGACAATACGCCCCTTGTAATCTACCAAGGCAGTCTTCTTCCATTGTGGATACGGTATAGTTCCTGTGCTTGTTCACTCTGTCCACGACAGAATATCGAACATGATTCTAAGACAAATTACTTTCAATTGGCATGATGTTATTTCTTCCTTCCTGAAGGCAATGCCATATTCTGTTATGTGTGGGCCAGTGAAGCTGAATGAGTAAACACAGCAGTGTGAGTGAGCATGAGGCAGGCGTAGTGTACCTGGAAGTGTGGACTGGAAACACACTTGGCCAGCTGTCTGAACAGCGGCTCCATGACCTTGACGAACTCAGACGGCTCGATGACGTCCAGGATCTCCTCCAGCTCGTTGAGGAACATCACCTCTTTGGGGCTGTGGGTCTTAGGCCAGAACTTCAGCAAGCCCATGATCACCTGGGGGGGTCAAATAATTTACACAACATTAACATTCACTCTGTATAAAACCATATATTACCCAGCTAAGAACCTTTGGCTGACAATCCCCAGTTGAAGACATGCCAAACTCACTGGTTCAGTTAGACTACTGTCCTTTTCCAAGAACTGCACGACGCAATACGCCAGCTGTGGAGAGAGATAGACAAGTTGTGCGAGTGAGAGCATTTCAGCAGGAGCTGATATAGGAGAGTCATGTCTGACCCTCACACTGTGTAAGGGAGGGGGCCTTTCAGAGCACTATGGTACCTGTGGGTGGTAGACGCTGAGTGACTTCACTTTGTGAAGCGGCAGCAGCACTCGAATCAAGAACATCTTGTGCTCCTCTTTCAATGGCAGGGCAAAGCCGTTGATTATGCTGGGGACGAGGGACAAGGGGAGACTTGTTTTAGATTCATCTTCTTTTTTTTAAATTGTAAAAGAGATGATGTGTTGACGGGATAGTACACCGTGCACTCACCTTCCTAAGATCTCTAAGAGCTCGGCGATTCCATTGTGATGCTCGGTTTCATATATAAACCTGCAATATGAGAGCAGGCCAAGGTCAACTAAAAGGGCACAGACAACAGATATACTGACACATTTTCTACACGCAACCTCAACATTCGACAACCTTGCAGGTCTTCTGTGTTGCAGTTACATGATCTATTCTCCACAAGAACTGACAGACTCTCTCGAACAGATTTCAATGGCGAGACAGACACATAGAAATAGAGTAACTAAAAACAGGCATCCCACCCCCCCAAACAAGTCAACGTCCTGTGTCAGGTGGACCGCCAGCCACATGGAGTGTGCCTGTAATTCTATTTCTATAGACCGACTTACCTGGTGTGGAAGGGGGTATAAAAGTCCATCTCTCTCACCTGTAGAATATGTTGTTGATCTGTCTCCGGATGTAGGCCCGAAGACCCAGGAATTTGCCGTAGATCCTGTGGAGGATGGTCTTCAGGAAGTCCCGCTCCCTGGGGTCTTCACTGTCAAACAGCTCCAGTAGCTGTGGGGAGGAATGAGGGGGGGCATGATCAGACATCTAATGTGTCAAACATCAATGCATATTCGAGAAACTAGCACCGTATTCAATACAAAAGATACAAATGGGATGCTTGTAATTGTAGGAGTAAAAATACTTGGAAAATCAGGCAAAGTTCGAAAATACTCATCAGACAAAACACACACGACTTTCATTGACCAACACGCTGAAGTGTTCAAGACAACGTGGCACACAGTATCAGGTGGTGCGGTGAAAACAAAACTCGATTTCTATGAGATGTCATAGCGGCTGGGTTTCCCCATAACATAATGCAAAGCAATGCGTTTCTGGAGCCCAGGCCAGCACTCACAGTGATTAGGCTGACTAAAGTCATTATTAATATTCATTCCCAGCAGTGGTGGATGGGAAGCATCATGTGGTCAGATGGAGAAGAGTGACCCCTGCTAATTCCCTCTCAGCTCTCATGTCTCGCTACTGTGTGGGAGGGAGACGGAAGCTGGCCAGGGTATGAGTAAACACGCATACACACATCACTAGATGGCTACCACCCGGTTCCTCAACCCTGCACCTTTGAGGTTGCTGCCCTATATACATAGAATCACTGGTAACTTTAATAAATGGAACACTAGTCACTTTAATAAATGTTTACATACTACTTTACTCATTTCATATGTGTATGTTGTATTATATTGTTCTATATTTTAGTCTATGCCACTCCGACATTGCTCGTCCTAATATTTATACATTACTTGTATCGTTGTGAATTATAAATACTACTGCACTGTTGGAGCTAGCCTTTCGCTACAAGCCTTTCGCCACACCCGCAATAACATCTGCTAAATATGTGTGACCACTAAAATGTGATTTGATTTCATACACACACGTAAACAGCATCATTGCTGACTGCCTGGGCGCTAGGATTGTACACATATTGCCAAGTAGTGGCAGATTTAGGCACTGATAAGTGCCTAAATTGGAACTCAGCGGCTGTACAGTAACATGCTGGAAATGACGTCAGAGCTCAGGCTCTGCGCGTCACAGCGCGGTGTGTGTTTTGACTGACAGCCGTTCTGAACCTGAGCGCAGCAGCGCGCGACAAGTAGTTCCCTCCCGTGAAATTGGACAACTTTTGCAAATCTTTCGTTGTCGGAGTGAGGGAAATGCTGTACATTAAGAGGAGACAGTGAGGATTACAAGAAATAGCACTTTGATGTCATACAAGCAAGCCAAATGCACTTCACATTTCCATACCATAAAACTCATGTCGTAACGTTTTTGATCACCATGCTTGACGTACAGTTTACAAGATGACATGCCGTCATACCCTGAGTAGTTCTGAACAGAATGAGCCCGTCTGTCTATGGTGAAGAAAATTTGCCGCAGAACACACACCTGAATGCACTCGTGACTTTTGCTTCTATTCGCACCAAAATTGCAATCTGTTTCTCTGAATTGTCTTTTGAAAGACTAACACTGTAAGATCTAGTCATGTTGGCAACAGAACAAGCTTTTAAACGATGCCCACCTGACCCAGATTGCCGTGTTTTGGATTACGTAAACAACAACAGTAATTGTGTGATGGCAGGGATGCAAGGTTGTGTTCCAAACAAAACAATATAAGTGTAGTTGCTTCAGTTCCTCAACGGCATCGCTAGGAGAGCCCAGAAAAACACCTTATAGTTGAAGACTCTTCTTTAAGTCATAAAAGTGCATTGAAATAGCTTAGGAACTGTGCACAGTTTGGAGAGGTGTGTGTGGCCACTTGGAGACACCAGTTAGTCCTCTCACTCAAAGCCTTGTCATTATTTTGTCTTATGTTGCACCTACCCAACATTTCCTAGGAATAGTCTTATATTACTGAATGTATCCAGAGTATTTTCAGTAAGTGCAGTAAATGTAAAATGCACATAAAATCAACAGTGTAATGTTTGGATTCCCTGTTGTGTCCTCAACTTTGGTCTAATAATTTCCCCATCATCTCCAAACTGTTCCCTTTCAATTGTTACCATGCATATGCATTTCATATTTATTTTGTAAAAAACATTTCAATTTAGCCCTATCCATATAGGTCAAGTCCCACGAGTGTAAAGGGTTAGATATTTCAACAGCTCAGCAGTTACAGGGAGCACTGTTTGTGTTGTAACCAGAGGGATACTTACAGACAGTACAAACTTTTGGTCAATGTATTTTTTGGCGACATTAGGTTGGAAATCAGGGGACTCCAGGAACCGTAAGAAGAATTCATACACCAGCTGGAGAGAAGAAGCAAAAGAGGACAAACGTTGGTGTGATTTAAGGCGGACAATACTGCATGGAAATAGCTTTTTTCTAGTCTTAAAATTCCAAATTCAAGAAGAGAAATAAAAAACCGTCACCTGTAGGTGTGGCCAAGCAGCCTCCAGTGTGGGCTCGTCCTCTTCTGGGTCAAACTCAGCCCCCGTGGGGTTGGAGGATGGTGGCAGGGTCCTGAACAGGTTGATTGAAAACTGAACAAGGCAGAGGAGAGGTGTCAGTCAACATGGCAACAAATCAACAACGCTAAAGCTATCCTCCGATTTGCACATTTAGGAAAACACAGCACAATCCATCCGATAGTCTTATGCCACACAAAAGGAATGACATTCACTAGATCAGAGCACAAATCATTTGACAAACGGGTGGTGTCGAGAGAGGACCCAAGTGGGCCCTGGTAAAAGCCGTTTAGGTTAGCCCTGCTAACACGGCCACTGGGAGAGCTGCAGCTGACATAAAGCAACCCCAGCACCTAGTTCCTGTCTGGGCCTGAGGCTGCCACCGCACAGAGCCCCTCTGGCACTGAGGAAAGAGAGATGCTGGAAATAGCCTGCCTGGCTCCACAGCTCCAGAGACCTCAGCATCGTTACAGAACACTCACAATGGGAGAGAGAGGGAGAGACGACAGCAGCAAGATGAAAGGGAGAAGGTGGTGGATAATTAATCACCCCGAAGCGCACACTTATTACTCGTTGAGCACAGCGCAAAAATGTGTCACAAGCGGAGAGGGAGAGAGGGCCTCCGAGGTAGACAGGGCTCTAACTCCTCTAGCTCCACAATGAGATAGGGTGCAGGCCAGGCAGCAGGCTGTGACCCAAAATTGCCCTCCCTGGAAGCCTGTGTTTCAGACATAAGGAAGTGGGTGGCGGCAAATGTTTTACTTTTAAACTGGGAGAAAACAGAGAGGCTAGTTCTAGGTCCCAAGAAAAAAAGAGATATCGTGTTGGATCTGACAATTCATCTTGATGGTTGTACAGTCGTCTCAAACGAAACCGTGAAGGACCTCGGCGTTACTCTGGACCCTGATCTCTCTTTTGACAAACATATCAAGACTGATTCAAGGACAGCTTTTTTCCATCTATGTAACATTGCAAAAATCAGAAACTTTGTCCAAAAAAATTATGCAGGAAAATTCATCCATGCTTTTGTCACTTCTAGATTAGACTACTGCAATGCTCTACTATCCAGGATAACTGGATAAAGCACAGCTAAACACAGCTGCTTGATTCTTGACTAGAACCAAAATTGATCATATTACTCCAGTGCTAGCCTCTGGCTTCCTGTTAAGGCTACGGCTGATTTCAATGTTTTATTGCTAAGCTACAAAGCATTACATGGGCTTGCTCCTACCTATCTTCCCAATTTGGTCCTGCCGTACATACCTACACATACGCTACGGTCACAAGACGCAGGCCTCATTGTCCCTAGAATTTCTAAGCAAACAGCTGGAGGCAGGGCTTTCTTCTATAGAGCTCAATTTTTATGGAATGGTCTGCCTATCCATGTGAGAGGTGCAAACTCGGTCTCGACCTTTAAGTCTTTATTGAAGACTCATCTCTTCAGTAGGTCCTATGATTGAGTGTAGTCTGGCCCAGGGTTGTGAAGGTGAACGGAAAGGCACTGGAGCGACGAACTGCCCTTGCTGTCTCTGCCTGGCCAGTTCCCCTCTCTCCACTGGGATTCTCTGCCTCTAACCCTATTACAGGGGCTGAGTCACTGGCTTACTAGTGCTCTTCCATGCCGTCCGTAGGAGGGGTGCGTCACTTGAGTGGGTTGAGTCACTAACGTGATCATCCTGTCTGGGTTGGCGCCCCCCCTCGGGTTCGTGCCGTGGGGGAGATCGTTGTGGGCTATACTCGGTCTTGTTTCTTGGTAGTAAGTGTGATTATTATTATTTGACCCTGCTGATCATCTATGAATGTTGAACATCTTGGCCATGTATTGTTATAATCTCCACCCGGCACAGCC
The DNA here is from genome assembly GCF_018296145.1 of Oncorhynchus tshawytscha. Lineage (NCBI taxonomy): Eukaryota > Metazoa > Chordata > Actinopteri > Salmoniformes > Salmonidae > Oncorhynchus > Oncorhynchus tshawytscha. Next base: position 55,592,608 of record NC_056429.1, read on the forward strand.
AGAAGAGGACTGGCCACCACTCATAGCCTGGTTCCTCTCTAGGTTTCTTCCTAGCTTCCGGCCTTACTAGGGAGTTTTTCCTAGCCACCGTGCTTCTACATCTGCATTGCTTGCTGTTTGGGGTTTTAGGCTGGGTTTCTGTATGGCACTTTGTGACATCTGCTGATGCAAAAATGGCTTTATAAATGCATTTGATTGACGGATTGAGGGGAGGAGAGAACTACAAGGGGAAGGAGGGATGTAGAAAATACCTAAGTAGGGAGGAGAGAGGGATAATACCCCAGGAGGCAGGAGAGAGGGAGAATACTCCAGGAGGCAGGAGAATACTCCAGGAGGCAGGAGAATACTCCAGGGGGCAGGAGAATACCCCAGGAGGCAGGAGAGAGGGTAGGTGTAACTCAGAGGGGAGGAGAGAGTAAGAGTGTATGACAAGGGGAGGAGAGAGGGAGAGATGCCGGGTTTAAAGGCTTCCGGAGGGATTTGGCGCGATCTGACTCATCACCAAAATAAATAAATGGACTTTGGAAGCTCCTCAAGGGTTTGATGTTGATTCTCTCCCCCCACTGTGCTGGGTGGAATCCTGAGCGAGGCCAGGCAGAAGTCATTAGAGAGTCAGGATGTAGCATGGTGAGGTGACAGCATGTTTACACCCACATGTGATTAAAATGTTGGCCCTTCCACATTGTGTCAAGAGTGCACAGTGTATTCGGAAAGTATTCAGACCCCTTCCCCACATTTTGTTACATTTACAGCCTTATTTATAATGGATTAAATACATGTTTCCCCACATCAATTTACACACAATACCCCATAATGACAAAGCGAAAACAAGTTTAGACATTTTTGCTAATTAATACAAAATGTAAAAACTGAAATATCACATGTACATAAGTATTAAGACTCTTTACTCAGTACTTTGTTGAAGCACGGTTACAGCCTCAAGTCTTTTTTATTTGACCTTTATTTAACTTGACAAGTCAGTTAAGTACAAATTCTTATTTTCAATGACAGCCTAGGAACAGTGGGTTAACTGCCTGTTCAGGGGCAGAACGACAGATTTGTACCTTGTCAGCTCGGGGTTTTGAACTTGCAACCTTCCGGTTACTAGTCCAACGCTCTAACCACTAGGCTACCCTGCCGTCTTCTCGGGTAAGACGCTACAAGCTTGGCACACCTGTATTTGGGAAGTTCTCATATTCTTCTCTGCAGATCAGGTTCACCTTCCAACAGGACAACAACCCTAAGCACACAGCCAAGACAGCGTAGGAGTGGCTCCAGTACAAGTCTCTGAATGTCCTTGAGTGGCCCAGACAGAGACCGGACTTGAACCCAATCAAACATCTCTGGACAGACCTGAAAATAGTTGTGCAGCGACCCTCCCCATCCAACCTGACAGAGCTTGAGAGTTTTGGCTTTGTCATTATCCGGTATTGCATGTAGTCAATAAAAAACTATTCTATTTTAGAATAAGGCTGTAACATAACAAAATGTGGAAAAAGCCAAGGGGTTTGAATACTTTCCGAATGCTCTTCTGACTGTGGTGCGACTGCATGCATGTTCACTAGAGTTTGTGTGTGTGTTCTCCTCTTACCATGATGACACCCTCTGGATAGATGGACTCGGTGACCACTTCGCGGTTGTGCGTGATGTACTCCACCATCTCATTCAGACCGGCACGCTTCACCTCCTTGTACTTCAGGTCGCTTAGGGGGTCCGTGACAAAGTCAAAGAGTACGCAGCACTGGCGCAACTTCTGCACAAACAGCTCTTCCCGGTCGATAAGAGGTGCATCTGAGGATGAGAGAGAAAGAGAGAGAGAGAGAGAGAGCAGGGGGTTAGATCAATGGGGGTTATCAATGGGGGTTGCATGTCTGGGGGTTAGGCTCGATCAGGGCTCTCCAACCCTGTTCCCCGAGAGCTACCGTCGTGTAGGTTTTCGCTTCAACCCTAATTTAGCACACCTGATTCTAATAATTAGCTGGTTAACAAGCTAATTCAGGTTAGTCACAACTGGGGTTAGATCGAAAACCTACAGGAGGGTAGCACTCCAGGAATGGGGTTGGGGAGCCCTGGACAAGCTAGTGATTCTTAACCTTCAGAAAATATTATACACTTGGTCTGTCATTTTCTGATCCCATCATTTTGTTCATGGCTAACATTGAGGATAAAGTGTCAGAGTCATTACACCCCCCTTCTCCTGGACAATGTACATCAAGGTCTCCTGTAGTTTTCAGCCCCTTCACGGACCTGAGAGAAAGGAAACGTGTCCACTCACGCAGAGGGCCCCACACTGTACCATGGAGGAATTCAGACTCCTCCTCACACACAGGCCTATGGGTGGGTCAGTGTATCTAGAGCAGGGATGTCAAATTCATCCCATGGAGGGCGTAGTGTCTGCTGTCTTTTTGTTTTTTTCCCCCTTTCAATTAAGATCTAGACAACCAGGTGAGGGGAGTTCCTTACTAATTAGTGACCTTAATTCATCAATCGAGTACAAGGGAGGAGCTAAAACCCACACACTCGGCCCTCCGTAGAATAAGTCAGACACGTGACCTAGAGTGTGTGACTAGTGTGTTGTTGCATAATGGTAGCCCTTCACACTTAGCAAATTGCAGATTTGGGCGCTGATAAGCGCCTAAATTGGAATGCGGTGGCTGTACAGTAACATGCTATAAATGAAGTTCGAGCTCAGGCTCTGCACTTCAAGGGTTTTGACTGACAGACCTTCTGAACTTGAGAACCACACACGACAAGAAGTTGCCCTTCACATTTCCATATCATGAAACTCATGTCATATACTGTGTCAACAGTTATGATCACTACGTTTGATGTACAGTTACAAGATGACATGGTATAATACCCTGGGTTGTTTTGAACAGAATGAGCCCGTTTAGCTATTGCGAAAAAAGTTTGCCGCGGAACACGCACATGAACGCACTCAGGACTCCGACGCACACCAAAATGATGATCAGTTTCTCTGAATTGCCTTGTGAAAGCCTAACACCGTAAGATCGTATTTTATTTTATTTTATAACTTAGCTAAGTCATGTTAGCAATAGAGCAAACTTTCAAATGATGCCCACCTGACACAAATAGAAGTGTGCTTGCTCTAATTCCAAAAAAAAGCACAACTAGGAGAGCTCAAAGAAGCATTTTACAGTTAAATACTCTTCTTTGAGTCATAAAAGTGCACTGAAATGACTTATGAACTGTACACCAGTTTAATCCTCTCACACAAACCCGTATCATTTCTTGTGTTGCACCTACCCCACATTTTCCAGGAATAGTCTTATGTTACTGAATGTATCCAGGGTATTTTCAGATTTCGTAATCAACAAATGAGAGTACAGTAAATATAAAATGCACATAAAATCAACAGTGTAATGTTTAGATTCAGCCTTGTGTCAGGGGAACTGTTGTGTCTTCAACTTTGGTCTAATAATTTTCCCATAATCTCACTTTTAATTGCTACCATGCTTATGTGTTTCATACAGTATTTCTTCTGTAAGAAACATTTCAATTCAGCCCTAGCCATTTAGGCCAGCGTTTCCCAAACTAGGGGTTGTGGCCCCATGTGTGGTCGTCTGCAGGGCCAGACAAAACATGTCTTCCCCATAATTACATTAAAAAACAGATGACCATGCTTTGTAATGTTTCTAAAACAAGAAATGTATTAGTTAGAAGTAATGTGGAATATTGCTCAATTTCATTTAACTGTGTGACTGGAGTCTTTTAATCAAAATATCAGAGACAAAATGTTCAGCTGCCCATTTAAGGGTGGGAGGTTACCTTGGTAAAAGTGGTCCTGTCACCTGTGTCTGTGTGTGTGTGTGACATTTGGGATCTGACCATAGAGTTTCTAAACACAGAGATGCAACATTGTGACACTTCTGGGAACGCTTGTGAAGCAGACTAAGTAGGCCAGGCCGGGGTTTGGGGTTTGAGAAGTCAGTTGTTCATTGTCACAAAATGTAAAGGCACAACCTAGATTTGAGCCGATGTCTGAAGTAGTTAAACATGTTATTACTCCAACCTCGTGAAAGACACGTTTTCATTTTCATTAAAAAAAAGCTTTATGTCGAAGGCAGTAGCAGTGTGTTGGTAACAATTTTTTTTTTTTTTTAAATAAAACACTGGGGAACCCAAGTCCTGTTCTCGCCATGCCATTAATGACCCCTTAAGGAGACGCCCCAGAACCCTATTTATCCAATTTATTTCCTATGCCTGATTACATGTCTGATGAAGACCATGATAATACAGAACTCCGAGGTGAAAACATTGAATCAAATGGTGCAGCATGTCCATAGGCCATACCCACAACGCAGGTTCTGTAAAATGGTGCTCCCAAGGTTGAGTTAAGGGCCATTGCCATCATGGTGACCCTTATCACTATGTGAAGGTTTGAAACTCAATGATAACGGGTAATTTACGATTGTAATGTACTAAGTGTAAGAAAATCTAACCCTTTTCCCTCATTGTAATGCTCGTTTGATGAAAATGCTTGGAAGTCGTTTTCCTTTAGGTTGAAATGGGGAGGAGATGTGGTGGAAAATGACAAATTAGACCAGCTGTTTTTTTACGCAGAGAACTATCTCTTGTTATATGCTTATGTTTTTTTCTAACCAGATACAAACTTGTCTTTGTGTGACTTAATCTTAAGACTGGGCGCACAGCTAAGAGCCGTTTGGGTGCGATCGTACCATGTGACACATCCCCTGTTTTACTATCTGCTAACTGCCACGTATAGAAAGAGGTTGTACTTTTTCTATAAAAGCCGAGACCCAACTCTGTTCGTTGGGCTCTTAACTCTGCACCATTGAGTGATTGTTAACCGCTCCATTTTTGCAAATCGTATAATAAAGTTGCTGTTTGAAGAATATACAGTCTCTCTTCCACAACAATCCGCTCGTAAGGCGCTACAGAGGTTAGTGCGTACGCACAGTACATCACTTGGGCCAAGCTTCCTGCCATCCAGGACCTATATACTAGGCGGTGTCAGAGGAAGGCCCCCAAAAAATTGTCAAAGACTCCAGTTACCCAAGTCATAGATTGTTCTCTCTGCTACAGCACCCCAAGTGGTACCGGAGCGCCAAGTCTAGGTCCAAAAGGATCCTTAACAGCTTCTTCCCCCAAGCTATAAGACTGCTTAACAAATTAATTACACAAATTAATCAAATGTTAATTATCTATGCATAGTCCCTTTACCCCTACCTACATGTATAAATGAACTCGTCTAACCTGTACCCCCGCACATTGACTCCCCGATACCCCCTGAATATAGTCTCGTTATTGTGTTACATTCTATTACATGTTTTACTTTAGTTTATTTAGTAAATATTTTCTTAACTATTTCTTGAACTGCATTGTTGGTTAAGGGCTTGTAAGCATTTCACGGTAAGGTCTACACCTGTTGTATTCAGCACGTGACAAATAAAATGTGATTTGATTTTAAGTAGAAAAACATGTTGATTCCCCCTACTTGTAGAGAAACGTCAACGCCATCCTCCTCTCTTTAATGTTGATGAAACGGTCTATCACTGTCATACCATACACACTTAAAGAATGTTGATGTCCGATGTCTACCTGGCTGAAATGCTTGCTCGCTAGCCTAACTTCCATTCATGGGCAATGTTAGCCAGTTAACATTAGCCTTCTACATCAAGCTACATATGGAACTTCCATCCTCTAAGGCCAGGGGTACAACAATGTATGAATTCATGGTTGGATCAGAATTGCCGTTATAAATCATTGGCCAGTAAGGAGAATTAAGTAAAAACAAATCCCAAAAGGGCCAAATCCCTAAGGGCCAATTTTAGCTACCTGGTTAACTAGCCACCGGAGGACAACACAACAAGATGCAACAAATCTAGTTTTTCTGTCAAATGACGAACGCTGTCAATGGGTTTTGAAAATAGTGACGCCAAATCCAAGCTGACTTCCTTTGACACTTTCTTCAGTTGAGCTCACTCAGTTTAGCTCAAAGCCGATACAAATAATTGCCTATACATGTTTTGACAAAGGACTCCAGATGTCCGCTGGCTTCACTTGCCTTAATAAATGCTACGGGCTGCAACAAATGTCAAACTTGTTTAGACTAGGCAGCATCAGATGGCCTAAACATAGAGAGACAGAGGGGCACCGTTTCGCTCACTCTTGATTCTTTCTCCTGGGAGATACCGTGGATTCGGAATGTTTACATTTGTTTCATTTCACCTTTATTTAATCAGGTAGGCTAGTTGAGAAGAAGTTCTCATATTCAACTGCAACCTGACCAAGATAAAGCAAAGCAGTGCGACAAAAAACAACAACACAGAGTTACACATGGGATAAACAAAAGTACAGTCAACAACACAATAGAAAAATCTATATACAGTGTGTGTAAATGGAGTAAGGAGGTAAGGCCATAGTAGCGAAGTAATTACAATTTAGCAAATTAATTCAGACCCATTTACTTTTTCCTCATTTTGTTACATTATTGCCTTATTCTAAAATTGATGAAAACAAATTTTTACCTCAATCTACACACAAATCCCCATAATGACAGATGGAAAACAGCTTTTTAGAAATGTTCTCAACTGTATAAAAAAACAAAAACAGAAATACCTTATTTACATAAGTATTCAGACACCTTGCTATGAGACTCGAAATTGAGCTCAGGTGCATCCTGTTTCCAATGTTCATCCTTGAGATGTTTCGACAACTTGATAGGAGTCCAACTGTGGTAAATTCAATTGGTTGGACATGATTTGGATGACATACGCCTGTCTATATAAGGTCCCACAGTTGACAGTGCATGTCAGAGCAAAAACCAAGCCATGAGGTCGAAGGAATTGTCGGTAGAGCTCAGAGACAAGATTGTGTCGAGACACAGATCTGGGGAAGGGTACCAAAACATTTCAGCAGCATTGAAGGTCCCCATGAACACAGTGGCCTCCATCATTCTTAAATGGAAGAAGTTTGGAAACACCAAGACTCTTCCTAGACCTGGCCGCCCAGCCAAACATCAGTGGAGGACGGCCTTGGTCAGGGAGAAACTGATAATTCTGGATCCCATATCGCCCAGCTCTAACACAAAATACACACGCACGCACGGGCTCTGGGGAGGAATGTAGCATAACACACCAATGTGACCTCTGACCTATATGGGCTGAGATCTCCGGTGCTCTGAGAGATCAGCAGTATGGATCAGTTATTGTATCATAAGTAATTCTAGTTCACTCCCTATTCTTTCACAGAATTCTCCCAAACGCACAATGCACTCCAAGTGGCTAGCTAAAACAACCAATAGGACCTATCATTTATTCTCTGCATCCATTTGCGTCCAAGCTTCAAATCCTCTGTGATCTCTGAAATACAACTGCAGACTTTAACATGCCATGGGAAGCTGCGATCTACTCTTCCCTTAAACATATAATTAAAACATACAATTATAATCCGTTTTATCCTATAGCAGCACTTCAACACTTGGCAGCACACAGTTCATCCAATAGGGTTAATCCCACTTCCCAGAATATTCAAATTTGAACATTCCCAGAAAAACCGAGCTGCTGCCGAGGGTCGACGGGTCACATACCAAAGACATTCAACAGAATGTGCTGATCACGAGCCGAGGGGAACAGATAGATAGGGAGAGTCTATAGGGACATGTGTAACACAGACACACACAGCAGCATAGAGCCACTGGACAAAAATCACTGTCTGTTGGGAAAAATAGTCCTAATGCAAAACCCATGGCGAAAATCGCCCTGGTGAGGAACAGCAAACAAACACGGACCTTTCTCTGTGAGATTACTGTCACAACACTGCGGTGTAAAGCCGATGTTTGGGATCAATAAAGAAAACCAATAGTGCTTATGAAGGGCTAAAGCAACACATAACGCTACAGCAATAATGTCTCTACTGTACATGCATTATCACCATTGCTTTGACTACAGCTATAAGTGAATTCATCACCAGCCCGAGGCCGATGTTGACTGCAGAGTGTGTATGGAAAAGGGAAATGTCTGCAGTCACATCCAAATAACAAATCTTAGACTGAGAAACAAGCATCTACTACAGGGTTAAAACATAATAATAAAAAAAATAACAATGCATTTATTTAAAAAAAATGTTTTACTTCCATTTTTTTTCTCAGTTTAACTGTTGCGAGGTAGAATAGTAGAATACACAAGGTGCAATTTCAAAATGTGGTTTTGCAGTCACTGATAGCAGACAGGCTAATGGAGTGACTAACATTTTTTTAGATCGGTAAATTAGTCTAGCAGCCAGCTAATTTACCAGTCTAAACTTGTAGTAATCAAGGTCAAATTACAGGAAATGTGGCCCCTCATGATGAGTATATTTATATTATATTTAGCAAATTAATGATGGGTTATGCATAATAAGCCTCTAACTTATAGCCTCTATCTCTTGAGCAATATGCACCTGTGCACCGCTGGCCTCTCCTTAAAAAAACGCCCTTAAGCTCTTGGAGTCCCATGCAGGAAATATCTTGCTAGACATAATTTTTTTTATAGAATTTCTTACACCAATAGACTATTCAAAGAGGGACGCAAGCTCTTTATTGCTGAATGTTAAATACAGCAGCCAATAGAACTCAGGTAGTCTGAAAGAAGAGCGAACGCACGTTGTAGGTAGGCTATAGCAGTTATTTATTCAGACCCATAACCAATCAATCTTCGTGAAGAGAAGTGAAAGCTTTCTGCATCTAATTCTAGTCCAACATTATTCAAAGATGACATTAGAATGATGAAGATAAGGACAACTAAAAATATTTAATCTAACTGTGGAAAGCAAGGAAGGAAAGAAGCAACAAAGAAATAGAGGAGGTAGGCAAATAACATTAGCGGAACTATTATGAAAGGTATATATATGCATCAGCCAACTAAATTATACAAATATGCGCTATTATACTTAAAAATGTTAATCTAATTCACTTGCCTATACTTGTAACTTAGCAGGATGAATGTGCTGTACCTGTGTCATCCGGAACAGCTGATGCTCTCGTGCATGTTTCAGTGTTACTTGCCTCGAAGTGAGCATAGAAGTCATTTAACTCGTCTGGTAGGTTTGTGTCACTGGGGAGCTCGCAGTTGTGCTTCCGATTTGTATTATGTAGTAGTTTGCAAGCTTTGCCACATCCGACTTAGCGTGGTTCGTCGGAGGGCAAAGCAGGATTTCTTATAAGCTTCCGGGTTAGTCCCGCTCCTTGAAAGCGGCAGCTCTACACTTCTACCCCTCCATTTTTAGCTTTTAGCTCAGTGTGGATGTTGCCTGATAAAGGGTTCTTATATACTAAGTGGAATGTTCCATTGTGGACTAAAATGGAGGGGTGTCTTCTTCATGGCTTTTGGTTGGGGTTTGTACGTACAGTCACTGTGGAAGACGACGTCATCAATGCACTTATTGATGAAGCCAGTGACTGATGTGGTGTACTCCTCAATGCTATCGGAAGAATCCCGGAACATATTCCAGTCTGTGCTAGCAAAACAGTCCTGCAGCTTACCATCTGCTTCATCTGACCACTTTTTTATTGATCAAGTGGCTGGTGCTTCCTGCTTAAATTTTTTGCTTGTACGCAAGAATCAGGAGGATAGAATTGTGGTCCGATTTGTCAAATGGAGGGCGAAGGAGAGCTTTGTACACATCTCTGTGTGTGGAATAAAGGTGATCTAGAGTTTTTTTCCCCTCTGGTTGCACATTTAACATGTTTGTAGAAATTAGGTTAAACAAATGTAAATTTCCCTACATTAAAGTCCCTGTCCACTAGGACCTGGCCTCTGGATGAGCGGTTTCCTGTTAGATTATGGCCGTATACAGCTCATTGAGAGCGGTCTTAGTGCCAGCATTGGTTTGTGGTGATAAATAGACAGCTACGAAGAATATAGACAAAAACTATTTTGGTAGATATGATAGACTGTGTAGACTACACTGAAATACTCTACCGCAGGCAAGCAAAACCTTCGATATCGTGCACCAGCTGTTGTTTACAAATATACATAGACTGCCATGTACTGTACAATACAGTAATACAGTTCACACTCAAAAGGTTTAGCCTCTGGAGCTAGTTTCATTTATTTACACAAGAGAGCATAGGCTATAGCTAGCTACATCGATGGGCTTTTTTGTCTTTCTGCCGTGCCTAATGTGCAGTAGCCTATATCATAATGTATATGCATTGGATAATGGCACAATCATTTGGGCTTTTTGGGTTCATTAAATGTGATTAATGTAGAGCTCATAAAATGTATTTAATATATGGCTAATCAGGCTCAGGTAGAATCAATGTTAATTATGCATAATTAGTTCAATAAAGTCCACCTGTGTGCAATCTAAGTGTCACATGATCTCAGGATTATACACCTGTTCTGAAATGCCCCAGAGTCTGCAACACCACTAAGCAAGGGGCACCATCAAGCAAGCAGCACCATAAAGACCAAGGAGCTCTCCAAACAGGTCAGGGACAAAGTTGTGGAGAAGAACAGATCAGGGTTGAGTTAAAAAAAAAAATATCAGAAACTTTGAACATCCCACAGAGCACCATTAAATCCATTATTAAAAATGGAAAGAATATGGAACCACAACAAACCTGCCAAGAGAGGGCTGGCCACTAAAACTCACAGACCAGGCAAGGAGGGCATTAATCAGAGAGGCAACAAAGAGACCAAAGATAACCCTGAAGGAGCTGCAAAAATCCACAGCGGAGATTGGACTATCTGTCCATAGGACCACTTTAAGCCGTACACTCCACAGAGCTGGTCGTTATGGAAGAGTGGCCAGAAAAAAAGCTATTGCTTTAAAACAAAATAAGCAAACCCATTTGGGGGTTCGCTAAAAGGCATGTGGGAGACTCCCCAAGCATATGGAAGAAGGTACTATGGTTAGATTAAACTTTTTGGCAATCAAGGAAAGCACTATGTCTGGCACGAACTCAATACCTCTCATCACCCCGAGAACACCATCCCCACAGAGAAGCAATGGTGGTGGCAGGATCATGCTGTGGGTATGTTTTTCATTGGCAGGGAAAGTGGTCAGAATGGAAGGATGACGCTAAATTCAGGGAATTTTTTGAGGGAAACCTGTTTCAGTCTTCAAGAGATTTGAGACAGGGACGGACGTTCACCTGCAGCAGGAAAATGACCCTAAGCATACTGCTAAAGCAACACTTGAGTGGTTTAAGGGGAAACATGTAAATGTCTTGGAATGGCCTAGTCAAATCCCAGACCTCAATCCAATTGAGAATCTGTGGTATCACTTAAAGATTGCTGTACACCAGCGGAACCCATCCAACTTGAAGGAGCTGGAGCAGTTTTGCCTTGAAGAATGGGCAACAATCCCAGTGGCTAGATGTGCCAAGCTTTTTGAGACATACCCCAAGAGACTTGCAGCTATAATTTCTGCAAAAAGTGGCTCTACAAAGTATTGACTTTGAGGGGGTGAATAGTTATGCACGCTCAAGTTTCCAGTTTTTTTGTCTTATTTATTTTTTGTTTCACCCCCAAAAATATTTAACATCTTCAAAGTGGTATGTTGTTTAAATCAAATGATACAAACCCCCAAAAATCTATTTTAATTCCAGGTTGTAAGGCAACAAAATAGGAAAAATGCCAAATGTGGGGTGAATACTTTCGCAAGCCACTGTATATGCTTTATAATGCGAGAAACACCAGCTTACCCGGGAGAAAAGTGATTTATTCTCAAGATGGAACATTTGTAAAATACCGGGAAAATATTAAACCCTAGTCTGCATGGTGTGTTATGGCGAGGTTTCACTGTCCGACTTAGTGCAGGCACTGCTGATCCAATTGTAGAGCTGTGACAATACCTGTATTGCAATATTTTTCCGATGGCAAAAAATGAAAACACGAAGCAGACAACTTTTTGGTCTTTTAAAACCCTGCTGTATGTAAAAAAAAAAAAAAAAGTGTGTACCATATCTTGGGAAATAAATAAATATGACTATGGATGGCAGCATAATGATGTTTGTTTCCAACATTAGGGCTGTCTTTCTAAAGAAGCAAAATCTCCTTTGTGTTTTGTTTCCTTGCCACGGTACTAACGAGGATCACGATATACTGGCATCGTCCCGGTCCTATGCAATTAATGCCTGCAATGTGTCATGTGGTACCTCTGCTGTACCTCTGTCTGGCCAGACAAGGGGAGACTCTCAATGAGAGGAGAGCCCAGAGCCAAAACAGGAGGGAGAGCAAAAGAGACTGAGCAAAAGATCCATCCTTAGTTTTCTCCTATCACAGCCAATAAACTCTGTAAAAGTTTTAAAGGAGCCATTGGCCTCAAGGTGAAATCCCTGAGCGGTTTCCTTCCTCTCCAGCAACTGAGTTAGGACGCCTGTATCTTTGTAGTGACTTGGTGCATTGACACACCACCCAAAGTGTAATTAATAACTTCACCATGCTCAAAGGGAAATTCAATGTCTGCTTTTTTATTTTATTTAACCCATTTACCAATATGTACCCTTTGATAGGCATTGGATAACCTCCCTGGTCTTTGTGGTTGTATCTGCTCGACTGAGAAACCTTACAGATAATTGTATGTGTGGGGTATTATTTTACTCCTTAACCTATTTATACATAGGAAAGGGGTTGAATACTTATTGACTCAAGACATTTCAGATTTACATTTTTTATTAATTTGTAAAAAAATAAATCTCAAAACATATTTACATGATGGGGTATTGTGTGTAGGACAGTGACCAAAATACCTCAATTTAATCCATTTTAAATTCAGTCTGAAACAACAAAATGTGGCCAAAAAGTTAAGGGATGTGAATACTTTCTGAGGCACTATCCGTGTGATTAATTTGAGGGAAGACATACAGTCCTGCCTTTTGAAGTACTTGTATGAAAGGGCCTACATCCATGTACATCATCATACTCCATGACTGATGCAAGTGGTAGGGATCTGACGAAAATATGCAGATAAAAGCTATTGCCAGTAAGTATTCATAGAGATGCTAAACGATCAATATTGCTTATGTGTACCTCCCTGATCATCAAAGCCACCACAGGTGGAACAATAAGTTCTGGATGGAGTGAGGGGAGAGGATGTAGGATATGTGGGTGTCTATGAATAGGACACAGTGATTCTGTCCCCAAGCTTGCACTTGTACACTTCCCATCATGAATTTAAAAATGGTGGAAACCTCCTCCAGCCAATGTTTAGACCAAGCCAATGCTTTTAAATCTGTAAAGGGAACAGCACAATTGAGGAGAAAGGTGGAGAATCAGGATGCAGCTAGAGAAGCTGGTGGGTTAGTTGGTGATACCTTTGAGGGCAGGAAGTTTCTGCAGCTCACGGTTCTTGGCGAGGTTGAATCGTGATGAACTCTGGCGACGCTCCTTCTTGACGATCTGGGGACCGCTAGAGTACTTGATCTTGTTGAGCTGAGTGGGTGGAGGGGTGCTATTGCTGGGACGCTTGCTGGCAGTCTGCTGCTGCGCCGCCTGTGGACAAGAGACAGAAAAATCACAATGAGCTCGTTGAAGTATGTTGAGGCTTGGAAAAGTTTAAACCACTGAAAATGAAATGAAAGATGGAGGTTTATGCCAACATAATATAATACATAATATTGTCCTCCTGAAACAGAGTAAACATTACTGCCATTTCTTGGGAGTGACATTTACTATCAAAGTAGTTTTTTAAAAATACATTCAATCTGGTATAGTGGTTCTCACTAGCTGCTTGCCCATATTAGTCACCATGCAGAGAACAGTAAATGACTCCACAGAGACTCATTGGCTTTGTCTAATGCCATTATCCTGGAGTTCTAAAGCGAGCACACAGAGAGACGACTCGAACATGTGACTGGTCATGCTGTTGAGAATGAGAGAGTGATGAACTAGTGTCAAATAAGACTCATGGTAGGGATTTTATTCTGTCAAACGCTACAAATACTACAATTCCATGTCCAAAAGGTGTAACTTTTCTCTACAGCTGACCTCTGGGACATTATAGATTAGAAGGAATACAGTACAGTCAATGATGTCCAGATTTAATTCAATCAAATTTCAAATGCTTTCTTTATGTGCATGATTCCATGAATAGAAGTTCATCACAAACATCAAGGGCACTGCAGAAACTCCCCTGACATAACTGCAGTCCTCCTCGAGGATTGTATTGAATTTACAAAAATCTTAATTTGACCAGTATTGTCACAACAAAAGAATCCTGCAGTGACAGAACGTTTAATCCAGACTTTTCCAACATTGAAATGATGCTTTATCTGTGGTTAGGCTATTAGCTGGCCAAAATTAGGTTTCATAAAAAGTACAATACTGCGTCTTAGTGCAGGTTCAGTGAATTTATGTCATTCCTGCGGTGCAAGAAAATTCTCAGCGACAACAGCGTGATCAAATTAAGATCCTACAACTGTACATGTGTGGAATCACAGGCCAGAAGAAGGGATTTGTTTTTTTACATCACTATTATTTTCCCCTCTATAATTCCCAGGTCATAAAATTTACTTTTTGGTCCACCAGCCACTGTGGCAGGTAGATTTTTAAAAAATTGACCAGCCACTCAGATTTATTCCCCTGGTAAAATTTCACAAACATATCACACAAGAAAACAATAAAAGTATTACTAGTAGAAGTAATGTGGTATATTGTTTAACCCTTGTGTGGTGTTCAGGTCTGTGGGAGCCATTTTCAATATTTACTAAAAGAAAAATGATACCATTTTTTTTTTTCAACCTGAGACTCATTAGCCTTGGCTCATTTTCTGTGAAGAACATGTAAAAGAACATATTTCATTAGCTGCTCTCTGTGCACCCCCTACACATTTATATAACATACAGTGGGGCAAAAAAGTATTTAGTCAGCCACCAATTGTGCAAGTTCTCCCACTTAAAAAGATGAGAGGCCTGTAATTTTCATCATAGGTACACTTCAACTATGACAGACAAAATGAGAAAAAAAATCCAGAAAATCACATTGTAAGATTTGGTCAATAACAAAAGTTTATTTTCCACCATAATTTGCAAATAAATTCATAAAAAATCATACAATGTGATTTTCTGGATTTTTTCCCCCCTCATTGGGGCGGCAGGGTAGCCTAGTGGTTAGAGCGTTGGACTAGTAACCGGAAGGTTGCGAGTTCAAACCCCCGAGCTGACAAGGTACAAATCTGTCGTTCTGCCCCTGAACAGGCAGTTAACCCACTGTTCCCAGGCCGTCATTGAAAATAAGAATGTGTTCTTAACTGACTTGCCTGGTTAAATAAAGGTAAAATAAAAAATAAAAATAAAATTGTGTCTGTCATAGTTTAAGTGTACCTATGATGAAAATTACAGGCCTCTCTCATCTTTTTAAGTGGGAGAACTTGCACAATTGGTGGCTGACTAAATACTTTTTTTGCCCCACTGTATGTGGTGTTTGGTTCCACTGGACCCAAGAGTAATAAAAGTTTGGAAAAGTGTGTGTGTAGGTGAAAACAAGTCAAAAAAATTAAACAAAAAGGTTTGCTGTGTGCCTTCACTATGACTTCCTCCTCCCTGGGCCTGCTGTTTCAACATAGGTTATTGGTGCTGTCTGTTTCCCTGCCTGTCTCATGCTTTTCTTGCACTCTTTACCCTTTGTAGTGTGTGAAACTAGCGGGAACCTGCACAATGTTATTACAATACATCATTAAAATATATATATATATATATATAAATATAAAATAAGTATTTTCCCACACTCTACCCCAGCCAGGTGCAAATTGGGGGAGGGACACAAATAATGCATGTGTGGCTCTTTACCACAATCAATCAGTATGGAAAAATAATCTCTGCTCAGAGGGCCTTATAAATAATTTTTGCAGAGAGAGAAGCTAGTGTGGAAGGAGTTTTCCAAACATGAGGATCATGTCTCTGTCAATTCAGAGTCTGACAGTGAGTTGGAAGAAGAGAATGAGATTAACCCTCAGCCAGCCCCAGGACCAGCCAGTCAGCAACCAGCTTATCAGCAGCCCAGAGGAGAAATATGGATGCCCAAAACATTGTGAAATTGAAATGGTCTTCTTGCCCAAGCAATGAGCCACCCCGCATGGCTGCCAATGTGATAAGGATGCAACCAGAGCCGACACGGGTGGTGGTTACTCATGTGCAGGACATAGTCTTCATTTGAACTGTTTATTCCAGGCACCATCCAGAAAATCATTCTGGACTGCACTAATTTGGATGCAAGGCATGTTTTTGGAGAGAGATGGACCAAACTCATTTACATGCATACTTTGGGGTTCTTATCCTTGCAGGTGTTTTCAGGTCCTTGCTGGGAATCCACAGAATACCTGTGGGATGCAGAAAATGGCAGAGAACTTTGTGCAACAATGTTTCTGGAAAACTTCCACTATATTTCCAGGATTATCCTCTTTGATAACTGAGACACCAGACCAACTTGCCAGCAGCGAGACAAGCTAGCTGCTATCAGGTCAGTGTGGGACCAGTGGGTGGACCACCTTCTCCTGTTTTACAACCTTGGGTCCAACGTTACTGTTGATGAACAGCTTATGCTATTTAGGGGCTGCTGCCCCTTCAGGCAGTACATACCGTCTAAACCCGCAAAATATGGGATCAAGATCTGGGCTGCCTGTGATGCTGCTTCATCATATGCGTGGAACTTGCAAGTCTATACAGGGAAGCCAGATGGAGGAGCCCCTGAGAAGAACCAAGGGATGCGGGTTGTCTTGGACGTGACACTGGGACTCTGTGGCCATAACATCACATGCAATAACAATTTTTTTTTATTACTTTGCGCAAGCTGGGAGAGGAGCTCCTCAAGAGGAAGCTGATGATGGAAGAAACATAACTAAAAAACAAGCCAGAGCTGTTGAATACACGGAACAGGCCTATCAATTCCTCTAACAGGCCTATCAATTCCTCTAAGTTTCTGTTCACGGCCGAACACGTCCCTAGTGTCCTACGTGCCAAAGAAAGGCGACAATGTGGTACTCATGAGTACGCTGTATAGAGATGGGAGAATCTGTAGCCAGGAACATCAAAAACCAGATATCATAATGGATTACAATGCCACAAAAGGAGGGGTGGACAATTTAGACAAGCTGGTGACTGGCTACAGCTACAAAAGAAGAACCTTACTCTGGCCACTTGTTATATTCTTCAACATCTCGGTGTACAATGTGTTTGTCATCTGGATGGCGTTGAACCCAGATTGGGACAGAGGGAAGCTACGGAGGAGACGGCTCTTTCTCGAGGAGCTGGGCAAGGCTTCGGTAAGACCTCAAATACAGAGGAGGTACAGTGCCTTGCGAAAGTATTCGGCCCCCTTGAACTTTGCGACCTTTTGCCACATTTCAGGCTTCAAACATAAAGATATAAAACTGTATTTTTTTGTGAAGAATCAACAACAAGTGGGACACAATCATGAAGTGGAACGACATTTATTGGATATTTCAAACTTTTTTAACAAATCAAAAACTGAAAAATTGGGCGTGCAAAATTATTCAGCCCCCTTAAGTTAATACTTTGTAGCGCCACCTTTTGCTGCGATTACAGCTGTAAATCGCTTGGGGTATGTCTCTATCAGTTTTGCACATCGAGAGACTGAAGTTTTTCCCATTCCTCCTTGCAAAACAGCTCGAGCTCAGTGAGGTTGGATGGAGAGCATTTGTGAACAGCAGTTTTCAGTTCTTTCCACAGATTCTCGATTGGATTCAGGTCTGGACTTTGACTTGGCCATTCTAACACCTGGATATGTTTATTTTTGAACCATTCCATTGTAGATTTTGCTTTATGTTTTGGATCATTGTCTTGTTGGAAGACAAATCTCCGTCCCAGTCTCAGGTCTTTTGCAGACTCCATCAGGTTTTCTTCCAGAATGGTCCTGTATTTGGCTCCATCCATCTTCCCATCAATTTTAACCATCTTCCCTGTCCCTGCTGAAGAAAAGCAGGCCCAAACCATGATGCTGCCACCACCATGTTTGACAGTGGGGATGGTGGGTTCAGGGTGATGAGCTGTGTTGCTTTTACACCAAACATAACGTTTTGCATTGTTGCCAAAAAGTTCAATTTTGGTTTCATCTGACCAGAGCACCTTCTTCCACATGTTTGGTGTGTCTCCCAGGTGGCTTGTGGCAAACTTTAAACGACACTTTTTATGGATATCTTTAAGAAATGGCTTTCTTCTTGCCACTCTTCCATAAAGGCCAGATTTGTGCAATATACGACTGATTGTTGTCCTATGGACAGAGTCTCCCACCTCAGCTGTAGATCTCTGCAGTTCATCCAGAGTGATCATGGGCCTCTTGGCTGCATCTCTGATCAGTCTTCTCCTTGTATGAGCTGAATGTTTAGAGGGACGGCCAGGTCTTGGTAGATTTGCAGTGGCCTGATACTCCTTCCATTTCAATATTATCGCTTGCACAGTGCTCCTTGGGATGTTTAAAGCTTGGGAAATCTTTTTGTATCCAAATCCGGCTTTAAACTTCTTCACAACAGTATCTCGGACCTGCCTGGTGTGTTCCTTGTTCTTCATGATGCTCTCTGCGCTTTTAACGGACCTCTGAGACTATCACAGTGCAGGTGCATTTATACGGAGGCTTGATTAAACACAGGTGGATTGTATTTATCATCATTAGTCATTTAGGTCAACATTGGATCATTCAGAGATCCTCACTGAACCTCTGGAGAGAGTTTGCTGCACTGAAAGTAAAGGGGCTGAATAATTTTGCACGCCCAATTTTTCAGTTTTTGATTTGTTAAAAAAGTTTGAAATATCCAATAAATGTCGTTCCACTTCATGATTGTGTCCCACTTGTTGATTCTTCACAAAAAAATACAGTTGTATATCTTTATGTTTGAAGCCTGAAATGTGGCAAAAGGTCGCAAAGTTCAAGGGGGCCGAATACTTTCGCAAGGTACTGTAACATATCCCAAGGACCTCAGCTTCTGCAGCCATTGTGAGGAGGATTCAGGAGGATGCTGGTGTCCCATCTGCCTGACCCACAGAACCAACAACTCCAATTTAGGAAGTGATGTTGTTACATGTGTGTCTGACTCTCCTACCTTGGCCTGCTGTAACTATGCATGTGAGTGAGTAGGATATTAGTAAAATCCCTGAACAAAACGTTTTCATCGTTCTAGATTGAGCCGCTAGCAGGAGGAAGAAGCGCTGCGATGTGTGTGGCCCCAAGGACAGGAAGACACAGTACACACGCATCAAGTGCAAGAAATACATTTGCAACACACCCACAGTAAAAAAATTATTTAAAAAAATGTGTGTAGAACAGCCTTAATGTGTGTTTAATGGGGCTCATTTACCATTTCCATAAAATACTGTATGTAAAATGTGTTATTCCAATGTTCAGTTCAAAGCAATAAACATCAATAGTGATGAAAACCTTGTATCATTTATATTTTTTCAAGATAAACATGATTTATTCCACCCATGTCTTGATTATAATTGATTTGTTTACAAAAATCACAGAGCTTTTATTGATAAATGTGATCTAGCAGAGGTAAACAAAAATATTAACCATGTATGCTGTCTATATTGCTTGTAATTGATATGTCAAAATTAAGTATTTTAGGGGAAATTGTATTGGCTGTATTGTTTTAAAAACTCAATAATGTTGTGGGTCCATCACATGGGGTGACCCTGAGTCGTTTAACCTAAACGTCACAGACGAGACAAAAACATTAACCTGCCCCTTTAAAGGGCGGGAGGTAACCATGGTAGCGCGATGGAGTCATGTGTGTGCCTGCGCTATTGGGTCTGACTAGAAGAAGCATTGTCTTCTCTTCCCTATCAGTTGAAACTCAAACCTAGAAAACCAACCTAAACAATGCCAAGAAACACAAGGACAAAGTCACACTTCGGTAGAATTTCGTTTCAAGTAAATTAGACAATTTTGTATGCCTGTGGAGTGGGCAGCGCTACTAAAAATGAATATTTCACTCTCACCCCCAGGCAGGCAGTGTTGCAGCGCGAAGTGGAATAGGCTATATAGGATTCGTAGTTTTGACTTTGTGCGATTAATTTACCAGCTATGAAGGGAAGTGGCAAAATACTTCGAAAACAGCAACTGCCGCATTTATTTTACTATAAAATGTATTCATACTTGACTTTTTTTTTTAATTAACAAATGCAAGTGAAATGCTCACGCTGTGGATCCCTGACCACCCGCCAACGTGGCTGGTAAAAATAGACATCTTACCCAAAAATATACCGCATTTGGCTGGTAACAGGTGTTACTTTTAACCCTGATTTTAACACAATCTTGGGATTTTAGGCCCTGATAATGAGTCTTAAAAATTGTAGTTCTATGCTAACCTAAAATTCTCTATTTGCATATCATTCTTAGACAAGCTTGCCATTGGATATGCAGGTGCTCTTGTAAAACATCAGCAGCTCCTTTGTAATATTAAAACAGGTATGTGGAGTAGAGGTCAACCGGTTAAATCGGAAATGGCCGATTAATTATGGCCGATTTCAAGTTTTCATAACAATCGGCAGATACAATTTGGCAGATACATTTTTTAAATATTATTATTATTTATTTATTTTACACCTTTATTTAGGTGGGTTAACTGCCTCGTCCAGGGGCAGAACGACAGATTTTTACCGTGTCAGCTCGGGGGATTCACTCTTGCAACCTTACAGTTAACTAGTCCAAAGCTCTAACCACCTGATTACATCACACTCCACGAGGAGTCTGCCTGTTACGCGAATGCAGTAAGCCAAGGTAAGTTGCTAGCTAGCATTAAACGTATCTTATAAAAAACAATCTATTAATCATAATCACTAGTTAACTACACATGGTTGATGATATTACTAGTTTATCTAGCGTGTCCTGCGTTGCATATAATCGTTGTGGTGTGTATCGTTGCTCCAATGTGTACCTAACCATAAACATCAATGCCTTACTTAAAATCAATACACATAAGTACATATTTTTAAACCTGCATATTTAGCTAAAAGAAATCCAGGTTAGCAGGCAATATTAACCAGGTGAAATTGTGTCACTTCTCTTGCGTTCATTGCACGCAGAGTCAGTGTATATGCAACAGTTTGGGCACCCTAATTTGCCAGACTTTTACATAATTATGACATAACATTGAAGGTTGTGCAATGTAAAAGGAATATTTAGACTTATGGATGCCCCCCGTTAGATAAAATTGTAACGGTTCCGTATTTCACTGAAAGAATAAACGTCTTGTTTTCAAGATGATAGTTTCCGGATTCGACCATATTAATGACCTACGGCTCGTATTTCTGTGTGTTATTATGTTAGACTTAGTTATGTGATTTGATAGAGCAGTCTGACTGAGCGATGGTAGGCACCAGCAGGCTCGTAAGCATTCATTCAAACAGCACTTTGGTGCGTTTTGCCAGCAGCTCTTTGTTGTGCTTCAAGCATTGCGCTGTTTATGACTTCAAGCCTATCAACTTCCGAGATTAGGCTGGTGTAACCGATGTGAAATGACTAGCTAGTTAGCCTGGTGTGCGATAATAGCGTTTCAAACGTCACTCGCTCTGAGACTTGGAGTGGTAATTCCCCTTGCTCTGCATGGGTAATGCTGCTTCGAGGGTGGCTGTTGTCGATGTGTTCCTGGTTCGAGCCCAGGTAGAGGCGAGGAGAGGAATGGAAGCTATACTGTTACACTGGCAATACTAAAGTGCCTATAAGAACATCCAATAGTCAAAGGTATATGAAATACAAATGGTATAGAGAGAAATAGTCCTATAATTCCTATAATAACTACAACCTAAAACTTCTTAACTGGGAATATTGAAGATTCATGTTAAAAGGAACCACCAGCTTTCATATGTTCTCATGTTCTGAGCAAGGAACTTAAACGTTAGCTTTCTTACATGGCACATATTGCACTTTTACTTTCGTCTCCAACACTTGGTTTTTGCATTATTTAAACCAAATTGAACATGTTTCATTTTTTATTTGAGGCTAAATTGATTTTATTGATGTATTATATTAAGTTAAAATAAGTGTTCATTCAGTATTGTTGTAATTGTCATTATTACAAATAAATAAATAAATATTTTTAAATCGGCATCAGCTTTTTTTAGACCTCCAATAATCGGTATCGGCGTTGAAAAATCATTAAATCGGTCGACCTCTAATGTGGAGGTTAAACTGTAAGTCTCTTGGCTTTACAAACCACTTGCAAGGCCCCTGGTCTCATAAAGGCCAGTTCTCCATCCCTTACATCCTTGCTAAGCCTGCTCAGTGGTCGTGCCATGAGCGTTAAACACTCTCCCTCTGCCATCAGGCTCAGACTTACAGTGGCATTTCCTGTCTAGTTGAGACCAGGAGGGATTCCCTGAGGAAGTTACCTCTACGCTTAAAAAGGTCATTCCATTGAATAAATTCACTGTAGTATCCTGTTGAAATAGAAACGCATTCAGTTTCAAAAAGGTCCCATGTTGAAGGTAAAAGCGGTCTCAATAGTTGAGTCAAATGACACTCCATTCGATAGGTCTGGGTAAAAAATAATAATAAAACAGAGTTAATGTACTATAAAAAGGTGCAGGTAAAATTATTCAAGCAACTGCAGTACTCTCATTGAAGTACAGTAAAGGGATCTGTACTATTGAGTAGCTTCTGAAACGGCTTCCCCGTTCTTACAAGACCATGGGAACGAATCAATCCAGACGTGAATAATAACAACCATCAAAGGGGAGTTTTTCCATACTCAAGACAGTGTAAATACCTATCCAACTGAGCAACACATGTTATATATTGGCCTGCCAACATCAAGTATGGTAATTGAGCTGGATTTATACATTTTAAATTACAACTGTGCATGGTTTCATTTAGGCCTACATCTATTGATTTATCTCTATCATGACCAGACAGACATGTAGACAAATTCTAAACAGCAAATACAACAATAATGGTCTGTCTTCCAATACTCCAACATGGCATCCTTTTCCTCAGCTCCTTACACACATTACCTTTTGACAGGTGGAGATACTGAATACATTTTCACTATGGCATGCGCCTATCAAGATCAACGATGCATACAGAAAGGAAATGGAAAAAGGTTTCCTTCTAAACAATTGTCCCAGCCTTCATCATTGCATACTGTATATGTTTGAGAGTGCAAAGTCTGCATGCAGTGCATTCACACATCTGGGCATGTTTTTGAAAACCTGGGTAGTGATTGTTGTATGTTATGGACCATTCCCATCAGACACAGGTTGGCACTTGCCCAAGGCATGACATAGATGGCCTGAATAGGCGGGTTTGCATGACTGAGCCGATCTCAAAATAGACCCAATCAATAGCCTTTCATCCCACGCAAAGTCAAGCCCTAAGCACCCCGAGTTTCCTGTCATCAATACCGTTCTCTGGACTGTGGGATGTTTTGAAAGCGCAAACACTATCGTTTGTTAAGGTACACACGCTTATACGAGAGGTTAACAAACCACAGCAACTAATGGAGTGTATCCAGTGTCTAGCCAATGTTAATGAGGTGTAAAGTTCCAGGACATGGTGATACAATACTTGCTTATACTATACAGCCGTGTTTTTCAACCCTTTTCCTGCGGACCCAAGTTAGTGCTCGTTTAGAAGAAAAATGTGAGCACAAACACATGATTCAACTTATCAACTAATAACAAAGCCCTGGATTTGTTGAATCAGGAAATTGAATAGTTCAATCGGGTGTGGGTCATCCTATATGATTGCAATCACTTTCTAACTGCACCCCTTTTGATTTGAACGAAACCTTTCATACATGTTTTCCCATTGTGGAAGTGGTCAGATGGTGACTTTTTGGAACTGAATGACAAAACATTCAGGAGATAAGTGATCAAAGTTTACCCATATTGTATACCGCACCCTACCATGAGACGGCCATGTCTTAAATCACCGAAAAAGATAAATGGTTGAGTTTGATATAATTTGAAATCTTACAAAACAGGTTTGTCAAACTATTCTATGATTTCTTGAGAAAGTTGATGTTAAAGCTTAAAAAATGACATAAAAATAAACAATCTAAACATCTCAATTGGGTTGAGGTAGGGTGATTGTGGAGGCCAGGTCATCTGATGCAGCACTCCATCACTCTCCTCCTTGGTAACACAGTCTGGAGGTGTGTTTTAGGTCATTGTCCCATTGAAAAACAAATGATAGTCCCACTAAGCCCAAACCAGATGGGATGGCGTATCGCTGCAGAATGCTGTGGTAGCCATGCTAGTTAAGGGTGCCTTGAATTCTAAATAAATCAGACAGTGTCACCAGCAAAGCACCCCCACACCACCTCCCCCATGCTTCACAGTGAGAACCACACATGTCTTAGATCATCCGTTCACCTTCTCTGCATCTCACAAAGACACAGTGGTTGGAACAAAAAAAGCTCAAATTTGGACTCATCAGACCAAAGGACAAGTTTCCTCTGGTCTAATGTCTATTGCTCGTGTTTCTTGGCCCAAGTAAGTTTCTTCTTCTTATTGGTGTCCTTTAGTAGTGGTTTCTTTGCCGCAATCCAACCGTGAAGGACTGATTCACACAGTCTCCTCTGAACAGTTGAGGTTGAGATGTGTCTGTTTTTTTTTAACTGTGAAGCACTTATTTGGGCTGCAATCTGAGGCTGATATCTCTAATTAACTTATACTCTGCAGCAGAGGTAACTCTGGGTCTTCCTTTCCTGTAGCGGTCCTCATGAGAGCCAGTTTCATCATAGCGGTTCATGGTTTTTGCGACTGCAATTGAAGAAACGTTAAAAGTGGACTGATCTTCATGTCTTAAAGTATTGATGGACTATCGTTTCTCTTTGCTTATTTGAGCTGTTATTGCCATAATATGGACTTGGGTCTTTTACCAAATAGGGCTATCTTCTGTATACCACCAATACCTTGTCACAACACAACTGACTGGCTCAAAAAGGAAATAAATTACACAAATGAACAAGACACACCTGTTAATTGAAATGCATTCCAGGTGACTACCCCATGAAGCTTGTTCAGAGAATGCCAAGAGTGTGCAAAGCTGTCATCAAGGCAAAGGGTGGCTACTTTGAAGAATCTCAAATATAGTTTAATTCATTTAACACTTTTGGTTACTACATAACTTCATGTGTGTTATTTGATAGTTTTGATGTCTTCACTATTATTCTACAATGTAGAAAATAGTTTAAAAAAATAAAGTACACCCTGGAATAAGTACGTGTCCAAACTTTTGACTGATACTGTATGTGACCTGTTTCATTTGAATGTTTTTCTTTTTTAAATCAATGTGCTTTTAGCAGAAATGCCTTCTGGAAAATGTTGACTTCCATGTGCCTTAATAACAAACTTGTATGCCATCTGAAAATACAAATCCAAATTGTTAAAATTACGAGCCTAGTAGGTTTAGCCACAGAAAAATACACGGAGGGGTTGGACATGCTGACAGATTAATTTCAGACTGCCTTGTAACATGCTTCTGTGTAAAACATGAGATGCTCAGTATACAGTGGGGCAAAAAAGTATTTAGTCAGCCACCAATTGTGCCAGTTCTCCCACTTAAAAAGATGAGGCCTGTAATTTTCATCATAGGTACACTTCAACTATGACAGACAAAATGAGAAAAAAAATCCAGAAAATCACATTGTAGGATTTTTAATGAATTTATTTGCAAATTATGGTGGAAAATAAGTATTTGGTCAATAACAAAAGTTTATCTCAATACTTTGTTCTATACCCTTTGTTGGCAATGACAGAGGTCAAACGTTTTCTGTAAGTCTTCACAAGGTTTCCACACACTGTTGCTGGTATTTTGGCCCATTCCTCCATGCAGATCTCTAGAGCAATGATGTTTTGGGGCTGTTGCTGGGCAACACGGACTTTCAACTCCCTCCAAGGATTTTCTATGGGGTTGAGATCTGGAGACTGGCTAGGCCACTCCAGGACCTTGAAATGCTTCTTACGAAGCCACTCCTTCGTTGCCCGGGCAGTGTGTTTGGGATCATTGTCATGCTGAAAGACCCAGCTACGTTTCATCTTCAATGCCCTTGCTGATGGAAGGAGGTTTTCACTCAAAATCTCACGATACATGGCCCCATTCATTCTTTCCTTTACACGTATCAGTCGTCCTGGTCCCTTTGCAGAAAAACAGCCCCAAAGCATGATGTTTCCACCCCCATGCTTCACAGTAGGTATGGTGTTCTTTGGATGCAACTCAGCATTCTTTGTCCTCCAAACACAACAAGTTGAGTTTTTACCAAAAAGTAATATTTTGGTTTCATCTGACCGACCATATGACATTCTGCCAATCTTCTTCTGGATCATCCAAATGCTCTCTAGCAAACTTCAGACAGGCCTGGACATGTACTGGCTTAAGCAGGGGGACACGTCTGGCACTGCAGGATTTGAGCCCCTGGCGGCGTAGTGTGTTACTGATGGTAGGCTTTGTTACTTTGGTCCCAGCTCTCTACAGGTCATTCACTAGGTCCCCCCTGTGTGGTTCTGGGATTTTTGCTCATCGTTCTTGTGATAATTTTGACCCCACGGGGTGAGATCTTGCGTGGAGCCCCAGCTCGAGGGAGATTATCAGTGGTCTTGTATGTCTTCCATTTCCTAATAATTGCTCCCACAGTTGATTTCTTCAGACCAAGCTGCTTACTTATTGCAGATTCAGTCTTCCCAGTCTGGTGCAGGTCTACAATTTTGTTTCTGGTGTCCTTTGACACCTCTTTGGTCTTGGCCATAGTGGAGTTTGGAGTGTGACTGTTTGAGGTTGTGGACAGGTGTCTTTTATAATGATAACAAGTTCAAACAGGTGCTATTAATACAGGTAACGAGTGGAGGACAGAGGAACCTCTTAAAGAAGAAGTTACAGGTCTGTGAGAGCCAGAAATCTTGCTTGTTTGTAGGAGACCAAATACTTATTTTCCACCATAATTTGCAAATAAATTCATTAAAGATCCTGCAATGTGATTTTCTGGATTTTTTTTTCTCATTTTGTCTGTCATAGTTGAAGTGTACCTATGATGAAAATTACAGGCCTCTCATCTTTTTAAGTGTGAGAGCCTGCACAATTGGTGGATGACTAAATACTTTTTTGCCCCACTGTATGTGCATAATCCTGCCTACCGCAGATTTTTTTTTTTTTTAATATATCATGAAGACCTGAAAAAAAAGTTTTGCTACTGCTCTCAACATTGCTGCCTTAATAGCACTTCGACAAAGCTCATTCGGAAAAAGTTGTGATGGACTACTTTCTGGAGGATGATTGTGCTATGCTGACATTGAAAATGAAATCAGACAATGAAAAAATCCTTGATTTAGGGAAATACATTTTAATTGAACCAGACATTGTAGTCTTCTGATGACAATGGTGGGGAAGAAATGGTGTCGTTGTCACGGAAGAAGTTGACCGAGGTTTGAAATCAGTGGAATGCCTGGTGGAAGCAGAGAGATGACTGCCAAATGCAGAGAGTCCAATAAGAGAACACAGAAATAAGGATGTTGTAATCCGGAGATAGTTTCATACATCTTCAAACTAAGGGAAACCATGGCATCCAGGTCAGAGGGAGAGAAACCTTCATCCATGTATACGGGTAAGAGTCTCGCTACATTTTCAGATATAGGTTTCTAATTTAGTCAAAGTCATTTTCATTGAAAACAAAAGTGCAGTTAGCGAGCTCGCTAACTTTACATGTATGATATGTGTAGTAATATTATTTGCATCTCAGAAAGCCCTTTTCATTGCTAGTTATAGCCTAATGTTAGCTAGCAAGCTAACATTGAAACTAGTTGGTTAGCTTTACCTACCTGCAGATTTATGCATGGTAGTTTTGCTGCGTTCAAAACCACTGGGAACTCTGAAATATACGAGGTCAAATCATGACGTCCAAATTCTTCAGGTCGGAAAATCGGAGCTCTAGAAAGAGGTCCGAGATCCCAAAGTTGGAATTCCGAGTGATTTTTCCCAGTTGGAGCTAGTTTTTTTTCTAATTCCCAGTTGTTTTGACTCAGCATTAGAGTTGGGAATATGGTTCATTGTCAGCTAGCTAGCTACAGTTGAAGTCGGAAGTTTACATACACCTTAGCAAAATACATTTGAACTCAGCTTTTCACAATTGCTGGCATTTAATCTGAGTAAAAATTCCCTGTTTTAGGTCAGTTAGGATCACCATTTTATTTTAAGAATGTGAAATGTCAGAATAATAGTAGAGAGAATAACTTATTTAAGCTTTTATTTCTTTCATCACATTCCCAGTGGGTCAGAAGTTTGCATACACTCAATTTGTATTTGGTGGCATTGGCTTTAAATTGTTTAACTTGGGTCAAATGTTTTGGGTAGCCTTCCACAATAAGTTGGGTGAATTTTGGCTCATTCCTCCTGACAGAGCTGTTGTAACTGAGTCAGGATTGTAGGCCTCCTTGCTCGCACACGCTTTTTCATTTCTGCCCACCAATTGTCTATAGGACTGAGGTCAGGGCTTTGTGATGGCCACTCCAATACCTTCACTTGGTTGCCATTTTGCCACAACTTTGAGCAGTGGCTTCTTCCTTGCTGAGCGGCCTTTCAGGTTATGTCTATATAGGACTCGTTTTACTGTGGATATAAATACTTTTGTACCCGTTTCTTCCAGCACCTTCACAAGGTCCTTAGCTGTTCTGGGATTGATTTTCACTTTTTGCACCAAAGTACGTTCATCTCTAGGAGACAGAATGCGTCTCCTTCCTGAACAGTATGACGGCTGCGTGGTCCCATGGTGTTTATACTTGCGTACTATTATTTGTACAGATGAACGTGGTACCTTGAGGCATTTGTAAATTGCTCCCAAGGATGAACAAGACTTGGAGGTCTACATTTTTTTTCTGAGGTCTTGGCTGATGTCTTTTGATTTCCCCATGTTGTCAAGGAAAGAGGCACGAAGTTTGAAGGTAGGCCTTGAAATACATCCACAAATACACCTCCAATTGACTCAAAATATGTCAATTAGCCTATCAGAAGCTTCTAAAGCCATGACATAATTTTCGGGAATTTTCCAAGCTGTTTAAAGTCCCAGTGAATTTAGTAGATGTAAACTTCTGACCCACTGGAATTTTTATAGAGTGAATTAGAAATTAAATAATCTGAAATAATCTGTAAACAATTGTTGGGAAAATTACTTGTGTCATGCACAAAGTAGATGTCCTAACCGACTTGCCAAAACTATAGATTGTTAACAAGAAATTTGTGGAGTGTATGTAAATTCCGACTTCAACTGTACATATCCTAACAAAAGACTCCACTATGCAAGTAACCATTTCACTGTACCGTTTAAAGCTTCTGTATCCTGCACATGTGACAAATAAACCTAGATTTTTTTGGATATTGCATGTGTTTACGAGAGACCAGTCAGATTAGGATAACGGCCAAGGACTAGACAAAGTGTATTTTTACTACAACTTTCAGTCTTGAAATCTTTGGTTGTTTACTACACTGTGCATCCACAAAGTGATGGGTGGGGCTAAGGCTTAAGCGGGTGTGAACGATGCTGAATGGGTAGAGCATGAACCTGCAGGAGCGGGTCACTGCTTTGACGTTTGCAGAGAATGTCAGGGTGTTGTCCAAGGTCACGCAAAGGTTCTCTGCGCTCTGGGAGGGAGACATTGTGGAGTTGTCAACCGTGCTGGAGAGGCCTTTGAGCGGGCAGGCCTTCCCCAGGAGGAAGAGCAGTTCAGTCTTGTCGAGGTTGAGCTTGAGGTGGTGGGCCGACATCCACGTTGCGATACCTGCCAGGCGCGCAGAGATGCGTATTTCCACCTGGGTGTCAGAAGGGGGAGGGAGGAGAAAAGTAGTTGAGTGTCATCCGCATAGCATGATAAGAGAGACCATGTGAGGATAAGACGGAGCCGAGAGACCTGGTGTATAGAGAGAAGATGAGAGGGCCTAAAACCGAGCCCTGGGGGACACCGATAGTGAGTATGTGGTGCAGACACAGATCCTCTCCACGACACCTGGTAGGAGCGGCCTGCCAGGTAGGACGCAATCCAAGAGTGTGCAGAGCCTGAGACGCCCAGCCCTGAGAGGGTGGAGAGGAAGATCTGACGGGTCACAGTGTCGAAGCCAGCAGATAGATCTAGGAGGATGAGAACAGAGGAGAGACAGTCAGCTTTGGCAGTGCTGAGAGCCTCCGTGACACAGAGAAGAGGAGTCTCGGTTGAGTGACCCGTCTTGAAGCCTGACTGGTTAGGGTCATGAAGTTTGTTTTGAGGGAGACAATAAGAAAGTTATGAGACAGCACGCTCAAGTGTTTTGGAAAGAAAAGAAAGAAGGGATACAGGTCTATCGTTTTTGATGTCAGATGAGTCGAGTGTTGGTTTCTTGAAGAGGGAAGCAACTCAGGCCATCTTGAAGTCAGAGGGGAAGCAGGCAGTGGCCAGGGAGGAGTTGATGAGGGAAGTGAGGAATGGGAGAAGGTCTCCTGAGATGTTCCGGAGAAGGGGATGGGTTCAAGTGGGCAGCTTTTCGGGCGGCCGAACCTCACTAGTCTTAAGATGTCATCTGGAGAGAGAGGGGAGAAAGAGGTCAAGGCGTAGGGGTGTTCTGTGTGAGTGAGACCAGTAGACTCAGTAGGCTGAGTGAATGAGTAACGCATAGCCTATAGAAATGTTATGCAACATAAGCTCCTGGGCTCTCATGAAGTGCATGATTAGATTTTTGAATACATTTGCATTGATGTCAGGGTGATTAGAGGGACAATAGAGTGCTGAGTACCAGACAGTTAGCAAGTTTGGTAGGCTACTAATGACCAGCAGCAGTGCTTGGAGAAGCCGAATTACCATGACTAAACGGTCACAGGGAATTTGACAGCCGTCATGACTTGTGACCACCAGTGTGGCGGTAATATGGTCCCCGTAACAGCCCTAGCTGGATCTGTCAGTGAAAAGTAGAGCGGCCCAGTCAGGCATAATCACAATATTTCTAATTTAAAATTGCTGGAAGACATAGTTTGGAAAGCAAATGGCTATTGTAAAAGGGAAGACAATGAAAATACGAATCTGTCTTTTAGTTATCAAAATTCTGAACTTAAAAATTGGGCTTATAGCCCATCTTACTGGTACCAGCAGAAACCATTGGCCATATCCCCGGTGAGTGCGCACATTCGCTCTTTATCTTTGGGTCAGTGCCACATAAAAGTTTGTTTTGGGACAATAAATTTCTTCCTCCAGTTTAGATGGATGTCATTCTATTTGGGGGTCCCCTTCTAGTAGAACTATTATATGGACAGCATTGTTTTTATTGCTCTGCTTGTCAGTGTCAACAGAGTAGGCGAACTTGTAATTTGTTGTACTCAAAAGTATTATGCCTCCAGCCACATAGTGTAGTAGAATTGCATGAAATATGTTTTTCCAGGCAAAGAAAGAAGAAACGTATCGGATATAGCCTACAGCCCAGGACACTACACGTGCTCAGCAATGAAGACCTTTTTACGATTAGTCTAATCGTATAACTCAAATTATGACCATCCAATCTACTCATCACATTACGAGTGGTAGGCTATCTTACATAAGTCTGCAAATCCAATGAGGCATGGAATGTTTTATTATAAAGGTGCATTTTCATGGTGAAAATTTGCTTCTCCTAACTTGAAACTCACGCGCCACCTATGCGTAGGTTAGGAATTATGCTGCTCGTTACTCATCTTGTTGGCTGAGGAAAAGTTATCGTGGACAGTTATTCTAACAACTTCAAAGTGCATGGTAAGGACACACTTCATTGCATTCTCGACTTGCATGTTCTGTTAAGATGAATTACCATAATCTAAATGTGATTTCTGTCATTCTGAGCACCGTGGGTGGACACCCTAATCAGGTTACACACCCAACACATATGGGTCCGGTACATTTTTTTAAATGTCTGGTAAATTATAATGCTGCCGGTCAAATGTCCGGTGCCATATTTTCATAATGGAAACCCTGGTCTCATGGTAGGGTGGGGTATGCAAAATGGGTCAACTTTGAGCACCTCTATGTCCTGAATGTTTTGTCATTCAGGTCACTTTTTGACCACTTCTACCATGGGCAAACATGTATGGAAGGTTTCATTCTAATCAAAAGGGGTGCCTTTAGAAAGTGATTGAAATTATATGGTGTGTTAGGGCTGCACTGAGAAAGAATTATATATTTTTTAAAACACTGCAAGATCAAAGTAATACACAGTGCCTTCGGAAAGTATTCAGACCCCTTAATTTTTCCACATTTTGTTATGTTAAAGCCTTTTTCTAAAATTAATTAAATTAATTTTTAAAAAATCCTAAACACAATACCCTATAATGACAAAACAAAAAGTTGTATTTTATTTTAGCAAATACCTTATTTATATAAGTAAAAAAATTGAGCTCAGGTGCATCCTGTTTCCATTGATCATCCTTGAGATGTTTCTACAACTTCATTGGAGTCCACCTGCGGTAAATTCAATTGGTTGGACATGATTTGGAAAGGCACACACCTGTCGATAAGGTCCCACAGTTGACAGTGCATGTCTGAGCAAATACCAAGCCATGAGGTCAAAGGAATTGTCAGTAGAGCTCCGAGACAGGATTGTGTTGAGGCACAGATCTGGGGAAGGGTACCAAAAAAGTTCTGCAGCATTGAAGGTCCCCAAGAACACAGTGGCCTCCATCATTCTTAAAATGGAAGAAGTTTGGAACCAATAAAGACTTTTCCTAGAGATGGCCGCCCGGCCCAACTGAGCAATCCGTGGAGTAGAGGGGAGGTGACCAAGACAGCACTCTAGAGTTCCTCTGTGGATGGGAGAAACTTCCAGAAGGACAACCATCTCTGCAACACTCCACCAATCAGGCCTTTATGGTAGAGTGGCCAGGACGAAGTGGCCACTCCACAGTAAAAGGCACAACAGCCCGCTTGGAGTTTGCCAAAAGGCACCTAAAGACTCTCAGACCATGAGAAACAAGATTCTCTGGTCTGATAAAAGCAAGATTAAACTATTTGGCCTGAATGCCAAGCGTCACGTCTGGAGGAAACCTGGCACCATCCCTACGGTGAAGCATGGTGGTGGCAGATGTGCCAAGCTTGTAGCATCATACCCAAGAAGACGCTGTAGTCGCTGCTAAAGATGCAAAGTACTGAGTTAAGGGACTGAATATTTATGTAAATGTCATATTTCTGTTTATGTAATAAAAGTGCAACATTTTCTATAAACCTGTTTTTGCTTAGTCATTATGGGGTATTGAATGTAAATTGAGGGGGGAAACTATTTAAATACATTTTAGAATAAGGCTGTAATGTAACAAAATGTGGAAAAAGTCAAAGTGTCTGAATACTTTCCGAAGGCACTGTATCTAGTTGAAACTAAAAGCTACATTTGTTTCTGTAGGGACCCAGGTGGCCATAAAGCATGTGCCTACATTGTTATCTAGGAGTTATATTGTTATCTAGGGCACTATATCCAAGAAACCTGCTGTCACAACAGTGATCGTTTGCACACTGAGTGAAAGGCCATTTGAAACACTTAGAGGCAAACAGGTCAGTGTTTGTCTACAAAGATGAATGATCTTATTTATCTGGCTATACCAAATCAGATATAAACAGTCAGATCAATTATATTCTGAGGTAGCCTCTCCTGCACAGTTTTTCCATCTCAGAACATGTTGGCTATCCACAACAACACAAGAGTTCAGATTAGAGGTTGACCGATTAATCGGAATGGCTGATTAATTAGGGACGATTTCAAGTTCTCACAATCGGTAATCGGCATTATGGCCGATTATATAGCAATCCATGAGGAGACTGCTTGGCAGGCTAACCACCTGTTACACGAATGCAGGCAGCAAGGAGCCATGGTAAGTTACTAGCTAGCATTAAACTTAACATAATCACTAGTTAACTACACATGGTTGATGATATTACTAGTTTAACTAGCTTGTCCTGCGTTGCATCAATGCAGTGCCTGAAATTGTGTCACTTATCTTGCGTTCAGTGTAAGCATAGTCAGGGTACATGCAGCAGGTTGGGTTACCTGGCTCGTTGCAAACTATGTGAAGACCATTTCTTCCTAACAAAGACCGTCATTAATTTGCCAGAATTTTACATAATTATGACATAACATTGAAGGTTCTGCAATGTAACAGCAATATTTAGATTTAGGGTTTCCACCCGTTCGATAAAATACGGAACGGTTCCGTATTACACTGAAAGAATAAACGTTTTGTTTTTGAAAGGATAGGATTTGAACATATTAATGACCTAAGACTCATATTTCCATGTGTTTATTATAATTAAGTCTATGATTTGATATTTGATAGAGCAGTCATTCAAACCGAACTTTTCTCCATTTGCCAGCAGCTCTTCGCAATGCTTGAAGCACAGCGCTGTTTATGACATCAAGCCTATCAACTCCAGAGATTAGGCAGGCAATACTAAAGTGCCTATAAGAACATCCAATAGTCAAAGGTATATGCAATACAAATGGTATATAGAGAAATAGTCCTATAATAACTACAACCTAAAACTTCTTAACTGGGAATATTGAAGACTCATGTTAAAAAGGAACCACTAGCTTTCATAGGTTCTCATGTTCTGAGCAAGGAACTTAAACGTTAGCCTTTTTACATGGCACATATTGCACTTGTACCTTCTCCAACACTGAGTTTTTGCATTATTTAACCCAAATTGAACATGTTTAATTATTTGAGACTAAATTTATTTTATTGATGTATTATATTAAGTTAAAATAAGGGTTCATTGTTCATTCAGTATTGTTGTAAATCGCCATTATTACAAATAAATATTATTATTATTTATAAATCGGTCGATTAATTAGTATCGGCTTTTTTTGGTGCTCCAATAATCGGTATCAGCATTGAAAAATCATAATCGGTCAACCTTTAGTTGAGATTCAAGGATGTTTATTTAGATTTATCAAACAAAATTTAAAATAGGAAGGTCTAACATCTACTTTGATAGGACACTTTATTGGGCCGTAAACAATGGACAAGTCACAGCCTCTATGGCGTTCTATGCAAAGAGCTCAGCTGCATACAGAGAGGTCTGTCCACAGAGGACAGTCGCTCCCTTCCTGATAAAACGGCTGGAGTCTGGATCCAACACAAGCACCATAATAAATAGCCCCCCTTAACAATGTTCCAAAGGAACTCAACTGTGAGCTCAACCAGCAGGCCTATATGGCTGAACAGACATCGGCCATGTGCCATTATGCAAAGGCCTAACATTATGTTTAGCTCCTCTCTGTTATGTTGGCCTAACCAAGATGAAGGAAAAATATGGACACTGATGCAATATTATCTATGTAGCATTGAAGAAAATAAACACGATTAAGAGACAGGCAATAGCGTGTCAAATAAAATTACATTGGGAGCATGCATAGGCCCCTGATCCACATAGACAGTTTATAATACCTCAAAATAAACCATAATTATAAATCGATAGAAATTAATAAATCTGAAAAATCCATCTTCACAAATAAACTGCAGGCTACAAATGAAAAAATAAATACTGTCAAACAACCATTTGGATCTGTCATGTTAATCAAAGATATCTTACCTCATCTGCATTTTCAGTTCCTGTGTCTTTCCCACTGGTGGCATTACTGTTTTTAGTGCTGCTTTTGGCAGATTTGGTTGGTTCCTGTGAATGACAACAAGCCATAGTCATCTTACCATATTCACAACAAACACAATTGTCATAGAACCATACTCAACTCACATCCTCTGTTCTATGGAGTTATTGTACCCTACACATACATGTAATTTCCGTGGTTAAACAGGTCCCGTTGGTAGGGTGCCTACAATTACCGTAATTGCGCTACCTTAAAAAAAACTGTTGGAATGCATTCTTGCGGCCTTGACTGACGCATTTGTAAGACTGTATGGAACGAGACTTAAATGCCCCCTTAGTGGAAAAAGACAGAAATGACAGTCTGGTCAGGCAACGATTAAGCACAAGCGAGAGACGATCTTAAAACATTGCAGCAAGCTATTTGACAAGAGTGTAGTAGTATCTTATGAAGAACGAGACTAAATTTAACTTGTAACTATCAACTTGATAATCTTACGTTTATTAATTAGCGAATGTAGTTAACTCACTATCAGTGAGAACCGCCTAGGCTCACGCTCGTGCATGTTTGCAGTTCATATTCTCACAACACATTCATTATTAAACAATACGCCATTTCTAAAAAAAAAAAAAAAACATTATTTTACGACATCAACAGATTTGAGAATATAAATAATGTAAAAGTTCAAAAGCATTGTTGCTGTATAAGGCTAGTCTATCGGTAGCTCTCAATAACCCAAGTAGGGTATGCCCAGTTTACAGGCGGCCCTCATTGTGTTCTCAGCTGATGGTAGGCTTCTTCTGATCACAGCTGGCTCCCTCATGAATAGCTACATATTGTATGCCACATATGTGATAACCATGTTTGCATTACTGGTCGTTACAGGTTAGCTTATATAAAAAAAAACTGCCATGGATGTTTCAATTTACCTGCTCTTGGCGAGTCTTCGTACTCGATTCGGGAAAAAAGGTATTTTAGAAAATGTCCGCGTCAAGTTGCAGGTGGTTCTACAAAAACCAGACAAAACTCAACGGTAGTACACCCCTTTGGTCACACTGTGTGATGGACTCATCTACAAGTGGCCGCGTCGCATAGAAATATTAGTTCCTGCAAAGATTATGGAAAATCCTAAATGTGCCGTAGCTAAAATGGCAAGAAACATTGAGTTTTGTCTTTTTTTGTAGAACCACCTGCAACTGGACACAAACATTTGAGATACATTTCCACCGAATCGAGAACCAAGACAGTATCGCCATGAGCATGTTAGTTGAAACATCTATTGCGCCGTTTTCTATAAACTTACCTGTTACGCCCAGTAACGGAAACATAGTTATCACATATGTTTTACAATCACAACCCTGTTTAATCCCGACACTTTGTCTGAATTTAAATTAAAGAACACCTCACATCCGATACGGTTTGGGAAATCTTTGGAATTTAACATTCATATGTGAGAAAGAAGCTTTAAAATACTAAAGATACACATATTGTGTGCAGTTTAGCAAAGTTGCACCTGACTTTTTTTTTCTCCACTCACCACCTCGGCTATGACATCCCCTTACCTTGCGCTCTCAATTCCATTGCGACCATTCCACATGCCCTGTGTTCCTCAACATACATCTGGGTGCAACTTTCCTAAACTGTGTATACAGTAAGTGTATCTTTTGTATTTTAACTGTGTCGTGTATTTGCGTTTAGACAGAGCATGTGGGCAGCGTCGAAACATCCGCGAAATCCCCTCAGGCGGTAAACAGCTTTGTCAATAGACGGTATAACGTTCAGATTTACCGTCTATTTTAATGGGCTTGTCTATCGTTATTAAATCAATTTAAGAATTTAATATACAGGGTAATGTAAACAATGATAAGATCACATATGTTGTTGGCTGCTGATGTCTTTGCATAGTCTGAAAATGCATCTGCTCTGCTAGGCCTTACGATAATAGTACAACATCTAGTTGGCGTATTAGAATACAATTACGAGATACGGTCTACTTCCTCTGAATATTTGGCAACAATATTTGCATTGTTGCGATCAGTACGTTACCTTTTCCTTTTTAGTTTTATTCGGCATGTTGTGGCTGTTGATCTTTTTCACGGTGACTCCGTGACAGATTTCCCCGGGACTTGATCGCTGCCACTCGGTTAGCTTCAGCTCCCTGCACCCTTCTAGGCCAAGAAAAAGATAATTGGCCAGCCACACGTTATACTGCCTAGTGACGGGCCACTGTAATTATTTCATTGGGTGGTTATAGGATGGGCGGATTGCACTCCTCGTTTAGGCTGGAGGCGTTGAATGATGCACTTTCGCCCTAGCAACAATTCATGAATGAAGCTCTTCTTCTTCTTCAGTATCATGTTGGTCCGCAAACCAATGTTATAGGTTAATGCCGCCACCTACTGTACAATCCATTATACTTGGTGATACAAAAAAGGGAAAATTGAATGCCTAGTACCACACGTTATGTAGCACTATATTGGATCATTGAATCAAACATTTCTGCAGCATTTAAGGTCCCCAAGAACACCGTGGCCTCCATCCATTCTTAAATGGAAGCATTTTGGAACCACCAAGACTCTTCCTAGAGCTGACCGCCCAGCCAAACTGAGCAATC
The DNA here is from genome assembly GCF_018296145.1 of Oncorhynchus tshawytscha. NCBI lineage: Eukaryota > Metazoa > Chordata > Actinopteri > Salmoniformes > Salmonidae > Oncorhynchus > Oncorhynchus tshawytscha. Next base: position 55,630,717 of record NC_056429.1, read on the forward strand.
AGGGGAGAAGGGGCTTTGTCAGGGAGGTGACCAAGAACCCGATGGTCACTCTGACCGAGCTACAGAGTTCCTCTGTGGAGATGCTTGTCCTTCTGGAAGGCAGCACTCCATCAATCAGGCCTTTATGGTAGAGTGGCCAAACGGAAGCCACTCCTCAGTAAAAGGCACACGACAGCCCGCTTGGAGTTTGTCAAAAGGCACCTAAAGGACTCTTAGATCATGAGAAACAAGATTCTCTGGTCTGATGAAACCAAGATTGAAGTCTTTGGCCTGAATGCCAAGCGTCATGTCTGGATAAACCTGGCTACGGTGAAGCATGGATGTGGCAGCATAATTCTGTGGAGATGTTTTTCAGCGGCAGGGACTGGGAGACTAGTCAGGATCAAGGCAAAGATGAACAGAGCAAAGTACATACATAGAGATCCTTGATGAAAACCTGCTCCAGAGCGCTCAGGACCTCAGACTGGGGCAAAGGTTCACCTTCCAACAGGACAATGACCCTATGCACACAGCCAAGAAAACACAGAAATGGCTTCGGGACAAGTCTCTGAATTTCCTTGAGTGGCCCAGCCAGAGCCCGGACTTGAACCCAATCGAACATCTCTGGCGAGACCTGAAAATAGCTGTGCAGCAACACTCCCCATCCAACCTGGCAGAGCTTGAGAAGATCTGCAGAGAAGAATGGGAGAAACTCCCCAAATATAGGTGTGCCAAGCTTGTAGCGTCATACACCTAAAGACTCAAGGCTGTAATCGCTGCCAAAGGTGGTTCAAGGAAGTACTGAGTAAAGGGTCTGAATACTTATGTAAATGTGACATTTCATTTTCTCTGTCTTTCTCTCTCTGTGTATATAATGAAACAGGCAGGGAGCAGGTCTCGAGCCCCAGGTCCGGAGCACTATCGACTGTGCTGCAAAAGCATGCTCGTGCGGCAGAGTTGATTTCCGCGCTTATAAACCCAGGGTCGTTACACTACTCCCTCACCGGCCAAGCACACTCACTGTCGTGGATGCAAGGTCCAATCACTTCTGATCTTTGTGTAGATCAGGATTTTATTTTTTTAATCCATTTTACAATAAGGCTCTAACGTAACAAAATGTTGAAAAACTGAAGGGGTCTGAATACTTTCCAGATGCACCGTAAGTATATCATAGTGTGTGGTCTCTGGCAATTCCCAGACCTAGCAGTTAAGGTTATGTAACCTTATTTAGTCCTACCTGCTATGGTGGGTTTTAAATGAATTGGTATTCACTTTTGTTTTTCGGTAGAATTACTGTCATGGGCATCCTGAGTGGCGCAGCGATCTAAGGCACTGTATCGCAGGGGCTCGATCCCAGGCTTTGACCGGGAGTACCATAGGGCAGTGCACAATTGTCCCAGCATCGTCTGGGTAAGGGGAGGGTTTGGCCGGGGGGGGGCCTTACTTGGCTCATCGCGCTCTAGCGACTCCTTGTGGCGGGCCAGGCGCCTGCAGGCTGACTTCGCCTCTCCCGAGCCCATTGGGGAGTTGCAGCAATGAGACAAGATCGTAATCACGAAAAAGGGGGTAAAAATTGCAACAAAATAAATCATTACTGTTATTGATGCCAAATTGCAAACCTTATTTGCACCGTCTGTATTCCAAAACCAATGGGTGTGCCTGAGTCTTATCACCTCTCAACTTGGTAAATTATTTCAACCTCGAACACTATTCTTTGGTCTGGTTCAGTCATTGCAGGAAGTCCTAAAGAGCCGGAGTTTGAAGGCTTTTGTCCCAGCCCAGCTCTAACACTTGATCAACATAGTCCATTGATCATAATGTCAGTGGGATGAGGGCAATTCATTTTGATGGTATTGATATGTAACGCATGCTCCACTCTCAAGTTGGACTTGTTGACTGATGCCATGGCAGTGGTTTCTAAGAAGAAAGGAGCATCTGTGAAACAGAAGATTGCAGCCAAGGCAGCACTGGTTCACACCTGCCTTGTCTGTCGGGTGAGTAGTATTGGTTGGTACTGTATGCGCCTTTTCCTCTCCATGTGTAGGGTATTGTTCTGGCCTGTGTGGTACATTTTTTCATATGTGTAGTAGTTTGTTGCATCGTATTATTTAGTTTATTATTTGTGTCAACTTTGAATTAAATTCTAAGCCACAGATTTCCTCCATTTTGTACTTAACCTTTATAGATGCAGACCCGAAGACATTCAAGCAGCACTTTGAGAGCAAGCATCCCATGTCTCCAATGGTCCCAGTACCGGTTGATGTGCAGGCATAAGTGACCACACACACTCAAATGGACCTATAGCTGGGGTAGATTCTTCAATCATTCACACAGAGTAGATAATGTGTAAAGCACCATGTTGTCAACAAAAAGCAGTCCTCAATGCTTAAGTTGTATTGTCTTTGGCTTAATTTGTGGAAATGCTGTGATCACTCATCGCCTTTAATGTTGTGATTCACAGACACACGGTGACCACGATTTGAATGCTTACAGCTGACACGGAATGGTGACCCCGAGAATGACTGGACATGGGCTGGATATTTGTGACAACAACCTAAAAGGGGTGCAGACACACACTAGCACCCCATTTTATGTTTATTCCATAGCCAATCATATCTCTAGCTAACCCCTTATTCCACACTATGCCTTTTATGCCCTGTGGTCCCTCAACTTCTGACACTTTGTAACTCTCCATCTTATAAACCCACACTACCTTCACCCATTTTCCCTATGCTGCTTATTATCGTATTATTCTCCTGATTTGATAACATTTAGACTCAATAACATGTTTCAAGGTGCTTACACATGGGCGGTGGTAAGCGGCAATTGAACCACGAGAAAATCCGCCTACCGTGAGTAGAGACCAGTGATCCAGGTTGTTGTCAGCTTGAAAGTTGTCATTAAAACATTGTTTGATTGGTTGACAAGATGAACTCTGCTCATTGGTCAACCATGCGCGGCGGCAGCTCAGGACTTCCGCTAATGACATCTTTTGGTGCCTCGGGCTCCGAGCCAGCTTCGCCTCTCATGGGAGCGAGCACCAAGAACAGGGCCGCTTGCAAAACTGCTTGCCGCCAGCCGCTCTACTCCAATTGAAGTCTGTAAACTTTGCCGCTTACCACGGCGTTATCTTTTTGCGGTGTACTGTTTTTGCTACCTTCAGACTGAATGCAGTGGTAAATGTGTTGCTCACAATTGACAGCCGCAACATGGACCTGTTAAATTGACAAGGGTGTTGATATAGTTGAGTTTAGGCATGGCTTCCTTGTTTTGAGTCTGTTAAGTTTGTTTCTCATTGACCTAGTATTTTATATCAAATTTATTTATAAAGCCCTTCTTACATCAGCTGATATCTCAAAGTGCTGTACAGAAATACAGCCTAAAACCCCAAACAGCAAGCAATGCAGGTGTAGAAGCACGGTGGCTAGGAAAAACTCCCTAGAAAGGCCAGAACCCAGGAAGAAACCTAGAGAGGAACCAGGCTATGAGGGGTGGCGGGTGGAGATTATAACAGAACATGGCCAAGATGTTCAAATGTTCATAGATGACCAGCAGGGTCAAATAATAATAATCACAGTGGTTGTCGAGGGTGCAACAGGTCAGCACCTCAGGAGTAAATGTCAGTTGTGCTTTTCATAGCCGATCATTCAGAGTATCTCTACCGCCCCTGCTAGCTCTAGAGAGTTGAAAACAGCAGGTCTGGGACAGGTAGCACGTCCGGTGAACAGGCCAGGGTTCCATAGCCGCAGGCAGAACAGTTGAAACTGGAGCAGCAGCACGGCCAGGTGGACTGGGGACAGCAAGGAGTCATCAGGCAAGGTAGTCCTGAGGCATGGTTCTCAGGACTATATATCAAACCTACAGTACCTCACACATCCAGTTGTTTCTCTATTTGTAAGTCATCCACCAAAAATCACAATATGCTGTTTTACATGTTGTGTTATTTGTGCTGGTCTAATTCCTAAAATGGAAAAAGCAGAAGAATCTGTCCTCTATCGGTTAGTAATAATAGTTAATATGGTGCCCTTCGATGTCCCAGGTTTGTGGCATTGATGAATAAATAATTTAATCTTTACAGATGTTTACAGTTGTGACCTGTCATTCAGGGCAGGTGGGTTTTGAGCCCCACCTGTTTAGCTAAAAAACTAAAGATGTATAACTTTTTTTTGCCTGTTTTGCATGTTATTCTGACATTAATACAGTACGTGTCACATATCAGTTTGCAAACAATGAAAAAAAATACATCAAAATCATTGAATTATATAAAGCCGCATACGAACATTCTGTTTTTTGCTTTCTTTAGTAAGGCAGCACCAAAATGGAGGTGTTTCAGGCTAGCTCAGTGCTTTCTGTGGTGGTGGGGCAAATACGTGGAAAATACGGAGTGTAGAGGTTGGTAATGTTCTCTAGTTGCGCTGTGATTGGCTCAGTGTTCTGTCACTCATGGGGACACTACGTCACCACAAAGCCTACAGGAAGAGCTTGAAAATTGAAGACCGCTGGGTGCTGCCATAGAGTTACATTAGAAGTGCCCATCCAAGAAGGCTCAAGGTCATTGGCCACAGATAAAATTACGTCAAATAACGTTATATCTACAGTGGCTTTGATTTGACTGATCATGTCAACATCATACTTTCAAAATCTTAGCTAGCGAACTAGCAGTCATCATCATGAATCAAGTCGACAATCTACTGGCAAATCCTTTTCAATCCTTCTCATGAAGAGAAATTATAGATAAAATGTATCGGTGCTCATCGGCCATTGGACATAAACATTACACAATTTGGAAATCCGCAAATTCAACAATGAGTGGTTTGGAAGGAATCAGTGGCTAACTGCAAGCATTGCAAAGCAATCACAATCCTTCTATTCAGTGGAGTGGATGTCCAAGTCTGGGCTTAATGGTCTCTTTTCCAAGCTTAAAAGGATAAACATTCAACAATGGCCATGCTGTCAATCCAGCATGACTTCTACCGCTTTCAAAACAACTGGAAACTCGGAATAACATGCAAAACAGGAAATAACAAATATGGAATCATGTAGTAACCAAAAAAGTGTTAAACAAATCAAAATATATTTTATATTTAAGAATCTTCAAAGTAGCCACTCTTTGCCTTGATGACAGCTTTGCACACTCTTGGCATTCTCTCAACCAGCTTCATGAGGTAGTCACCTGGAATGCATTTCAATTAACATGTGCCTTGTTAAATTGTGGTATTTTTTCCTTCTTAAAGCATTTGAGCCAATCAGTTGTGTTGTGACAAGGTAGGGGGTGGTATACAGAAGATAGCCCTATTTGGTAAAAGACCAAGTCCATGTTATGGCAAGAACAGCTCAAATAAGCAAAGAGAAACGACAGTCCTTCATTACTTTCAGACATGAAGGTCACTCAATACAGAAAATGTCAAGAACTTTGAAAGTTTCTTCAAGTGCAGTCGCAAAAACCATCAAGTGCTATGATGAAACGGGCTCTCATGAGGACCGCCACAGGAAAGGGAGACCCAGAGATACCTCTGCTGCAGAGGATAAGTTAATTAGAGTTACCAGCCTCAGAAATTGCAGGCCAAATAAGTACTTCATAGATTTCAAGTAACAAGACACATCTCAACATCAACTGTTCAGAGGAGACTACTAAAGGACACCAATAACAAGACAAGACTTGCTTGAGCAAAGAAACACAAGCAATGGACATTAGACTGGTGGAAATCGGTCCTTTGGTCTGATGAGTCCACATTTGAGATTTTGTCTTTTTGAAATGCAGAGTAGGTGAATGGATGATCTCCGCATGTGTGGTTCCCACCGTGAAGCATGGAGGAGATGGTGTGATGGTGCTTTGCTGGTGATACTGTTAGTGACTTATTTCGAATTCAAGGCACACTTAACCAGCATGGCTACCACAGCATTCTGCAGCGATACACCATCCCAGCTGGTTTGGGCTTAGTGGGACTAACATTTGTTTTTCAACAGGTCAATGACCCAAAACACACCTCCAGGCTGTGTAAGGGCTATTTGATCAAGGAGAGTGATGGAGTGCTGCATCAGATCACCCTACCTCAACCCAATTGAGATGGTTTGGGATGAGTTGGAGCGCAGAGTGAAGGAAAAGCAGCCAACAAGTGCTCAGCATATGTGGGAACTCCTTCAAGATTATTAGAAAAGCATTCCAGGTGAAGCTGCTTTAAACCACCTCACATTCTGTAGCATTCTATTGAACACAACAAAATGTACTTACTGACAATGTGTTACACATCATACAACTAGTCAAGTTAGAGATTTCAACAAGTTAGTGAGACATTAACAAATTCACCAAATGCTTTAGAAAGTATGTGTATTTGTGTGTCATAAGAAACATGAATCATCTTCAATAAACTGTCATCATGGATTCCGAGTATACATACTGTATGCAGGCAGCTCTGGAATGGAAAATAATCCATAATAGCTGCAGTTCACAATCTCTAGAATAGTATGTTGTTCTGAAATGGAGGATTAAAGTTATTTCTATCCATTACCTTTATTATAAATAATATTGGGTCTATAGGAAGATTTAGGGTTTACCAGAGTATTCCAATACTGTATATGAGGAAAGTTTGGCATGCATGTTGGACATTTGTGCATGTCTGTGCAGCACACCACTGGAAATAAGGCACAAACAAGGTTTCAGACCATGGCAAGCTATGCAGCCTACAAAACTAGCCACAACTTATGTAACCACTTACTACAATGTACTTGTCAGAAAACCTACTGGTAAAAGGCTAAGTGATCTCAGGGTCTGTAGTCTCAATGCACTTGACCAGCACCACCTACGGGACATGTTCCATACTTCCTTCGGGGCTAAAGAGGAATCACATGTCTGTGCTTGGGAAAGGATGTCAAAATGTGCCTAATTTGTAAAAAGGTTCATAAGCACATTATTGGCATTGATCAGTATCCTTTTTCACACGTGACATTATCAATATGACAATGGGTTTGCCTTCAAAATATTTTATTTGGCAAATGAAATGACATTGGTTTGTGCAAGGTTTAAATCAAATACATACAGGTAAATAAACCAAACATTTGAGGCCATATTTCCGTAGACCAGACAATGAGCAATTATTCACATATGGTATAGAGTGAAACACAGTCAGTGTAATAAATAAATAGAAATGGGCATTTCAGTACAGCTGAATAATTCAGTGACATTGTAGTCCGTATTATGAGACAGAACAGCAACATCCTGATATCCTGTCCCTGGATTAGCATAGCAAGTATATCAATTCACTTTATGTATAGGTTGTATTGCCTTAAATTCTATCCACCTTCCACAGCACATTTACAGGAACATCATATCTTCATTGTTTTGATGCAAGTGGCCTTACCTTTTCTGAAGTGAAGACTGATGTCCCAGCAGGCTTTGTTGAAAATGACATTTTGTAGAAACTTCAGATGTTTTTTGCCAGACATCTGATCAAGGCCAATCACTGGCACTCAGAATTATATAATTCTTAAAGTAGCATACAGCATAACTAGACTGCTCTCACCTTTGCTATGTTACTTATATAGGTTCTGCAGAAGAAAAAAACGAAGAAAAATAAAGAAATCACTGTCAGGTCAGACTAATTGGACACAATGACGCCCATCATTAATTTACAGTGCCATGGCAAATTATTCAGACCCCTTGACTTTTCACATTTTGTTAGGTTAAAGCCTTATTCTAAAATTTATGAAATATTATTTGGTTTTAGCAATCTACACAATACCCCATAACGACAAAGCGAAAACAGGTTTACATATTTTTACAAATGTATATATAAAATAAAATAAATACCTTATGTAAGTATTCAGACCCTTTGCTATGATACAAAATTGAGCTCAGGTGCATCCTGTTTCCATTGATCATCCTTGGGGTGTTGCTACAGTAAATGTAATTGATTGGACATAATTTGGAAAGGTACACACTTGTCTATTTAAAAAGGTCCCACAGTTGACACTGCATGTCCGAGCAAAAACTAAGCCATGAGGTCGAAGGAAATGTCCGTATAGCTCTGAGACAGGCTTGTGTCGAGACCCAGATCTAGGGATGGGTATCAAAACATTTATGCAGCATTGAAGGTCCCCAAGAACACAGTGGACTCCATCTTTCTTAAATGGAAGATGTTTGGAACCACCAAGACTCTTTATAGAGCTGGCTGCCTGGTCAAACTGAGCAATCGGGGGAGAAGGGCCTTGGTCAGGTAGGTGACCAAGAACCCGATGGTCACTGACAGAGCTCCAGAGTTCCTCTGTGGAGATGGAAGAACCTTCCAGAAGGACAACCATCTCTGCAGCACTCTACCAATGAAGCATTTATGGTAGAGTGGCCAGACGGAAGCCACATGATAGCCTGCTTGGAGTTTGCCAAAAGGCACCTAAAGGACTCTCAGACCATGAGAAACAAGATTCTCTGGTCTGATGAAACCACGATTGAACTCTTTGGCCCGAATGCCAAGCTTCACGACTTGAGGAAACCTGGCACCATCGCTACAGTGAAGCATGGTACTGGCAGCATCATGCTGTGGGGATGTCTTTCAGCATCAGGGACTTGGAGACCAGTCAGGATCGAGGGAATGATGAACAGAGCAAAGTACAGAGAGATCTTTGATGAAAACCTCCTCCAGAGCGCTCAGGACCTCAGACTGGGGTGAAGGTTCACCTTCCAACAGGACAACGATCCTAAGCACACAGCCAAGACAACGCAGGAGTGGCTTCGGGACAAGTCTCTGAATGTCCTAGAGTGGCCCAGCCAGAGCCTTGACTTGAACCCGATCGAACATCTCTGGAGAGACCTGAAAATAGCTGTGCAGCAACGCTCCCCATCCAACATGACAGAGCTTGAGGGGATCTGTAGAGAAGAATGGGAGAAACTGTGCCAAGCTTGTCAAAGGTGAGGGTCTGAATACTAATGTAAATGTATATTTTACTTTCTTTTTTATAAATTAGCAAAAATCTCTAATAACCTGTTTTTGCTTTGTCATTATGGGGTAGTATGTGTAGATTGAGAAAAAAAAATATTGAATCAATTTTAGAATAAGGCTAAATGTAGAAAAAGTCAAAGGGTCTGAATACTTTCCTAAGCCACTGTATATTAACATTGTCCTGTTCATTTCAGAGTTGCCCGTTGCAGACACTCAGTGAGGTTTTTCTTCAGAATTCCTTTCGACTGCAAGGGGCATACCATAGTGATGCTTTATGGTTACAGGGTCCGACTACAAGGTCTGAGAAATAAGAGAAAATGTTGTGGTCACTGACATTTATTTGAATTCTACTTTAGCAACAACAGTTAAAAGAGACAACCAGTTTGAATATTTTCACTAACTAACACAGAATAGCATTGCGCATAGTACAGTCAGTGAACCAATGGAAAGTTCAAAAATGTTTTTAAAAAGGAGCAACAATTCCAAGGTTATGTTCATGAGTGTATATATATATATATATATATATATATATCCACATCTTCTTTTCTGGAGGGTGCTGTAAAGAGTGACAGATATTACATGGCACAATTGTAAAAGAAAACATTGTTCAGATATTTTGGTCCATGCTGCACTACCTTACCAAATTCTGTTTTCTTTGAACTTTTTCTCTTGTTCCTGTATTAAAATACCATTCAATCATTTAAAGAGAAAATAACTACTTGCTTAAGAGGCTGAACATGGATACACACAAAACTATAGTAATCAATAAGCATGGTACTGTACGTTACCTTAAGTAAAGAAAAGTTGAGATGAATGAAGAAATTATTCAACACAAAAAGAACTGCAGCACAAGCTTCAACATTTCTGAAGATTCATCACTTAAGAATGTCTCATATCTTTCAGTGGAAGTTTCATTTCCTTATCCATTCAAGTTCGAGCTGCCTGCTAGGGCCACTAAATTACGCAGGTTGGCATTTATTGGGATGATTTATGTACTGGAGGCAACTCTGCAGTGGTCACTAGGTGGCACAGCCACAAAGTCATAATATATAACCTTACATTTTTACGATATAGCCAATTATGACTTTGCAGTTGGCCCATCTAACAGAAATCACTCAGTTCTGCCTCCAGGGCAAGATTCATGACAATAAACATCAACCTGCCCAAGGCAACAGGGCTTAGTTTTCTAATCAGAGGGATGTGTTGGTCACCATTTGTTCCCCTCGAATGTACACCCTAATCCCATCAACTACCTAAAATATCCACCCTCCAATGGCCTGCGTTCTAGTGGGATCTGTTAATCAAAATTTAAATCAAACAGATCTAAGCCCAGCACTTCTGTTGGGAGATCCAGGGTCTCTGTTGAGATACCCAGAGTATCTGATGGGTTATCCAATTGTTTCGGGGAATTCTCAGGCGCATCTTCCTTGGGCTGTGGGTCAGACCCACGTTCAGTCTCCATTGACTCCTTTGTGTCAGTTTCAATGGTGTTACTGTTGTCAAGAGCTGATAGCTCAGGTTGGATTTGCTCTGTTTGTGGGGCCGTAGCCTCCAAGGTTTCGCGGTTCTTTAAGTAATTCGGAGCAGCTTTGGACTCTATGACTGCTTTAGTGGACATGGCAGTGCTGGTGGTGGATGTGGTACTGCTGCTATAAAATATGTCAAATAAATCTTGTGCTTTTGCGGCAGCTAGGCTAGACTTCGGTTTTTCTGATTTCTTCATCACCTCACTTGGGGGTCTCTGCATGAAAGGAGGGGGTGTGACCATCACTGGGACATTCTGCTCACTCTCAGGGACTCCTGGTGCAGATACATCCGACTCCATGGTCATCATTATCAGGACAGGTGGGGGAGGCAGGGGAGTCTTGAACTCCGACATCACTGCTGAAGGAGTGGATGTGGGGGCTTGACTAACAGACTCCATTGTGGAAGCTTTCTTTTTGTCTGGTGTAAAATCGGGACCTGGCTTCCAGGTGCCATCTGCTGACTCCAATTCCTCACCACAGAACGCCTTGGAAATGATGTCTGCTGCCAGTACAGGGTCCTTTATAGGCTGGTTCTGTATGACAGGCAGAGGCGTCTCTCCACTGGCACCGGGTGGTTTGATAGAGGGGAAGGTGTTGAGAGGGGCCGGTTTAGCATAGACCCAGGGCCCAAGTCCGGAGGACTTTCTCAGGACCACGGAGGGAGCAGGAAGGTTTGGGCGTATTTTCCCAGAGTTGAAGGGTACCCATGTGTTAGTTGGGGGGATGACTGTCTTCCCTGACAGCTTGATAGCAATGCTCTTGGCTGCGGCCACAGACTTTGAAAATGCATCCGGGTCGTCATCCTCTTCAGCATCTGCCTCATCTTCCTTCAGGAACTCAGCAGCCACTCTCTCGGCCTCCTTCGCAAGCTCATTTTCTAGTTTTTTCTTCCAACTGAACTTTCCAAAAGCAGACGGAGCCTTTGGCTCTACTTTGGTTGTTTCCTCACTTTTCTTGCGCAGCTTTGCTCTCAATGCTGGATTAGGCCCACAGAACACTTTGGGAGGCTCACCGGGTTTCTCAGGCTCAGACTGCTTTCTAGATCCTGACTTCTCATCTTCCCTTTGACGCTCACCCTGGTCTTTCCTTGATTGTCTTTCCTCCTTTTCATTCTTAGGTTTCCCATCCTCCCTCTCTGATCTACACCTCGCCTCCTCTTTCTTGCTATATTTGGGGTTGGGCTCTTTCCCCTTACCATATCTGGACCGGTCTTCCTCCTCCTCATTATGCCTCCAACTAAACTTGGGCCTCTCCTCTACCCTGCTAGACCTAGGCCTCTCTTCCTCCTCCCTGCGATTTTTTAACCACTCCTCCTCCTCGCTATGCTTGTATCTCTCTTCATCCTTCTTACTGTACTTGGGCCACTCTTCCCCCTCCTTGCTATGTTTATATCCCTCCTCTTCCTCCTTTTTGCTATACTTAGCCCTCTCTTCCTCCTCCCTCTTGTAATATTTGTACTTCTCCTTTTTGCTGTGCTTCGCCTTCCCCTCCTTCTCCATGTGTTTGAACTTCTCATTGTCCTTTCCCTTGTCCTTTTTGCTGCGTTTATGTTTCCCTTCCTCCTTCTCTTTGCTCTTTTTGGAGTCTTCCTCTTCGTGTTTGCGTTTGAACTCAGAGTGCTTTTTGTCACCAACTTCCAACGTGAGTCCAGCCTGACGATCCAGGTTCCTTCTCTGTTCGTAGAGTGGATACTCATACATTCGTTTCTAGCAGAAGGACCAAACACATATGTAAATCATTAAAGTTAAAAATAATAATAATACAAAATAAAAACTGTCCCTAAAATTAGACTTAAAGGGACAGTTCATCCAAGTGTTCTTACCTTGTTGGCAGTGTATGGACAAGGACAGAGTGCAATCCACAATGAGTTTGTATACCTAGCCACCAACACCAAACACTAACAGAATTTTCTAACCAAAAACCAACGTTAATCAATGTACCCAATATTAGCATGTATGAAATTTCATGCCCAAATCATCTCATAAATTCAAACCAAGTCATTGAACTTTAGACTTTAAATTATTTTAGAAAATGCTTAAATTAGCAGTTGGTGACAGTGGCTAGGTGAACATACTTAAACTTGTATTGCAACCTCTACTGTAGGAAAACATAGTTCACCTAAATTACAAAATGATACATGTCTAAGCTATCCAAAGTAGCAGACCAGGGTTCAAATAGTATTTTAAATACTTTGCTTGAGCCTGCCTGGGGTGTCAAATGAGGTACTATTTTATGATTTCTATTGCACCAGGCAAGCTCCTTTTAAATATTTCAGATACTATTTGATCATAGGCCTGCAAAGTAGACAAAAGACTACTATGTGCACAAAGCAATAACAAAACGCAGCAGGAAACCGAACCAGGTTTCCGAATTTCAAATTTGTAAACATCCTTAATGTAGCCCTAGTGAAATAATATCCTACTCCCAACTAGTAATGGCCTACCTTGTATTTCTCATTGTGAGTATGACTCGTGGCATGATCTTCAGCACAAATTGCATCCCCGTAAAACTCCTCGCACAGCTGGCAATAATATCCCCTCACAGGCACCAAAAACTCAGATCCTATGAGAGAAAAAGAGAGAGAGGTTTTTAAAAATACCTAATGGTCACAGGAAACAATCATTGATTATTACCTTTACTGTGCTCTCCATGGAAGAACCTGTTATAAAAGTAGATTGTTATAAAATGTAGGTCCGTTACTTGGAGAGTATAAGTACATTCAGTAAACATGGACATATAAACATCAACATTTGTAATTGACTAACGGTTGCCCAAAATGACCCCCTTTACATTGCATATAGAAATCAATGTTTATTTCTTACTTCTTATGCATAGTTTTGTATTCAGTGACTGCAAACTGTGGCAGTGATCCAGCACAAAGAGCCTAAAAGTAAAAGATTGCTAACAACATTTAACAGTACATTACAAATATTTAGAAAAAGGAAAATGTATAAAAACAGAAATTCAAGTTTGTACCTTTAGCAGGTTTAGTCATTTTCTGCCCTGAAGAGTAAATCTTATTAATCTCATTGTTGGAGGAACTTGACGTCCATGGTCGATTGTAAGGATCCTGAGTCTGCACAGTGCCAATGAAAAAAGAATGCATAAACAATTTGCTGTAAAAATACAAGAGACTGCACAATTCAAAAAACAAAAAATGCCACGTTGGAAAGATAAAGGAAATTCAACCAGATATGGGGACAAAGAACAAAAACAGGAGACCGCATTTTCATGATAGTAAACAAAAGCTCTTCAAGTCACTGACTGAACGACCAATAAGGGTCCAGCTGCAGCCAATAAGTCCTTAGCAGAGAGCACAAGAATCCTTGCCGAGAGCAGCCAATAGGCTTTCCACATCACATTCAGGAGTCTGCTGCGTTCCTTTCAAGGTAGCTAACTAGCTAGCTAGCGGACTTCATAGCTAACAGGGCCTGTAAAGAGATGTGTCCATCCAAGTGTTTAATAAATAGCAATTTAATTATTAAGTCAAATGTAAACTTCAATATCTAGCTAGCTAGACAGGATTAACTGAAGTGTTGAATTGGATGATCATACCTTTCCCAAAACAATGACACAATGCTAGGTCATAATTCATTATTAAATATTAGTTCCGGCCATGCAATTTAATTGATTATCTTGAGCTCCAGCTGTGCTGGCAAAGGCAAATGTATTATCGCAAATGTATTATTAAAGACTTGTACATTTAGCAACACTGTCTAGCTAACACGTCTTTATTGCGTAGCCTTTTGGTTGTTCTCTGTAGTCTGTACGTTATGTGACAAGTTCCACAGCTAGACTCCGGAACTGCTGGAGCTAGAGTCTTATTGGAACATTCTATAAATGGTACACAAACCTTTCGGTGCGATTTGCTGTGCAAATGTGTGAAAAAATCGAACATGGAACCACAAGTGACATTGCAGCTTTTGCACCAGTGGTTCCCAGCGTCATAGTATTCAAACAGGTCTGCTGGATGCTCAGGAGGCTGGGTACTGGCTGGGGATTTCTTAGTAGAGGCTCTTAAGGACAATGATGCTGCCTAATGAAGAAGAGAAGTTACACAAGTCAGAAAAAGAGCTAAATAAGCCTAGAGGAAGCAGGCAAAAAAAAAATACTGAAACACGGTATTAAAACGACAAAACACAAAGAGAAGTTTACGATGTTCCCCAAACATTGAAATTTCAAAAACGCTCACCTTGACAACATAGGAGATCTGTGTTCCAGCCTTGAGGGAGTTACTCAGGTTATGTCAGAGAATCCTGTTTTTAAGGCTAATATTTGACTCGCATTGTCATATTCTTGTACGCTTATCTCCTCCAATTAATGGTCAAAATTAAATTTCAAATACTGATCTGTGAGTTGAGCAAAAAAGTTGTGAGAAATGAGTGCTCGATGAGTGCTGTTCAGAGACCATGAGTGGAGTGGAAAAACATCAAATAGGATATTTCAGGAGATTTACTCCTTGCAACAAAACAGCTACAATTCAGAGTTGAGTTTCCAATGAGATCCATTTGACTTTCGTGTATTCTCATCTTCAAATATTGGATATGGAAAATATGTAACAACAATTATTTTAATTGAATACCCATGTTTAAGTGTTCTAATAAATTAGAGATACACCATCACCCTATTAACAAATTAGAAATAATTTGATCCAGTGGAAAGGATTAAAACAGTCCACATTATTGGGATCCCTCTCTGTATGCAAAGTATTCATCCCAACTAATCGCTGATCTCCTAGCTAGCCTACATGTTGATGGTGAAAATGCTCTTATGAAATGACAGTTAAATTACAAAGAATGATGTTAATCTTTCAATCCATGAAAGTAAATACCCTATATCCAAGCTTCTAACAAACATCTTACCTGACTGTGGCATCTCCAGAAACTCTTTCAGAGAAAAAGTTTGACATGGTGGTGGTCTTTCATAAACAAATACTGTGAGCTCTGAAAAATATTGTAAATTGTAGGGTGAGACATCAGAGAAGATGTAACCCTATGCTTAATCACAACTGTTTGCCATATGAAACTGAACAGGTTTCCACATAAGTTGCAGGTTTAAAACACAATCATTTGTAAACATGCATGCATTTGTAGACCAGTTTTGAGATTAGTTGGGTCAGACATTGGCATACAAAGAGGGAACTTTTAAACCGAGGAGTCAAACTCTGCCTCTTGGACAACACCAACAGATGACATAGCACACTGTCTGTCCAGGTAAGCCTGAGCAGTATGTGCACCACACATTGTTTAACCCCATATATGATGTATAAGCAAAAGGCTGAATGCCAGGTATTCAAAGTACACTTTATATACAAAAGTATGTGGACACCCATCAAATTAGAGGATTCGGCTATTTCAGCCACACCCGTTCCTGGCAGGTGTAGAAAATTGAGCACACAGACATGACATTGCCATAGACAAACATTGGCAGTCGAATGGACAAACTGAAGAGCTCAATGACTTTCAACGTGGCACTGTCATAGGATGCCACCTTTCCAACTAGTCAGTTCATAAAACTTCTGCCCTGCTAGAGCTACCCCAACCAACTGTATGTGCTGCTATTGTGAAGTGGAAAAGTCTAGGAGCAACAACGGCTCAGCCGCGAAGTCGTAGGCCACACAAGCTCTGTCCTCAGTTGCAACACTCACTACAGAGGTCCAAACTGCCTCTGGAAGCAAAAGATATATATACACATTTTTTTAATCCGTTATTTTACCAGGTAAATTGACTGAGAACACGTTCTCATTTGCAGCAACGACCTGGGGAATAGTTACAGGGGAGAGGAGGGGGATGAATGAGCCAATTGTAAACTGGGGATTATTAGGTGACCGTGATGGTTTGAGGGCCAGATTGGGAATTTAACCAGGACACCAGGGTTAACACCCCTACTCTTACCATAAGTGCCATGGGATCTTAAATGACCTCAGAGAGTCAGGACACCCGTTTAACATCCCATCCGAAAGACGGCACCCTACACATTGGGATATTTTTTTTTAGACCAGAGGAAAGAGTGCCTCCTACTGGCCCTCCAACACCACTTCCAGCAGCATCTGGTCTCCCATCCAGGAAGTGACCAGAACCAACCCTGCTTAGCTTCAGAAGCAAGCCAGCAGTGGTATGCAGGGTGGTATGCTGCTGGCTAAATAACTGTTCGTCAGCAGCTTCATGAAATGGGTTTCCATGGCCTAAGATCACCATGCACAATGCCAAGCGTCAGCTGGAGTGGTGTAAAGCTCGACACCATTGGACTCGGGAGCAGTGGAAACTCGTTCTCTGGAGTGATGAATCACGCTTCACCATCTGGCAGTCCGACAGACAAATATGGGTTTGGCAGATGCCAGGAGAACACAACCTGCCTCAATGTATAGTGCCCACTGTAAATTTTGGTGGAGGAATAATGGTCTGAGGCTGTTAATGAGTTGGGCTAGGCCCCTTAGTTCCAGTGAAATCTTAATCTTAGCATACAATGACATTATAGATGACCCTGTGCTTCCTACTTTGGGCCAACAGTTTGGGGAAGGCCCTTTCCTGTTTCAGCATGATAATGCCCCCATGCACAAAGCGAGGTCCATACAGAAATGGTTTGTCAAGATCGGTGTGGATGAACTTGACTGGCCTGCAGAACCCTGACCTCAACCCCATCGAACATATTTGTGATGAATTGGAACACCAACTGCAAGTCAGGCCTAATCGACGATCATCAGTGACCAACCTCACTAATGCTTGTGGCTGAATGGAACCAAGTCCCCGCATCAATGTTCCAACATCTAGTGGAAAGCCATCCCAGAAGAGTGGAGGTTGCTATAGCAGAAAAAGGGGGATCAACTCCATATGAATGCCCATGATTTTGGAATAAGATGTTCAACGAGAAGGTGTCCACATACCTTTGGTCATGTAGTGCAATTACTGCTTACTGGTATTTAATGAATCAGACAAGGGCAAGTATACATTTAAATCAAAACCGTACCTTTTGAATAGTTACTTATGTCATTTAGACTCATATCATGAAATAAAGCAACGTTGACCTGTCACTTTCTGCAGAATAATTACATTTCTGCAGCAATAATTTACATGTTTTTACCAGTACTTCAGCTCTCTGGCTTGTGCCTGGAGCAGCTTAAGGAATTCTACCTTGACAGAGGCCTGGACCCCAGGTGATACCTCTCGGCTGCGAGCGCACTCCTGTTTCTTCTCCTTGTCTGGAGGTGGTGGGTGTGTTGGATGCTCAAGGTCTCCAGAAGCCCTACCCTCTCGCCGGGGCTTGTCAGTTGGTTGTAGACCGAGAATAAGAGCCACTTTGTCAAGCTCGCATCGTTTCTTCTCTGCTACCTCGTGCTCGTTGCGGAGCACAGCAATCTGAGACATGACCTCTTCCTGGAGCCGACTGATCTCTGACAGTAACGGGTCCTTATGGCCATCCTTTTCACGCCGCTTTTTGCGCAGCAGTTCCCCTACAAAGTCAACAATGAAAAATGTATCCAACTGTGCAACAACCTTCTGAATAAATTTTTATTTTTAAATGTAATTAACGAATATAGAAAAGGCTTTGAGATGATTGAAGTACCTTGCTGTTTTCGCAATCTCTCCAGTTCCTTCATGAGATAATCTTTCTTCTTCATGCGGATGTCTCGGTCTCTTCTCAGTTTTTCACGTTCTTCAAGAACCTACAGAATGCAGGAGAATCATTAGATAACTAGTGTATGCCAAAACAGCGTCAAATGACAATACTGAAGGCTTCATTTGAATTTAAGTGGATAGCTGAATACTCCACCTTTTTTTTTTGGCTTTCATTATTTCTCTCTTCTAAAACCCTCCTGTCCTTGCCATTATCCTGAGCGGCCATCTTTGATGATGCTATACAGGAATAATGTACAAAATTAGACAGGAGTTACATCATTAAAACTACAGCTTACAGTATTTTCAGAAGGTATTCAGACCACTTGACTTTTCACATTGTTACATTATAGCCCTATTCTAAGATTACTTTTTTTTCTCATCAATTGACAAATTCCCCCATTATGACAAAGCAAAAACAGGTTTAGAACTTTTTGCAAATGTATTAAAATAAAAAAATGTAAATTAAATATCACATTCACATAAGTATTCAGACCCTGTACTCAGTACTTCGTTGAAGCACCTTTGGCAGCGATTTTACAGCTTTAATTCTTCTTGGATATGACGCTACAAGCTTGGCACACCTGTATTTGGAGAGTTTCTCCCATTCTTCTCTGCAGATCTTTTCAAGCTCTGTCATGTTGGATGGAGAGTGTTGCTGCAAAGTTATTTTCAAGTCTCTCCAGAGATGTCAAATCAAATTTATTTGTCACATACACATGGTTAGCAGATGTTAATGCGAGTGTAGTGAAATGCTTGTGTTCGATCAGGTTCAAGTCTGGGCTTTGGCTGGGCCACTCAAGGACATTCAGACTTGTCCCGAAGCCACTCCTGCATTGTCTTGGCTGTGTGCTTAGGATCGTTGTCCTGTTGGAAGGTGGCCCTTCACCCCAGTCTGAGGTACTGAGCACTCTGGAGCAGGTTTCCATCAAGGATCTCTCTATACTTTGCTCCGATCATCTTTCCCTTGATCCTGACTAGTCTCCCAGTCCCTGCAGTTGAAAAACATCCCCCACAGCATGCTTCTGCCACCACCATGCTTTACAGTAGGGATGGTTTCAGGTTTCCTCCAGACGTGACACTTGATATTCAGGCTAAAGAGTTCAATCTTCATCAGACCAAAGAATCGTGTTTCTCATGGTCAGAGTCCTTTAGGTGCCTTTTGGCAAACTCCAAGCGGGCTCTCATGTGCCACTACCATAAAGGCCTGATTGGTGGAATGCTGCAGAGATGGTTGTCCTTCTGGAAGGTTCTCCTATCTCTACAGAGGAACTCTGGAGCTTGGTCAGAGTAACCATCGGGTTCTTGGTCACCTCTCTGACCAAGACCCTTCTTCCTCGATTGCCCAGTTTGGCCAGCTCTAGGAAGAGTCTTGGTGGCTCTAAACTTCTTCCATTTATGAATGATGGAAGCCACTGTGTTCTTGGGGACCTTCAATGCTGCAGAAATGTTTTGGTACCCTTCCCCAGATCTGTGCCTCGACACAATCCTGTCTAGGAGCTCTACGGACAATTTCTTCGACCTCGTGGCTTGGTTTTTGCTCTGACATGCACTGTCAACTATGGGATCTTATCTGGACAGGTGTGTACCTTTCCAAATCATGTCCAATCAATTAAATTTACCACAGGTGGACTCAATGGACCTTTGCTACCCTTGTAGCAAAGGGTCTGAATAGTTATGACAATAAGGTAGTTCTGTTTTTATTTTCAATACATCTGTCTAAAAAGGGGCCTCCCGAGTGGCGCAGAGGTTCTAAGGCACTGCATCGCAGTGCTAGCTGTGCCACTAGAGATCCTGGTTTGAGTCCAGGCTCTGTCGCAGCCGGCTGCGACCGGGTGACCCATGGGGTGGCGCACAATTGGCCCAGCTTCATCCGGGTTAGGGGAGGGTTTGTCCAGCAGGGATGTTCTTGTCCCATCACGCACTAGCGACTCCTGTGGTGGGCCGGGAGCAATGCACACTGACACGGTCACCAGGTGTACAGTGTTTCCTCCGACACAATGGTGCGGCTGGCTTTCGGATTAAGAAGACATTGTGTCAAGAAGCAGTGTGGCTTGGTTGGGTTGTGTTTCAGAGGATGCAAGGCTCTAGACCGTCGCCTCTCCCGAGTCCGTACGGGAGTTTCAGCAATGGGACAAGACTAACTACCAATTGGTTACCACAAAATTGGGAGAATGAAAACATGTTAAAAAAAATGTTTTTGCTTTGTTATTATGGTGTATTGTGTGTAGATTGATGACAAACATGCTTTGATTTAATCCATTTTAGAATAAGGCTGTAGCATAACAAAATGTGGGGAAAGAGAAGGGGTCTGAATACTTTCCAAAAGCACCGTACGTGCTGCAGTTTAATTGATCACCAACCAAATGTATTTATTGAAGAGGAATGAACAAGTAATTAAACATCCACTTATTCAATGGTTTGTTCTCACCTTGTCTTTCACCCCCCTGGTGTAACTCTGGCCGGATGACGTTCAAGTATGGTCTGTCAAACGGCGGGGCTTTCGGAAAATCTTCAATGGGAGATTGAGGAAGCATGCCCATAGATGGAGGTGGGTACATCGGCCACTGTTGGGGCATGTACGGCCAGTTCCCATACTGCCCAAAGCCATGAGGTGGATAGTTGGGTGGTACCAGACCATGTCCCTGGGCTTGGGCGTAGGCAGGAATTGAGATAGAAGGGTGGGTGGGTGTCACTGGAGTAGTTTCAGTCTTCACCTCTCCGCCGCCTCGAGTCTTCCCATGGGTGCTGCGTCTGTCAGATGGGGGTGACTTCTTCTGGTTCCTTCTGTTATCAAGGCTGCTGCTCAGGCTCCTGCTACGACTCGGGCTGTTGCTTTCGCTACGACTGCTACCACTGCTGGAGCTGCTCCCACTGTGGCTATTATGCATGCCCCTGCTCCTGCCGGAGCTTCTTGAAGAGTCACGGTGACCCCGCCTCCTCCCAGGACAAGGGGAAGGGGGTTTCGGAGGGGGCCTCTTTCCATGCAGACGCTCCTGAGTCCTGGCAGCCATCTTGCTGATCTCCGTCACCCCCAGATCCAGCCCAATGGTTTTGAGGAGGTCCTGGATCTTCTCGTACTCCTCCACATCTTGCTTCTCCTTCCCTTCCAGTGGTTCTGTTCCTAGTGGGTAGTCATTAGGCTCTTCAACCTTGATATTATGGTCAGGGGTGGCAGAGGACTTGCTTTGATGCTGATACCTCATGTCCACCTGTTGCTGACGAGAGCTTCTCTGATCGACAATACCAGGATGGGCCTCTAGGTGCTGTGAGGCGCCATAGCTTGCCGGCTCACTCATAATATCACCATAGAGCTCTGACAGACTGTGTTGTTGACGGGGAACTCCTGCTGGAGTCTGAGACCTGCCCTTCTCTAGATCATCTTCATCGCCATAAAGAAACTTCTCCTCATCATCAATGTCTGGTACCCTCTTCCTTTTCTCCTCTTGCGGTGCAGATGCACCTCCCAACAAGCCAAGCATCCCTGCAATCCCACTGGGATCAAGTCTGCCCTGGGCCATGCGTGGGTCATCTCTCAGTTCTCCCAGCATGGTGGCCAACATGTTAGGGTCCATGCCTTTCATAGCTGAGAGGAGACGCTCTGCCTCAGCACCAGGGATAAATGGAGAATCACTGTTCTGCAAAACAAAAAAACGAAAGAACAATACATGTTGAACAAATTAATCATGATAATCATTTAGATAAAAGAAAAAAGGTAATTGTGGGATGACAGGGTTAGAATGAGTATGAAGATCGGTAATACATGACACAGCTATATGTTACATAATTAATTTAACACAGTAATAAAATGGCATATGTCCCCTACCTGCACAAATGGGGGGGAGTCAATCTCCGAGTCCATGCGCCTCTTCAGGATGGACTTTGTGGGCATGTTCATGTCTTCCATCTCTTTGTGGCGACGGGCCAACTCCAGCTCCTTGAACCTGCTCATCTTCTTTATCTTATTACCGCCTCCCTTGCTGCTCCTGCTACTGCTGCTACTGCTACTACTGCTACTGCTGGTACTGACACTGCGGCTCCTACTCTTGTGTGGACCAACACTCTTTGCTCTGCTTATACTGCGGGCCTGTCCATAGCTCTGGCCACGACTCCCGCTCCTGCTTCGGGACCTGCTTGGCGGACGGCTCTTGCTCCGTCCCCCCATTTCAGGGCTGCGGCTTCGGGCCCGGCTTTTATTCTGTCCCCCCAATTCAGGGCTGCGGCTTTGAGTAAGGCTTTTGCCCTGTCCCCCCAATTCAGGGCTTCGGCTTTGAGTAAGGCTTTTGCTCTGTCCAGCCATTGCAGGGCTGCGACTTCGGGCATGGCTTTTGCTCCGTCCTACCATTGCAGGGCTGCGACTTCGAACACGGCTTTTACTCCGTCCCCCCAATGTAGGGCTGCGACTTCGGGCACGGCTTTTTTTCCTTCCCCCCATTGCAGGGCTGCGAGTTCTGGCACGGCTTTTACTCTGTCCCCCCATTGTAGGGCTGTGACTACGAGGACGGCTCTTGCTCCGTCCCCTGATTCCCGGGCTGCGACTACGATGTCGGCTTCTCCCTCTGCTGGGACTCTGCCTCCTGGGGCCACGGTCGTCAGGGCCATCGTAACTGGACCTCTTCGGCAGGTAAGGAGGGTAGTCTCTTGAGGGTAGCCCTGCCCCAGGTGGTCCAGTCAATTCATTGCCCACAGTGATTACCAGACTGTGGTCTGTGGGGATGCCACCACGGGGAGAAGAATGAGAGCTCTATTGACAGAAACAGATTTGTAATCAAATCCCTTAACTGTAATCAGTTTCATTACAATAAATAGTTTGACAGGACTTTGGAGTTATTAGACACAGCATTTCGGCAAATGAATGCATTGCTCCAGTGAAAAGGAAATAGGAGCCAATGCAAGGGACAGGGCAACTTTCAGTTCCACTGTAAATAAAAATTGCACCTGCACTTGTAGCTGGTTAACAATAAACAGTGACAAATAGTCATGATAACTAGCCTAGTTAGCTAGTTAACCAATGCGCTATGCAAACAGACAACATGCACGATTTTTTTTTGAAAGCTACATTTACCAATGTAATTAGTAAGTGGCAGACTAGTCGGGAAGACAGTATGCCGCACTTAATTATTGCACTTACTTCTCTTGGGGGAGGGCCGCTGCCCCAATATTCACCGCCTGGACCCCTGTGACTTACTGAACCGGGAGAAGGATACCTCCTGAGCGGTGGAGAGCGCCTGTACGGGTCTGGAGGCCCGTCATGGTAACCCTGAAAAGGAGGTCTGGGCCTGCCTCTTTCTTCTCTAAACGGTGGCCCAGGATAAGGCCGGACAGGAGTAGGACCACGGCCCTCGCACTGCTGCGGGTACCCCCCCCGAGGTGGAAGAGGCCGACCACGATACATATTTCACTGTTAAATTGGCCCTTTTCTATCAATTACAGCTACTTGCTACCGCAGTGATTTCATGCACATTTACTTTTTTTATTACTTACAGTCTGCAGTTGGTGATAACAAATGCAAGCTACCATGTAGCTATTTGAATTTGAGTGTTCAACGAACAACTCAGCGCTCAGTTTGTTGTGATTTCCGGCCTGCTTGAACCTTCTTCTTTGGTATTACTGGCGGTCGGCAAAACAACGTGAAAGATGCATGTCGCCACCTACCGTGCCGAAGTGTGTGGTTGAAAAAGGTTTACATACTGTAAATCCTCCTACCCAATCCCATACTACTAAGAAAATAGCAAGAGCCATACTAATTCCATCCATCGCCCGTAAAATAACAGGCCCCAAATCCATCTCATTGTCTCTACACCTCATTGCATTGGTCTGAATAATATGCGTCTAAAGTAAACCCAGACAAATTGATACAAGCAAGTAAGATGTTTCTATTTTTGGCTGAAAAGGGGTAACCATTTTGTTTAAAGTGAAAACACTTGGTTTGAGTTGTATTCTATTTGTGTAATCATCAAAACCTCCAACTTTTGTCTAACTGGCTTGCTTCTGAAGCTAGTTTAGCAGGGTTGGTCCTGGTCAGTCCCTGGATGGGAGACCAGATGCTGCTGGAAGTGGTGTTGGAGGGCCAGTAGGAGGGACCCTTTACTCTGGTCTAAAAAATGATCCCAATATCCCAGGGCAGTTATTGGAGACATTGCAAAAATCGTTTTTTAGAAATGTTTGAAAATGTGTTAAAACTCAAATATTACATTTACATTGTTATGCAGACCCTTTACTCAGTACTTTGTAAAGGGTCTGCACCTTTGGCAGCGATTACAGCCTTAAGTCATCTTGGGTATAATGCCACAACCTTGGCACACCTGTATTTGGGAAGTTTCTCCCATTCCTCTCTGCAGATCCTCTCAAGCTCTGTCAGGTTGGAAAGGGGAGCGTCACTGCACAGCTCTTTTCAGGTCTCTCCAGAGATGTTAAACCGGGTTCAAGTCCGGGCTCTGGCTGGGCCACTCAAGGACATTCAGAGACTTGTCCCGAAGCCACTCCTGCATTGTCTTGGAAGTTTGCTTAGGGTCGCTGTACTATTGGAAGGTGAACCTTTGTCCCAGTGTGAGGTCCTGAGCGATATGGAGCAGGTTTTGATCAAGGATCTCTCTGTACTTTTCTCCGTTCCATCTTTCCCTCGATCCTGACTAGTTTCTCAGTCCCTGCCGCTGAAAAAACATCCCAAAAGCATGATGCTCCCACCACCATGCTTCACCGTAGGGATGGTGCCAGGTTTACTCCAGACGTGACGCTTGGCATTCAGGCCAAAGAGTTCAAGGCTGATCATCACTGATCCTCCACCAAATTCCACAGTGGGTGGTGTGAGACCTGGAGATCCTCCACCAAATTTCACAGTGGGTGCGAGACCTGGAGAGGCCTACAAGCCACAGTGTCTCGCACCCACTGTGAAATTTGGTGGAGGATCGGTGATGATCTGGGGGTGCTTCAGCAAGGCTGGAATCGGGCAGATTTGTCTTTGTGAAGAACGCATGAATCAAGCCACATACAAGGTTGTCCTGGAAGAAAACTTGCTTCCTTCTGCTCAGACAATGTCCCCCAACTCTGAAGCTAGTTTTTTTTCCAACAGGACAATGCTCCATAACACACAGTCAGGTCAATCAAGGTGTGGATGGAGGACCACCAGATCAAGACCCTGTCATGGTCAGCCCAATCTCCAGACCTGAACCCCATTGAAAAGCTCTGGAATGTGATCAAGAGGAAGATGGATGGTCACAAGCCATCAAACAAAGCCGAGCTGCTTTACTTTTTTGCGCCAGGAGTGGCATAAAGTCACCCAACATCAATGTGAAAGACTGGTGGAGAGCATGCCATGACGCATGAAAGCTGTGATTGAAAATCAGGGTTATTCCACCAAATATTGATTTCTGAACTCTTCCTAAGTTAAAACATCGGTATTGTGTTGTTTAAAAATAAATATCAACTTAATTTCATTGCATTATTCAAGGTCTGATAACACTGCATGTTTTTCGTTATTTTGACCAGTTGTCATTTTCCACAAATCAATGCTCTAAAGGATAATATTTTTATTTGGAATTTGGGAGAAATGTCATTTGTTTCGAGAATAAAACAAAATGTTTCATTTTACCCAAACACATACAGTTGAAGTCGGACTTCTACATACACCTTAGCCAAATACATTTAAACTCAGTTTTTAACAATTCCTGACATATAATCCAAATTAAAATTCCCTGTCTTAGGTCAGTTAGACCACCACTTTATTTTAAGAAAGTGAAATGTCAGAATAATAGTAGAGAGAATGATTTATTTCAGCTTTCATTACTTTCATCACATTCCCAGTGGGTCAGAAGTTTACATACACTCAATTAGTATTTGGTAGCATTGCCTTTCAATTGTTTAACGTGGGTCAAACATTTCAGGTAGCATTCCACAAGCTTCTCACAATAAGTTGGGTGAATATTGGCCCATTCCTCCTGACAGATCTGGTGTAACTGAGTCAGGTTTGTAGGCCTCCTTGCTCGCACATGCTTTCTCAGTTCTGCCCACAAATGTTCAATTGGATTGAGGTCAGGGCTTTGTGATGGCCACTCCAATACCTTGACTTTGTTGTTTTGCCACAACTTTGGAAGTATGTGTCATGACGTTGCCCTCTTTGGGTATAGCAAGTCCCATCCCCCTCTCCCTGCCTCCCCCTTGCCTCCTTCAACTAGGCTGCTGTGGTCAGAGAGGTCATATATTCCTGAGAAGACCCTGCCACATGGCCCCACAGTATAAGAGGCAGAGTACATTTTCATAGAGCACAAAGGAATTTCTTACACCTCACAGAAATTGAGGTACGAACAAATTTCATGTTCCAGAGAAAGTATAAAAGATCGGTGAAGAATCCAGTTACAAACTGGTCCGTTTGTTACAACTT
Organism: Oncorhynchus tshawytscha; assembly: GCF_018296145.1. Lineage (NCBI taxonomy): Eukaryota > Metazoa > Chordata > Actinopteri > Salmoniformes > Salmonidae > Oncorhynchus > Oncorhynchus tshawytscha. The sequence goes on from NC_056429.1 coordinate 55,657,148, forward strand.
GGGGAAGCTCATGGGAGACGGTGTGGCCACATTACCATAACTCTGTTTATATACTAGCCTCAGATATGAGGTTTACATCTAATTGTTGTATAAGATGAATGAGTGAGTATGATACTGTTTGTAAAATTGTGTAATATGATTTTGGACTGTTTAATGAAAGAAAATATAATTCCCTTTTGATTTGAACTAAATCAGAGAACCGCCCGAGGGTCAGGCATCCTGGGACAGCCCCTTTTCTGCAATTCTGAATGAAACCCAACTTTGAGAAATTATCACCAGACCATGTTTTTCTCCATTAGGAGAGGATAAAGGTTGTAGACCATTGCTGAATCTTTTAACCATACCACGTGGTTAAAACGTGGTTAAAACTCTGCAGCTAGAATACAGTATCATTGAATGCGAAGAACGACAACCGAAACTTTTCTATAACAAATGAATGTCACTCTGAACTCAAGATGAAACAAACTTTTCAACAGCGATCAAGATGACACACTTAGCGTAAATATAAACTGCTCAAAAAAATAAAGGGAACACTAAAATAACACATCCTAGATCTGAATGAATGAAATATTCTTATTAAATACTATTTTCTTTACATAGTTGAATGTGCTGACAACAAAATCACACAAAAATTATCAATGGAAATCAAATTTATCATCCCGTGGAGGTCAGGATTTGGAGTCACACTCAAAATTAAAGTGGAAAACCACACTACATGCTGATCCAACTTTGATGTAATGTCCTTAAAACAAGTCAAAATGAGGCTCAGTAGTGTGTGTGGCCTCCACGTGCCTGTATGACCTCCCTACAACTCCTGGCCATGCTCCTGATGAGGTGGCGGATGGACTCCTGAGGAATCTCCTCCCAGACCTGGACTAAAGCATCCGCCAACTCCTGGACAGTCTGTGGTGCAACGTGGCGTTGGTGGATGGAGCGAGACATGATGTCCCAGATGTGCTCAATTGGATTCAGGTCTGGGGAACGGGCGGGCCAGTCCATAGCATCAATGCCTTCCTCTTGCAGGAACTGCTGACACACTCCAGCCACATGAGGTCTAGCATTGTCTTGCATTAGGAGGAACCCAGGGCCAGCCGCACCAGCATATGGTCTCACAAGAGGTCTGAGGATCTCATCTCGGTACCTAATGGCAGTCAGGCTACCTCTGGCGAGCACATGGAGGGCTGTGCGGCCCCCCAAAGAAATGCCACCCCACACCATGACTGACCCACCGCCAAACCGGTCATGCTGGAGATTGTTGCAGGCAGCAGAACGTTCTCCACGGCGTCTCCAGACACTGTCACGTGCTCAGTGTGAACCTGCTCTCATCTGTGAAGAGCACAGGGCGCCAGTGGCGAATTTGCCAATCTTGGTGTTCTCTGGGAAATGCCAAACGTCCTGCACGGTGTTGGGCTGTAAGCACAACCCCCACCTGTGGACGTCGGGCCCTCATACCACCCTCATGGAGTCTGCTTCTGACCGTTTGAGCAGACACATGCACATTTGTGGCCTGATGGAGGTCATTTTGCAGGGCTCTGGCAGTGCTCCTCCTGGTCCTCCTTGCACAAAGGCAGAGGTAGCGGTCCTGCTGCTGGGTTGATGCCCTCCTCCACGTCTCCTGATGTACTGGCCTGTCTCCTGGTAGCGCCTCCATGCTATGGACACTACGCTGACAGACACAGCAAACCTTCTTGCCACAGCTCGCATTGATGTGCCATCCTGGATGAGCTGCACTACCTGAGCCACTTGTGTGGGTTGTAGACTCCGTCTCATGCTACCACTAGAGTGAAAGCACCGCCAGCATTCAAAAGTGACCAAAACATCAGCCAGGAAGCATAGGAACTGAGAAGTGGTCTGTGGTCACCACCTGCAGAACCACTCCTTTATTGGGGGTATCTTGCTAATTGCCTATAATTTCCACCTGTTGTCTATTCCATTTGCACAACAGCATGTAACATTTATTGTCAATCAGTGTTGCTTCCTAAGTGGACAGTTTGATTTCACAGAAGTGTGATTGACTTGGGGTTACATTATGTTGTTTAAGTGTTCCCTTTATTTTTTTGAGCAGTGTATATATTGATTGCAATTGTTCCCGAATGAGTGAGTGTTCATGTGCAAAGGATTAGCATTTAAATTGTTATAATTATCAACTTTGTAGTGTCTCATCTCAGTTGACCCCCACTTCCCCTTTTGTCTAACAAGCCACGATGCCGGTTTAGCCTACTAGGCACATTCCCCTATCATTTTTTGTAACCACATTTACCTTGTTTGTTTATGCATTTCTGTGAATTACTTAGTTAGTAATAAAGAAATTATTTAAGACAATTGATCTATGGATGACTCATAGTGAAGACTGGGTTCGTGCAGATAACCAACAATTTACTACGTTTGGAATGAGACTAACGTGAGGTAGAGTAAATAATTCATTAATTCAAAGACTAATTGATCAGATAAAATATCTGAAAAGTTATTTTAGGAAATGATAACTTTGTAATCTGAATATTTTTTCCTTGGTGCACCGACTTCCCAGTTAATTACAGTTACATGATTAATCAGTTGATCGCGTAACACTAATTAAAGAGAATCTTTGATAAAAACTATAAGTCTTCAATTTAATGATAGTAAAGACACAACTGGGTCTTCCTTTCCTTTGGTGGTCCTCATTTAGAGCCAGTTATCACAGCACTTGATGGTTTTTGCAACTGAACTAGTAAACTTTCAAAGTTAGTGAAATTTCCCGGATTGACAGACCTTCATGTCTTAAAGTAATGATGGACTGTAGTTTCTCTTTGCTTATTTTAGCTTTTCTTGCCATAATATTGGCTTAGTCTTTTACCAAATAGAGATCTTCTGGCACTTTTACTGAAACGTTGATTAATGTGCACGGTCCCTGTAAAAAATAAACTCAAACTCACATAAGGAAATCAGTCAATTGAAATGAATTCATTAGGCCCTAATCTATGGATTTCACATGACTGGGCAGGGGCGCAGCCATGGGTGGGCCTGGTCTGACTTAGTAGCCAGATCAGTAGCCAATCAGAATTAGTTTTCCCCCCTGACTTAGTAGCCAATCAGAATTAGTTTTCCCCCCCCAAAGGGGCTTTTTTGAATATCACTGTCCATCAATGATTCCCAACCAAATTTATGAGTTTGCGCAATTTTGACAAAAACAATGTCTATACTGTGTTGCCCTAAGAGTTGTGCAATGTTGGTAGAATTTTATTCCAAATTAGTCACAGCTGTAATGACGGTCAAAGGCGCTTCCACCAAGTATTAACTCAGGGGGGTGGAGACTTATCCAATTATATCAGTATTTTATATTTTCTTAATTTGTAGGTTGAGTAGATCTGTAGGGGTAAAATAATCTAATTGCATCCCTTTTGAATTTTAAGGCAGCAAACTGATATTTTTAAGGGGTGTAGACTTTCCAATGTATTAGCCAGGCTACACTGAAAACGTATTGTGTGTCGAAGTAGTACCAACATGGAATAGGTTCAAGTAGCCTGCCAATCTAATGTATAATTAAAGACACAAGTCATATCTTCATAATAGTCTGGTGTTTATTGTCACACCATAGAAAGATGATCTTTCAGGATTGAAACGATGAAAATAGCAGTTTGTTTAGTAACAAGCCTTATGACAGATGTACATTTATTTTTAAGAAACATTCTTTCAGCGACTAAACACACAACAAAAAACTTACCCAGATGCAATTTTTTTTTTAGTTCTGAAAATAATCTTTAGGGTGCATTTTCATCGATCTTGACGCTCTGTGCAATACATGTTTATCTCAACAACGTCAGATGTCACAACATGCACACCTCACGGTCACCTATGTACGTCATTTTATATTTCGATCGAAATAATACAGAAACATCACAGAAAAGTATGGTGACAGAACTTCCAAAATTACTACACTGTACATCAACACTGGATTGCACAGATCTGTTATTGAATGCTGTATCATTTCCAAAAAGTGACAAAAAAATAAAAAATGTTCTCTTTTTAAAATCTAATTCAGCTGAACTTGTGTTACCTTTGCTATGTTGGATGTTCAAAACCTAGTCCTGAGATCATCCTAGAAAGTGGATAAAGGAAAAGAGACTCCTAGGTAGGTAGGAGGGAAAGAAAACTTGGCGCTGGTCAGCAACAAGCAACCTTACAGCTTGGATAGTGAACAAAAAAAAGAGAACATTAAATTACAGAAATAAAAGGTAAAGTAATACATAAGAGAACCCTGGAGTGGCCAATCTGCTAGCTAACTACTACACTAGAAAAGCTCTAGCAACAGTGTACAAACAAAAGTTACCTCTTGTATACCTGTAGAATTTCCGTTGGATATTTGTGTACTTTGGACAATAAAGTCATCTTCCTTCTTCTTCTTCTGCAGTTAACTTAAAAATTGAGTGAGTATATGTTTTGACAAGAAAGAGACAATGTTAGAATTTGCACTTAACTAACAGACCTTCACTTTTACCGCCATAATTTACAGACAACCTAGTTTGAATGCCTCTTCTATCACAAGTTTCATATCTCAGAGGCTTCAGAGCTGAATGAAATGCCAAGCACATGATATTTTCCAATTATCTAGTTTATTTGTTTCTGTCCAACAAAATTCATACAATAAGTAAAAGTCTAGCATTTTATGGATAAACAACATGCTAATCATCAGTATGCTAAAACTTAAAAAAAGAAAAGATTACATACAGCATTTAATCAAAGTGGAAACTACCATAACAGAATGTATTATTTGCAATGAAGTAACATTACATCTAAAATCAACCCGTAGGTTGGTATCCGGCGCTCCAGCACAGTAAGGTAACTACGACAACAGAGAAATGAAAATAAAACCACCCTCAATAAAAAAAAAAATTCATTGGGCATTTCTTAACTCATCTCAGGACCATTGCTTGCCTCGGTCTCCCACTTCTCCAAAAAGTCCTGCAAGTTCAAGTTGAAAGTATCAATACCTTTACCGGACAGATGCACACCATCTGGCCTGTACAGGCCTGCATCTGAGCCACACATGATGTTGTCATGGGTCAGAGCAGTGCCACCTAGCTCAGCGATGATGGTGTGAACTCTTCTGTTGATGGCAGCTCTAACATTGTCCACTGCGTCGCTGTCCTCTGTGTGCCTCCAGGAAATCCGGGGCAAGATGTCAGACCAGACCAACAGGCATTGTGGGAAAATGCTCCTCATGGAGGTCAGGTCCTTCTTCACAGATGCCAGAAGGGCCTCAGGGTTGTGGGTGCCCAGGTCATTCCCACCCAGGTGCAGGATGACCACGTCTGGGCTGGGCCACTTGATCTTCAGCTGGTCAAGCTGGGGCAGCAACTGGGCCCACGTCATGCCCTGTGTGCCCTTCCACCACACCCGCACACTGCTGGGGTCCATGCCCAGCTGCATGCCAATCTCAGGCGACTTGGCCCTCATCTCTGCCCAATATATAAGGGAGTGGCCACAGATCCACACGTTCCTAGGCTCTGTGTTTGCAAAGGTAACTTTGGGAACTTTCCCTGTAAAAACGCAACAATAACACAGGGTACATGTGTGGGTTAGCATCACAGGGGCTCTGCAAGGTTGACGTTACTGACGCTCCGGCTCTTGGGACTCTGCAGGCTGCTGGTTGGCTGTTAATCTTCCACCTTTGGCTCAGAACTGATGGAGCTGACACTCAAGACTATGTAGTTAGTTAACCTAGTCTAGAACTACAAAAAAATATATCATAATGAACTGAGGTATGAGAAATATTTGACACTAAAGATAGCTTATACACTGAAGCTATATAGCAAATGACACCATCTCCAGTCTGACCTAGCTTACTCTTCTTAACGTAGCACAACCACACCACACCCTCATTTCATTTTCAGGCCCTAGCTAGTTGTCAGATTGACAGCAGTCCCAATATTTATCCCTGTTTTGGAGTAAAAACAACACTAACATGTCCCCCCAAGTAAAAGTTTCTCCCTAGCAGTAGAAATTGGAACACCCTCTCCCCTAATAAAGAAACATATAGTAATTCTAATATTGCCAAAGAGCCCTAATACTTGCGGACTTCCTACAGCTTACCAGATCCCTGTTTCTGTACTATACATAAACAATAATGCAATTCAATTGCTTAAGACCTGTTGACGCAAACTCTGCTAAAATACTTACCTTTATCTGTTGGAGAAAACATTACATTTTAAAGCTAGCTAACATTAATATCTGTCTTTAGAGCAACTCCTGTCCAGAGTAAAGGAACATGGGAGTCTATGCCTATCTATTGTTTCTGTTAGTATTAGTTTATCTGAGCAAAAGCACTTGAGTCTTGAAGACCACATGCTTAAAAATCTGAATTGCATGCACAACAAATAAACATTTTTTAATACTTCATTATGAGCGTAAACCAAGTATGGGAACTCATTTTCCTACTGGAACATACTTGCATTACACAATTCAAGACAAGTGCCAAGCTGGTAAATCGTTACAGGGTCAGGCCTTTCAAAGCAAATATATAGGAACACTTAAAAACCTAGCCCTAACACAAGGATAAAAACACAAAATGTACATCTGGGAAATATAATAGCTAAAGCTATCTAAGATATCACTGAAACCTGATTAACTATGGCTGGAATAAGAGCAAGTAAAACCTACATTAAACCTGTCTAAATGAAGCCTCAAATCTATCCATGTTCCCTCCATGGCTGGTTCTTGACACCTACAGTATGGTATCATCTCATCCTGTACTTTAAATGTGTGTTTAGTGCCCAGTATCAATTAAGTTGGCTATAGCTCTTGACTAGTTCTGGTATGACCTAATCTTAACCAATGTGTGGCTGGACACCTCTCTATACTTCAACCTCACTAAGGGTTACCTGTTGCGTTCTTCTTCCTACTGTCACGAGTATCGTTCATTCTTTGCTGATTCTTCTGTCTCATCCGCAGGTTAAACTGCTCCAGCTACAAAGCGACACACACACACACACACTGTAAATACAGTCAATTCCTGAATGCAGCAGCTTTGGACTGACTTGCCAGTGTGCACTAAATCCAGAACATTAAGTTAACAGAAGCAATTTAATATTGGGAATACAAAAAGTGTGTACACGCACTGAACCTTTCCAAAATGCACTATCAGGAATTTACAATTTCAGACAAATACCCAAAAAGCTTTAAAAAATGGCCTATAATGCAATTCAAATGTCAACAACACCAAGGACTGAAGGTGGGTTGCTGGCTTGTAGATTATACACAAACTTAACATGATCAGACGGGTACAACTTTTTCTCATTTCTACAAATGGAATGAACAAAAACATAAACATACCCTTTTCTTCTGTTTGGCCTTGATATCGTCTTCCGTCACTGGTGGACCCGGAGTCTCTGGTGATAGAGGGGGAGGCGAGGGCTGTCCAGCTGCAGCATCGGGGCTTTGTGTGTTGATCTGGAGAGGTATGGTGATATTATGTCTTGGCGAATCCTGCTGTGCACCGGACCCACTTTTGACTGTTTCAATCACCTTGAGGCATCTAGACTGGCTGTTGACTTGGAGGATTTGACTCAAGACATCCATTGTGGGATTTGATACAGTCACCTGATTCAATATATTCACTTGTTGTGTGAGCTGAGTCTTTGCAAACGGTATTATGGGGGCACCAGGATGCCCATAATAAGCGGTGGGCAAGGCCGTGGGTAGGCCAGGGGATTGTCCCACAGGCGAAGCATAAGTATACACTCCAGCTGCTTGTTGACCAGCTGGAACATGAGGTGTGTTTGTCAAGGATGGGACAGGGGAAATATTTTGGGGGGGGCTTAAGGGACCGGGCGGCAGTGATGAGAGATAGTTGGTACTAGACCCCTTGCTAGGCCAACCCTTAGGAGCAATGGGCTGTCTCTTGTCAGGGAAGTTCCACTTTGTGGTGGAATAGGATGTGCCAGGATGTGAGGAGGAGGTGGGAGAGGTGGTGGGGGGCGAGACGCTCACTTTCTTGGTGAGGCTCTGCATCTGCCTTGCCTTCTCCAAGGCAGCCTCCTCTTCCGGGTCAAGGAACCCTCCATATTCCGGGGTATCTTGGGGGCTGAGGTACACCTCCTGCTGGGAAGACCTGGAGGGCGAGGCCGACCGGAGGCGTTCGGAATCAGATGAGTCGGTGTTGCGTCGTCGATGCCGATCTCCCCGCCTAGATGAGTGCTTCGTCTCTCTCTCAGAGGAATCTGATGAGTGTTTGGATGACTTTGTCCCGTAGAGGCGCTCCTGGGTCCTGTCTGCCAGCTTGGTGACCTCGGAGGTGTTCAGGTTCAGGCCGATGGCCTGGAGCAGGCTCTTGATCTTGTCAAAGTGCTGTGTCTTGTCCTGACTCTCCTGCTTCTTGGTCTCCTCCACCGGGGCTCTGGCTGGGCTGGACCTCCCGTCATCCCTGGATCTGTCTGTGCGCCCAGGTTTCTCATAGCGCTCCTCCTCAGCCGCTGCTGCTGGGTCTTTACCCCCATAGAGGAAGTCATCCTCTTCTTCCACACGTTCAGGTTCTCTCAGGAACTGGGTGTGGGACGTCATTCCTAGAATTCCAGAAAAGCCACCACTGTCCTGGATTGCTCTCTCGTGAGGCAGCAGCCGGTCTTCGTCTCTGGGGTCATCTTTAGCCTCAGAGGTCTTCACTCGCTCCATGTCGAAGGCCCTGTGTGGCCGCTGTGGCTCCTCCTCTCTTCCCCTGTAGGCATCCTTGTACTGATCTTCATCCCCACGTTCACGCGACCCACGATAACACTTTTGAGGGAGGGAACTTTCCTCCTGAATACCAGCAATCTCCTCTCGAGACTCCTTGACCACAGTGGACAGCAGACCGGCATCCACACCTTTGTTGAGGATGTTGAGGAAACGGGCGAGCTGGGTGTTCAAGTTAGGGTTCTTTTCCTGAGACTCTCGGCTGGGAGGAGGTCGTTTTGAAGCATGAGGGTCAAGGGGTGTTTGGCGAACTGGAGAAGGTTGTGATTGGTGCTCTCTAGAAGTCTGCTCATATGGATCATACTTTGCAGATAGGTCAGGAGCAGGATGTCCAGCAGGTGAACCTTCATAATAGGACTTCTGACTGGATGTTTGGGTGAAGAGTGGTTGGGCAGAGTGTGGTTTATAGGGCGTCTCAACGTCATAACCATACTGTTCCACAAGCCTTTGATCAAGAGGTTGAGCTTTAGGGGGTTCAGTCTGCAAAGAAACAAAACATTTTCCCACCACATCATACAAAACAAAATTGTCTCATGTCGTGCTGATCACAATAATATTGACTGTAATAGGTTTCTTATATCGATATATGAAAACTATGTAAAGCACCAGCACCCCATGGAATATAACCAGCTCTTGAAATTCCTAAGAACAAATGATTTTCTAACTGAGAAAGAAGTTTAGAAATAACAACTGACCTGAATTGGGAAAAGTGGCCCTGTGACATGGTCTGGGCGCTTCTTCAGAATGGACTTGGGTTTGATGTCAGTGGGTGGTTTAGGTTGTGGAGGAAGCTCTGGCATTCCATGATTGTAGTCAAAGCAAGTCTTCTCCATAGGCTTCCCTTCTGGCAGGAAATTGGTAACTCCACCATGTTGCTCCATGGCGACCATGGCTCTCTTGCGGTATATCAACTCATTGAGCTCATCTAGTTCCCTCTTCTTTCTTTCTAGCTCATCGTTCATTCTATCTGGAGGTTTACTTCCCGAGCTTGAACCGTTCTTGGAGCTCCTCTGACTGCTTCCATCTCGCTCCTTGCTGTGGCTCCTTTTCGAGGATGTCCGCTCCTTGCTGCTGCTCCTGTGCTTGGAATCTTTTCTCTCCAGACTGTGGCTTCGCCTCCTGCTCCCACGGCTGCTCCTCTCCCTGCTCCGACTCCTGCTGCGACTGCGACTGCTCCTGTACCTGTTGCTACCATCCTGCTCTTTGCGCTCCCTGCTGGTGCTCCGCCTTTTCTTCACCCGGCCAAACTGGTCTAGGCTGGGGCTCCGGCTTCGGCTTCTGCGCCCGTATCGCCGCCGGCTGCTGTCCGAGTCCTTGCCACCAGATCCAGAGCCAGCAGTTTTTGACCGCAGAGTTTTTACGACTGCTTTCATCTTGTCCGACTCCTCCAAGGCAGGTTTGTTGTTGCTGGGGCACAAAATAATGAGGGAAATGACTTCGAGCACTTCTGTTAAACGTTTAGATTTCAGGGTACTTGTGGCTTGAGCTAACAAATGCCATCCAAAATCGTCACACAATGATACTTTACCTTGACTTCATGTTGGAACCAATACTACTACTAATCACAATCAAACTCACGTAAGATCATCATCTTTGTGTTCTACTTTGACACCTGCGCCCTTGATGAGCAGTTTTGAGTCTCTCATCAGTTTGATGGTCATCTTCTTCTGTAAGACAATAGGCAATTTAATACAACATAGACAGCAACATGTCTATCCCCTAAGTCAATATGACATCCCCCAGCACTAAACATCATGGAACAAAAGTCAATCATAAACCAACCTTTTCTTTTGCTGCCACACCCACAAGCTTGGGCACACGGGTGAAGACACTGTCGATAAAGCGTTTGATCCTGATCGCTTGGTTACCTCCTTCAGCTGTTTCAAGCTAAGAGAAAATGGAAAGCGTTAAAATGCCCAGCGCAGCTGTTTTTATCTCAAAATCAATTCTGGGTAACAATTAGCTAAGTAAGTTTGTAACAGTTTTCCATTAAAATTGTTAAAAAGCAACAAAAATAGCTTTTTAGCTAAAAACTCATTCTCAAACAAGGTTTTTGAAAACCTTGAGGGGAGTGGGGAAGGGCACCAAAGCGCTGCATTAACCAGTTAGGATTGTGGCGCGGGAATCACAATCCACCAGAGTGGAGGGGCTTAAAGGGAGGGATATGTAACCTGAAAACTAACTGTTATTTGCAGAGAGGTTTTGAACTTGCTTTTGTTAATCGTCTATTAACTTATATTGCCAACGTTGCAAAACCTGCTGACGGTCCTGTGGTGATTGTATTTTCAACCAGCAAGTATAGGGAAATAAAACAGATCACATTCTGTCATACTTTTACAGTGCTAGTTTCATCAGCTGTTGTACAAGTATGATACAAAACACAGGATAAAATCATTTTGACTGTTACTGGGCCTTTAACTTTGGTCTTTCTTTTGAAAATAATCATCATGTCAACCAGACTCAGTGGAGGACAGTATTTAAATCGATCCATGTGACAGCAGCAGTGTGGGTTATATGGAAATGTAACCGCGTGATCCTCAAGTTGGAAACAACTGGTCAAAAGAACTACATTTCTCGAAATAGCTACTTGCATGTACAGTATACCAATAGATATTAATTTCCCCATGCCAATCGGATCACAGCTCCAGGGAAACTTACCGGAATGACACTAAACTCCACCTTCTCTGAGATGTCCAGTTTCGTCTCCTCCATGACCTCAGTCAGATGGAAGAAGAGCAGCTGGGGGCTCTGATGGCACTTAATGGTCCCAGACAACTCCCCAGCTTGCACTACCACACCCTAGAAGGGAAAACACTTAACTTAGACATACTGGGCAAATCCATTAAGGCATTACATAAAACATCCCATCCTTCTTTAGTGTGGAAAAACCTAGCCAGCCTCAGACTTAAAGACATCATGTACCACATGCTAAACATGATCTTACAGTTCTGCGTTGCTCTGTTGACTCCTCAAACGTCTCGGAGAGAATCTCCACGTTGACGGCACGCTCCTCCTTGGTCTCACGGTTGGTGGAGATGTTAAAGTGAACCTTGTCTCCGTCGAACATGGTGGCGTCAGTCAGAACGTCAGCGGCTTCAAACGATAACGGTTTCTGTGTGCCACCCACCCACACCTCCAAAAGGCCCTGCTCCTGGAAGGAAAAGGAGATAACATATTCTAAAATCCATGATTTGACAACCCAAACGTTCTCCAACAAGAACACATAATAAAACTGTCTGATTTATACTTTCAATCTCTTAGTAATACACCGTACCTGCTTCTTGTCGGACACCTTGGGGACAGCCTTAATGACCGTTCCTGCATGCTGCACAGTGCTAACGTCCTCAAATACCACAGTCCTCTGGGGCAACACCATCTCCACTGGGGCCACTGGCTTCCACTGGAGAGACAGTAATAAGTACATGATTGGGTATGTCACAGATGAAAGTACTCAACTCTGAATGACAGGAGATTTTCCACCACCTATCAGATTTTGCACTGAACTGTGCCCCCACCTTGTCTTTTCCTGCAGTGTCTTCAACCTTCTTCTCCATGGTATCTTCCAGTGTCACCAAGCACTTCAGCTTCCTTACTCTGATGGCCTTCTCCTTCCCTTTGATCTAATGAAAACAATGACGACATGTTCATATAACATGTATCAGTCAATCAACAAATCATTTATACGTTGCTATACTTAGGATCAAAACCTTCACATTTAGAGGGTACTAACATCATTCCCAGGTACAAACGGGTCCTAATTCAGTGTCAACAAACTCCATTTGCCATACAATTATGTGGATGGGAAAGAAACAGTATGCTCACTGTGACGACTGTGAAGTCCACCTCATCCATAACAGCGAACTCAGTTAGACTCATGTTCTCTGTGGTCTCAAAGGGCAGGTTGTTCTGGTTCGCTGCCATTATGGTGCCAGAGCCACCCTTTACGCTCATTATCACACCCTGGTTAAGAGAGCAAAAACGATATCAACAGCTAGCTACAATAGGGATGGCCAACTCTGGTCCCACTGGGCCACTTTGTTTGCAGTAGTTTCTTCCAGCCCAGCTCTAACACACTTGATGTAAATAATTGTGGTCTCAATTGAAGATCTTGAATAGATTATTATTTGACTCGTGTGTAGTCATACATGGAGGCGTGCAGCTCTCCAGGACCAGAGTTAACGTCCACATTTTTTAACAAAATTAAAGTGTAAGAATAAAGTGTAAGAATATAGGTGTGCCACTCAGACTTACCACCTCCCTCTTCTCTCCAGTGATCTTAAAAGTCTGTGGTGTCTTTGGCCGAATACTAGTGGCTCTAACGTTTTGGGAAACTATGTCGGTTAACAAATTGAACGTCACATGGTCCCCTTGCAACAGGGTGATGGTGCTGTCCTTCTCTGAGTAAAGGAGCGCTCTTGTCTTGCCATCGATGTTGGCCTCAATTTGGCCAGGTTTCTGCTTTGCACCAGGCTGTGTGGGGGCACATACATTCAGTTAATAAACGAGATGCCAAGTATTAGTCATAACAAGCCAAGCATAGAATCAAATATACTTACAATAATCAAAACATCTCATTGTGGCAGTGATGAAAATGTTCATAAAGTCAAGAATTAATACATTTTTTCTTTGTGCTACATAGTTTTCTCACCTGCTGCTCCGGGATAGCATTGCAGACAAATCCTTCAATAATGGTGGAGTCAATCTCTTCAGTCCCCCCTGGAGGTACAGATACATCGGTGGCACACTCCCCTGCCTGGGTTTACAATACAGGGAAGTATAAAAAAGGCAAATACAATGAAAACCAATGGCTCAAACTCCTCCGAATGTTTTCCTTTTAACAATATCTAGCAAAATGTTTCTAAAGTGACCCACCTTCTCCTTATAGGCTGTAAAATGCACCCTGACTCCAGGTATCATGTTCTTGGGGACTCCCAGAAAAGCATCAAAAGTGAAGGAATATTTTTTGAGATCGTCTCTTTCGATGTAGCCATAAGTTGGCTGTGGACAGAGCACAATTTGAGAATGCAATGTTTACTAGTGGAGATGAAGAACCTTCCATTCAAGCAGGATTCTCAGCATTTGGACTTACCCCTATGAATGAGATGACCCCCTTGGATCTTCCAGGTGGAGGAGGCCTATGAGTTATAAGTGTTGAGAGGAAAAAAAACATATGCGTATAAATAGAACTTCCTGAACAACTAATGTAACGTATGGAAGATCCAACTACTGTATGCAATCTCAAACTAATCGCACAGTGATGATGACACCCAATTTGTTGACATAATGACCATTACTTGTCATTGTAGCTCTTCTTCCCTGATGGTTTTTTGTCCTTCTTGGACACTTTGGTCTTCTGTTCATCAGGCTGGGGTGGATCAGGCTGAGGGACCTCGGAGCCCCGGCAGAGTCCCCACACATCAGGCACTACAGTTGTCTCAGTCGGAAGGAGGGCTGTTGTCGGAACGGGCTGTTGTCGGGAAGAGAAAAGGAGCCAGTGAAAAGTTGAAAGCAAGTAGCAAAATGTTATTGAAATTGTATCATAGAGATGACAAGACAGAACAGACACAGTGGCACTTACCCACGACGGCGGAGGAACAGCATAAGGGTTTACCTAAAGGAGGCAGACCTGATGTTAGGGATGATTTTTTATTTTAATATTTTAATCATGAAGAACAAACTAATTGTTCTTGATTGCACATTCAAACCATGTCATTATAACACCAAGACAGTTTAAAAAATAATTAAAAAATGACAAGTATAACATTGAGAATTTGCCATATGCAGAAAGCACTACAAGTTGTCTAGCTAACATTACCTCGCTTTGCCAGGGTGGAGGAAAGCCAGAGTTGTCCACCAGAGGCGGGACCATGGGCGGCATACATGGGGGAGGAATACCAGGGGGAGGAATACCAGGGGTGGAATACCAGGGGGGCCATAACTGGGGGGCATTGGTCCTGGTACATTGCCCATCATTGGATCATATGGTCCGGGCATACCTGGACCATACCCGAATCCTGGCCCATCCATCGGTGGCCCATCAAAACATCCATCCATAGGTCCACCTGGACCCATTGGCCCATACCCATCCATGGGACCTCTTGGCCCGTATCCATCCATGGGGCCACCTGGACCCATTGGCCCATAGCCTGGCCCATATCCGTGATAATCTGGGGGCATGGGGCCTTGCATCATTGGATCTCCCATAAAGTTAGGATGTGGACCGGGGCCACCGTGAAAAGGACCAAAAGGTCCAGGCGGCCCACACCAACCTGGTCCTGGGCCCATGTCAAATGGATGAGGCCGCCTTGGTCCCATGTCAAATGGAGGAGGTCCATTGCCTTTTCCACGCTTCCGACCACCTCCTCGTCCCATTTCGAAATGTTTTATGAAAGCTAGCTAGCTCGCAAGCTAACGTAAGCAGAAAGAACTCTTCAAAGGGGACGCGAACGTTGAAATGCTGGCTAGATTACCATCCTAGCTGGGTACATATCTCTGATACTGCTATATATGAAGGTGCACGTATTCACTATTGCAAGTTTGTGGTTTAATTGGTAAATGTTCGGTTAACGTTATATGGAAACTCAAACAACTCACGTTAGCGGGATAGCTATATAGCTAGCTATATAACCTCACACCACCAGATCCGAGCGAACTTGTTGCGGATATTGTGGCTGTGGAGACATGACGTATATCCGATGTAGATAGCGCCAATCCATAGACTGTGAAAAAAAATCGATAAAATCATATGAAAGGGTCGCCACTAGTTTATACAATGTATCTTCTTAAAATGTGATTTTAAACATAACCCAAATCACACTGATAACCTTATGCCAAAAATGTACCTTAAATTAAGACCAAAAAGCACATTGGTAACTAGTCACAACCCCCCTGCCCTGACCAACCAATTTTGGCCCATTCCTCCTTACAGAGCTGGTGTAACTGAGTCAGGTTTGTAGGCCTCCTTGCTCGCACACACTTTTTCAGTTCTGCCTACAAATGTTCTATTGTATTGAGGTCAGGGCTTCGTGATGGCCACTCCAATACCTTGACTTTGTTGTCCTTAAGCTATTTTGCCACAACTTTGGAAGTATGCTTGGGGTCAATGTCCATTTGGAAGACCCATATGCGACCTAGCTTAACTTCCTGACTGATGCCTTGAGATGTTGCTTCAATATATCCACATAATTTTCCTTCCTCAAGATTTGTGATGTGCACCAGTCCCTCCTGTAGCAAAGCACCCCCATAACATGATGCTGCCACCCCTGTGCTTCATGATTGGGATGGTGTTCTTCGGCTTGCACGCCTCCCCCTTTTTCCTCCAAACATAACGATGGTCATTATGGCCAAAAAGTACAAAAGTACAAAAATGTGCATTTGAAGACCGTAGTCTGGCTTTTTATGGTGGTTTTGGAGCAGTGGCTTCTTCCTTGCTGACGGCCTTTCAGGTTATGTCGATATAGGACTTGTTTTACTGTGGATATAGATACTTTTGTACCTATTTCCTCCAGCATCTTCACAAGGTCCTTTGCTGTTGCTCTGGGATTGATTTGCACTTTTCGCACCAAAGTACGTTATTCTCTAGAAGACAGAACGCGTCTTCTTCCTGAGCGGTATGACGGCTACGTGATCCCATGTTTATAGTTGCGTACTATTGTTTGTACAGATGAACATGGTACCTTCAGGCATTTGGAAATTGCTCCCAAGGATGAATCAGACTTGTGGAGGTCTACAATTTATTTTCTGAGGTCTTGGCTGATTTCTTTGGATTTTCCCATGATGTCAAGCAAAGAGGCACTTAGTTTGGAGGTAGGCCTTGAAATACATCCACAGGTACACCTCCAATTTACTCAATAATGTCAATTAGCCTTTCAGAAGCTTTTAAAGCCATTACATCATTTTCAGGGATTTTCCAAGCTGTTTAAAAGCACAGTCAACTTAGTGTATGTAAACTTCTGACCCACTGGAATTGTTATGCAGTAAATTATAAGTGAAATAATCTGTCTGTAAACAATTGTTGGAACAATTACTTGTGTCATGCACAAAGTAGATGTCCTAACTAACTCTACAATGAGATAGTTTGTTAACAAGAAATTTGTGGAATGGTTGAAAAACAAGTTTTAATGACTCCAACCTAAGTGTTTGTAAACTTCCGACTTCAACTGTATATACTGTATTCTAGTCAAGGTCATTCTATTCAACTACTACTGTACATATGCTATTCTATCCTGCGTATTCTTCAGATATACTACATATTCTATCCACATACTGTCCATAATGTTTATACATCCCATTACACACACACATATATAAACACACATTATATACAGTACCAGTCAAAAGTTTGGACACACTTACTCATTCAAGGGTTTTTCTTTATTTGTACTATTTTCTAAATTGTAGAATACTAGTGAAGACATCAAAACTAAGAAATAACACATATGGAATCATGTAGTAACCAAAAAAGTGTTTGTTAAATCATTTTTAATAGCTGTGCAGCGACGCTCCCCATCCAACCTGACAGAGCATGAGAGGATCTGCAGAGAAGAATGGGAGAAACTCCCTAAATGCAGGTGTGCCAAGCTTGTAGCATCATACCCAAGAAGAATCGAGGCCAAAGGTGCTTCAACAAAGTACTTAGTACAGGGTCTGAATACTTATGTAAATGTGATATTTTCTAGTATGTGAACTATGTGGAATATTTTTGGCCCATTAGCTTCCCTGAAAACAGGTACTAACAGGAGGGGCAATATGAGTCTGCCAGAGGTCTTTACCCTGATGGGGATAGTGATGGAGGCTTTGGTGGTCCACACAACAAGAGGCAGGTGTCCCTTCCAGTGATGAGGAGCTGCCTTTGGACCTCATGGAGGCTGTAAGACCCTCCCTCCATGATATAGAAATATATAAATCCTTCAACTTCACTACCTCTTCAATGGTGTGGTCCCTTTTGCACCATAGGGACACTTGATCTCCACCACTGCTGTGGTGCCCACCAGACCATCCGGTAAGCCACCCTGGATCCCAGACTCTGTGATCCAAAGCCCTGACTCATGCACATCCATCTCTGTAGCCATTTGATGCCCCCCTCTTCGTTATCTGTGCCCCACTTTACAGACAACACCCAATCCAACGACTGAACACCTTGAAATGCAGTCGTTGTAAGAAATGTGCCATTTAAATCAAGTTTGATTTGATTGATGACATTACAGCTGTAGAATATTTAAGTGCAGTTTTTCCATAAATGTTTAACTGATAACTTGGGGTATTACCACTTGACAATTATATAGTGGAAAGGATCCTATAAATCAAGACTGTGTGAATGCATGACTCTGGTCATTACATTTACATTTCAGTCATTTAGTGACTAAAAGTTAGTGCATTAATTTTGAGATAGCTAGATGGGACAGCCACATATCACTGGCATAGAAAGTACATTTTCCCCCAACAAAGTAGCTATCAGTAGATTAATTTGCATCAATGACAACCTTCTAGAACTGAGTTATCGCTCATAGAAGTCTAGTATCCGGGGTAATCTGGTTAATGATGATATAATTGATCAAGTGGCTCTTTCCATGTAGAATGTTGACAGTGGTATAGAACACATTGTATTGCTAGATGCTAAAACTTAACTTAATAGCTACACTCACTGACCCGGGATAAACTTTATCCCTCATGCTGGCCCTGACCAAACCAGTAAGTTGCCCCTCACTATGGCTGCACTACTTCACATGGCCAGACTTCTAGTGGTCTTCTCCCCTTTTAATGCTCATATACTCATCCTTGAAAAACGCTATAATATCTGAAATAGCCACCAAATACGACATACAGTACAAAACAATTATCTAGTCTAAGTAAAACAAACAAATGTTTTATATTTATACTGCTCTGCTAAACTACCTAGCTAAAAAGTGTAGCCAGTGGCTAGCTAAAACAGAGAAAGGGGATGTAAATTCATGGATAGGGCACAAAGGTCTCCGATCGCGCTGTTGAACGCTCCCGAGTGACACAGTGGTCTAAGGCACTGCATCTCAGAGCAAGAGGAGTCACTACAGACCCTGGTTCGATTCCAGGCTGTATCACAAACGGCTGTGATTGGGAGTCCCATAGGGCGGCGCACAATTGGCCCAGCGTCATCCGGTTTAGGGTTTGGCCGGGGTAGGCCGTCATTGTAAAGAAAAATTTGTTCTTAACCGACTTGCCTAGTCAAATAAAGGTTACATTTTTTATATATATAAAACGGTAGCTGACGTCGGCTAGAGATGACGTGAGGAGCTTCCTGCAGGAATTTGTTGACAACTACCGTTGTAACACTGATAGAACAATGAGACAGATATTTCACCAGATGTAATAAATGTGAAGCATCTGGGGTTTCCACTCACTACCAAATATGGTAGCGAGAGGAAGCCAAGTGGCCGGCAGAAACGAGATGGATTTTGGCCAACATTCTGCTAATTTACTCATCGATGAAACATTTGATCCCAATGCAGTTCTGGTCACAAAACTAGAATCTATTATGCACAGAGTGGACTAAGTTATGTGGACTTTACCATTTGACAAAGTAAAAAAAAAAATGCGTTTAGGTGAGCAAAGGCGAATTGAATTATTGCACACGCGCACTTGACAGAGTAGGCGTTCCCCAACGGAAATATGCAAATATAGGCTACAGGATCTCGGTGGCTAGTGCTTGGCCCTCATCATCCTCCTCTGCCTAATATCCCCATTTCAAACGACAGGTTGTGGACTCTTGGTTTAGTTACACACATCTTTGGTCGTATTTTAGGTGTTATCTGTTGCTAATTAGCATTTTGTTGAGTACATTTCGGCGAATATATTGAGAAAACTCACCTTGTCCCAGAGAGAATTTACATGGCTATCAAAACGTCACACCAGCCTACACGAAACACAGACTATATGAAGTAGTTCTAAAATCCCAGATGTAAAATTAATGGGGGAAAAACGATTGAAACCACTACCGGATTTTACCGCTAGATTGTATGGGTATTATGACGCGACCACTTCGCGGTGCTATTGAGAGGCTTTCGAGCCACCATTCGGCCATATTGGTATTGCCCATTCGGAGCAGTCCTCCATAGGAATGAATGGAATTCTACATTTTTCAATTACATGTTTCAAGGACAAAATGACAAGCATTTAAGTATTTTGTTGTAGTGGGGACAATAACATTACTCATCTCAAAAAAGTGTACTTTAAGGAAAAAGTGTTATTTAATTTGTATATTTATCTCATGTAATATCATTTTAAAGTATGTTTTAAGGTGTCTTTAATAGAATAAATGCGGCAAAAACGAATGTAGACATTGGTAAATGCATTTCTATGGTCTGTCAACGTCACGAAAACGATGTGTGCGCTTCCATGGAGAAGAAGTTAGCTTGTTGTGATTCTGGATGGCCAGGTTGCTAGCAAGAATGACAAGAAACTGCCACGTGGGGAATGGTAAATAGCTCCATTCAGCTTGTTTCATAAAATAAAATACACATATTTAGCAGATGTTATTGCAGGTCTATCGAAATGCTTGTGTTCCTAGCTCCAACAGTGCAGTAGTATCGATTCACAAAAATCTAAAAGTAAAAAAAGGAATGAATATATATTAGATCAAGCAATGTCAGAGTGGCATTGACTGAAACACAGTAGAATATATAGTTTTTACATATGAAAAGAGTAAAGCAGTTTGTAAACATTAAAGTGACTAGCTTGCCATTATTAAAGTGGCCAGTGATTCCAAGCAGCCTCTAGGGTGAAGGGTTGAGTAACCGAGTGGAAGCCGACTAGTGATGGCTATTTAACAGTCAGATGGCCTTGAGATAGCTGTTTTGCAGTCCCTCTGACTCAGCTTTGATGCAGCTGTACTTACCTCGCCTTCTGGATGATAGCGGGATGAATAGGCCCGTGGCACAGGCGGTTGATGTCCTTGACATTTTTTGCCTTCCTGTGACATGGTGTGCTGTAAGTGTCCTGAAGGGGAGGTAGTCTTAGGGCAGGTCATCCATTTGATACCATGTCGTGTGTTATGACGGATTTCATATTAATGCTAATATGGCTAAAATTCGTTAGCTAGCTGACCAACAACTGCAACGATGTATTTGAGAGAAGTGGTCATTGTGCAAATGTATGTTTTCAATAAATATTGCAGACGAAATATAGCTTACATGTCAACTATCTAAACTAATCACATCGGTTTTGCCCGTGGTTACGCACTGGTCTACTTAGTTCATTGACTTTCATAAAAGAGAAAAGAAAGTGGGTTGCCTCGCTGGATGCTTCAAATTTAAATCAGGTAATACAGTTATGAAATCACTCTAGTACGGTAGCAGAAAAAGCATTTATTTAGTCAGCTGAAGATGCACAACTTCAACAATGAGATCAGAAAGATAACATTTTGGAAGATGCTCAGTATGAATAAGGATATCGCAACTTCAATGAGCAAAGTATGTTGAGATATCAGATACCTCTCAACCCATTAAACAGATGAACATTGACATGTACAAAAATCAATGCTATTTTCCAGCAAGAATAAAAGCATGTAGGTTTTCGCTTAGCAAATAATGCATGAGCTATGATACTTTCAATCCGTTATATGCAGAGGTTAAGAGGTGGCGACATGTTTCTGATTTGTCAGTCTGATGGGCTGTGGCTTGTTGCCAGACACACCAAATATCTTACACCCCCTGCAACCCTTTAACCCAGATGCGTGAAAATGTTTCACTCTTCAAACATTGTATTAACTGATGTCTTTAGTAGGCTACTAAACAAACCAAATATAAATGAACAGTATTAACTTTCACTATGGAAATCAATTGATTAATTGTGTTCTTTATCATTTTTGAAGGCATATAACCATGTATTAAAAAAATCAACCAAGGCAAACCATTTGGTAATGAACGACATATGCCAACTCAACATGTCAGTATACAACAGATATAAAAACCATTAACTTAAAACTAAGACAGCAATCCTAGCACTGGATTATAAATCCCTTTATTGGATAAATCAAAATGCAGCATCTGTATTAAACAAAAGTATGGGCTTTGTTCCGAAGTATACGGCCACACCTCCCAAATATATCCTCTTACAGGGATCCTTCATTATGCATGATGATCATGGAACCCTCATCGGCTTCAAAACAGTAATGTGAAAAATAATGAAAGGCTCTAGGATTTCAAACCTATTTGATAAACAATAAGAGGAAAAAGTAAGTGTACGCCCCTAGCCCCTAACAATTGCAGTTGTGGCATGGGACAAAAATTGTGAAAGATCAGCACAAACAGGCTGAACGGAAATGTGAAGGCTCACAGCCAGCCTCACTTTAAACAAGACCATGGCTTTCCTGTTACCAAAGCTCTCTAATGGATATTTGTTTGTTTATTAAGTACTGTTTCTAATATAGTTATATGGTGTTTGCAGTGCCTGCACAGATTGACATTTCCTTCCTTTTAATATTTTCAGATATTTAGTCAAAAGGACTGAAATCCCTCTCAAGGTTTTCAGACTCGTCGTCATCAGAGAAGAAGTCGTCCTCGTCTATGTCATCTTCATCATCTTCATGCCATTCGAGGACTTCCTCATCGTCATACTCATCATCCTCCTCTGCCTCATCTCCACCTTCCTCCTCATTGTTGTTGTTGTTGTCAGAGTCACCAGACTCAGAGGCTCCAGCCCTGCAGAGAGAACACCAGTCTCATCGTGAGCACAGAAAATCAGGAAAAACATGCTACTAGATCCAGATGGTAATGTGGAGATCCACTTCTCAAAATGTTCTGTACTCACGCTTTGTTGGCATCTGTGGTCTTAGAGAGATTTGAAGCTTGAGCAGATTCCTGTTCCTGTCCCGTTTTGGAGTTGTAGCCCACTCGAAAGTCCTGTGTTTGGAGAGACCAGACAGGAGGAAACCCTAATGATTTGCTGTTGATTGGACCACAATGCATCCAGTAAGTATTAGCACCACACTTTGTGTTCTGCTCTTCAGAGTGTGTGTGCGTGCAAGTCCCTACCTGGGTCGAGTGTTGTAGAATGGCCACCAGACGCTCCTGAATGCGGCGGATGAGTTCCAAGCCAGTGTTGAGGTGCTCAGGCTTCAGGAGACGGACGCAGGATGCTAGATCAGTACACTGCAACAGGGTCTCCTCTGGGGGGGGGACACGATAACTTATTCATGAGGCTTGCAACATCCTCAATAGCAATCTGCTTTGACAAAATCTTACTATGATTTTCCTAGAATTCATGAAGGTCTTACCCAGCAGGATCTGTAGAGCATTGGTGTGAAGCTCCAGGGCTTCCATTTGCTGCTCCATCACATCCATCTTCTCGGTGTCCTGGTTGTAGTAGCTGTACACACACGAGTAGGCCAGCACCTACATGGCAGTCAGGCAAGAGGTCCATATTAGTCATATGGATATTTTAAATACTAACAAGGTTCATTGTGAACCTTGTATGCAGGGGTGAAAGCAGATTTAATTTCTTACCGGTACGGGACAGCTAATTATTCTCTATGGCCAAATCATGCTTTCTGGTGTAGTAGCACAATTATAATTATTTTATTGATTTCTTTAGACTGGAATATGCAATTCAATTTACTTTAAGGAAAGCTCATCATCCCCTAGCCTTATGGACACGCCGTCTATGCCTTTTAATGTGGCAGAAACACAACCAGTCATTGTGTTTCATTCGATTGTTAAACAATCATTTAACAAAGGCCAAAGGACTACGCACACATTCATCCACTCACAAAATAATTTCAGCATTCAAACCAACAGTGCACCGCAATTTGATGAATGGAAAGAGACATTAGTTACAAAACACCTTTCGTTATTTATTTATTTATTTAACCTTTATTTAACTAGGTGAGTCAGTTAAGAACAAATTCTTATTTTCAATGACGGCCTAGGAACAGTGGATTAATTGCCTGTTCAGGGGCAGAACGACAGATTTGTACCTTGTCAGCTCGGGGATTCGAACTTGAAACCTTTCGGTGACTAGTCCAATGCTCTAACCACTAGGCTACCCTTCCGCCCCATAATAACATTCTACGATTTGTCATTGGGCCTACCCTTGATGCATCCACTGTTGTCCATGCACGCCTCGGTCTCAGCCATCTCCACCTTCCCAAAATGTAACTGTTCTCCACAAACCACAATGCATTTTGGAGCGTATACCACTCGGTTTCCAGTCAACTTACTAATTTGTCATGCGGCTGACCTGCAGTAAGTTTAAATAATGGTGTAATAACCCCACTATTTATTTTCCCAGGACGCAGTACCCTACCTTCACCCCGGCTTGTATGTGAAATCACATGCTGGTAGATTTTTCCAAAATGCTCTTTAACACAAGAGACACTGTATTGCTTCAATGTCGCAACAGATTAGTTGGTTATTTTCCTATTAGTTTACTTCCTCTTACCTTGCGAGCTTGAGCAAGTACTTTGCAGGCATCAATAACAAATGTCAATGACTTCATTTGGAGGGCTTCATTGATGGAGGAGACTTTGCTCTCCAGATTGATGGCGAAGTCCTTGGCCTGGTTGTGGAAAGTGCATCTCTCGTTGTAGTCTTGGAACTTCTTTTCCTGCCTTGCTGCTTTACTCACCTGCAGACAGACCAAAAAAATATCACTGCATTGGAAATCAGAGCTTTTGTTTATTACTTAGTTTTGTATTAACTTAATTGGGATAGGGGGCAGTATTTTCACGTCCGGATGAAAAGCATGTCCAAAGTAAACTGCCTGCTACTCAGGCCCAGAAACTATGATATGCATATTATTAGTAGATTTGGATAGAAAACACTGAAGTTTCTAAAACTGTTTGAATGATGTCTGAGTATAACAAAACATATTTGGCAGGCGATACCAAGGACAAACCATTCAGATATTTTTTGTTTTGTTGTTGAGGTCACTCCTTTCAATGAGTTTTCATTGGGATTCCAGAATTCTAAGGGGCAGGCTTGCAGTTCCTATTGCTTCCACTGGATGTCAACAGTCTTTAGAAATTGGTTGAGGTTTTTTCTTTGAGAAATGAAGCAGCACTGTTAAGAAAGAGTGTAGAGGGAATTGTACTCTTTGAGGCGCGTGACCGGAAAAGCACGGTCCACTTTTTTTCCTCCGGTATTGAACGCTGTTTTTTCCATCTTAAATTTTATTGATTATTTACATAAAAAAAATACCTAAATTTGTATCAGGAAAGTTGTTTGAAATGTTTGGACAAAGATTACAGGTAACTTTTGAGATATTTTGTAGTCATGTCGCACATGTTGGAACCGGTGTTTTTCTGAATCAAACGTGCCAAATAAATTGATATTTTGGATATATATATCAAAGGAATTAATCAAACAAAAAGGACCATTTGTGATGTTTATGGGACACATTGGAGTGCCAACAGAGGAAGATCTTCAAAGGTAAGGTTTAAAATATATCTTTATTTCTGCGTTTTGTGTCGCGCATGGTGGGTTAAAATATGATTGTCTGTGTTTATTATCTGAGTATAGCACCTCAGCAAACAGCATCGTATGCTTTCGCCGTAAAGCCTTTTTAAAATCTGACATGTTGGCTGGATTCACAACAAGTGTAGCTTTAATTTGGTGTATTGCTTGTGTGATTTCACAAGTTTAATTTTATAGTAATTTATTAGAATTTGGCACTCTGCATTTTCACTGGATGTTTGCCAGGATCCTAGAGAAGTTAAAGTATGTAGGATTGGACATGGATGATCATATCACATACCAAAGGGGAAAATACTCCGCAATTCATGGAAACCCTTTGCATTTGGACTAAATCTTATGAAGCGCAAACTTAATTGAATCAAGTCATATGGACTCACCATAGCTGAGCAATTGTAGTAATCTTTGTGGGTTGGTTTCCATGGCTTGAGACACCTCCAGCAAAATCCATGGTTACATTTGGCACAGGTCATACTGGAAGAAAAACAAATGGAGTGGTCGTAACAGTGGAGCCTATAAATCCCTACAACATACTTCTGGTAAACCTTGAAATGGTTTGATGGAGAAAAAAAAATCACCAGAACAGGGCTGAGGATTAAAACGGGCCCAGTAGCTTTACACTTACTGAAGGCAGCCTTCGTTCTTCTCTATCTGGGCCTGGCAGCTGGGGCAGCGTTTGGAGATGAGTTTGGCAAGGTGCTTACTTTGGGCTTCCATGGTCATACCCTCGTAGTAGCCACCATCGTCCATCCACTGGGACATGTGACTGCAGCTGGCTGGGTAATGAGCCTGGGGGAGATGGAGGTTAAGCTGTACTCTGTGCTTGCTTGAGTGTCTGGAAAAATATGTATCGATAGATTTACCCTACACCAAGTTTGATCACTAACCATACAAATATGGATTTCTGATTCAATACCATTAAAGTAAAAATATTACAAATCAACCCAAAAAATGTTTACTAAAGCCCTAACACACAAATGAGAATGAAGACATGAAGCTGTGTACTGTATGACAGTTCAGTGCTAACCTCTGGGAAGTTGCAGCTAAAGCAGGAGGACCAGCAGCACTTTGAGCAGGTTCCCATGCTGCCGATGTTCTCCTTGCACAAGATCTGGTCACAGCCCAGGGGGTTGGTGCACCAGGTCAAGTTGGAGCAGCACTCCACGTAGCCCCGGAGGAGCGCGTTCTCATACTGGAGGAGAAACGGAGGACAAGAGCGGAGGGGCTCAGCGAAAGGATAGGTACTGCTGTTTTCAACTCACGAGACGCAAACAAACATTGTAAAACTTGACAGAAATGTCCATGCTAAACTGAGCCAGCACTTCATATGACAACTAGACTAATGTGACATAACATTTTGGGTTAAAATAAGTGTCTCTCATTGAGTTGTGTGGGGGACAGACCTTGGCAATGGTGTCTTTGTCGGTCAGGATGTTGAAGAAGAACTGAGAAGTAGGTTGCGCACGGCAGTCAGTGATTGGACAGTTGCAGTTCATCACCAGGTTCTGCTCAATCCTGGCCGTAAGGTACTCTTGCCAGCAAGACTGTAGGAAGGAAATATACAGGGCCTTCGGAAAGTATTCAGACCTCAACTTTTTACACATTTTGCTAAGTTAAAGCCTTCTATAATGTATTAAATAAAACAAATTTCCTAAGCAATCTACACACATCCCATAATGACAAAGCAAAAACAGGTTTAGTAATTTTGCTAATTTATTAAGAACAAAAATACCTTTACATAAGTATTCATACCCTTTGCTATGATAATCAAAATTGAGCACAGGTGCATCCTGTTTCCATTGATCATCCTTGGGATGTTTCTACAACTTGACTACACCTGTGGTAAATTCAATTGATTGGTCATGATTTAGAAAGGCACACACACCTGTCAATATAAGGTCCCACAGTTGACATTGCATGTCAAAGCAAAATCCAAGCCATGTGGTCGAAGGAATTGTCCGTAGGGCTGAGACAGGATTGTGTCGGGGCACAGTTCTGGCGAAGGGTTAAACATTTCTGCAGCACTGAATGTCCCCATCATTCTTAAATGGAAGTTTGGATCCAGAAAGTCTCTTTCTAGAGCTGTCTGCCCGACTAAACTGAGAAATCGGGGGAGAGGGGCTTTGGTCAGGGAGGTGACCAAGAACCTGATGGTCACTCTGACAGCGCTCCAGAGTTCCTCTGTGGCAATGAGAGAACCTTCCAGAAGGACAACCATCTCTACAGCACTCCACCAATTAGGCCTTTATGGTAGAGTGGCCAGATGGAAGCCACTCCTCAGTAAAAAGGCACATGACAGCCCACTTGGAGTTTGTCAAAATCCACCTAATTACTCAGACCATGAGAAGTAATATTCTCTGGTCTGATGAAAACAAGATTTAACTATTTGTCCTGAATGCCAAGCGTCACATCTGGAGGAAACCTGGCACCATCCCTACGATGAAGCATGGTGGTGGCAGCATCATGCTGTGGGGATGTTTTTTCAGCAGCAGGCATTGGGAGACTAGTCAGGATTGAGGGAAAGATGAACGGAGCAAAGATCCTTGATGAAAACCTGCTCCAGAGTGCTCAGGACCTCAGACTGGGGCGAAGGTTTACCTTCCAACAGGACAACGACCCTACGCACACAGCCAAGACAACACAGGAGTGGCTTCAGGACAAGTCTCTGAATGTTCTTGAGTGGCCCAGCCAGAGCCCGGACTTGAACGCAATCAAACATCTCTGGAGAGACCTGAAAAGAGCTGTGCAGCAACATTCCCCATCCAACCTGACAGAGCTTGAGAGGAATAGGAGAAACTCCCCAAATATAGGTGTGCCAAGCTTGTAGCGTCCTACCCAAGAACACTCAAGGCTGTAATCGCTGCCAAAGGTGCTTCAACAAAGTACTGAGTAAAAGGTCTGAATACTTAAGTAAATGTGAGTTTTTATTTTTTATAAATTTGCAAAAACAATTGGTTAAAACCTATTTTTGCTTTGTCTTTGTGTAGATTGATGAGGACAAAAAAAACAATTTAATCAATTATAGAATACGTCTATAACGTAACAAAATGTGAAAAGTCAAAGGGTCTGAATACTTTCCGAAGGCACCGTAAATAATCAAATGAGTCCTTTGACAAACTGTACACATGAATTAGGAGAAGATGTTACTACTCAGTATGTACAGCGTCCTTCATCCTTAACCCCCTAGAGTTAATTCTCACGTAACATCTGTAGCGTCCCAACGGTTTGACATACAAACTCTTATGACCACTATGGAAAGGGGGAGACTTTCACGTACACAATAGTGGTCACCGACCCCCACAAGTGTCAGAGGACTCGTCTGAAGTCGGTACCGTTGACATGCAAATTTCTGTTTGTAGTGTCCAAACAGCCGGCTACAAACTAATGTGACCCACTACAGAAAGGGTCACAGGACTCATCTGAAGGTAACCGGTACCGTTTATTTAAAAAAAATATTTAAATAACGGAAGTTTGAAGGTAGTTTTATGCCTAACCCCTCCAAAAATAAGGAGTTAAATGTGTAAAAAAATATATATTTCCTGAGCTTTCTTATATCTTCTAGATAAGACAAACACTTAAATCTGGTTCCTTATGATTGGGTTTTTGACGGTCTTTTTTACCATTTATGAATGTGTTATTCAATGCGTTTCTCTAGGCTATAGTAGTAACTAACAAATTCAATATTTTATCAAATAAATATTTTATTCCTGAAGGGGTACTGAAATTCAGAATCAAATAGCTAAATTATCTATAGTATGACCATCTTAAAACAATTCCATGTCAGTGTAGAACCCTCGCTCCCCAACAGCTTAGACTTTAGAATTAAAGTATCCATGCAAGATTTTTTTTAAATGTAAAAGTCTGAAAAGGGGTAGAAAAATGTGTAAGGTGACTGACCCGGCAGCAGTAGTGCATGCAGCAGAGGGTGGGGGCAGGCTCTGCCTCCCCTGTTTGGGAGATGAGGCACACGGGGCAGCTGGCCACGGGGCTAGGGGGTGGCTGGGGGTTCAGGCCCTTTAGCCCGGCAGCCAAAACCAGGGAGTCTGGGTCATCTGTGTAACGCTGGATCAGCACATCCATGTTCCACTTGCAGTGGACCAACAGATGCTCAGCCCGGTCCAGGTCCAAACTCAGAGTGCCAGAGACCTGCTGGACGGTGCGCTGCATCAGCTGCCGGACTTCCTCCTGGTTCATGGTCCGGCCCATGGACAATAGGACAGCCTCCAGGACTCCATCTTCTGCACTCGGAGGGGCTGCAATGATGCCTTCCAGGCTGCAGGAGGAGACACAGTGGGTCACAAGGGTACTTACAACTATGGAAATCTTAACTTATTAAAAGTGAGGGTGTCAGAGTTTAGTATGATTACATTGGAAATGCTCTAAGAGAACAAGCATGTGTTACTTAGTGAGTAACCATAACATCCTTATAGACAAGCAAAACTTAAGTCATCAGGTTAGTAGTAAGTGTGATTTTAATGACAGCGTGACTGATTTTGGAATCTTCGTTAGAAAATCTCACCCCACACAACATTTCTAGACTATTTCATTATAAACACAAAGAAAACAACAAACATGGTTCAAAGTTGATCAATTTTCTTTATTTATAATAAAACATTCACTGGCATATTTTGCCTGTTCCTGAACATACTGTATAAGAGCCTAGATTATTTTTTATGTTGCATTTATCGTTTGAGTAGAGCCATGGGTTTCTTGGAAAGTAATGGCTTAGATGAACAGCATCAGTGGTCATCCTGAATATGAAATTACTGACATTGGTGGGCATTGCCATGCAGCCACAGTTAAGGTCAAAGTGCATTTAAAAGCTTAAGTAGGACAGAACGAGAACATATATGTCACAAATACGTGCTGTAACAGGACTGAAGACCTCAACCCAATTGGTTATTTATTAAAGCATTTATCCGATGCCTAAGGCAGTGGGACATAAATCGAAAAGGCCTGTTAATCTAGTCTACTCTCCTTCCCTACAATTCAAAAACCAAACTAGCCCCGAGATACAGAATCTCCCCAGAGGTCACACCAGCCATCCACATTAAAATTCTTTCCCCCCACTGGTCAAGGCCAGTCCGCACACCTGATGTCAGCGTTGCTGCTGCTGGGGTTATTCTTCAGCTCAGCCTTGCTGAAGGAGAAATGCGCTTGGCCCTTCTGGGGAGTGGAGGGGTCCTCAGGCAGGAACTCCACAATGTGGGGGCTGTCCTCGTTGCGCCTGATGTAGCCCTTGCTGATGACATGCATGACGCAGGACAGCACGTCCGTAGTGCTGCAGCTGAAACGAACTGAGCCCGGGGAACGAGTCACCTCCCGCTTCTGACACGTGTCCAACACCTAGGGGAGGACAAGTGAGAAAAGTAGTACATAAGACACCAGCTGCTAGTATCTGGCCCATCAAATAAAGCTGGTCCTGAACCACGGAGGGATGGACGTCTATACTACCACTACATAGGTTCAGTTGAGGATCTCAATTGGTCACACATGAAAGAGGACATGGGGAGGAAACATGGCCTTACTCTGAACACCAGGTTGTCTATGTGCATCTCTTTCTCAGCCTTCATGATCTGGATGATGAGGCAGTAGATAAAGTTCCTCTTCCTCTCCAGCGAGCGGGCAGCATCCTCATCCACATTCAGGTAGGTCTGCTTGGGCAGCAGGTAGCAATAGCTGTGGCTTTCCAAACTCTGAGACAGAGCTTTTTTGTTCAATCTCAGGACTCCTATGAGCAGAGAACAAAACTATACATTCAGTGCAACTCCACCGACAAATGCCAACAGTAATTTCAAAATGGTCACTAAAATAAAATCTAACTGGGGAACAATGCAGGAGATGAGGTCTGTCAGTAAAAATGTAAATGCAATGTCACAAAATCTGATGGATTACAGGGATCAACAGTAGCTCCATAGAATATTTGTGAAAGGCTCAGAGAGAAAGAGCTAGCCAGGGGAAGACACAGAGCAGGAGCTCACCCTTCACAAGATTGTTGTCAGGGCTGTCTTGGGTGAGAATGCCCTTCCCTGCTGTGAGGGGAGACAGAGCATGGGCCAGCATTGTCGGGGAGAGGCCTGTGGCCTGCTGAAGAGCCTCCACAGATACATCCTGAAATAAAATACAACAGGCGGTAGTATCAGAGACAACAGTCCATTGTCAAAGGAGAAAATGTATTACTTCAACTCCCCATAGTGCATTGCACTGTATCCCCCCGGTCATCTAGTTACCGCTTGGTGGTTGAACTGCAGGAGGATGTACATCTGCAGGGTGGAGACGTAGAGAGTGCAGGTGCCGTAGCGCAGCTCTGCATGGCCCAGCCAGGTCCACTGTAGACGCCGGGGCTTACTGTGGGTCAGATTGTACATGCACTGGCCTGCAGACAAACACACATCACTCAACGTTTAGCCTCGAGCACTTTCGTTCTGAAAGATGCCATTGTAACGGACTGGTTCTGATGAGATTTTGGCTCGTTTCAGGAAACTAGGCACATGTCTCTGAGATAATGGATGGGCTGGACATGCCGGGAGATGAGTTTGGATGGCTCTGCCATTTGGCATGCTTCTGTCTATAACGTGAGCAGCTCAGTATGTGTTCTTTCTACCGTGCAATTTATTTTAAAGATATAACGCTAGCCATCGAGAACTACAAAAGTTTTGCTACTTTCTCAACAGCATTGATGCCCTGAATTTAGCAGGCACTTTCGACAGATAAGTTGGAAAAAGTGATGGGCTACTTTCTGCACACGCCACGGTAATTGTGAACGGGAGTGACTTGACAACTCTGGCCAAACAATGTGGCTACAAACAAAATGGAGTTCAAATGGTGCCCGTCTGCTATGATGCGTTCAACCATGTATACGGACGGGTAAGACTAGCAACATTTTCAGATACAAGTGTCTAATTTTGTGAGAAAGTAATTTTCATTCCAAGTTAAAGCGTACCGTTTGCTGGCAAACTGGCAATAATATTACACAAATCATGTATGATCTGTGTAGTAATATTATTGGAATCAGAAATCTATTTGCATTGCTAGTTATAGCCTAATATGTTAACTAGCTAACATTGAACATAGCTAGTTGGTTAGCTTTAGCTACCTGCAGATTCATACTACAGCTATGACTACAGGTCGACCGAGTATGATTTTTCAACACCGATACCGATTATTGGAGGGCCGGAACAGCCAATACCGATTAAATCGGCCGATTTTTAAAATGTATTTGTAATAATGACAATTACAACAATACTGAATGAACACTTATTTTAACTTAATATAATACATCAATGAAATCAATTTAGCCTCAAATAAATAATGAAACTTGTTCAATTTGGTTTAAATAATGCAAAAACAAAGTGTTGGAGAAGAAAGTAAAAGTGGAATATGTTCCATGTAAGAAAGCTAACGTTTGAGTTCCTTGCTCAGAACATGAGAACATATGAAAGCTGGTGGTTCCTTTTAACATGAATCTTCAATATTCCCAGGTAAAGAAGTTTTAGGTTGTAGTTATTATAGGACTATTTCTCTCTATACCATTTGTATTTCATATACCTTTGACTATTGGATGTTCTTATAGGCACTTTAGTATTGCCAGTGTGACGGTATTGCTTCCGACCCTCTCCTCGCCCCTACCTGGGCTCGAACCAGGAACACATCGACAACAGCCACCCTTGAAGCATCGTTACCAATCGCTCCACAAAAGCCACAACCCTTGCAGAGCAAGGGGAAGAACTACTCCAAGTCTCAGAGCGAGTGATGTCACCGAATGAAACGCTATTAGCGCACACCCCGCTAACTAGCTAGCCATTTCACATCGGTTAAACCAGCCTAATTTTAGGAGTTGATAGGCTTGAAGTCATAAACAGCCCATTGCTTGAAGCATTGCAAAGAGCTGCTGGCAAAACACAAAAGTACGGTTTGAATGAATGCTTACCATCGCTCAGTCAGACTGCTCTATCAAATCAGACTTAATTATAACACAGAGCATTTGGTCATTAATATGGTCGAATCCAGAAACGATCATTTCGAAAACAAAACGTTTATTCTTTCAGTGAAATACGGAACCGTTCAGTATTTTATCTAACGGGTGGCATCCCTAAGTCTAATTTCCCTAATTATAAGAAATTCATGTTCGCAGGCAATATTAACTAATAAGCAGGTTTAAAAATATATACTTGTATATTGATTTTAAAGATAGGCATTGATATTTATGGTTAGGTTTGGTGCAACGACAGTGCTAAATCACCACCGGTTTGGCGAAGTAGGCTGTGATTCGATGATAATTTAACAGGCACCACGTCGATTATATGCAACGCAGGACACGCTAGATAAACTAGTAATATCATTAACCATGTGTAGTTAACTAGTGATTATGTGAAGATCGATTGTTTTTTTTATAAGTTTAATGCTAGCTAGCAACTTACCTTGGCTTCTTGCTGTCCTCACATAACAGGTAGTCAGCCTGCCACACAGGCTCTTCGTGGAGTGCAATGTAAGGCAGGTGGTTAGAGCGTTGGACTAGTAACCGGAAAATCAGTGTCCAAAAATACTGATTGTTATGAAAGCTTGAAATCGGCCCTTCTGATTAATCGGTCAACCTCTAATTTCAATCTTAAAATGTTACGGGATGCATTTTCTCCGTTTTTGATGTAGGCCACTGGTTAAAACTTAAAGCAGGTACAGCCTCAGTGTTCACAGTAAACACACGCTGGAAGTTGCACAAAATGTTCATATCATAACTTGGATGTTATTTGATAGTGTGTGTTTACCAGGGACGCTAATGTGAAGAACATGACCTACACCAAAGTCAGATTAGGATATAGGCCAAGGATACTACTTTTTACACCTAGACTTGAAATATTTGGTTGGTCTCACATGTCGAACCTTAAAGAGAAGGGTAGGGCTAAGGCTTAAGAGGGTGGGAACGATGATGAATGGGTGTAGACAAAGAGCTCTCCAGTAGGTGTACCAAAACAGCCAAGGGCCATGTTCTCAAAACTGGGGTTAAAAAGTTAACTTTTAAAGCAGAATTACTTTCCCATTGTTAGTCAACTGTAGTGTATGATAACATTTTCTAGCAGAGTCTTTTATCCAATGTAAAAAACACAATTTAAAATGTTGCTACGTAACACCGAATCGAGGTGGTCAGTCACATATGAGAAATAATAAAATACATCAAAAGGAGGCAAACAAATTATAGCATACAAACTTTTTGAAAAGAGATAACCGAATGGGACTGACTGTTAGAGTAGAAGTCCGTAAACTCTGCCAGGTAGGTGCAGAGCTGCTTGGGGAAGTATCTGCTGTGGTTGTCCATGTAGCAGGGGGAGGAGACAGCCCAGCAGCGAGGAGACAGGATCAGCACCTTCACCTCACTCTCCTCCTCAGGCTCCGATGGCTGATCATCCATCATCTGTAGCACAGCAAAGGACAAATAGTTTGTTATAGGTTGGATTCCCAGGAGCCCATATCACGTCGTAACATGTGTATGCTGCTTTGGAAACGAGCATCAGCTATATATCTATATTTTCTTTTTTAAAGGAAAAACATTGCAGGGCCTGATACAATAGTAGTTCTCATCCTCTGCTCACCTCCTCATCGACATCCTGAAGGGTCTTGTCCAGCTGCTGGAGGCGGTAGAGGTGGAACTCCTGCTGCAGCTCCTCAGACTCACTCAGGTTCTTCAGCATCTGCTGGGGGAAGCGGTTGGGAAAGCAGGTGCCTATCTGCATTATGACAGCACTCTCCAGCCACACCTTGCCCTGGCCTAGCAGCCTGTCACCCAGGTAGTACCTGTGGAGGAGGAAACGAGATGGATTGAGACTCGGGTACAATATGGTCCTTTTCAGAATGATAAATGGTGTTAGGCGGACCTTACCAACTACAGGGATAGAAATATGGCCTTACCTGTAAAAGTGCTCAAAGGTGTTGGCCAGCTCCAGGCCGGAGAGGAAGAGCATGGGTTCTAGGAATTGCTGCAACTGGTTAAGAGTCTCCACGTTGCCAGAGTCCACTCCACTCTCTTGGATCATCAAGTCGATGTACTGGGCAAACCGCTCGCTCACCTGCAAACAGAGATGGAGAATTCAACCTACACAAAGAGCAGTGATCTGGAGAATAGATGTGTTAACGGTGCACTGCCGGGTCACGTTCATTAGGCACCAAACAGAAGAAAAATGACTGGAACGGGGAAGAACTGTGTTTTCTGTTGCATGCCCTAATATGACCCAAGTAGTATTGAGTATAGGTCGTCTAGTATAACTCACGTGCATGGCAGTGAGGATGGAGAGCTGTAGG
Source organism: Oncorhynchus tshawytscha (assembly GCF_018296145.1). Classification (NCBI taxonomy): domain Eukaryota; kingdom Metazoa; phylum Chordata; class Actinopteri; order Salmoniformes; family Salmonidae; genus Oncorhynchus; species Oncorhynchus tshawytscha. The sequence continues at coordinate 55,692,586 of NC_056429.1, forward strand.
AGAGCAGCAGAGAAGCCGTGGCGGAGAGCCAGCACAAATGCTGTCTGTTGGCCAAACAGCTCCTCCATGGCATTCTTCAGACGGAGGTACATGTTCCTGTAGCGCTCCACAAAGTCTGGCAGGCTGCACGTAGAGTCCAAAAACTTCTTAACCTGTTAAACATGTGTTATGTCATCACTCCAAAGTTATTATTTATCTAGGAGTTCCAACTTTGAAATCCTGCCAAAGGTTTTAGAGATAAAGGAGTGGCTTACCTGTCTCTGTACAACGCCCTGCCAACACAGTGCTATCCCTGCAATACTGCTGGTGTTCTTCATCTTCGGCTTGACAGAGTTGGAGGAGGAGGAAGAGGAGACAGCGGCTGCATCTTTGTTCTTTCCCTCTTTTCCATCTGAAAGTAAATGACAATTCAGTTACCTTCTAAACAAAAGGTTTGAGATAAAAATCAGGGTAAAAACAATCTGCAGCCAAAAAAATAAATAAAAATCAAACACATAGTCCTGATCATTTTCAACTGAAACTGGAGGGTTGCGTGTGGGAGGAAAGCGGAATGTTGCAGTCATTAGTTATATATAAAAAAAATATATAAAAAATATTTGTTTTAAATGGGGGTGCCATTGAGCTGGAAGAATAACTTAAAACGAAATGCAGTACATTAGCCTCTAAACTGTTACTTACTCTTTAAATCTTTGCTTCGGTTGATACCTTCTGAAAACAAAAGAAATACCTTGAAATACGGAAGACTTGATGAGTGGTGTCTACCAAATATTATAAGTAAAGTATCAATACACTCGCATTTCCAAATTTTATACTACCATGCAAAATCTAGTCTACTAAGACGTATTCTCAGCTCATTTTGATTGGCAATTCCCAGCACCCATTTCCAGGGGCAATAATTGTCAGTTCACTATTCTGAAGGTTGAGAAGCTGGACAGAGAAAAGACCCATAGCAGCCTTGAGTGTTTATCAGAAGCAAATGCGTGGTAAGGTATAGCGTTACAGGATTACTCACTGCACTTGATGGGCGGCTTGAGCTCCTCTGTGTCCACTCTGCTGGTATCCACATGAACCAGTAGGTGGGTGAGGCGACGGACGCGGGAGTTGAAGATGGCGGCCCGGCTCTTGCAGCGCCTGGCTGACTCTGCGTTGTCAAGGTACTCACTGAGCAGCCAGGAGAGGGGACTGAGGACTTGGGTCTCTGTTGGGAGTGGAGAAGAGAAGCAAGTTATTTGTAATGTATGACTGATAGAAGCTAGCTGAAGTGCAGGAAGTGTGTGCGCGAGAGGGACAGAGTGAGACAGACTCCAAAAGTTACCCGAGATGGTGATGCTCTGTACGATGGGGGTGATGAGGGCCTCCCAGCAGGTACGTCCCAGAGCCTCCGCTGCCTCGGCATCAGGCAGGAAACGATCAGCAAACATCTGCTCGTGTCGCAGAGCGCTGTTCAGTCTGCAGACACACACCAGGCCAGGTTAGCACAGTCAGGGGGTCCGTGTAATTTGCAGTACCGTGTATAGTAGAGACAGGCTTACTTGTTGAAGAGCTGCAGCAGCTGGGCCTTGTCCTCCAGGATCTCCTGGCACCAGGTGTGGGCCTTAGTGGTGTAGAAGAGGTAGGTGCGACAGCAGAGCTGCTCCTTGAACACGGGCCAGAAGGTGGGCTTGGGTCCCAGCACCTCAAAGCCGTGGACCCTTGTGTCAATGCCACCCTGGTGGGAAGAGCAGGTTCAAAATTTAAAAAGGAGACTCCCTGCTGACCAGAGTTGGGATTAGTACCATGTCAATTCAGGAAGAAAACTGAAATTCAAATTTTCATGATTCCACACCCCACCTGCTGACACCGCTTGATCCTGATCTGCACAATGGACCAGAAGCGGGTCATGTTCTCCAGCAACACAATGCGATTGGCTGAAGGAGGCACATTGACCTGTAAAAACAAAGAGTTGGGTGGGTGAGGGGCTTAAACCTTAAAGACGAGATGGTAAATGTAACCTATTTCCGAAAGTTTCCTACTCCGGTCTGCTTATACAGCTACTTACTGTGTTCAGCTCTGTGTTGATGTTTGTGGGGTCATCTCCTCCAAGTACTACCATGCGGGCAGGCATATAGCTGGAGTCTTCACTGGCCACAAGCACTGCCAATTGCCTGAGTTAATCAAGAAAAGGAGAACATTTACTTACAGTAAGTAGTTAAGAGTAAAAAATAAAAAATAAAGTTTAAAAGTACAAATATCAATGTCATTGAGGTAACCACAGTTGTTTGAGAGCATGCAGTCTAGCATAAAAATCCAGACACATGAACAAGGCAATAACAAAAGTTTCAGTATACAGGCAAGGTAAAAGTGGGCAACACAGGTGTGCTTCATTTTCAATTGTCTTTAAAAAAAAAAGTGCAATTTGCATACATCAAGATTAAAAATGCCAACATTCTAAACCCTCTGTATGGCCAAAGTGATGTGTGGACGTACCTAATCACCACCCCCTTGTGCATGTAGATGTTGATAAAATGGGAACCTGTGCAGCCATTGGACTCCCAGTACGTTTTAGGGTTCTTGTCAGTGAGCTTGTTGGCTCGATGGTGATTAGAGGAAACCTCCACTTTCTCCCAACACTTGTCCTCCTTGAGTTCCACACTAGATCCTGTTAAATGGTCATAGACAAAGAATGACAGTTTAAGACAAGTTGTACTTTAACTTTCAGAGGCTAAATAAAAACTTCAAAGGATGTTTGGTTAAAGTAAATAAATCTACCAGTACTCATTTCTTGATTTTATGAAAAAAAAAAGTAACATTATTTATTTTGGCACCATTTCCATACAAGGCTAGTATTCACTTGTAATTTGAGTTAAAAGTAAGATAGAGATATATATATATTTTTTAAACACACCTTGGCACAGATTGCGCAGAAAGATGTCAAAGAAGGGGATGTTAATTGGTTGGTGGCTTCGCCGATGCTCCTCTATTTGGCCCAAAACCATCTGTATTTGGTTAGAAAGGACAGCAGAGATTACAAATGAGCTATTAGCAACATAGTAGCATGACACTTGCAAGACAAATGTGGCACCCACTATTGAAGGAACATTTCAAAGACCCACAAGTAAAAAAAATTATATAAAAATTTAGAATTTTATAATATAAAAACCTAGTCTTGTAACTGACTGAATAGGTAAGATAGTAGAATTTGTATTAAACCTGTATGCAACCAGCCAGAACGCTGGTGGTCATTTTCTTGTAGAGACTGGCGTACTTCTCACAGTCTGTGATCAAGTCCCGCAGCTCTGTGACCAACAGCAGGTTGATACTGTGCTTGTCTAGCGCCTTGCCCAGGGCGTCCTTCGTGCCCAAACGACACATCACCACGGCATAGTCTTTGTTCACAGAGGCCAGGCGATACAGGAAGCGGATGAGCAGCTGGACCACCTAGACGAAACAACCTTGTGTTAATTACATAACCATTAATTGAATACGTATCTAAAATAGAAACATAGAGAATTATAACTACGCGCCTTTGGGTTTATAGTTATGGAGGATCTTTCCTACCTCACGGTCATTGATGAATGCGGTCATAGAAGACAAGCATGGTTCTATGCTCTCATGCCATGGAAGCAGATCCTCCAGGTAATTGTCCAAGAACTTGTTCAATATTCTACAGGAGAGAATATACAAATGTTCTTGTTAAATTAGTTATTCTCAGGGCACCATTGAAAATAAAATACATGCAGTGCATACATACACCCTTTGGAGGTTCATTACACAGTACACTGATGACATGATCTAGGCACTGACATGACATTCCAACAACTAAACCCTGTTGGTAGGCAGCACAACAAGCCCCTCAGTCTCACCTGAGGATGGAGAGCTGCGCGGCCCGGTCAGCTCGGTGCTGGTCCATGAGGCGCACCAGGTCCTGATAGGTCTCTCGGCTGCGGGTCACCTGGTTGCGCTCCTCCTCTAGCTGGGAGGCGTCGTCACACAGCAGCTGCTCCAGCGTCAGGATCACCTCCTTGGTTGCCGTCATCTCCTTCAGGCTCACCACCAGCATCTTCAGCTCTGTGTCCTTGAAGTCCAACTCATCCTTTGACTCTGGAAAAATATCCAGAACATAATTGATTTACTTAATCTTCTTAGTCCCCATTAGGACATAGGCCCACAAGAAGAGGACAATAAACTGTTCTTTATCGTTTATTGTGGGAAGAAGGATCTATTATAGGAATGCAAGAGGCATGGCAGAAAAAGCATATGTGCAACTAGCTAGCTAGGAACCCCTACACATGACCGGAAGGAGTGTGTTCAGACGAGCAGTGAAATCGAACCTTTTTTCTCCAGCTTGTGGACCATGGAAATGTGGTTGAGGGCAATGATGGCCAGCATGTTCACTGGCCGCGAGGCTGCGAGGCACTTCTTGAGCACAGCGCTGACATCACAGGCCACCAGCTGTTCCGCCAGGCTCTTACTACTAGAGATCAGCATGATGATCACCAACAGACCATTCCTCACCGATAACATACACCTGGAAGGAGAGAGAGAGCAGATATCCCTTAGCCGCCACTGTGACATAGCAGTGTCATCATAGGAAACAGTGGAGTTGGGCATGTTACCATTCCCTTTGAGAGCCAGTCGGGGTGTAAAAGACATACCTAGGTGTGTTGAGCATCAGTTCAATGCCGGCGGGGATTGCAGCCAGCAGTCCCTTGGAGCCCTCGGCGGTGGCAGAGCCAATACTGGCAAAGACACCGAGCATCATGGGTGTGCCAGACTCAGAGAGAGGAAGATAACAGCTGCTCATACTGCCCAGATCATGCTTACTGGCACCTGTGATAACCATCAGAGTCTAGGGAGGGGAAGAAACCAACACACAGTAAGTGTGGACAGAAATATGATAGATAACTTCACAGCTGCAGTGTTGCCATGACTTGTCGTCCCCTAAAACTATAAGGAAACATGTGCTCTTTCATTATAAAACTAGCTAGACAATAAAACGTGAGTTAAAAAAAAGAAAAAGTGATTGAGAACTCACAGCCAGAGCGACTTGCTGGACCTGTGGGACAGTGGGGTATTCCTGCATACAGGAGAGGATAGCTTTGACGCCACCTTCAGTGGCAAAGGAGACCCTCCACTCGTACTTGACCATGAGGGCGCGGGTGAGACGCAGGGTGCTGACCACGTTCTCCTTGGGCTGCCCACTCAGTATCTCGACCAAAAGCTTCAGGACTTTATCCCTGGGGGGTGGGGTAGGGTTTCAAAGATCAAGTTGGAGGACACAAATGTTAGAGTTCAAACATGACCCTAAGAGAATAGAAGTGTGCAGACAGCAGCCTTACCGTATGGTCTGGACAGCATCCGTCCTGAGGGTGCTTCTCTCCTGAGGCCCCTCATCCTCTAGGACCTGGATGATGAACTTGATCCCAGCCAGCTGCTGGACTGGATCTGAGCCACTCTTCTTCATGATGTCAACCACCTCCCCCAGCTTCTCCAGGGCTGTCTTCTTGCCCTGCACCTTGGGGTTGTTAAACACTGGTAGGGAAAACACAAGGCACAGCATGTTAGAGCAAGTATGGCTGTCATTATTTAAAAATCAGGCTAGAGTGCAACAGTGTGAGGTAATAAAAACAACCCTGTATTCTTGGGCATGTTTATGGTTTCACTTGTCTTTCTCTGGAAAAAGGGGTTGGCTATAGCTAGAGGTAGTTTGCCAACAACAAAAACAAACAAAGCTCAAACACAGACTGCCACACCTTTCATCTTTTCCTTCAGGTCTTCTGGGTAGTTAGACTCATCTTCCATGGGCAATTCAGACTCTGTGTCGGAGCAATAGTCCGTAGGACTCTCCTTCTTGGGCTTCTTGGACAATGAGCCCATGGCAGAGGAGGAAGAGGCGGTGGCGGTGGCATCAGATGAGGAGTTGCCCCGTCCTCCACCCAGGCCAGAGGATCCGAGGGAGCCGTCGGGCAGCAGCTCATCGTCTTCCAGGCCTCCACCACCACGCCGCAGGTAGTGTTTAGAGAAGGCATGGGAGCAGAGCAGGTCCCACAGACATGAGTTCTGCAGGGTCTGCTTCAGGTAGTGGAGCATCTTCCGGGCCACCTCGCCTGGCACCGACAGCTGGATAAGAGTGGCCTCATCTACGTCTGACATCTGACAGAGCAGAGAGAGGCAAAAATATTAAATCTACTCTCAACATCCATGGGGGCTGAGCATCATGAAAATAGCAGGAAGTGTGAGAGGATTAGAGAGTGGGAATTAAAGACGGATGGGGTGGCTCTATTTTCCCTCGAACATCAATCCAATAGAAAATCACATCAAAACACTTAACACAGTATGTGCTTTTACAACTCACCTCACTGCGATTGCTCAATTTGAAGAAAGGAGTTCAACAATAGGTTGAAACTGAGTGGAAAACATGGTCGTTGTGAATGTTGTTTCAGAGCCAAACAACGAAATGGACAGCACTTTCTAAGGTGAGGATTAATTCAAAACACCCATATGCATATTGGAGCTTACGCATAAGCCTTTCAGCCCCCCCAAATTGATTTCAAATAATGATTGTGCTGTTACACAATACATAGCCAACCACATTTTACACCTGGCAGAAATACATCTTTGGTCTAGCCTAAATTTAAAAAATTCAGACTTAGCCTACACTTAGTGAATTTGTATTTTATAGCGAATATATTTTTATATTTCCATAATAGCCTGACATTACCTTTAGCAACAGAATATCTCACCACTGAGTTACCATCTCCTCCCCCCTCTCCTTCATTCCTTTCTCCAGCGTGCAGAGAGGGGCTGTCAGTTTAATGAGATTGTTTTCACAACAAAACATGTAACTACCAAGGTTCCAGAACAGATTTCCCCTGGTTTCCTAAAAATTAAGCACTGGGTTACTGCAGGAACAAACACCCACAATAACATCTGCTAAATATGTGTATGTGACCAATAAAATTTGATTTGAATAGGGTTGGAGAGCCATGGCATACAAAGTTTGGGCAGAATATCACCTGTTGACAGCCAAATTACCGGAGTAGCCTACCCAACATGAGTGAAAAACATACCGGCGGGGAAGTGGCTTCCATTCGCTACTCCAGGGCATACGGATGACACACCTTTTTTTGTCTTGCCCATTTAATAAATGGGCCATTCAAGTAAAGACCAGATTATTATCTGAGAACAGTCTGATGGGTGAAAATATGATCACTTGAGAGAACAACGTGTGCAGCCTGAGGCAAGGAACAGAGTGCAAGCTTTTTTGTGACTTTCTCAAAATCATCAATAGCCTATAGGTCACATCATGCAGATCATATCTTGTGATTTCTAAGGCAGTCTAAGGTTTGCATCACTCACAACCAAAGTTGCTAAATAACTCTAAATCTAGCATATAGTACATGTTTCAAACGCTCAACATAGCCACTTCATTTGGGCGCACTCTCACTCCGGAAAGGGAAAAATATCCATTCTATTTTATTCAGTTAAGTTCAAATATGTTCCTCTTATTATAAAATAATGGCACGGGACTTAAGCACATCTTGTCTGGTAAATTAACAGCACGGTGCACCATCAGATAACATACAGTAGGGGAAATCATATTCTGTTCTTTTGAAATGCATTTTCTTCACATCATGTTTCTTTAGACCTAAAATAAATTTATTGTGATAGTGTATATTCAATTGATTTATTATACTTATTTTAAAAATGTAGATATCCAAAAGGCTTGTATGACAATAACTGGCTGACAACATTTCATGACCGCCACAGCTCCAGTGATGGGCACTTGCCTGTTCATCGAGGCTCTGACGCAGGATGTTGTTAATCTCCTGCTGTTGCTTTGGTTCCAGCTTCTTGATGAAAAAGAGCACTTCCCACCACTCGGCCCTGCTCAGGGTGGCGCCGTCAGACTGCAGCCCCTCAGCCAGGTAAGGCAATGAGTACAGCCCACCAGGAGGCTTGGAGAATAAGGTCTGACTCACTGCATACAAGACAACCATATTAGACAACAGTTTCTAATAAAAACAATATTATGGCAATTTGTTGAATTTACAGAATTACCTGCGTGTGCATTAGGGTTGAAAGTTTGTGTTCTTTGGCGCTTCGGAGCCATGTTACTGTTAAAAGTCACTTACATGAGTGAGTGTGGTTGCAGAGGATTCTCTTACCAGTCGTGAGCTTGATGGTCTCAGTCAGAGAGGAGGCCTTCTCCTGGGCGTCTTTCTCACCCTGTCCACTAGTGCCAGTGCCCAGGATCTCAACCATGTGCCAGTGCACCCAGTAGGTTCGAGACAGGGAGGTCCAGTACACCTGTGCACAGAAAAACAATCACTTTACAGCAAATCTGACCAAACAGCGTTAATGTCTTTCCCAAATCCGTCATCACTCAACCCTAACTCAAATCGCAGGAGCCTGTGCTGTGTGACACAGTCTAGGCTGATACAAGGTGTGATTTTTACCTGCACTGGTGGCGAGCCATCATTACTGTAGCGGAAATCCCCCTCATCACCAGCGCTGACCTCCTCATAATCCTCCAACATACGGACCAGCATGCCGCTCTTCAGGTTTTCCTGCACATATTCCACATAAGCTGAGCGGCTGGCGAAGTCTGTGCGCGTCTTGAAGCCGTTGCTGGTCTTCTTCTTGGGTGGTGTGGTGGCTGCCATGTTAGAGGCGGCAGCAGTGGCAGGAGAGGCAGAAGCAGAGGCAGAGAAGCGAGGCTGGAAGATAGAACGCACCACACGGCGGGGCGGCTCGTCCTCCCGGTCCTCCCCGCAGGCGCTGCCCTGGACCAGGCCGGCTGACTGTGGCGGCTGCCGGTTGCGGTCCCAGCCCATGACGCGCACCAGCTCAGAGATGAGGTTAGCCATGGCCATGGTGAACTCAAACTCTCGTTGGACACGCAGGTTCTCCGGCTGGTGGCCTGTCCCTGAGGAGGAGCCTGCTGAGTCTTGCCGCTCAGAGCTCGACTCCACCCCTGCCGTGTTGAGCTTGTCCATCAGGGACGTCACACACAGGTAGCGCTTCACCAGGGAGAACAGCAGCTTCCCTGGGATCTGGAGCACACAGGGGAAACGCCACATTACATCTCCGCGACCGGTAATTCACTGGTTTGATCTAGAGGTACATGTAGGAACCCATTGGTAAGTAAGAATACAGTACAGAGACATGGAATATGATGTGGTAGCTACCTGAGGGAGGTGGATCCCCTCAAAAGAGATGCCATGTTCCTCAGAGGAGGTGGTCTCTGCAAACAGCTCCAGGAGGGTGTAGCGATTGTCAAAGTCCATGTGCTGCTCAATACCGTCCTGCTGGCTGAGGGACAGGAGCACATAGGCACGGCTCCCTGTGGGAAGACAGGAGAACCATTATTTTATGTGGACACTATTTTGAGCTTACCCTCTGAATCATTACTGCTTGTTGGTCTGTCATGACACCTAGTATCTAATGAGGTGGTTACCACTTCCCTAGGAGAGTTGCATATACACACACACCTACCTGATTAACAACCCTGTTCGGTTTCACTCAATTTGAACTTCAAGTCATACTCTAAAAAAGTGAGGTAATGATTCACTGCTTCAGTACCAGATACAAATATGTTTAAGATACAAGTGCATAGGTCAGCAGGACCCAAACCGGTCCAAGTGTAGAATAAATTGGTCATAAAATGTATTAATATGTTACGAATTGCCAGTTCACTAAAATGTTTCTCATATTACATTCTACCTTATGAAAATCCCGCTCATCTTGAGACAACTGATGCATCCTCTCCATCAGTGTCAAACTGCATGTAAATGTTGACAGTCATTAATCTAGCATTACCACCCAAGCAGCATCAGTAACGTAGTCAAACTGAGCAATATGCCCAGCACTGAGCAATGCAAGGTAGGCGGCCTCTTCCTGATATCTGACACATTCAGCATTCAAATGCTAAAATGGCTTGTGTGATAGGTTGTCACTCAACCTAGCAAATTACGTAAGCGTTATTTATCTTCATCTACGCGAGGTTAAAAATAAAGTAATAAAAGTAAGCTACCAGAGACAGTGGCTACAAAGCTGTCGACCACACCACTACCACGGTGCTGACTGATCTCGTTCACAAGATCTGGGAGCATAATATCATATCACAAGACTGGAGAAAAGTACTTATCTTCAAACTGCCAAAGAAAGGAAACCTCAGCGAATGTGGCAACTAGAGGTCGACCGATTAATCGGAATGGCCGATGTTTTCATAACAATCTGAAATCGGTATTTTTGGGGCGCAGACTTGCGCAGTTAAGAACACATTCTTATTTTCAATGACTGCCTAGGAACAGTGGGTTAACTGCCTCGTTTAGGAGCAGAACGACAGATTATCACCTTGTCAGCTCGGGGGATCCAATCTTGCAACCTTACAATTAACTAGTCCAACGCAATAACGACCTGCCTCTCTCTCGTTGCACTCCACAACGAGACTGCCTGTTACGCAAATGCATTAAGCCAAGGTATGTTGCTAGCTAGCATTAAACTTCTTATAAAAAAACAATAAATCATAACCACTAGTTAACTACACATGGTTTATGATATTACTAGATATTATCTAGCGTGTCCTGCGTTGCATATAATCTGACTGAGCATACAAGTATCTGACTGAGCAGTGGTAGGCAGAAGCAGACGCGTAAACATTCATTCAAACAGCACTTTCGTGTGTTTTGCCAGCAGCTCTTCGTTGTGCGTCAAGCATTGCCCTGTTTATGACTTGAAGCCTATCAACTCCCGAGATGAGGCTGGTGTAACCGAAGTGAAATGGCTAGCTAGTTAACGCGCGCTAATAGCGTTTCAAACGTCACTCGCTCTGAGCCTTCTAGTAGTTGTTCCCCTTGCACTGCATGGGTAACGCTGCTTCGATGGTGGCTGTTGTGTTGCTGGTTCGAGCCGAGAGAGGAGCGAGGCGAGGGACGGAAGCTATACTGTTACACTGGCAATACTAAAGTGCCTATAAGAACATCCAATAGTCAAAGGTATATGAAATACAAATAGAGAGAAATAGTCCTATAATTCCTATAATAACTACAACCTAAAACTTCTTAACTGGGAATATTGAAGATTCATGTTAAAAGGAACCACCAGCTTTCATATGTTCTCATGTTCTGAGCAAGGAACTGAAACGTTAGCTTTCTTACATAGCACATTACTTTCTTCTCCAACACTTTGGTTTCGCATTATTTAAACCAAATTGAACATGTTTCATTATTTACTTGAGGCTAAACTGATTATATTGATGTATTATATGAAAAGTTAAAATAAGTGTTCACACCATGGTCTATTGTTTGATAAAATCCATTTTTATAGCCTAACACGAAACATTTTGTGAACCGCTTGTGTCGTGAATTCCGTCTCATTCCATTTTCGACGACACATTGGGCACCAATGATATGACCGCTGTTTCGTTGATTGACTGTATTTTAACCCAATGACCACTGATCGTTTTGAAATCTAGCTGGGTAGATAGCCAATGAGCTGAGGTAAAAGGCAATATGTTTGTGTGTTGGAAGACCAACCCATGTAGTAAGCTCCGACGTAAAGAGGGTCAATCGCCATTGACGTTTCATACCGGAAGGAGCAACGCATGTTACGCTCAGCGTTGTTTTGGTAAAGCGCATCTTCAGCTGTTTATATATCAAATCAGTATGGCGACTAAGTCAGGGAAAGCTAAATCGAAGTCTAGATATACATATGTACACACAATTTTAGGAGAAATTGATCGGGAAAGTGAGACAGATTGTTGGAGGACGATTCATTTAGCGATTCCCAAATGGAGGAATATTTTTTGAACGGAGAGGACATAGTTTTGGACTGGTAAGTTATTCTCATGCTAATGCGGTTGTTTGAAATTAATAATATAAAATATTATTTGTGATTTTTGAAAATTTTAGTAGCAATATATAAAAATGTAATGTAATATTTACCTTTATTTAACTAGGCAAGTCAGTTAAGAACAAATTCTTATTTTCAATGACGGCCTAGGAACAGTGGGTTAACTGCCTGTTCAGGGGCAGAACGACAGATTTGTACCTTGTCAGCTCGGGGGTTTGAACTTGCAACCTTCCGGTTACTAGTCCACCGCTCTAACCACTAGGCTGAGACGAGTGTGTCTGCCACCCCACCTCACCCCACATGAAATAGCCTATTAGAGGCTGTTAAGGGGAGGGCAGGTCCACAACAATGGCCAACGTGAAATGGAGACAGTAGATCTAGCTGAAATGTCATAATATAAATGAGACAGTAGATCTAGCAGGTCTATAATAATATATTCAACCTTATGTTCCCTGTACTCATACACACATATATATATATATCTGTTTATTATACCTGTTGATACAGGGCTCATATGTGAACCTATTCTAACTGAACATTTTCTTTCACAGTGACACTGTGAAAGTGTCACTGTGTCATTTTTTTTGGGGGGGGGGGGTTAGAATACCATTTTGGTATTTTGTATATAGTTATTCCATTCAAAATGTATAACTTCACCAATTTGGCCCTTGGGTACATTTGGGCTACTTGTGTGGGACACCTGGTTGACTTTATGATAAATGTTATGTAGCACACTCATTTTGGAAGTTATCATTCTGAAACTTTGCACAAGTACTGTTGCCGTCTTATGTTTTTCACTGAAATTGTCCCCATCATCCTAGCTGAATGTTTGTTTTGTCTTGTTCATTTTAAAGATGATACAACAATTAAAAAAAACATGTTTTTTTCATTGTATTATCTAAACCAGATCTATTGTGTTATATTCTCCTACATTCAAGTCACATTTAGACAAACTTCAGTGTTTTCTTTCAAATGGTACCAAGAATATGCATATCCTTGGTTTTGAACCTGAGCTACAGGCAGTTAGATTTGGGTATGTCTTCAGGCAGAAATTGAAAAAAGGAGGGTAACTGTAAGAGGTTAACAAAAGCGCATTCACAAAAAAAGCAATCATTGCACCAGTGTACCCAACCATAAACATCAATGACTTAAAATCAATACACAAGTATATATTTTTAAACCTGCATATTTATTTAAGAAATTCATGTTAGCAGACAATATTAACTAGGGAAAGTCAATTCTCTTGCGTTCAGTACAAGCAGAGTCAGGTTATATGCAGCAGGTTGGGCCTCCTGGCTCGTTGCAAACTGTGTGAAGACCATTTCTTCCTAACAAAGACCGTAATTAATTTTCCAGAATTTTACATAACTATAACATAACATTGAAGGTTCTGCAATGTAACAGCAAAATTTAGACTTAGGGTTGCCACCCATCCGATAAAATAGGGAAAGGTTCCATATTTCACTGATAGAATGAACGTTTTGTTTTGGAAATTATAGTTTCTGGGTTTGACCATATTAATGACCTAAAGGCACATGTGTTATTTTATTATAATTTAGTCTGATTTGATAGAGGAGTCTGACTGAGCTGTGGTAGGCAGCAGCAGGCTCGTATGCATTCATTCAAACAGCACTTTCCTTTGTTTGCCAGCAGCTCTTCACAATGCTTGAAGCACAACGCTGTTTATGACTTCAAGCCTATCAACTCCAGAGATTAGGCAGGCAATACTAAAGTGCCTATAAGAACATCCAATAGTCAAAGGTATATGAAATACAAATGGTATAGAGAGAAATAGTCCTATAATAACTACAACCTAAAACTTCTTGACCGGGAATATTGAAGAATCATGTTAAAAGGAACCACCAGCTTTCATACTTCCTCATGTTCTGAGCAAGGAACTGAAACATTAGCTTTTTACATGGCACATATTGCACTTTTACCTTCTCCAACACTGAGTTTTTGCATTATTTAAACATGTTTCATTATTTGAGACTAAATTAGTTTAATTTATGTATTATATTTAAAATAAGTGTTCATGGGCCTCCCGGGTGGCGCAGTGGTTGCGCAGACTGGTGGCGCAGACTCTGGGTTTGCGCCCAGGCTCTGGCGTAACCGGCCGCGACCTGGAGGTCAGTGGGGCAACGCACAATTGGCCTAGCGTCGTCCGGGTTAGGGAGGGCTTGGCTGGTAGGGATGTCCTTGTCTCATCGCGCACCAGCAACTCCTGTGGCGGGCCGGGCGCAGTGTGTGCTAACCAAGGTTGCCATGTACACGGTGTTTCCTCTGACACATTGTTGCGGCTGGCTTCTGGGTTGGATGCGCGCTGTGTTAAGAAGCAGTGCGGCTTGGTTGGGCTGTGTTTCGGAGGACGCATCGCTTTCGACCTTAGTCTCTCCCGAGCCCGTACAGGAGTTGTAGCGATGAGACAAGATAGTAGCTACTAACAATTGGATACCACGAAATTACGGAGAAAAAGGGGTAAAATTCACACACAAAAAAATTAAAATAAGTGTTCATTCAGTATTCTTGTAATTATTACAAATATATATATTTTTTTTTTAAATATATATAAAAAGTTAGAATAATAAAATCGGCATCGGTCCTATCGGCGTTGAAATATCATTATCGGTCGACCTCTACTTAGCGCCATGTCAAAAGGTCTCAGCCATTCCTGATAGGGGAGTCACATTTAAGAGTCCACAAGGTTGGACCGTCATGGCCCAAGGAGTGGGAATTCAAAAAGTACAGAAACGCAATACAACACTATAGCTGTGTTATTCCATTCAAGACAGTAGAGCAGACAGTGTCTTTATTAATTAAAAGGACAATTGTGAGTGGCTTAATAAAAGAAAAATGAACCTACCATAACAATCAACAACCCAATTCAATGAATGTTGACTGGTTTCATAAAGCATGTTAAAAAAAATCTTTATCTTATCAAACATGAAAATGTTATCCATTTCCTCCAGCAAACATAGTTGCTAAGAAACCTTAAAACAAACAGTCCAAATCAGCCAAGGTGGCCTCTTTATAAAGGGAAGATGAGTAAGCCCTTCTTTTTTACCATTCATTGATGACGCATATGAGAAAAACATCAACAGCTCTACAACTGGGGAATTCTCTATAATAAGGCTACATCAAATTGCCAAAAAAGGTCAGTTGGAAGGCAAAAAAACATGGTAAAGAAATGCTTGGTGGGACCTGGTACAAGGCTTTACCAGTACCACTAATCTTTGTGTTTTGCATTGTACAGATTGCATCAGTGAATTGTCACTGACAATGACAAAGTGTCATGGCTGTCAACTGCAACAGACTTAGCCAATGTCAACAATTCAGAGTATATTCAAATGAATAACAAACAGCTTAACTGGTCCGGGTTCACATCCGGACTAGTTGCACACAATTCCAAGTTACAGAGTATTCATGTCATGACTAAAGGGCAAGTACGAGAGCCCATAGTTAGGCTAACCATTGCCCACAGGCTAACCAAAGACTCTCACCCTTAAAATCAAACCGGAAGCATTATTGGTCAAATAGAAAATGCTACGCAAACTAAAGCCATCAGGCAAAGATTAACCAGTGGAAAAACTGCATTGCTAAACCCAGAATTCAAGCCCCTCTTCAGAAAATAAGGCTAAGTCATTCAGAAATACCATTACTTAGGTCAATGATGTTTACAGAAGAATATATTTGAACCTTTTAATATCCCACAGACCTAATGACCTATTATTAAGGATATGAATCTTTCCCGTTCAAGACAATCCAATACATTTCTCAGATTAGAAGTCTTCTCAGGTCCAACAAGCTTTCCTCCCTGGACCCTACCTGAATAAATGTGTTATAAATATAGGGACCAGGGGGAGGATGCGTGCGGGGGAGGAGCCGTGCTGTGTTTGTGACTGTGTAGCACAAGGAGGAAGAGAGTGAAGCAAAGAAGCCCACTTGTACTAGTTACTAACTTCTAGCTGCTAGGTTATTTATCATCCACTGATTACATAGCACTCGTTTTTACTGCATCAAACCAAGAAGAGAAGCTAGGTAAGCTAGCTAATCAAAGCTACATAGGCTGCCCTTTCCCCGTCCTACACAGTAACTTCATTCAAAGTTGAAGTAGCAGCCTACCTGCTGGCTCTTGGTCATTGAAACATATCCTTCTCATTTAACAGCATCATTTTAAATCTTCCATTGATATCCTAACTTGCTTGCCACAGAGTCAGAGACTAGTGCCACTGATGATTGGCCGACAAAAACAACAAGCTACATGCGCCTCTTGTGAAAACACAATGTTCATGTGTGGGTAAAGTTGATAGTTTCGTAAGGACAGTAATAAGCTTTACGTATTGACCTCAGCACGTATATCCAAATGAGTTGTGTCTCTGGTAACTTACTTTTATTCCGGTAAAGCACAATTGACTTATTATCCCTTGTGCAAGTAGCCTACAGCTGTGGGAAACGGAGGGCCCAAAATATTTTATACAATGTTGCAAGCAAATGCTTTGGGCTGGACCAAGTTAATACAATGTTAAGTTCCTTGCAGACAGGCCATGCATAGCCAATGTGATTTATAGGATATTTACTTTTAAAACCAAGATATTTTCTACCTACCGAATGCAATTTGTATTTGTCGGCTGTATGTATGCTATTCTTACATATTAGCACATTTACTTTTCGAATAGTAACATTTTGATTGACCACATGACATTGATTGAGATATGAAGACTATTACAAATTTAACTGTTCCATAAAATTGTGCATATGAAAATCATAATCATGTCAGTAGAAATGGTAAAATAAATTGGCACTCCAAATGGAAGAGGTTGTTGACCACTGGTGTAGCCTATTACTGGCAACTTGACTAAATGGCAGAAGGCCAGCAGCAGCAGGCTGGGGGGGATGTCAGGAACAGGTTCTCTTCTGGTTAGGCTATATTGATTAGAGGTCGACCGATTATGATTTTTTGTAATAATGCCAATTACAACAATACTGAATGAACACTTAACTTAATATAATACATCAATAAAATCAATTTAGCCTCAAGTAGATAATGAAACATGTTCAATTTGGTTTAAATAATGCAAAACCAAAGTGTTGGAGAAGAAAGTAAAAGTGCAATGTGTGCTATGTAAGAAAGCTAGTGTTTGAGTTCTTGCTCAGAACATGAGAACATATGAAAGCTGGTGGTTCCTTTTAACATGAGTCTTCAATATTCCCAGGTAAGAAGTTTTAGGTTGTAGTTATTATAGGAATTATAGGACTATTTCCCTCTATACCATTTGTATTTCATATACCTTTGACTATTGGATGTTCTTATAGGCACTTTAGTATTGCCAGTGTAACAGTATAGCTTCCGTCCCTCTCCTCGCTCCTCTCTCGGCTCGAACCAGCAACACAACAGCCACCATCGAAGCAGCGTTACCCATGCAGTGCAAGGGGAACAACTACTAGAAGGCTCAGAGCGAGTGACGTTTGAAACGCTATTAGCGCGCGTTAACTAGCTAGCCATTTCACTTCGGTTACACCAGCCTCATCTCGGGAGTTGATAGGCTTCAAGTCATAAACAGGGCAATGCTTGACGCACAACGAAGAGCTGCTGGCAAAACACACGAAAGTGCTGTTTGAATGAATGTTTACGCGTCTGCTTCTGCCTACCACTGCTCAGTCAGATACTTGTATGCTCAGTCAGATTTTATGCAACGCAGGACACGCTAGATAATATCTAGTAATATCATAAACCATGTGTAGTTAACTAGTGATTATGATTGATTGTTTTTTAAAAGATAAGTTTAATGCTAGCTAGCAACTTACCTTGCCTGTTACGCAAATGCAGTAAGCCAGTCTCCTTGTGGAGTGCAACAAGAGAGAGGCAGGTCGTTATTGCGTTGGACTAGTTAACTGTAAGGTTGCAAGATTGGTTCCACCGAGCTGACAAGGTGAAAATGTGTCTTTCTGCCCCTGAACGAGGCAGTTAACCCACCGTTCCTAGGCCATCATTGAAAATAAGAATGTGTTCTTAACTGACTTGCCTAGTTAAATAAAGATTAAATAAAAGGTGTATAAATGTTTTTTTTAAAGTCCATTTTAATTCAATTAAAATAAATAAATTCCCCCCAAAAAATTGGCGCCCAAAAATAACAGATTTCCGATTGTTATGAAAACTTGAAATCGGCCCTAATTAATCAGCCATTTCGATTAATCGGTCGACCTCTAATCTAGAGCATCCCAAACATGCTCAATGGGTGACATGTCTGGTGAGTATGCAGGCCATGGAAGAACTGGGACATTTTCAGCTTCCAGGAATTGTGAACAGATCCTTGCAACAAAGGGGATGTGCATTATCATGCTGAAACATGAGGTGATCGTAGCAGATGACAATGGGCCTCAGGACAGTATCTGTGCATTCAAATTGCTACCAATAAAATGCAATAGTTTGTTGTCCATAGCTTATGCATGCCCATACCCCCAGCATGGGGCACTGTTCACAACATTGACATCAGCAAACCTCTCAAGCACACAACGCCATACACATGGTCTGTGGTTGTGAGGCCTGTTGGACGTACTGCCAAATACTCTAAAATTATGTTGAGGCAGCTTATGGTAGAAAAATCTACCTTAAATTCTCTGGCAACAGCTCTGGTGGACATTCCTGCAGTCAGCATGCTAACAGCATGTCACTCTACTCTCATTTCCGACATGGCTGACACTGGGACAGTCTAAGAATGAAACTATCAAAACACCATACCTGCGTCATGAGAGGCCAGAGCCCGGAGCATCTTCCCAGCACTTCGGCGGGTTTGTCGCTCTTTGTTGCAGAGCAGCTCCATGAGCAGGTCCAGGGCACCGGTCTCCTTGAAGACGCCCACCAGTGAGCCGATGCTGGCGTAGGCACTAAGCACGTGGATGGTGTGTGTGATGCTGATGGCAAAGTCGCTCTTCTTGGCCATCTGCTTGCGGGCCCTCGTGACCAAGTTCTTGACATCGTCCTTCATGTCTGAGAGCTCCACCTCATCAAAGGTGACATCAGCAGGGAACTCTCCACTGGGCCTCTCCTCCTCCTGGAGGGGCCGCTGGGTGTCTGCCTTGCGCTTGCCCAGTAGAGTGGGGCAGTTGGCGTAGACATCCTCCGTTGACATCCACATCAGTATGTTCTCAGTCTTGCTCTCGCCTGAGGTTGAGCCGCTGGAGCCACCCACCCCTGAACTGCTTCCCCCACCTCCTCCTGCCTCATTGCTCCCTCCACCTGAGCCACTACCGTCGTCTATGGCCAGCAGGCACCAGCGGATCAAGTACTCTGTCTGGCCATCGTGAGTCCGCCGCTGCCGGATCAACTCCTCTGGATAGGCCTGCAGCTTCGTGCCTAGCTGGACAAGTAGGTTCCCATTGCGGCGTTCGCCTACCATGATTGCTGTAAGGGAAATATAAAGGAATGCTTAATATCAATATACTTTGATATCTGCATATATATTTAAAAATATAAAAAAACAGCTGTACATTAGTTTTGCAACGGTAAAGTAATTTTGAATCAGCAATTAAGACTATGCAAATCAGAGTGAGATACTGGATGGGCAAATACTGTACTCAGCCAATGAAGGCTTAGTTGTTGAAGGCTTAGTTGCATTTAAGATGTACCCTTCTTGGGAAGGATAGACATGATAAAGCCATTGGTGAACGGACAACTATACATTTCTGGAAACTTTCATTTTCACTAAGAGTTATTTGAACATCCCTTTTTCAAGGCAAAGATAATTAGCGAAATGACGCCACACTAAAAAGCCAGCTAACAGGTTATACTAGCCAACTCAGCTAGTCGTGTTGAACAATAATATCGACTAACATGTAGACAGTAAAGTATTTTGTTAGTTCAACTAAGTTACCTAAATAACGTTAGCTAGTTACGAACATCGTTTGAATAATTTGCATAAGAGATTGAGTAACAGTTAGCTAGCTAGTTCGCTAGCAGTTGCAAATGCCAACCACGGTCGTTAGCGCATTGCATACATGGTAAACGCTGACTGCTGCTGCAGTTTGCTAGAAAACGCTAACTAACGTTAGCTTGGTAACGTTAGCTAACTTTGAACTTGAAACATCTGATTGCATCATCTGGGAGGTTAGTCAGCTCTACTTTTTAAACACTAACGTTATTCTCTTATTTACGGTGAACAGGTGTGGCTGCCAATGTCGCTGATTAACTCCAACACACCAGTTTACCGACAGACTGCCTCATTATCAGCAGGGGCCCGTTTTGACAAGGCAAGCCTGCCTCAACTAGCTAGCTTGCCAGCATCGCTCAGTAGCTAGCTACGGATAGCTGGAATAGTGCGGCCTAATAACACTATAATAACAGGGGATACCTCTTACCTCCAGTGTTACAGGGATTCCCCCTTTTCCCGCTCCTCTGTCGATGGAATGTTCTTCTCTGTTGTAATATGTCGTTTCCCAGCCTGGAACTAGTTTTTAGCCAGCGTTTGATACGGGGCGCGCACGTGACAGGTAGGAATTTCACCACGTTCACGTCATGTCGACAACTCGGTAACTACGAGTCAAATGAACGTAAGTTCTTTGTATAGACCGTATAACTTGCTATTGGTTGATTCTGATACCTCCCAAGTGGGGAAACTCGGAATCCAAGTATTTCGCTTTGCAAACAAGGGTGCAGGGTTCCGGTCACCGGCCTTTTATCAATTCGATTTGCTAACCTCCTGCGTCATCTCTCGCCTCTTTTAAAAAAGGTCGAAGTTAATCGAGGCGAGTGAACGTGGTTGGAAATGCACTTGCTTGAAACAATATGGTTCTTCTCCATCACTCGCGTTTCATTAGGCAAATTACATTTACTGGGGTCTATCGCTCAATAAGTGTAAAGTGATCAAAACTAAGTAAATTAATTGTGCAAAACATTTTATAGAAAACAATAAGTAGCATGTTTTTCTCTAACAAAACGAAAGCTGATTCAAATGGGATGTGGAAGATTTCAAAACTCTTCTGCGGTTATTTTTAGTCACTAATCGCGTTTCCATTCCATCCAGTTTTTATGCCAGTATGCTAGTAAAGTCATACCTTATTTATTTATTTTTAATCATGACATGTATCCTATTTGTGGTACAATTGTATAAATTCCAACAGATCATTTGTTTTTTCAACATGGTGCGATGTTTTTGTGTCAGTAAAATTAATTATGCAAGAACTGGTGGAGGAAATATTGATATAGCCATCCTCCCGAGTTGCGCAGCGGTCTAAGTCACTGCAACCGAAAAAACATTTTATTTTCATCCAATGTCTCATGTTTTAGGTTTACATGATTCATTAATTGCTGCTCATGCTATATCAAGTAGGCTGTTATCCTACTCTAAATATAACTACAATTGAAATAATCACTTTCTTTTACAATTTTTAACTAGCGCAACGCTGCTGTTGTCAGCTAGCCAGCATAAATAGCGAGCTGGGAAGTGCTCGTCAGAACAACTGACTGAACCAACTAAACCAAATCATTTGTCTCAAATCAACTTTCAACTGCGAATTTGGGCACGAGGCGTGTCCGTATAGCCTCCCCCACATTAGGTGGAATGCTACGGAAGTAAAGAGGAACAGTTTCTTTCATAGAATATTACATTGTTCACGTCACGTCAGAAACGGCCATTTCCATTTCCAACAAAGAATTTGAGACTTCGTCCAAGATGTCCTACCGTTGTTTTCATCGTAATCTATTCAGATTCGCATACTCCGATTCATGGACGGTCTATATCCGGGTTGCGTCCAATGTACATGTCCATAGTATGGCCCAAACGGCGTTCCATAGTAACACAACAACATGCAGTGTGTCCCGCTTGCCGAGCACTTGTTATCCTGCAGTAAAGAGAATTAACAATCTAGAATATTGTAGCCAATATCAGGCCAATGTGACAGCTAAAGCACATTTATTGTAGTGATATTCTCCGAACATGTTAATCTACGGCATTACATCTTACATTTCTTTTTTTTTAAGTCCCAACTTCGGCAGATAAATTTGAAATTCTGGTTGAAGTTTCTAGCCACAAGCATAAACTAGCTAGCTGGGAAGGGCTCATTAGACAACTGACTAAACCGATTCTATGGCTGTGTTCGATTCTGATATTTTCCCAGTGGAGAAACTCTGCGCGAGTTTCCGAGTTACAAGTTGTCTTGAAAGCGGCATCCATCTCGCTGCGCATAAATCATACATTTTGGGCATCAGGCTTGTCTGCATAGCCTCTCACCCCTAATGTTTTATTATTCTTCTCTGTTAGTGTTATGGCGGACCCATCCCAAAAATGTGTATTGCCACCCCCCCTAATGTTTTGAAATAAACGTCACGATAATATCATAACATTCGTGAAAGTCCTGTCATTTAAGATAGATAACAATACACTCATTGCACAGTTTATTATGTACACCAACCCATTCACAAAAAGGGATTGCTCCTATAGACAGTGAGTTATGTGGCAGTGGCTTGCTATATAAAGCAGGCAGAAAGGCATTGAGGCATTCAGTTACTGTTCAATTGAACGTTAGAATGGGCACAAAAAAAAAAACCTGCTGTTAATTCAGCCATAACAATCCGCCTAAGCAACGTTGAGCGTGGTATGATCGTCGGTGCCAGGCTCGCCGGATACAGTATCCCCAAAACGGCCGCCCCCCTGAGCTTTTCATGCACAACAGTGTCTAGGGTTTACAGAGAATGGTGCGACAAACAAAATACATCCAGGCAGCGGCAGTCCTGTGGGCGAAAACAGCTGATTGATGAGAGAGGTTGAAAGAGAATGTTAAGAATTGTGCAAGCTAACAGGTGGGCCACAAACAGACAATTAACAGCGCAGTACAACAGTGGTGTGCAGAACGACATCTCAGAAAGCACAGCTCGTCAATCCTTGTCACGGATAGGATATAGCAGCAGAAGAACACACCGGGTTCCACTCCTATCAGCTAAAAATAAGCAGCTCCAGTGTGCATATGATCACCAACACTGGACAATTGAGGAGTGGAAAAACATTGCCTGGTCCATCGAATCCCAGTCCTGTTGCGTCTACAGCTGCACAATCGAGAGCATCCTGACAAGTTGCATCACCGCCTGGTATGGCAACTGCTCGGCATCTGACTGTAAGGCGCTACAGAGGGTAGTGCGAACGGCCCAGTACATCACTGGTGCCAAGCTTCCTGCCATCCAGGTTATCAGCTTATCTGAACATTGTTGCTGACCAAACCCAATAGAGCATTTTTGGGATGAGATGGATTTGGCTGTTTGCAACATGAACGTACACCGTCCAATCTGCAGCAACTGCGTAATGCCATCGCTTTAGCATGGACCAACATCGTCTGTGAAACGTTTCCGACACCTTGTAGAATCCATGCACCTGAAGAGTTCATAGCAATAAAAATGGCTTATAGACTACCAAGATACATCAGCAATCACTACGTTAACAGCATATCTGGACTGACATCAATCAACAATAGACAGTCAATCATTGGCCAGAAGTTCATCAACAGAGCCGCTCACAACCCATCATTGAAGGAAGCCGTGGGACAGGCCAAATAGACCACAGATACACCCATGTTCATAATGCTGAAACTGACCTAGAAGAGAGGAAAGGGGAGAAGAAAAATAATAATAATACAAAAAAAAATTAAAAATATTTTGAAAAACAATCAATTGTGTGTGTATGAAAGTGTGTAAAATGCACTCCTTTAGCGCCCCCACCCCTCTCCCCCTGCACAGTTGTGAGCTAACATTTTTATGATGTTTTCTATCTTTTATTTTTTATTTCTATTTTATTTTTTAAAGTAAACACCACAAACTCATGTCGGGAAAATAAAAAAAGCTAAACTAATCTACGCCCGCTCTGATAAAAACCCTAGGGCATCTAGCCTCAGGGGATGCCTTGCTTGACCACACCCTCCTTCCTTGCTCCTGGCCTGCCCTGCCTCTTTCACCGATCCAATTTTTTCTTATGGACAGAAAAGAGCAGAAGCTCTGAGCTGTCCGATCAGGTCCATTGTCTACTGGCGACCCAGAGTCTGCAACACCACTAAGAAACGGGCAACACCAAGCAAGCTACACCATGAAGACCAAGGAGCTCGCCAAACAGGTCAGGGACAAAGTTGTGGGGGAGTACAGATCAGGGTTGGGTTATAAAAAAATATACAAAACTTTGAGCATCCCACTGAGCACCATTAAATCCATTATTAAAAAATGGAAAGAATATGGCACCACAATAAACCTGCCAAGAGAGGGCTGCCCACCAAAACTCACAGACCAGGTAAGGAGGGCATTCATCAGAGAGGCAACAAAGAGACCAAAGATAACCCTGAAGGAACTGCAAAGCTCCACAGCGGAGATTGGAGTATCTGTCCATAGGACCACTTTAAGCCATATATTCCACAGAGCTGGGCTTTACGGAAGGGTGGCTAGAAAAAAGCCAATGTTTAAAGAAAAAAATAAGCAAACACGTTTCTGTTTGCCATAAGGCATGTGGGAGACTCCCCAAACATATGGGAGAAGGTACTCTGGTCAGATGAGACTAAAATGTAGCTGTCTGGCCATCAACAAAAATGCCATGTCTGGTGCAAATCCAACACCTCTCATCACCCTGAGAATACCATCCCCCCCAACGAAACATGGTGGTGACAGCATCATGCTGGGGGGATGTTTTTCATCGGCAGAGACTGGGAAACAGGTCAGAATTGATGGATGACACTAAATACAGGGAAATTCTTGAGGCAAACCTGTTTCAGTCTTCCAGAGATTTGAGACTGGAATGGAGGTTCACCTTCCAGCAGGACAATGACCCGAAGCATACTGCTAAAGCAACATAAGTGGTTTAAGGGGAAACATGTAAATGTGGAGGGGTGAATATTTACGCTCAAGTTTTCAATTTTTTTGTCTTATTTCTTGTTTGTTTCCACAATAAAAAATATTTAGCATCTTCAAAGTGGTAGGCATGTTGTGTAAATGATACAACCCCCCAAAAAAATCCATTTTAATTACAGGTTGTAAGGCAACAAAATAGGAAAAATGCCAAGGTGGTGAATACTTTCGCAAGAAACTGTAACTAAAATGCAATGTACAGTCATAGAAAAATTAGAATGAGCTGTTGAGAATACAGAATTTAAATACACAGTACAAACCCCATTGCAAAATGAATAGAATTGCAGGAAATTAGCTTCTGGACTAGAGTCTGGAATACTAATGCAGTATATATGTTTGTGAATGGTGTGTACAGATAATATGGACAGTATGTGAATAGAAAAGGTATGTATAGCAGTAGTTACGAAGGATGAGTGCTCCTGATCTTCGAGGCCGACGTAAGTAAGACATTTAAGTGTGTTAAACCTCACAAGGCTGCCGGCCCAGATGGCACCCCAAGCCGCATCCTCAGAGCATGTGCAGACCAGCTGGCTGGAGTGTTTACAAACAAATACAATCTCTCCCTATCCCAATCCATTGTCCCCACTTGCTTCAAAATGTTCACCATTGTTCATGTACCCAAGAAAGCAAACATAACTGCATTAAATGACTTTCACTGTGTAGCACTCACTTCTGTCATCATTAAGTGCTTTGAGAGGCTCATAGCCTGTCCGGGAGCGAGGTGTCTACGTCCGAAATGTGGCTGGCTTTCCCTTTATAATCTGTGATTGTCTGGAGCCCCTGCCACATGCGTCTCGTGTCTGAGCCGTTGAATTGTGACTCCACTTGGTCCCTGTACTGTCGTTTTGCTTCTTTGATTGCCTTACGGAGGTCATAGCTGGTCTTTTTGTACACGTCCATGTTCCCAGTCACCTTGCCATGGTTAAATGCGGTGGTTCACGCTTTCAGTTTTGCTGATTTGCAAAGGGAGGGCGGGGGAGGGAGGGCCATTTAGTCTGTCCTGGAAGGTATTTTTTAAAGTGTGTTCTCTCTGCGTGTAGCACAGAAGATGTGTTGATAGAATTTCAGGAGCGTTTCAGGAGATTTTTTTTAAATGAAATTCCCCAGCTACAATAAATGGATATGCTGTTTCCAGTTTGCACAAAGTGCAGTGTAGTTCCTTGAGAGCCATTGCGGTGACGGCTTGGGGGGGATATACACGTAATACGGTCAGCATTTGATGGTGAGGTATTTCAGATCAGGAGAACAAGGACTTCTTGTACGTTACCACAATCACACCATGAGTTGTTAATCATTACAAACACCCCAATACCTCTGTAGGTATAGGGGTGTTTCACAGAGAGTTTCACGGAGAGAGCCATGATTCCGTAAAACAGAGTTTGTTACAGTCCTTTATGTCTCTCTGGAAGGAGATCCTCGCCTTGACCTCGTCTACTTAATGCCCAGGGACTGAACATTAGTGAGTAATATACTCGGAAGTGGTGGATGGTTTGTTCGCCACCTGAGTATGACTAGAACCCCACTTCTCCTCCCTCTTCTCCTTTGTCAACGTTTTGGTTTTGCACCCGGGATGAATGGGGCAGCCTCTGGAAGTTCAAACAAAGGATCCAGGCCAGGGAAGTCAAATTTCTAGTTGAATTTCTGGTGAGTGAACACCAATCTAATATCCCAAAGTTATTTTGGGCTGTAGGTAATAATACTAGAAACGTTCTGAGCAAATAATGTAAAAAGTATCACAAAAAAAAAACGAAATCCTGCAATGTTGGGTAGGAGCTCGAAACAGTGCAACCGTGTCTGTCAGCAACATCTTGGCAACCATCCTCTGATGTGACCCAATAAAAACAATTGTTCACAAAAATATAAACACATCTGAGACACACACACATGCCTTCAGTGCACATAATCTGCAGCTTGATGCATCCCAGAATTTCTGATCTCTTGTTCTATTAGTTAATGGTGATGTACATAGCTTCCCTAGCACTTGCTGCCCTTTATGGGTGTACACAACCTCTACAATAAATTCACTAGCAACAATAACAATTGTTATGTAGTACCAATAAGAGTGATGATCAATTTCTGGTGGCACTAAGACCTTTTTGTCATGTCAGAATATGGAGAGTCACCCAGACATACTCTAAAGGGGATTTGGGTTAGGGAATAGCTCAATGGTAAGAAGTACATGTAGGTAGGTGGGGATCTATTTATGTACTGTACAGTGCCTTCAGAAAGTATTCACACTCCTTGACTAATTCCACATTTAGTTGTTTCAGCCTGAATTCAAAATGTATTAAATATATTTGTTTTCTCACCCATCTACACGAAATAGTACATAATGGCAAAGTGAAAACATGTTTTTAGAAAGTTTGCTAATTCATTGAAAATGAAATATAGAAATATCGAAATGACATAAGTATTCACACCCTGTGTCAATACGTTGTAGAAGCACCTTTGGCAGCGATTACAGCTGTGAGTCTCAGGGTAAGTCTCTAAGAGCTTTCCACACCTGGATTGTGCAACATTTGCCCATTCTTATTTTCAAAATTCTTCAAGCTCTGTCAAATTGGTTGTTGATCATTGGTAGACAACCATTTTCAGGTCTTGCCATAGATTTTAAAGTAGATTTATGGCAAAATTGTAACTCGGCCACTCAAGAACATTCACTTTCTTCTTGGTAAGCAACTCCAGTGTAGATTAGGCCTTGTGTTTTAGTTTATTGTCCTGCTGATAGGTGAATTCATCTCCCAGTGTCTGGTGGAAAGCAGACCGAACCGGATTTTCCTCCAGGATTTTACCTGTCACATACAATTATCTGTAAGGTCCCTCAGTCGAGCAGCGAATTTCAAACAGATTTATAGTGCCTCACATAGAAGGGCATCTGTTGGTAGATATATCATTTGAGCATGGTGAAGTTATAAATTACACTTTGGATGGTGTATCAATACACCCAGTCACTACAAAGATACAGGCGTCCTTCCTAACTCAGTTGCCAGAGAGGAAGGAAACTGCTCAGGGATTTCACCATGAGGCCAATGGTGAGTTTAAAACAGTTACAGAGTGTAATGGCTGTGATAGAAGAAAACTGAGGATGGATCAAAAACATTGTAATTACTACCCAATACTAACCTTATTAACAAAGTGAAAAGAAGGAAGTATGTACAGAATACAAATATTCCAAAACATGCACCCTGTTTACAACAAGGCACTAAAGTAATACTGCAAAACACGTGGCCAAGCAATTACCTTTTTGTCCTGAATACAAAGTGTTATGTTTGGGTAAAATTCAATACAACACATTACTGAGTACCACTCTCCATATTTTCAAGCATAGTGGTGGCTGCATTATGTCATGGGTATTCTTGTCATCGGTAAGGACTGGGGAGGATAAGAAATAAATGGAATGGAGCTAAGCAGGGGTACAGAGAAGAGGTAGTCATTCAAAAATCATGTTAAACACTATTATTGCACACACAGTGAGTCCAACTTTTTGAGACTTGTTAAGACATTTTTAATTTAGGCTCGCCATAACAATATCATTCCACTTTGACATTATGGGGTATTGTGTGTAGGCCAGTGACAAAAAAAAACTAAACGTAATCAATCCATTTTAAATTCAGGCTCTAACACAACATCATTTGGAAAACATGAATACATTTACAACAAGCTCATGCATGCATGTAGATCTTGAAGGAAAGCATTTGATTAGAATAAATCAGCAAAATCAAGTTAAAAATCAACTTATATTTGAAACTGATTGGTAACACTTCAATCAGGATGTTTACACAATTTTATAATCACTCATGAGGATTTTTCTTTTTTGCTTAGCTTAGTTCATAATCTATTTTATCTGTAAATTGGAGCTGTCTAGTGCTGAAATATATTGTCTTTTAGATATCAAAATACTATATGCAAAAAAATTATTCATTCTTTGAATTCAATTTCTGTTCAACAAGAAATTCAGTAAGATTTAAAGTAGCACCTCTTGTTGTTCAAGCACAGATACACCTGGGGGCAGCATCCGATTATTTGATATGACAAGCAACAGCAAGCAAGAAACTCAATAATGCCTCCTTCAACAACCACAACATTACATTGTAATATTTGTAAATATAAAATGAGGTATAGGATTTACCTAATATAATAGTAGCAGATGGGTTACTTAACCATGGTTCATTGATATTGATGGTTCATTGATAATGTAATCCTATTCAAAAAACCCTATATTTCAGCATGAAAAAGTATGAAAACGAGTTGAAAGAACCCGCATTCTTTAGGACCATGGGGTAAACTGTCCCATTTTGCTTGGGACCTTCATCCAACACTAGACTGATAGCCTAGGTAAGGTCTGAAAGGTTTCTATTCGACACGTTCACATACAAAGCACAGTGCAGCTGCCTTCGCTTCACAAGTAAGATGCTCTTCTTGTGGTATGTCTGTAGCTTGTGTTGCTTGCATGCTGCTGCATCTGTTCCCCGCTGGATTCATCCAATCTGAGCAGAAGCCAACTGCAACACCCCCAATGCAGGCATACAAAAGAAAAGTGTAATTGACTGATGTTTTTTGCTCTGTTTTTTGGAGGGTGGAAATCGGACTGTTGAGGCTTGGGTTTAACACTTTTGGGCAGATTAGGCGGAGACTCGGAGTTCTGGCTAGATGTATATGGGATAGCTTGTAGATAATTACCAGAGAAAGGGAACGAGCCCTGACGTATTGATAAACCCTCTGTCCACTTATGTTTCCCACGGGACCCAGCCTATTCGCCGCAGAACGCCCTTTCACCTTGGAAGGTAAGTGTGTGTGTGAATGCCTTGCCAGTCAGATCACGAACAAGTAGGTTACAGCAATGAATGATTGCACCAAGATGACACCAGCGCATAACCAAATAACACTGTCTTCGTAAATTATTCACAATTCAAATATAAGTGTAACCTACATTTGTCAATTTTATTCAGGACATTGGGTTTTAAAGAATTGAGGAGAGTGCGAAGAACACAAGCAAGCCTGTAAATGTTAGTTAGCCACTGGGAAAATACATCATTTAAACGTCTAGTGTTGATTTACATTAGGTTGAGAAGTAAACTCATGTGAATTCAACAAAATGTCACTATGTCACTGGATTTAGGTTAAAGGTTGGGTGAAAAAAAGACGAAATTCCCTTATGTTGATTACTTTTTGCAAATCCAATCAGTTTTCCACGTTGATTCAACGTCATCAGATGTATTTTTGTGGTTGTTGAAATGACGTGGAAACAACGTTGATGCAACCAGTTTTTGCCCAGTTGGTATTTTCAATGATTCGTTTTTTTGGGCGATGCAGATAAATGTACCAAAAGGGTAGGCTACTAGCTTTTTTTTAATACATATGCTTCACAATAACATCAACGATATTGCCGCATTTCCGCGTGGGCTGTATATCATATAAGGCTGATTTTGTTTCAAGATGAGTGATGGATGTCTGGGCCCTGACGACGGTCCGGTGCTCGTTACAAACAAGGTAAACAAAGGACCTTGAATGACAGCACCATGGATAGCTCCTTCATTCACTGGAGGAGACTTCGTGCGGCTATTTTGATCCGGTGCTGACCATGTTTTAGCCTACTTCTCCATTCACATGTGTCATGTCCTACACTTGGATTAGTTTACACTCTAATTCATTCGAATGGACTAAGTTATTTTACTGAACCAGTATTGCATGCACTATGTATACTATGAAAATTCAAGGAAATTGGTCAACCCTTAGCCTGGCTATAACCCGCAAACTGAGATACTGTATATTGCTTTCATGGAAAGTTAAATTGTCGACTGGTAGGCTACCCTAACACTCATTATTTGAAAACGTTAACATTATCTGGCCTGATTGATAGCTTCAAAACATGTACTTTTCTGTATTTAAAAAAAAATGTCAATAGAGGTCATTGGACTGTATGGAAACATGATCTTCACTGTTTCCATTGTATTTTAGTGTTGCAAGGGGTACCAATTGTCACTTCATTTCACATTCTCAATTCATTGACTTCTTGTCAACAGGGAGCTATAGTCCCTTTCAAAGTGGCCCATCTAGTATCTTTTCAGAATAATGACTCCCATTATTGTCTGTATTGCAAGGCTAGTTATGTACTCCAATGGTTTCAGAGGCTCAGTGCCGAGTCAAGCCTTTAAAAGCTTGGTCTTGTGAGTGCCAATTGTGGTCATATGCTCAGAGATAGCACTGTGTTGTGACTGCCACTGAGCCAAAACGTGACCTGCTAGATATTCTCATAATGTAAATAGAGATTGCAATGTTGAACAGTTGAAGGACTCTCCCTCCAATAGGCTTTAGCTTTGACATTGGCTTTGAGCATTGAAGGTGATAGAAAGGGAACAGTGGCAGTCCATTTTAATTCCACTGGAGCCTTTAATTAGCTAATTAAAGCAAGAACATGCTTTAAAGCTGTTGGTTAACTTTCCCCGAGGCCATGAATGCAAAGCAGGTCATTGAACTCTTCAGCAAAAGACAAAAAGCAAAAAAATGAAGGCTTGAAATTAAGCCAAGGAAGTCCCAATACCTCCCACATTCAGTGAGGCGTTTAATTGGTCACAGGGTTCTGCACGGGAATCTGTTCTCACAGTCTGTGGCAATACACTCAAAAACTGCCCAGGATGTCTTGTCCATTAGAGCCTCCCCTGCAGTGGCCCGTTTCTCATGCTGCACACACAGTTTACTGCTGAACCTAGCAAAAATGGCCTTTTCATTCCAGGCCTTGGCAAGGTAGAGCATGCCGATAGATTATCAATGGCTCTGACATGAAATGTTACTGCATATGCAGGGACTACATTTGCATGGTTGAGAACCAAAATCTTTGCAGGCTGAGAGAGGGATCGAGGGTGAGGCGTGTGTGCTGTGCATGTGTGTGTTTTTGTGTGTGTATGTGCTTTCGGGCATGTGTGTGTTTGACAACAAAATGTATTTGTTGGTACATACCCCACCAGATAAAAGGCAAAGTGAAATAGGTTGGGAGTTAGAAGTGCCTTAGGCAGCAACGAACACCTTGGGATTTAATGCTTGGCAGGGTTTATGTTTTGTGACTAGCAGCTGTGCCATTAAATCTTCACAGAGATGGTGGATGTTAATTGACAAAACACTCCTCTTCACTTTTTCTTAAACCCTCTACCTGGCCATGTTTCTGACTGAGCTGGATTCACCAAAATAAATCAACATGTGCAAGACTACATGAAAATAGGCAGAAAGCCCAACACTGATTTAAAAATGATTATTTTCTCATTTGAAATACCAATTCAGTAACCTAAATAGAGGAAGTATGAACGGTTTAAAGCTTTGTCTGGGTTTATACTGCTTTTGATGAAAACAACAACAAGGCAAATTGAATACAAAATACCTTTTTATCTGCTAAACCATTTTAATATGACCTCCCACAGGAGAGTGCAGCCTGCCATCCCATGCCTTCCCCAACCCAAGGCCCCTATGAGAGAGGCCTTTAAAGAGGAGGGGATTTGATCAAACAATCCAGCTCTCTAAGCCAGGATGGAGAGTGGACCAGGACAGGGAGCGGGGTCAGGCTCGAGCCAGGCTGTCGAGGCTGAGCCCCCCACCCAGCGGATGACTTCTCCAATCGGGAGAGGAAGGAATGCAGGGCTGGCCTCCTGCAAGCACAATGGTCTGATCAACACCCGCAGCTTGATGGTAGAGACTAAAGAAGGGCTGGTGTCGGTGTACTCGGCCCCCCAGTACCAGGGTCACATGGTGGTCAACCTGTCCCCTCAGCAGGAGCAGAATGGTCAGGGGGTGGGCGGAGGAGGGGGACCCCCACAGCTGCTCAACCCCAGCGCTCTGCCCCAGGGCATGGACCCCCGCTTCAGGCCCAACCTGATCCTGTACTCTGAAAACATGCTGCGGGCCTGGGGGGATGGAGGAGTCGGGGATTGCTGTGAGACCACCTTCATAGAGGACTTGACATCCGGCTCCTCTGCTGCCTCCAAGGATGGGCTGATGTTTGCCGATGGAAAGTTCCTGGAACTGTCTGTGAAGGATGCAAAGATCCAGACCCTGTCTTATGACATTGACGATGATGATGAGTTCCAAGAGCTGGAGGTAAGGCTCGGGGGCTCTGTCTTTTATCATAATACATTAGAATGTAAACATTTTAAGGGATAGCTATATGTATGAAACACATGAATGTATTTCTGTATGGTTAGAAGATTCTATTATATGTTTCTATTATTGCATTTAGAGCCAAATACAAATGGACCAGATGGATTACAGAAGTTTTTGTCTGAAGGACGAAGATCACTTGGGTCCTTGAAGCTGTTCACAGAGAGCAACGTTTTATGCTTGACATCTGATAAATATCAGGCTTTTCATAGGCTGCCTCAGCATGAAAGAGGCTCTGTTGAGAATTCAGAGAGGCTAGAATGGAGAGAGGAGAAAGGAGATGATATGGTGAAAGGAGACAGGGGAGGAGAGATGATAGAGGAGAACGGAGGAGATGGGAGAAGAAGAGAAATAGGAGGAAAAGGGAGAGGCAGTCTGGACCACTGGGTATTCACTGCGTCTGACTGTCTCTGCCAACTGTTCTGATTCAGGTGTAGCACAGCCCAGGCATTACCCTGCTCAGGAGGCTTCTGGACAGACCAGGCAGGAGAAGACATGTTCTGTATGTGGGCTCAGATGGCTATCTTGTGGATATATAATTTCCCTATCCCTGTGTTTGTGACCTTCAAAGACTAGTTATTTATATACTAAATGTTTGCCGGGCAACACTAAACTGTTGGTTTCTGGTATTACCATGGTTTCACCCTTTTTATAGCGCATTCTTAATTTGAGTTAATAAGATCTTTATTACGGTATGTTGTAATACTTTAGAGAAAGCAACAACAACAAAAACTCCCCTTCTTCATTTGGCCCTTATTCAGTACAAAATTAGCTCAGTGGATTCTCAACGTGGGTTCTTTGAAATACACAGCAATGTAATAATGTACAGTTGAAGTCGGAAGGTTACATACACTTAGGTTGGAGTCATTAAAACTCATTTTTCATTCCACTCCACAATTTCTTGTTAACAAACTATAGTTTTGGCAAGTCGGTTAGGACATCTACTTTGTGCATGACACAAGTAATTTTTCCAACTATTGTTTACAGACAGAATATTTCACTTATAATTCACTGCATCACAATTCCAGTGGGTCAAAAGTTTACATACACTAAGTTGACTGTGCCTTTAAACAGCTTGCAAAATCCAGAAAATTATGTCATGGCTTTAGAAGGTTCTGATAGGCTAATTGACATCATTTGAGTCAATCGGAGGTGTACCTGTGGATGTATTTCAAGGCCTACCTTCAAACTCAGTGCCTCTTTGCTTGACATCATGGGAAAATCAAAAGAAATCAGCCAAGACCTCAGAAAAACATTGAAGACCTCCACAAGTCTGATTCATCCTTGGGAGCAATTTCCAAAAACGCATGAAGGTACCACATTCATCTGTACAAACAATAGTACGCAAGTATAAACACCATGGGTGTAACGTTCGTCGTCTTCCTCTGATGAGGAGTAAGAGAGGTCGGACCAATTTGCAGCGTGGTATGTGTCCATTTTAATAATACAAACCGAACACTATACAAATACAAAATAACAAAGTGAAAGACAGAAACGAAAACCAAAACAGTTCCGTGTGGAACACACAGACACAGAAAACATTCACCCACGAAACACTGTTGTGAAAAGTCTACCTAAGTATGATTCTCAATCAGAGACAACTAACGACACCTGCCTCTGATTGAGAACCATACCAGGCCAAGCGCAAAATACAACATAGAAAAACAAACAGACTGCCCACCCCAACTCACGCCCTGACCATACTAAAACAAAGACAAAACAAAGGAACTAAGGTCAGAACGTGACAATGGGATCACGCAGTCGTCATACCGCTCAGGAAGGAGACGCGTTCTGTCTCCTAGAGATGAACGTACTTTGGTGCGAAAAGTGCAAATCAATCCCAGAACAACAGCAAAGGATCTTGTGAAGATGCTGGAAGAAAACAGGTACAAAAGTATCTATATCCACAGTAAAACAAGTCCTATATCAACATAACCTGAGAGGCCGCGCAGCAAGAAAGGAGCCACTGCTCCAAAACCGCCATAAAAACTCCAGACTATGGTTTGCAACTGCACATGGGGACATGTGGTCTGATGAAACAAAAATACAACTATTTGGCAATAAAGACCATCATTATGTTTGAAGGAAAAAGAGGGTGGCTTGCAAGCTGAAGAACACCTTCTCAACCATGAAGCACGGGGGGTGCAGCATCATGTTGTGGGGGTGCTTTGCTGCAGGAGGGACTGGTGCACTTCACAAAATAGATGGCATCATGAGGAGAAAATTACGTGGATATATTGAAGCAACATCTCAAGACATCAGTCAGGAAGTTAAAGCTTGGTCGCAAATGGGTCTTCTAAATGGACAATGACCCCAAGCATACTTCCAAAGTTGTGGCAAAATGGCTTAAGGACAACAAAGTCAAGGTATTGTAGTGGCCATCAGAAAGGCCTGACCTCAATCGTATAGAAAATTTGTGGGCAGAACTGAAAAAGTGTGTGCGAGCAAGGAGGCCTACAAACCTGACTCAGTTACACCAGCTCTGTAAGGAGGAAATGGGCCAAAATTCACCCAACTTATTGAGGGAAGCTTGTGGAAGGCTACCCAAAATGTTTGACTCAAGTTAAACAATTTAAAAGCAATGCTACTAAATACTAATTGAGTTTGTGTAAACTTCTGACCTCCTGGGAATATAATGAAAGAAACAAAATCTGAAATAAATCATTCTCTCTACTATTATTCTGACATTTTCACATTCTTAAAATAAAGTGGTGATCCTAACTGACCTAAGACAGGGAATATTTACTAGGATTAAATGTCAGGAATTGTGAAAAACTGAGTTTAAATGTATTTTGCTAAGGTGTTTGTAAACATCCTACTTCAACTGTATGAGGTGCCCACAGAATAATTGTGGATTACTATCCTTAAAATGAATAACAAATACGGTACCGCACACTTAACACGATTCCCGTGGGTTTCTGTTATTGGACTGCCCTTCACAATGTTCTTACAGTACTTGTGGAGTGAAACATGTCTAAGCCTTCCAAATTTACATAGGCTGTCTAAGTTACTATCTAAGTCCCTTCAATTATCATATATCATTTACTGTGTACTCTGGTATTTTTCATAGAACGTTGAAGTCTGTCTCAGAATCTAGTTAATGGAGCATCTGACTCTTCTATTATGCAGCCACATTTCTGCCTCCATTACCGTCGGATTTAGGCACTGTGTCTGGAATGAGATTTGTGAATTACATTTCTTTGGCGTCTTGCTCAGGATCCATCTGAAGTTAATTAGCTAGAGTTCTGAAGAGGTGCAAGGATTTCTTGTAGTTTCCTGCTAATCCACCCTCCAGGACAAGAATGTCCTCATAATTAGGGCAATGCTTTTTTGGCTTTTTTTGGGGGGGCACTTTGCTTTCACCATTATTTCCAGCATGAGTCAATGAAACCAACCATGGAAGTATATTGCATTTGGTTTGATTGACTCTCTCCTTTAACTGCCCCTAACTGACCCATTTTTAGCTACAATTTACAAGTCCGTTGGAAAGGATCAGCTTGAGCAAAGTGAGGTTTAGAATCATTGAACTACAAATAGTATTCTCTGACAAATGGCTTTGTGCAATTAAGGTCACAGAGGTACGCCACCGCTGACTTAGGCGATTCCCCCACCAAACACACATGCACAACCAGACATTGATTGATTGATTGACTGGAGACAATTAAAATAACATTTCCTAGAACTTTCTACCTGCAGCAAACCCAGTGGATCATGCTGGAAATTAAGGTTAAAGCAGCTTCTTTTTTTAAAGGCCATAAAGCATGGCCCTACAGCCTGAATTAAAAATGGATTCAATCTACACATGATACCCCATAATGAAAAAGTTGAAACATGTTTTTAGATTTTTTTTCTCTCAAATTTCTTCAAAATGAAATACATTAAATATTTAATTTACAGAAGTATTCACACCCCTGAGTCAATACATTTTAGAATCACCTTTGGCAGCGATTACAATTGTGAGTCTTTCTGGGTAAGCCTGAAAGCACTTTGAACACCTGGATTGTACAATATTTGCATATTATTATTTTAAAAATTATTCAAGCACTGTCAAGTTGGTTGTTGATCATCGCTAGACAGCCATTTTCAAATCTTGCCATTTTTTTTTTGCATTTTTTTTTTACCCCCTTTTCTCCCCAATTTCGTGGTATCCAATTATTAGTAGTTACTGTCTTGTCTCTTCGCTACAACTCCTGTACAGGCTCGGGAGAGACGAAGGTCGAAAGCGATGCGTCCTCCGAAACACAACCCAATCAAGCCGCACTGCTTCTTAACACAGTGCGCATCCAACCCGGAAGCCAGCCGCACCAATGTGTCGGAGGAAACACCGTACACCTAGCGACTTGGTTAGCAGCACTGCGCCCGGCCCGACACAGGAGTCGCTAGTGCGCGATGATACAAGGACATCCCTACGGGCCAAACGCTCCCTAACCCGGACGACGCTAGGCCAGTTGTGCTTCGCCCCATGGACCTCCCGATCGCGGTGAGTCGTGGCCGACTGTGCCACCAGTCTCTGCGATGCAGTGCCTTAGACCACTGCACCACTCTGGAAACCACCTTGCCATATATTTTAAAGGCGATTTAAGTCAAATTTAACTAGGCCACTCAGCAACTTCAGTGTATATTTGCCTTGTTTTAGGTTATTGTCATGCTGAAGGGTGAATTTGTCTTCCAATGTCTGTTGGAAAGCAAACTGAAAAAGTCTTTCCTCTAGGATTTTGCCTGTGCTTAGATCTATTCCATTTCTTTTTATCCTAAAAAACTCCCTATTCCTTGCCGATGACAAGCATACTCATAACAATATGCAGTCACCACAATGCTTGAAAATATAAAGAGTGATGCTCAGTGAGTGATGTGTTGGATTTCCCCCAAACATAACACTTTGTATTCAGGACATAAAGCACATTTGTTGCAGTTTTCATTTAGTGCCTTATTGCAAACAGGATGCATGTTTTGAAATATTTTTTACTCTGTACAGACTTCCTTTTCACTTTGTTATTTAGGTTAATGTTGTTGATCCATCCTCAGTTTTCTCCTGCCACAGCCATTAAACTGTTTTAAATTCACCATTGCCCTCATGGTGAAATCCCTGAGCGATTTCCTTCCACTCTGGCAACTGAGTTAGGAAGGACGCCTGTATCTTTGTAGTAACTGGGTTTATTGATACACCATCCAAAGCATAATTAATAACTTCACCATGCTCAAAATGATACTTAATGTCTGATGTACCAATAGCTGACCTTCTTTGAGAGGGATTGGAAAACCTCTCTAGTCTTTGTGGTTCAATCTGTGGTTCAACTTCACTGCTCGTCTGAGGGACCTTAGAGATAATTGTATGTGTGGGGTACAGAGATGAGGTAGTCATTCAAAAATAATGTTAAACCTGATTATTATTATTATTGAATTCAGGCTGTAACACAAAATTTTTTGGAAAAAGTCAAGGGGTGTGAATACTTTCTGAAGGCACTGTGTCTAAGAGAGAGAGAGGAAGCAGAGAGAGAGAGCGAGAGAGGGCGAGGTGGTGGGTTGTTTTTTGCCCATCATTGTCCAGCTGGCATGGCTAGTCGTGCCCCTGTCTGGGTGAACATATGTACAGGGCCCTCCCGGTGCAAATCGACTGCTAGAGAGCCCAACTGTGCAAGCTGTCAGTGTATTTACAAACCTGTGCTGAGGTGAGGAAAACAAGAGGTCATCTGTAGTCTATAAAGACAGAAAATCATTTCAACGAAACATTAGCAAGGCCACCCTATGATGCGCTACAGTGCAGTCTTCTGTAGACCTCTCTCCTTTCTTGACATGCAGTATTCACTCAAAGTATTCACTCTTTGTGCTTTCACAGAGCGAGTACTCGAGCGACTCGGAGAGTGAGGACAACTTCCTCATGATGCCACCAAGAGACCACTTGGGCCTGAGCGTCTTCTCCATGGTGTGCTGCTTCTGGCCCCTGGGGATCGCTGCCTTCTACCTGTCCCACGAGGTAAGTGCTACTGTACTGTCAATGACTCTACACCACGCATGGTCACCGTAAATATCAAGGCAGTCTTAGGAGAATGTGTGTAACATCAGACAATAACTAACCAAAATAAGTCAATCATTTCTAGATTTACGTTTTGTTTATTAGGACCCTCATTAGCTACTGCACATGCTGCAGCTACTCTTCCTGAGGTCCACATTAAATGTAAAAATAGATGACAAAGTACACGAACAGATAGAGACAATAACAAAAGATGTGACATTAAATTCAAACAAGAGTTATATATTAGAAAGACACCAAGAGACAACAAAAATACTATTTCACATTATTCATATATACAGTGGCTTGCGAAAGTATTTACCCCCTTGGAATATTTCCTATTTTTTTGTCTTACAACCTGGAATTAAAATGGATTTTTGGGGGTTTGTATCATTTGATTTACACAACATGCCTACCACTTTGAAGATGCAAAATATTTTTTATTGTGAAACAAACAAGAAATAAGACAAAAAAACAGAAAACTTGAGCGTAAGTATTCCCCCAAGGTTAATACATTGTAGAGCCACCTTTTGCAGCAATTACAGATGCAAGTCTCTTGGGGTATGTCTCTATAAGCTTGGCACATCTCGGTACTGGGATTTTTGCCCATTCTTCAAGGCAAAACTGATCCAGCTCCTTCAAGTTGGATGGGTTCTGCTGGTGTACAGAAATCTTTATGTCATTACCACAGATTCTCAATTGGATTGAGGTCTGGGCTTTGACTAGGCCATTCCAAGACATTTAAATGTTTCCCCTTAAACCACTCGAGTGTTGCTTTAGCAGTATGCTTCGGGTCATTGTCCTGCTGGAAGGTGAACCTCCATTCAAGTCTCAAATCTCCGGAAGACTGAAACAGGTTTTCCTCAAGAATTTCCCTGTATTTAGCGTCATCCATCATTCCTTCAATTTTGACCAGTTTCCCAGTCTCTGCCGATGAAAAACATCCCCACAGCATGATGCTGCCACCACCATGCTTCACTGTGGGGATGGTGTTCTTGGGGTGATGAAAGGAGTTGGGTTTGCGCCAGACATAGCATTTTCCTTGATGGACAAAAAGCTACATTTTAGTCTCATCTGACCAGAGTACTTTCTTCCATATGTTGGGAAGTCTCCTACATGCCTTTTGGCGAACACCAAATGTGTTTGTTAATTTTTTTCTTCAAGCAATGGCTTTTTTCTGGCCACTCTTCCATAAAGCCCAGCTCTGTGGAGTCTACGGCTTGAAGTGGTCCTATGGACAGATACTCCAATCTCCGCTATGGAGCTTTGCAGCTCCTTCAGGGTTATCTTTGGTCTCTTTGTTGCCTCTCTGATTAATGCCCTCCTTGCCTGGTCCGTACGTTTTGGTGAGCGGCCCTCTCTTGGCAGGTTTGTTGTGGTGCCATATTCTTTCCATTTTTTAATAATGGATTCTATGGTGCTCTGTGGAATGTTCAAAGTTTTGGATATGTTTTTATAACCCAACACCGATCTGTACTCCCCCCACAACCTTGTCCCTGACCTGTTTGGAGAGCTCCTTGGTCTTCATGGTGTCACTTGCTTGGTGGTGCCCCTTGCTTAGTGGTGTTGCAGACTCTGGGTCCTTTCAGAACAGATGTATATATACTGAGATCATGTGACACTTTCATTGCACACAGGTGGCATTAATTAAACTTATTATATGACTTCTGAAGGTAATTGGTTGCACCAGATTTTATTTAGGGGCTTCATAGCAAAGGGGGTGAATACATATGCACTCAACACTTTTTTAGAATGTTTTGAAACAAGTTTTTTTTTTTCATTTCACTTCACCAATTTGGACTATTTTGTATATGTCCATCACATGAAATTCAAATAAAATTATATATTTAAATTACAGGTTGTAATGCCACAAAATAGGAAAAACACCAAGGGGGATGAATACTTTTGCAAGGCACTGTACATATTCATATACAGTACCGTTAAATTGGATATTTAGAAAAGAGGCGCTGGGATACAAGAAGATTTGGTATCTGTTTTTTAAAGCTCGACTTGCTTTTTGCCCGAGTAACCTCTGGAGGCAGAGCATTCCACAATGACATGGCTCTATGCCAGTGGAGGCTCCTCAGAGGAGGAAAGGGAAGACCATCCTCAGTGAATTTCATAAAAATACAAATAGTGAAACATTAAAAAAGTTATTCTTTCTAGATAAAACTATACTACATGTTTTCCAGTCACCAAATCATTTATTAAAACACACTGTTTTGCAATGAAGGTCTACAGTAGCCTCAACAACAATCTGTATGGTAGCACCATGGTGTAGCTGGAGAACAGCTAGTTTCCGTCCTCCTCTGGGTACATTGATTTCAATACAAAACTTAGGAGGCTCGTGGATCTCATGCCCTTCCATAGACATACATAGTAATTATGACAACTTCCGGAGGACATCCTTCAACCTATCAGAGCTCTTGCCGCATGAACTGACCACCCAATGTTGTCCACCCAGTCAAAGGACCAGAGAATGAATCTAGTACTGAAAGCATAAGTTACAGCTAGCTAGCACTGCAGAGCATAAAATGTGGTGAGTAACGTTACAGCTGTTTTTGGTTTGGTACCGTAAAGAAACCCATAGTGGCATGCCTGGTGGGGTATGTACACTGAGTGTACAAAACATTAAGGACGCCTGCTCTTTTCGTGACATAGACTAACCAGGTGAATCCAGGTGAAAGCTATGATACCTTATTGATGTTACTTATTAAATCCACTTCAATCAGTGTAGATGAAGGGCAGGGGGTTAAAAAATGTTAAGCCTTGAGACATGGTTTGTGTATGTGTGCCATACAGAGGGTCAATGGGCAAGACAAAATATTTAAGTGCCTTTGAACGGGGTATGGTTGTACAGTAGGTGCCAGGCGCACCGGTTTGTGTCAAGAACTGCAACCCTGCTGTGTTTTTCATGCTCAACAGTTGTATCAAGAATGGTCCACCACCCAAAGGACATCCAGCCAACTTGACACAACTGTGGGGGTGCAACTCAATATTAGGAAAGTGTCCTTAATGTTTTGTACACTTAGTGCATGTCTGTTTGAAGTGTATGCAAAGATTATACAAGTGGTTAGGCATTTTCAACACACAAATGTTTCTTAAAATCCCATATAAAAACAACATTAATTAACCTTGAGAGGAAGATAAGAGTGGACCTGATGAAGATGGTAGGTAGTTGTTTTCCCTGTGTGTGTAACGACCTCATATATCTGTGAGCTGCTCGAAGCCTCTGGCAGAGGCCTGCTACCCACACTGCATCACTCTGGTCTGACTGCACATCACGACTCACACCTACATCTCTCTCTCATTCTCCAGCTTTAAAAAAAACTCTGCTCGGTTGGCATGGGCAACACAGCCCACACTAAAATCAATTCCCTAAAATCCAACTACAAAGCCTAGCAGACGCAGAATAAAAAATGTAGCAGGCTGGATTTAAAACAACATCGCCATGGTGGGAGGTTTTGAAAAGCTTTAGGGTATTATCAAAGATAAGCTATTCAAAGCAGCCATTGAAAGATCCTGAAAGGAGCAGGACAGGAAAACATTTTGAGCCTCAGTGATTTGAAAACACATGCACAAACTCATGTTAAGTAAATCTCTTCTGATCATCTTCCTTCTTCGAGTTGTCCTCAATTGATACTGACACTTTGGGATTTAGGAAAATCAAAGGTGGTCTGCAAAACATAATGAAGGAAAATGCAGCCTTGAGAAAGCAACCCACGTACACAAAATGTCAAAATCTTCACTTCATGATTTAAAAAAATACTATAGACACAATTTACTGTGTGTGCAGAATGGATAGGCACAGATATACGTGTGTTTATTGGATCTAAAGAGTTAGAAGCCAGAACCTTATAATTAAGAACATTGTTAGTATTTACATCTATGTAAATGTGACAATGTGATAATTGAATGGATAACCATGCATAGATCGATAATCTTAAAGCAAGGAACTGCTGCAGTACGGCTCAATTTTCTGCTACAGTCTGTATTTATGTGTACTCTAGATAAACCATGTTGTCTACCGCCCACACATACAGGGTTTCTGCCTTAGCATAGGTTCGCTTTCAACACCTCCCTCAGGAGTTTGTGTTTCAGATATCAGTCATCTTAACCCATTTGTTACCAAATTTTTCTCAGACATGCCACTATGCAAATCTAATGCCATTAGTAACTTTAAGGGGGATCTTCAATGCTGCAGACATGTTTTGGTACCCTTCCCCAGATCTGTGCCTAGACGCAATCCTGTCTCGGAGCTCAACGGACTATTCCTTCGACCACATGGCTTGGTTCTTGCTCTGACATGCATTGTCAACTGTGGGACCTTATATAGACAGGTGTGTGCCTTCCCAAACCATGTCCAACCAATTGAATTAACCACTGGTGGAATCCAATCAAGTTGTAGAAACATCTCAAGGATGATCAATAGAAACAGGATGCACCTGAGCTCAATTTCGAGTCTCATAGCAAAGGGTCTGAATACTTATATAAATAAGGTATTTCTGTTTGATTTTTTTTATACATTTGTAAACATTTCTAAAAACCTGTTTTCTCTTTGTCATTATGGGGCATTTTGTGTGTAGATTGCTTAGGATTTATTATTTATTTAATCAATTTTAGAATAAGGCTGTAACATAACAAAATGTGGAAAATGTCAAGGGGTCTGAATACTTTACGAAGGCAGTGTACATACATCACATGCAACCCATAATAAGACAATGTAGTTAATATTACCAAGTCTATTAAGACTGGAATATCTGACTTTATAAAGCTGAAGGATAAATAGGAACATGGAACCAATTTTCTTAAAGAGACACAAGAATAATAACAAGAAAGGTCTGAGAATGGAATAAATATATTCTATACCATATCATTGTAAAATGAATGAAATCACATACAAGGCACAAAGCTTAGGTTACAAGGCAATACTGACATGAACAAAACAACGTATTGAAAGGGCATTAACAAAACATTGAAAATGCAGGCACATACTGTATGTCAACTACATTATTTTTGCAAAGAAAATA
Source organism: Oncorhynchus tshawytscha (assembly GCF_018296145.1). Lineage (NCBI taxonomy): Eukaryota > Metazoa > Chordata > Actinopteri > Salmoniformes > Salmonidae > Oncorhynchus > Oncorhynchus tshawytscha. The sequence continues at coordinate 55,736,477 of NC_056429.1, forward strand.
TTAAAACATTTCAACAAGTTTTTAAAAAGTTGTTGAATACAGACTTCTGGTGGCAAATTCATCTGTAAACGTACACCTTGGAGAAATTGTGACCATTTTGAGAAATCATATGAAACTTCTGTGAATCATACTAGACACCTTAATAATGCATAATATGATACATTTGTTTAGAGGTACAACTTTAACTTCTTTAGAGCTTGTAAAGTACAAACGCTTTTTGTGCTCTCACTTTTGTGACCCATGGGATTAAATAGGTTAAGTGCACTTAATCAAGATCAGGTTACTGCTTATGGGCTCGTTCTGTGAAAATGTGCCTCAATCTTACTCTCAAAGCAAAGCAGACCAGAAAGCAACTTCTGTGTCAATGGTAGGACGTCAGTAAGAGCTGTGTTTTGAGTATTGCACTTTGGTTACAGGCCGTAGCCATTTTAATTGGTTGCCTTTACCTTTTGTACTGCTCAACACTCCAATTCATTTCCTCCTTTGAGGAGGAACAAAGCAATCAATACACAGCTCTTTGGGGCGACAGCGTGTAGGAAAAAAAGCTTTAACCACAACAAATCTAAATTTCATGGGTGAGATTGCAGGGGACCCCCCACCCCCTAAACCAATCTGTCAGAATGACTTTGATTTTAGCAACTCATTTCTGCACATTGTTAGCTGCAGTTATTGTACTGAAAGAGATACAGGACATCATCATCATCATGATCGTTGTCGTCTTGTCTTTCTTCCGCCCGTTCTTCATCATTATTGCATTGGTACCGCTGATAGTTTTTACGTCTTACGTGGTAATGATGCCATTTTCTGAGAGCAGTTAAGTGTTACTACTATATGTTATTATATTGATCAACAGCTCCCAGCATCCTTACTCCTTACTCTTATGTTACTGTCTCAAACTCAAAGGACATGCATGGATTGGCTTTTATCGAAGTGGAAACTCCCAGACTGATTCAGACTGAATCTAAGGTCATTATGCCGAAACATAAGCCTGTTTGTATGTCCCTTCAATCTATACTCCAATCAATACAGACAGAGTGACCATTTTTCTTTATTTTCCTGAATAATCACCCGTTGAAGTTTCCTGGGGTTAGGAATGTTTTTGGGGGATTTTCGAGTCCCTCAGTCAAGCTCCTGATTCCCTTTTTTTCCGATCAAGCTGGGCTGAGGCGTGTTTTGGTACACTTTCTTTCCACTTTCATTATTATGACACCAACAGTGAAACAGTTGATGATGACTATGTCCCTCTGACTCATCTGGCAGAGTGGAAGAGCTCTGGTCATCATGCATATTGCAACCACCACCACACTACTTCCCATCTGTTCTAAGGCTTAGGAGGAACTATCAGAGAGGGTAGATTGTGAAATACATATTCAAGCAAGGGTTGGTCTCTTCTATAGATGTGCACCAATCCAAGAGCAACCTGGTGGAGAACAAGGGCCAATCTGTCCATTTATGTCTCTAGTTAATATGACCGGCTGAGAGCGTTGTTATTGTAATTGCCACCTTCTACTGCCTGACGTGCCTGCCTGGTTGCCAAAATTGCTTGTGCATTAGCAAACTCTTCAGACTTCTTTTTGTCAAACCACTCAAACCATGCTAAAGTACAAACAACTCTGCAACCAGGCTAACTAAAAGCCATTACACAGAGCATAAATCAGAACTGCATGCTCCATTGATCCACAGAGAAATAGTGCTGTGTAAATGGACATGCATAACTCTTTGAATATTTAAAGTGCTTTGCTTTGAGGGTATTTCCCTGGTTTGAATAAGCCTTAAGGTTTTTATTTACTTTCTCCAGGGCAATATATAACTCTGGTTTACTAATGAAAGTGTTGTTTTCATGAGGATCCCTCTCTCGGCCCTCACCATCATTCTAGTGACACATTACATGGTTGGACCCAGTCGGTTTTAATCAACAGCTGTCGCTGATATATTGCAACTGTGCATCGACAAGACCAAATTGGTGCATGGTGTTACCTCTTTCTACCCAGCAAGAGCAAACAACATGTGTGTCCACGACTATTATCACATAACCCACTTCAATCGCTGTGGTTAAATGGACAGCTTCATCTTTATGCATGTGCCCATTTACCGGCTCACAAATTCATTAAGCTGGGGGCGCACTGGCCAAATACAGATTGAACGGCCTGAACACAAGAGCCCAGAATGAGATCTGCTGGTCATTTAGCTGCTGTATAAGAATAAGTAACACCTCATTTAGTTTTGGTTGAGACAGGTATCGTGCCTCTCCACAGGATTACCATTGTCAAAGCCACAGACACAAACAAATAGGAATAGTATTTTACTATTACCTGTACCTCTCAAACATTTCTTCTGTTATTGGCGGATGATTGTGATTTGAGTCATTGTGTTGTGCCAAGGATTATTGTATTGGAATTGTTATTTATCTATTTTCCTGAGCATACCAGGTCATTGTTATTCTCTGAATAAGGTGTTTGTGTATACAAATGGTGTGATGGAAAAACACATTATGTGCAGCTGAATAATTCCCCTGTTTTTTTTTTGTCGCCGTGAGATATTAATACTGTAGATCTTATTTTAATTAAGCTCCATACTATCACATGGGCAAAGTTGAATAGGTCGCGTCTCCCTAGAGAGGTCTCTCACTGTTTCCGATACCAAACTGCAACAATCTGTTTTAGTAAACCAGTGTGCATAATCTGATTCACTGCTTTTAGAGTTTACTCCATACAAATGGAGTAAGCTTTTTATATAATATTTTGGCTAGAGAGAGTGTGAGAGTGGGCCTTGTATGGAATAAGCTGGGAACAAATACCTTTCCTGGGCGATGATGGTGATGATCCACAAAGCACAGATTCTTTATTTACTGTATACCATGGATGGGCTTGTATGTCCTTTCCTCTTATCCACAATGACCTACTTCTCTATACTTTCACGTAGTGTATACAGTACATTTATGTCCCTGTGGATAATAGTGTAGGAGTACTGTATTTAAGTTTGTTTTTGAAATGCAAAAGTATTTTTTTAAGGAAACACCTTCAGATCACAAGGGTAGAAGATAATTGTGTAATATGTTTGTAAATTTTTTTTTTTAAACGTTCATCCTCAGTCGCAAAATGATGTTGCGGTTTCTCTTCCTCTCCTTCTCCGTACTGCATCTGAAGAACTGCAGTTGCTCCGTGGTTCATTCCTTTTTGCTTTGATTTTATTTGAACTCATTATGCTGACTTGAATTGAACCAGTAATTACAAAAGAACTGTTTCTCGCCTGCGCAAAACAATAGGATTGTTAATCGTATTTGCATACTTAGTATGCTCGTTCAATTTATGGAGGGCTGGGTGGAAAATGGGACTGTGTCTGTAAGATTTTCCCAAGACTCAACAACACCTTGTGTGGCATCCTCTAGTTCAAACAGATGATAGTTAGAATGATGAGACACAAACTGGGAGCACTGTGGCTCATTTTCATGCATTTGTCAGTCATCTGAAACAGTCTGTATTTTTGAAGGTCTCCTGAGAGTTACTGAGGAATCTTGATCTGTCTTATACTTTCAACAACAACATCGAAGCCATTCTATAGAGATGTCTCTCATACTGTATATTCATAAACAGTCATTTTCAGGCCCAACTGAATGTTTGATTGTCCTCATTACAATTCGGTCGACTGCAGCCAAAACAACCATGTCCTGCTGACCTTTCTAAGCATGCAGAAATGACTCGTCTTTTGTTTCAAATACTGTATGTAACATCATAGACATAACAACACAGATCAATTGTTAACAAAGGCTATTAACGTCGCATAGCTCTGCGAATGGTTAAACTGTGCATGTGTCCTCACTATGTGATGAAGACAGATGGGCTCCCGAGTGGCGCAGTGGTCGAAGGTACTGCATCTCAGTGCTCGAGGTGTCACTACAGACCCTGGTTCGATTCCAGGCTGTATCACAACCGGCCGTGATTGGGAGTCCCATAGGGCGGCGCACAATTGGCCCAGCGTTGTCTGGGTTAGGGTTTGGCCGGGGTAGGCCGTCATTGTAAATAAGAATTTGTTCTTAACTGACTTGCCTAGTTAAATAAAGGTTAAATATATATATTTTTTTAAAGTCGTGAAGGTAAATTTTTGTGTCTATGCACGGCTTCCCCTCCCCCTGGGGGAATGTGTGTTACATCAAACACAGAGAGTAATCAAAAAAACTTCAGATTTTAGAAGTCACTGGGGCAGCGGGGCAGAATGCTACCTGATACTGGGGTCAAGGCCCACATCTTTCAGCTCGATGCACACTAAATCTGTAACATGGCCTGCAGTTACTCTGCTCAGGTCTGCTATTGATCTTTAAGGTCTCTGTGGAGGCTTATATTTTGGAGGATGGTGGGGGCAGTGGGTGGGAGTTCTCTTTTTTTTTTTTAAATAATACCATCAAGCCCAGATTAACCATGGATTAGGGATCCCCACGTAGGGGATAATAATCAGTCTTTGGACCTCATGGTAGCATTGTTTGGAGTTGGACAGAGAATGTGTGTGTGTTAGGGGTGGGTTGTCCGCCCAGACACTGTAAATGTAATCTATTATATTAGAGAATAAATTTGACCTCTCAATACAAAGCAGCAGCAAAAGCAGAAAATCATTATTTAAATTAACTTAATCCTTTGCTTCCATGAACAATGCTTTTTGACTAATTGGAGAAATCATCATGCTTCATTTTTTTTTTAAAGATTACCTCGTTTTGTATATCTCCTTATCTGTAATGAGTACTAGGTTTAAGCTCATATTACCAATGTTTAATTTCACAAAGTAGGAGGCTTTTCAATCCATCTGAAAATGAAGTGATTATTACGTTGCATGTTATTAGTCTTCTTCCTGGTCTGTCTTGTAAGTGCCTCTTTAGTATATTTGTCAGTCAGAAATGTGGGCAAGAGAGTGAATCTTCTATAAAAACCTGTTACTGTTTGGAGTATCATTAAGTTCACAAGAGCTAGGGTTAGTCTTGATGATATAGTGAGCAATTAGGTAATGTCCTAAATGATTCAAGCACATTTGAACCGTGGTTCACTCATGTTTTTGAACATACTGTACTTAGCCTTTCACGAAAGCTTATACCTGAGGCTGCAGTTTGTGAATCCAGACGATGTGTGTGGCTAAACCACATTCTCTGTTCCTCAGGTCTGGACATGGCTGAGGTAGCTATATGTCAGTAATATATACATGGATCACAGAACAGGAGAAACAACTTGCTGCCATGCTGCCTGGGCTCAATGACTGAAATATATGTCCTGACAAAAAGCATTACATAAATCCTTTTGAATTGAGTTTGTATTGCAGGGCCATGGGGGAAAGTGTGTGGAGGAGCCTTATGTTATTCTGCTATCCAAGAATAGCAAAGCACCCTTTCCTGGCTCAAACAGCCAACCAATCAGCCTGTTACCAACCCTAAGTAAACTTTTGGAAAAAATGGTGTTTGACCAGATACAATGCTATTTCACAGTAAACAAATTTAACATCAGATTTTCAGCACCCTTATAGGGAAGCGCATTCAACATGAACGGTACTTACACAAATAACTGATGATTGGCTGGTAGAAATTGATAATAAAAAGATTGTGGGAGCTGTTTTGTTAGACTTCAGTGCAGCTTTTCACATTATCGATCATAATCTGGTGCTGGAAAATGTATGTGTTAGGGCACATTGCCTGTTATATTGTGGATTGAGAGTTACCTGTCTAACAGAACAGAGAGTGTTCTTTAATAGAAGGCTCTACAACATAATCCAGGTAGAATCCGGCATTCCCCAGGGCAGCTATCTAGACCTCTTACTTTTTAAAATCTTTACTAATGACCTGCCACTGGCTCTGAGTAAAGCCTGTGTTTCTATGTATGCTGACTATACACGTCAGATACCACAGCAAGTGAAATCACTGCAACACATAACAAAGAGCTGCAGTCAGTTTCAGAATGGGCGACAAGAAATAAGTTAGCCATAAATATTTTTTTAAATAAAAGCATTGTATTTGGGACAAATCAGTCACTAAACCCTAAACCTCAACTACATTTTGTAATGAATATTGTGGAAATTGAGCAAGGAGACTAAACTGCTTGGAGTAACCCAGTATTGTACACAGAGAGCTAATATCAGTATGTCAATCTCTCCTGGCTCAAAGTAGAGGAGAGATTGACTTCATCACTACTTGTATTTGTGAGTAGTTTTGACATGTTGAATGTACCGTGCTGTCTGTTTAAACTACTAGCACACAGCTCAGACACCCATGCATACCCCACACAACATGCCACCAGAGGTCTCTTCTCAAGTCCAGAACAGACTATGGGAGGCACACAGTACTCCATAGAGCCATTACTACATGGAACTCTATTTCACATCAAGTAACTCATGCATGCAGTAAAATCAGATTTAAAATAAAACTATAAAAAATACACCTTATGGAACAGCGGGGACTGTGAAGAGACACACACACACACAGGCACAGACACACGCATACACACACACGCACGCACGCACGCACACACACACACATAATAACATACGCACTATACACACACATACATACAGATTTTGTGTTGTAGATATGTAGTAGTAGAGTAGTGGTCTGAGGACACACACTTAATGTGTAGTGAAATCTGTTGCGAAATGTAATGTCATGTTTTTAATTCTATATACACTACATTACCAAAAGTATGTGGACAACTGCTCATTGAATATCTCATTCCAAAATCATGGGCATTAATATGGAATTGGTCCCCCATTTGCTGCTATAACAGCTTCAACTCTTCTGGGAAGGCTTTCCACTAGATGTTGGAACATTGCTGCAGGGACCTGCTTCCATTCAGCCACAAGAGCATTAGTGAGGTCAGGCACTGATGTTGGGCGATTAGGCTAAGTTGGAATTAAAATTCATCCCAAAGGTGTTTGATGAGGTCAGGGCTGTTGTTGAGGTCAGGGCTCTGTGCAGGCCAGTCAAATTCTTCCACACCGAACTCAACAAACCATTTCTGTATGGAACTCGCTTTGTGCACAAGGGCATTGTCATGCTGAAACAGGAAACGGCCTTGCCAAAATTGTTGCTACAAGGTTGGAAGCACAGAATCGTCTAGAATGTCATTGTGTGCTGTAACGTTAAGATTTCCCTTCAGGCGCATGAATGATCAGTTCCTGAAGGAAATTTCAGAACGGCGCAAAGTTCTCTACCCACTCTTCAAAGTGATAGAAACGTGTAGCTCTCGTAGTTGATAAACTGTACATTGATAACCAACTGTTCTGAGACACCAAGACTACTCCATGGATGGCTATTCTCGATAATAGTTCCCATAGAGGAGTCGAATACTATCCATGGTAGGGATTGTTATAAAAACAGGAAAACAATAAAATACAACAATTGATAAAGAAATAAACTACAAATACACTATACCATTCAAGATAGAGAATGTTGTAAAATAATATTTATAAATGGATAAAAGACAGCATTAGACGAAAGGACAATTATTGAAATAATACATCTTAAAATATAAGGAACTGGAACTCAAAAGCCCGAAATTAGGTAGGAATCAACATGGTAGAGATAAAAACAGAGGACATAGAAGGAACAGTATGTGGGTATGTGCAGGTGTATATGTGGGGGGAGTGTTGTTGTGATGGAAGATGGGGTGTGTGTTTTTGTGATTGAGAAAGTGTGGTGAGTTGAGTGAAAAAGGAAAATGGAGCCCATGTGTGTCTGCGAGCAGAAGTTGTGACAGAGAGAGTTTTCAATCTTGTGCAGATATGGGATACACAGTAAATGTTTTAATAAATTACAAATATAGTATATTTATTTATTGTCCTATCATGATGGAACGGTCCCCAACCCTATACCTAGACACCCACCTGAGCGACCCACAGACTAAGGAGAAGTCCTCATCTGTTTTATAGGCCTACTGCAAGTAGCCTATACGCAGCCAAGGCAGAAAGATGAACGCGGTCAGAGACCCACTAAGCAGCACCCTCAAGATCTGAGCCTGCCTGGCAGGGTTGGTCCAACAAAGCCAAAGCCCCGGGTGGGTGAGCATAATATACAAGGAATTTGCTAATGAGAACTTTTATGACCTTGTTCCTAGCCGGTGAGAATTCTGGTGGAGACTACCAACCAGGTAGTGGCAGTGCTGGCAACACTAGCTGCAGTAACTCATGGAGAGGGGGTCACACTCGGACAATCAGATAAGGGGGCAAAGGATTGTGACCCTGGCGGCACAAAATAATCAAAAGGTCTGACTGCTCAGAGATGCTTGGGAAAATGGTCACAACGGGGTACCAGCATGTACAGTGGGGCAAAAAAATATTTAGTCAGCCACCAATTGTGCAAGTTCTCTCACTTATTAAAAAGATGAGAGAGGCCTGTAATTTCATCATAGGTACACTTCAACTATGACAGACAAAATGAGAAAAAAAATCCAGAAAATCACATTGTAGGATTTTTAATGAATTTATTTGCAAATTATGGTGGAAAATAAGTATTGGCAGTGTGGTCTGTGGGAATTTCAGTACTTCAGTGTAATGTTTCCTTATGGTTCTATTTAAATTAAAGTTCTCAAATTGTACAGAGAATGTTAAGAAAACATTCCATAAAAACCACAAGCAAACTTTAGTAACATTCAGAGAACGTTCTAAGAACATTATTTAAAAACATACATTCGGTTTTCAGCATCAAGAAAACTCTATACTCTGTGATATTAATACGTTCTTGTTTCCTTTGGAATTTCATCTGTTCGAATAGACTAAAATGAGCAGCTTTGTATGAGTTTGGAAAAACAGCCCCATCCTGGTGATGCATTGGACTAATTCCATGGCTAGAGATCAAAGTATCATAGGTTTGAATCTCACTGACGCTGTGCCACAAAAGTAAATAAATGTGTTTGCATGTTTAATGCTAAAGCAAATTAATTTACATGTGTCCTATCTGTGCTTGGAGTTCAAAACAGTTAACCAAAACTAAGCTAGTAGTGTTCTCAGAAAGTTATTTAATTTCCGTTCTCAGAACATGAATAAAACGTTCAAGGAATCATAGTAAAACATTATCAGAACCTCCCTGCAACCTAAAAAACAACTTTCCCAGAACAGACTAAATTTTCTCTGAACGTTTAAAAAACGTTACGTTTTACCGGTCAGGACACTTATGGCGTTGTTGGTTTTGGGAAACCAAAAACGTACGTTCCCACAACTTCCAAGGAACCATTTCACTTCCTCTGACTCACTCTTTTCCTGCAGCAGCAGAGGAGGTTTGTTTCTTCAGTGAGAAGCAGTTTTCTACTGCACTGTATATGAACAAAGATATTGCAAGCTTCATAAGGGTTGTAGATTTCCCTCCCCCCCTAAAAAGAATTAGAAATTAATCTAATATCTCCACTCGACTAATATCTCCACTCCACTCAGGAAAGGTATTTGAGAAGGAACAAAACATTTGACAGACAACAGCGGTAGAGACAGTAGTTGTGGTGGAAGTTCTTATAAAAAAAATGTAATTAGGGCTCTATTCAATCCGCATCGCAGAAGTTCAGCGTTACAGCGTGATTGAAATTTAAAAGCAATGTTTCTGCTTCAGCGGAGACTGCATTCACGGTAAACACTCCATATTTCGGCTCAATTGGAAATTGCTTTTACTTTTCAATCGCAGAATCTGTAACACTTTATAGATGGAATAGAGCCCTTCGTTATTTCGCTGTTACATTGTGTTCACTGTACATAAAAATATGAGTCTCCATTTATGCACCTGTCTGAATATAAAAATAACAAGATTAAAACATCACAATCCTCTCATCTCCTGTCTTCACCCTCCAGTGACCACAGAACAGTTCTTTGAAACCTTGGGCCATGCACCAGTGAGGTAATCAGCTTTCAGCCCCTACCCACCTCGTGATGAACTTCGTCTGGAATCTTTAAATAAGGACTGGTTCATTAATAAATGTCTTTGAGTTCAAATGTCCACAATTAACAATGTTAGAGAGCGCCTGTCTGGAGACAATCTTTTGATGGCCACCCATAATGCTGAAGATAAAAGATCAAGATCTGCTGGCTAACAATCCAACTCCCCCTACCCTTTACATAATACATCAGAATGATCCTCAGCAAGGTAATAAGGGCTAATAGTTCACAGAGAAGTGTGTCAGGGAAGATATGTACAGTGTAGATGAAATGATAAGGAATACCTCTAGGTTGTTGAGACAGAAATGTATTAATCAGAATATCGCTCGTTAATCTCAAATGATTGCCTCGCCTGGTTCACCAACTACTTCTCTGATAGAGTTCAGTGTGTCAAATCGGAGGGTCTGCTGTCCGGACCTCTGGCAGTCTCTATGCGGGTGCCACAGGGTTCAATTCTTGGACCGACTCTCTTCTCTGTATACATCAATGAGGTCGCTCTTGCTGCTGGTGAGTCTCTGATCCACCTCTACGCAGACGACACCATTCTGTATACTTCTGGCCCTTCTTTGAACACTGTGTTAACAACCCTCCAGGCAAGCTTCAATGCCATACAACTCTCCTTCCGTGGCCTCCAATTGCTCTTAAATACAAGTAAAACTAAATGCATGCTCTTCAACCGATCGCTACCTGCACCTACCCGCCTGTCCAACATCACTACTCTGGACGGCTCTGACTTAGAATACGTGGACAACTACAAATACTTAGGTGTCTGGTTAGACTGTAAACTCTCCTTCCAGACCCATATCAAACATCTCCAATACAAAGTTAAATCTAGAATTGGCTTCCTATTTCGCAACAAAGCATCCTTCACTCATGCTGCCAAACATACCCTTGTAAAACTGACCATCCTACCAATCCTCGACTTTGGCGATGTCATTTACAAAATAGCCTCCAATACCCTACTCAACAAATTGGATGCAGTCTATCACAGTGCAATCCGTTTTGTCACCAAAGCCCCATATACTACCCACCATTGTGACCTGTACGCTCTCGTTGGCTGGCCCTCGCTTGATACTCGTCGCCAAACCCACTGGCTCCATGTCATCTACAAGACCCTGCTAGGTAAAGTCCCCCCTTATCTCAGCTCGCTGGTCACCATAACATCTCCCACCTGTAGTACACGCTCCAGCAGGTATATCTCTCTAGTCACCCCCAAAACCAATTCTTTCTTTGACCGCCTCTCCTTCCCGTTCTCTGCTGCCAATGACTGGAACGAACTACAAAAATCTCTGAAACTGGAAACACTTATCTCCCTCACTAGCTTTAAGCACCAACTGTCAGAGCAGCTCACAGATTACTGCACCTGTACATAGCCCACCTATAATTTAGCCCAAACAACTACCTCTTTCCCAACTGTATTTAATTAATTTATTTATTTTGCTCCTTTGCACCCCATTATTTTTATTTCTACCTTGCACATTCTTCCATTGCAAAACTACCATTCCAGTGTTTTACTTGCTATATTGTATTTACTTTGCCACCATGGCCTTTTTTGCCTTTACCTCCCTTCTCACCTCATTTGCTCACATTGTATATAGACTTGTTTATACTGTATTATTGACTGTATGTTTGTTTTACTCCATGTGTAACTCTGTATCTGTCAAACTGCTTTGCTTTATCTTGGCCAGGTCGCAATTGTAAATGAGAACTTGTTCTCAACTTGCCTACCTGGTTAAATAAAGGTGAAATAAAAAAATAAAAAATATCTTGGTAACATCTTGTGCACTTCAAAAGGCTACAGGCCCTATTGGTGGGTTGAGTCACAGGTGATTTCATTATTATCCTTTGTGTGTTGCCATGTTTTGCTGAGAGACCCCACAAGATCCCCCAGACATCTCACTGGAAAATGGCCAATCTACTGTTTCATTTCCTCCTATTAATTGAGTAATTCTGTCTGTCTATCTCTCCCCGCCTTGCCTCTCTGTCTCCCCCTCTCTCTGTCTCTCTCTCTCTCTCTCAGACGAACAAGGCAGTATCTAAGGGGGACTTCCACTTGGCCAGCTCCAGCTCCAGACGTGCCCTCTTCCTGGCTGTGCTGTCAATCACCATCGGGACAGGCATATATGTGGGCCTGGCTGTAGCGCTCATCGCATACCTCTCCAAGAACCACCACTTGTAGCCTTGCCCTGGCCCCACCCCCTGCACTACAGGACTGATTGCGCTGGGGGAGTGGTTCACTTGGGGGCAGTTTAACAATGGAATTTAGGCCTGCAAACTATGGGACTATCAGGATGAACAGAACCTGGCCATATGGTTGACTCAATTCATGGGATGTAACATAAGAGGGTTATGATATGGAAAATAGTCTTGTAATGGTCAAGTCATTCTCTCATTTTGACAAAGAAAAACTGTAAACTCTTAGTCGTTCCATACGCAACTGAATATTTTGTTCTTCAGATGTCTAAAACTGGTGTGTGAGTTTTACCAAGGCAAGACGCATCCTTTGAGAGGTCAGACCAACCTGCACTAAATATGACCTGTACCAAGGGCATAGTGTTCGTTTACGGGGCATGCTCTCCGCTCTGTTAACAGTGAGTTGTGGAGTGGGCTGCTTTATGTTCAGAGCTGTCACTCATCCATACATTCAACCTGTATACATGTATTCTACATCACATTGAATTGATCTGTGGAAGTCGCATAGTAGACACTGCAGCTCACTTATTAAGTAAGGTGATGGTCTATATACTGCACTCTAATACAGTATCTTGGTGGTCCTATTATCTCAAGGGAGAACTGATGTGTCCTCACGGCACAATATTTTTTAACACATGCCACACACCTGAAATGTGGAGCTTTGTTGTAAACCCTACGACAACATGCTTTTGTGTTTCGTCAGGGAGATCAAGTGCACAGGCTTGCAGCTCTCTGACAGAACCTGCTTACACAGAGATACCTCCATGTTGATAGGCACAAATCACTAAGGAAGAGAAAGCAGACGAGTCTTTGGAGGCAGAAGCCATGCTGTAAATACCTCGACACATGCCATATAACTGCAATATTTTTTTTTTTGCAATACTATTTATTTTCCTGTTGTATACTGCTACTATGTATGGGCGGCACGTAGCCTAGCAGTTAAGAGCGTTGGGGCGGTAACCAAAAAGGTTGCTGGTTCGAATCCCCGAGACGACTAGGTGGGAAAATCTGTCTACGTGCCCTTGAGCAAGGCACTTCACCCTAATTGCTCCAGAATTGCCATCAATAATGGCTGATCTCTGGCTGTGACCCCACTTTCTGAGGGTGTCTCAGGGGGAGTGAGTTATGCAAAAAACATATTTCCAATTCACACATATGTATAATAAATCAAATCAAATCAAATTTATTTATATAGCCCTTCGTACATCAGCTGATATCTCAGAGTGCTGTACAGAAACCCAGCCTAAAACCCCAAACAGCAAGCAATGCAGGTGTAGAAGCACGGTGGCTAGGAAAAACTCCCTAGAAAGGCCAAAACCTAGGAAGAAACCTAGAGAGGAACCAGGCTATGTGGGGTGGCCAGTCCTCTTCTGGCTGTGCCGGGTGGAGATTATAACAGAACATGGCCAAGATGTTCAAATGTTCATAAATGACCAGCATGGTCGAATAATAATAAGGCAGAACAGTTGAAACTGGAGCAGCAGCACAGTCAGGTGGAAGTTGAAACTGGAGCAGCAGCACGGCCAGGTGGACTGGGGACAGCAAGGAGTCATCATGTCAGGTAGTCCTGGGGCATGGTCCTAGGGCTCAGGTCAGTTGAAACTGGAACAGCAGCATGGCCAGGTGGACTGGGGACAGCAAGGAGTCATCATGTCAGGTAGTCCTGGGGCATGGTCCTAGGGCTCAGGTCCTCCGAGAGAGAGAAAGAAAGAGAGAAGGAGAGAATTAGAGAACGCACACTTAGATTCACACAGGACACCGAATAGGACAGGAGAAGTACTCCAGATATAACAAACTGACCCCAGCCCCCCGACACATAAACTACTGCAGCATAAATACTGGAGGCTGAGACAGGAGGGGTCAGGAGACACTGTGGCCCCATCCGAGGACACCCCCGGACAGGGCCAAACAGGAAGGATATAATAATAATAGGATATAATATAATAATACACACTTGTACATGTGTGAAGTAGGACAAATGTAATTATTATTATGTCAAAACTGTCAATTTTGGGGGGAAACTCATTGGACTCAGTGTTTGACATAAAAGTGCTTGCAAATTAAATGTATTTCCATTAAAAAATGGCTGATTTCACAGTCTGACTTGGGTTAGTTCAGCTGCTAAAATTATAGTTTTTTTCCTTCATGCACACAGTATTACCACATTAAGTAATATGGTCTTGCAGGTTAGGCTATTTTGTTGCATATACTGTACAGTATAAAATACTTTAAAAAAAATACTATGTGCAATGTAAAGGCTTCTAACAAACAAAAATATTACTTGAACACACTAAAAGATTACTGAGTGTTTATTGAGGTCAATATAGACCTACATTATGGACCCTGCTCAAGCATCAGGTTTCTCCACTCACTTCCCTAACTCCCTATCCTCTCCTCCACTGCACACACACTATTGCAACTCTATTACACCCAGCCTTGCACCCAAGAATGACTAATCACCTGCACGCACTGTGCATATTTCATGGCAGCAGAAACATCTCACTGCCTGTCAGAAATATTAGCTTGCCAGGCGCCCAGATGATTTATACATTTTACATGACATTGCGGGCACCTTAATTGCTCCAACCCCTCTTCTTCTGTCCCTCCTATATGATATGAGAGTGTGGGATTGGGTGATTGGAGGTTTGGTGAGTGGGACCCTGTGGACACGATCAGAGGGAGGCCGGGTTTCTCTCTAATTAATGAAAACGTAATTCAGCTCAGAGCGGATGTTCCGCTGCCTGTAATTAACGAGTCTCTTTGTGCCAAGACTTCAATGTCGGGGGGCTATAGTTGTATCATAACTATATGTGACATGAGAGAGAATCAGTGGTTAAGGCCTATTGTACTCAAAACAAACTGTAGTCGTCACATGCTTCCGAAACAACATATTGTAGACTAACAGTGAAATGCTTACTTACATGGCCCGTCCCAACAACGCAGAGAGAAAGACAATAGAGAAGTAAAATACGTAACCATAAATATAATACCAATAGGCTATCAGACTCTGGTTGAGTCACAGGGGCTGGAAACCCAGCAGAGGCAATAACAACAGCCATTCTGTAAATGCAAGGAGGATTGATGGTAAAGAAGACACCTACCACCTAGCGTTTATGGCTATATAGACTGGAATGGTTAAGATACCCTTTTTTAGAAGGCACGGGGAAATTGGATTGCAAAAATAACCATAGAAATCAATAGCCTATTCCAGTATCGGTATTGTCTAGACCTCCAACATGTGTTACGATACGATAAAGAAGCAGATGAGACACTCTTTTGCATTTGGCCATCAAAGTATTGGACTCGACCGTACACGGACCTTTAACATGTATTGACAGCACTGGAACAATGCATTAGAGCTCTCATTGTTAAACAGAGGGCCCCTTATCACCAGAAAACTAACAAGCAACTCCAAGGCAAAGAGCTGCCAATAGGGATAAACGCCTGCTGCTAACATCTGTGTGCTAAGAGCAGCCCACAACTAGATCTAATAAGGGGTGAAATGGTGGAGGGTTGGAGAGCGGGGGACTGAGGGAGTGGGGGAAGATGGGTAATTAGCTTAATGCACAGTGGCTTCAACAATGTTTTTGTTAACTAGCAGGACATCTGATTTGAAAAGCAGAGATGATGATTGCGCAGTCTATTCATATCTGCATTGTCGTATCCTCTAAAACATGTGAAGGGCATTGATTTATGGTTGTGTACTGTAAGACTGCACTTTGAGGCAGAGTTGGCAGGGTAAGATCTAAAAGGAGATATGTTTTAATTCAAATGTCGATTAGCACAACACCCCCATTTGACACTTAACTCTCAATGTCAATCATTGAGTCAAATACAGTGTTCGCCTCCAGAGATTTGATAGGTCAGACAAAAGATGTATAGTAGCACTAGCTACAATACATATCATTGCTGGTCTCAACCAGCAACAAAAAGTGAATGAAATGAGAAGTTGCTACCATTCATCACATGGTGTGGTTCTTGTGGCGAGGAGGAATCTAGTCGATGAATGACAGCAGCTGTTTTTCTCCCAAGGCTCATTAATTGTAAATGAACAGTGATTGAGTTTTCTTCCACAGAAAAACTTGGCCTGGCTGGGCTCTGTTGAGGAGACACAGAGGGACAGACAGGTTTACATTAGCTTTTGCAGCAGTTTGACATTTGTGACACTCGTTTTATGAAACTAGGTGTATGTCGCGCGTCACTACTTCACCGGAGAGCCATTTGAACATAAACTTTAAAAAATATATATATCATTTTTGGGCAGAAATGCCTTTTGGAACATGTGAACTTTCACGTGCCTTAATAACAAACTTGTATGCCATCTGTAAATACGAATAAATATGAATAGTTGGTTTAGCCACCGAAAAAGACAGGAACCTTTCCACTAGCCATGATTGGCTGAGATAAAGTCTGAACATGCAGAGAGATGAGTTTGTAGCACGCTTCTGTCTATAACATGAGCTGGTCAGTACGTGTATGTAATTTCCTTTGTAATGCTGCTTTTTTGAAATATATCACATAGTAGAACCACAAATGTGTTGCTCTCCACTTTCTGGAAGACCCCGTTTTGAAATCAGTGGAATGCCTGGTGCAATTAAGAGTATGGTAGCTAAGGAGATGGAGAAAAATCTCACGTTTAAATGCAAATATGCAGAGGGAGTCGAAAAGAGAACACAGAAGGCTGTTGTAAAAAACACTTGTCTCCGGATAACATCTTCAAACTAAGGGCAACCATGGCACCCGTGACAGAGAGGGAGAAGCATCCATCCATGTATACGGGTAAGATAGTCTAGCTAGCTACATTTTCAGATATTATACATTCCTAATTTTGTCAAAGTCGTTTTCATTTAAAGTTCAAACTTACTGTTAGCTAGCTAGCTAATGTTAGCTTGCTGGCTTGCTAGCTAACGTTATAATTACGTGTATGATCTGTGTAGAAATATTAATTGTTTCTCAGAGCCATTTACATTGCTAGTTATAGCCTAATGTTAGCTAGCTAGCTAACATTGAACCTGGTTGGTTAGCTACCTGCAGATTCATGCAGGGTAGTAATGTTATGAGTTGGGATTATGGTTCATTGTTTAGCTAGCTAGCTACATGTCTAAACAAAAGACTCCACTATGCAAGTAACTATTTCACTACACCGTCTGTATCCTGTGCATGTGACAAATAAAGTTTATCAAATTAAATCATAGTATGTGTTTACTAGAGACGGTAATGTGAAGAACATGACCTGCACCAAAGTCAAATTAGGATATAACGTTAGGCCAATGAGACAATGTCCAAGTGAAAAAATTATCCGGTAGAATGCCCTGCTTTTATTTTGTCACACTCACAACCGTAAGCTATTTTCTGTAATTGGCTCGACATTCATTTGTAAATAATGATTTTGTTGTGAGTTTATTTTCCTGTAATAATGAAAACAAATTAGCTAAAGTGAAGACGTTGTCAGCTATATGATAATTATTTGAACTGGCTAGCCAGCTAACTTAACATCAGCTAGTTAGTTAACAAGTTAGTAACTAACCAAAACATTGTTTAGAACGTTTATTTTAGTAGCCTGGTTTGATAGATTGACATTTACTCATTTCATTTTTAAACAGGTGGGTTTATTGGTGTTAAAATACACTAGTTATGATATTTTGAAACACCAGGCTGATGTCATGCAGCCTGTAGTTTTTGTGTTTATACTTTTTCATAACGACAAGTTTGATGTCGGATGACAATAGAATGTTCATGGTGTCACTGCAACAACTGTCCGTAGATGAAGTATAAACCAACCTTTAGTCTTGAAATCTTTGGTTGGTTAGCACATTATATGGCCTCACATGTGAATCCTTAAAAAGATGGGTGGGGCTAAGGCTTAAGAGGGTGTGAACGATGCTGAATGGGTGTAGACAAAGAAGCGCTCTCCAGTTGGTTCACCAAAATATTCAAGGGCCATTTTCTCAAAGTGAGGTTACACATTTATCAACTTTCAAACCAGAATTACTTAATTACCAGAATTACTTTCCCATTGTTCCTCAACTGTAGTGTATAGGGTACTGGACTTCCTGACGGGCCGCCCCCAGGTGGTGAGGGTAGGCAACAACATCTCCACCCCGCTGATCCTCAACACTGGGGCCCCACAAGGGTGCGTTCTGAGCCCTCTCCTGTACTCCCTGTTCACCCACGACTGCGTGGCCACGCACGCCTCCAACTCAATCATCAAGTTTGCGGACGACACAACAGTGGTAGGCTTGATTACCAACAACGACGAGACGGCCTACAGGGAGGAGGTGAGGGCCCTCGGGGTGTGGTGTCAGGAAAATAACCTCATACTCAACGTCAACAAAACTAAGGAGATGATTGTGGACTTCAGGAAACAGCAGAGGGAACACCCCCCTATCCACATCGATGGAACAGTAGAGGAGAGGGTAGCAAGTTTTAAGTTCCTCGGCATACACATCACAGACAAACTGAATTGGTCCACTCACACAGACAGCATCGTGAAGAAGGCGCAGCAGCGCCTCTTCAACCTCAGGAGGCTGAAGAAATTTGGCTTGTCACCAAAAGCACTCACAAACTTCTACAGATGCACAATCGAGAGCATCCTGGCGGGCTGTATCACCACCTGGTACGGCAACTGCTCCGCCCACAACCGTAAGGCTCTCCAGAGGGTAGTGAGGTCTGCACAACGCATCACCGGGGGCAAACTACCTGCCCTCCAGGACACCTACGCCACCCGATGTTACAGGAAGGCCATAAAGATCATCAAGGACATCAACCACCCAAGCCACTGCCTGTTCACCCCGCTATCATCCAGAAGGCGAGGTCAGTACAGGTGCATCAAAGCTGGGACCGAGAGACTGAAAAACAGCTTCTATCTCAAGGCCATCAGACTGTTAAACAGCCACCACTAACATTGAGTGGCTGCTGCCAACACACTGACACTGACACTGACTCAACTCCAGCCACTTTAATAATGGGAATTGATGGGAAATGTAAATATATCACAAGCCACTTTAAACAATGCTACCTTATATAATGTTACTTACCCTACATTATTCATCTCATATGCATACGTATATACTGTACTCTATATCATCGACTGCATCCTTATGTAATACATGTATCACTAGCCACTTTAACTATGCCACTTTGTTTACATACTCATCTCATATGTATATACTGTACTCGATACCATCTACTGTATCTTGCCTATGCTCCTCTGTACCATCACTCATTCATATATCCTTATGTACATATTCTTTATCCCCTTACACTGTGTATAAGACAGTAGTTTTGGAATTGTTAGTTAGATTACTTGTTGGTTATTACTGCATTGTCGGAACTAGAAGCACAAGCATTTCGCTACACTCGCATTAACATCTGCTAACCATGTGTATGTGACAAATAAAATTTTATTTGATTTTTGATTTGATATACCATTTTCTAGCTCTGAGTCTTTACTTTTATCCAATGTAAAAAATACAATTTCAAATTTTGTAACATAAGACCGAATCGATCTGGTAGGTCACATCTACACCTGTTTATGTTCAAGAAGGAATAAGACAAGGAAAGGATGAGAAAGGGGATTCTTTTTTAAATTAATTATACATTATAATATTTTGTAATGGAAAATGTATGCAAACGAGAACCAATGCTGTGGGTAACTGGAAATGTATAGTGTTTATCATTATACACTGCCCCTAATAATGTACATTACATTACGGGAGGTCTGAGTTCTTTTCCATTGATGCAACACTGTGGTTTGGGCTGCCGTTAATTAAGAAGAAACGTCAACCTAGATCTGTAGTGTGTGCATCCTCTCCCTTGAGCTAAAGGGTTAATTATGATGAAATAGACATATTGTCCCTAAGATCCATTTTAGAGTCACATAGAATATCTGCCACATGAATAAGGTATGAATAATGGGCACGAATGTATACACGCGCACGCACGCACACTCACACACGCACACACACACACAGGTATATTGTGCATAACTACCTGCAAAGGACAACACATAAATAATTGCACAAATAAATACATTATCTATATGATACTGAGCCAGGTGTGCATCTCAACCCTCCACTCAGATGCTTCACCCAAAATTCAATATAATCATCATATGGGTCAATTAAAGATTGCTGAGATTAAGCTATTCATAATACAGCATAAGTAGCAAAGAAAAAGGTCCTGGCTTTACCCTTTTCAATTCATTCTAAAGGGTTCGCTCTCGGGTTTCCATGACAGCTGCAAATGTTAATGAATATGCAAGTGGTGCATCAATGTACAAGAGCCCACTGCTGTGGCACGGAGCAGTGATGACTCAACCCACTTCTCTCATCTTTGAATGATTTGTTCATCCAGTCATCTCCGAGGCCAACAACTCTCTCGATGGGCCAGTAGTTGTGAGAAGTGGTCGGGGAGCAAGGCAAGTCAACAGGAGGTTGTTGTGTACTCTGATACAGAATCGGACACTTGTGTTCCAACTGGGTCATCATGGCTAGTGTCATATTATCTCATGAACAATACAGGCACTGTGGCTAATCAGATGTTAGCCTGAAATGAACAATCAGAGTTGGGTCACCTCACATACACAGAGCGTTACTTTCTCTCCTCCACTGCTGTGTTCCCCGCTTATGCCGTAGAGAGTTCCTGTGAGATCACAGACGCCAAGCTCTTCTGGGCGGTTCCGTCATACTGTACACCGAGAGAAAGGAAGAAGGCAATCACGGCCCTACCTCACTGAGGATCAGCGCAGCAGACCCAAATGCTTTTGATCAAGCCCTGCCTTTAGGGAGGGGGTAGGGGGGAGGGGTCTAGTCAGGCATGTCTGCACATTGGAGACCAATCCCTGCCTTTAGGGAGGTTGGGGTCTAGTGAGGCATGTCTGCACAGTGGAGACCAAGCCCTGCCTTTAGGGAGGGGGGAGGGGTCTAGTCAGGCATGTCTGCACAGCGGAGACCATGCTTGAGACACAGCATACCACACCATTGTTGTAGCTACGTACTGTATTCTGCAATTCTAGCTTGACCCTTTAGTGAAAGTCTGAACAATGCCTGAATGAAAACTCTTTGGTGGAAATGCAGTTACTTGTGTGTACTGATGCAAGAATTTCACTTGGATGTTTGGATTACATTATAATGTACTGTATTTGATTATTAAATGAATCAGCAATATGAATGCAACCGACCACAGGTTAAACGGAAACTTCAGACACAATAATGAGGATTTCTGATCAGTGATGCAGACAGTGTCATCTGGTTAAGAGGGAGACAACAGTAGCGCTCTGCTAATAACCACTGCCATTAGCCACTGGAGTCTGAGGAGAGACCAGGCAGGAGCAACCACAAACCAAATGGACTTCAGATGGAGGGATGAAGCAGAAAACAAAATGGAAGGAGAAAGAGGTGGGAAGAGGAAGGCTCATTAATGTAGAGAGTACTGTATAATAAATCAACCTTTAAAAAGGAAATGTAATGCAGTCAAATGGAAATCACCCAGCAATGGAGTTTTAATTGCTATGCAAATGCTGTCTATGCCTCCTGAGGCTCGATATGTGGGCCCTGCTTCTCACTGCTCCAATCACACCACAGCAGAGCAGACACTAGCTCTCTCAAACGCTAGGCAGAATTCTGCTTTCTCCCTAGAGTTCAGAGTGGCTAGCTTCACCCACGCTTGGCTCCATGTGAACTACAATCCTGACACTGTGTTTTAACGTTTACTAACGTCAATAATCATCGCTTAAGATAAGTTTTCGAAACATGGCTTTCATATCAGCAAAACATGATATTTCAAATAAAAAAATATACAATTACTGTAGGAGATTTGCATCCATATGCTGTGTGTGTCTCCAGTTGACGAACTACACTTCCTCCCCAGTTATGCTGACACATCGGTGTACTGAGCACGCTAGATAGCTAATTAGCACAGGGGGTCGCCTCTGTTTTTTGTCTGTCTTCCGTAAACAAGCGCTGTAACATGGAGATATGGCAGTGTGGGAACACTAATCCTATGACGGTGTGTAGTAATTGAACCTTTTGTTTTTTTGAAAATGTTTTCTCGCTGATATGACAGATACGTTCCTTATGTGTTCAAAAGCGGCAGGGTAGCCTAGTGGTTAGAGCGTTGGACTAGTAACCGGAAGGTTGTGAGTTCAAACCCCTGAGCTGACAAGGTACAAATCTGTCGTTCTGCCCCTGAACAGGCAGTTAACCCACTGTTCCCAGGCCGTCATTGAAAATAAGAATTTGTTCTTAACTGACTTGCCTGGTAAAATAAAAAATAAATGTAAAAAACCTGCAAGCGATGAAGAAGATACCTTCATCAATAGGTTCTAAAGTTAATTAGCATCTATGAATGGGCTAAGCAGACACCCTCTCCCTTCATTAAACCACTGTGTTGCTATTACTGCGTCCGACACATTGACGTCATCATTTTCACTGGTCCCGTCATTTGGGATGACATGTTAAACCGAGGTCCTCCTGACTATAGATCCCAAACACTTGGGATCTATTGCACTTATTGCAAGTGTCCTGGCTACATTCCCAATCTAGCTCTCATATCATGGCCACCTAATCATCCCCTGATTAATTGGCATTTGTCGCTCCTCACCTCTCCACTGTGATAGCTGATGTGTGATGATGAGCTCTGGGACAGAAATGCCTGCACAGGCATCACTCAGGAGGGTGCTACACATTGATAGTGGATGAGGTGAGTTTTGCCATACAATGTGAAGCATTTTGAGCTCCTGGTGGAAAAGCTATGTAAAGCTATATAAATTGCTAATTTATTACTCTATACAAACAACACTGTCAGCTATCCCACAGGAGACGCTATACAATACAGAGACATGGTTCTTCTATAGGAGCATTTAATGAAAGTGCCCTCTAAAAAGCCAGATAACTTCATTGAGCAGTGGTAATGCAGTTAGTGTGTTGCATATCTATTTGTTTTTGAGGAAGTCGTTTTTGTGCGTGGAATGGCAGCCATCCATCAAGCAAGCAAGAGGAAGCAGTCAAGACCAGGAAGTGATGTTCTGTATCAGTGAAGTCAGGTGACAGCAAATCCATATCCCAGATTACAGCTGCCCCATTTAAGAGAAGAGGAAGAAGTGGAAAACACAGAAATGTTTTGGAAAATGAAGTAAAATCATACAATTAAATCCAAATGTGCAATTTCAATCCCTAGCATTCTTAATTCAACTCTCAGTAATAGTTTTAAAATCTCAAGCTTCTAACAATTGTGTTTGCTGGACATAGTTCTGCCATTTAGTAAAGTAAACAAGTATGTATGCCATGGGTTACAGAGTTTAGAGTGCTTCTTATGGTGGTGATGCAACCCAGACAGTGGCTTGTGCACTTTCCTGTATGTATGGGGTGACATGCATGCATTACTCAAAGCTATGGTGAATAACAATGAAGTCAATGTCTAAAATTACATCCACAGCATTTCGAATAACATGTGAAGCAGTAGCCTATTTGTTCACACTACGCTGAAGCTACTGAACAACTAAAGCATGACCCGTGTACCCTGACCATCAGGATATGGAGTGGATATATTTTCAGGATATCTTCCCATTCATAGCAGCAGGGTACGAAGTCCAAACTGATGCCCATTAGGTCCAAATCATTGATGTCAGAGTCATGTCAGGATTAGCTTGACGACTCAAACTGAATTATTCCGCTTGCTCTATGTTCGCTACATACTTCAGTCTGAGACTGCCATCGTTGAAGTAATTTGTGGTGGCGTCAAAAGGATGTCACCGCAAAACAAAGTCATCAGCGATTGGATCATTTCTAACCAATCAGAGTATCAAAGCCAATAAAACATTTTCAAAACGCTGCTTTAACTACGTGTACTGGCCATGGCTGTGAGAAGATGTTTTGGGGTGTAACTTGTCTGTGTTCTCTAAGAGAGGCTGCAGGGGAGGGAGAATTGAGCCGCAGCAGTTGGAACCTAAATGATTTTCCAATTGTTTTGTTCCAAACAGAACCATAATTTTTTTTCGTTCCATTTCACTGTTCTGAACAGCAAAATAAAGTTCTGAATCGGTTCGAACTCCAAAAAAAGTAATGGTTCATATTGTTCTTTTCAGTTCCTTGTGAAACCTCTGAAATTCACAAAAACATAAACGCAACATGTAAAGTGTTGGTCCCATGTTTCATGAGCTGAAATCAAAGATCCCTGAAATGTTCCATATGCACAAAAAACTTGTTTTTCTCAAATTTTGTTCACAAATTACTTTACATCCCTGTTAGTGAGCATTTATCCTTTGCCAAGATAATCCATCCACCTGACAGATGTCACATATTAAGAAGCTGATTAAACAGCAGGATCATTAGACAGGTGCATCTTGTACTTGGGACACTAAAAGGCCACTTTAAAATGAGCAGTTTTGTCACACAACACAATGTCAGAGATGTCTCAAGTTTTGAGGAAGCGTGCAATTGACATGCTGACTGCAGGAATGTCCACCAGAGCTGTTGCCAGATCATTTTATGTTAATTTCCCTTCCATAAGCCGCCTCCAACCTCGTTTTAGAGAATTTGGCAGTACGTCCAACCGGCCTCACAACCGCAGACCGGGTGTATGGTATTGTGTGGGTGAGAGGTTTGGTGATGTCAATGTTGTGAACAAAGTTCCCCATGGTGGCGGTGGGGTTATGGTATGGGCAGCCATAAACTATGGACAACAAACACAATTGCATTTTATTGATGGCACTATGAATGCACTGAGATACCGTGACCAGATCCTGAGCCCATTAGGGCTCCAGAGTGGCAAAACGGCCTAAGGCACTGCATCTCAGTGCTAGAGGCGTCACTACAGACTCTGGTTCGAACCCAGGCTGTATCACAACCAGCCATGATTAGGAGTCCCATCGGGCAGCGCACAATTGGCCCAGTGTTGTCCGGGTTAGGGTTTGGCCGGGGTAGGTGTTCTTAACTGACTTGCCAAGTTAAATAAAGGTTAAATTGTCGTGCCATTCATCCCCCGCCATCAGCTCATGTTTCAACATCATAATGCATGGCCTCATGTCGCAAGGATCTGTAAACAATTCCTGGAAACTGAAAATGTCATCATGCTGAACAACAGCATGTTCCAGTTCCTGCCAATATCCAGCAACTTTGCACAGCCATTGAAGAGGAGTGGAACCACATTCCACAGGCCACAATGAAATCTATGCAAAGGAGATGTGTCGCGACGCATGTGGCAAATGGTAGTCACACCAGAAAATGACTGGTTTTCTGATCCATGCCCCCTACCTTTTTTAAGCGACAGTATCTGTGACCAACAGATGCATATCTGTAATCCCAGTCATGTGAAATCCATAGATTGGACCTAATGAATTTATTTCAATTGACTGACTTCCTTATATGAACTGTAACTCAGTAAAATATTTGTAATTGTTGCATGTTGCATTTATATTTTTGTTTAGTATACATTTTTTTAAACATTTAGCTCGACATTACATTTTTTCACCAATCAGTGTGGATAGAGCAACATGCCTTGGAGCAGGCTGGATATAGCTAGTTGTTTACATGGGGGAAAATGCCCAGAATGTAAAAGAGCAGTATTTACCAGTTCCCAAGCTAAAGAACAGTTATTTTCTGGAACAGTATAGACCACTTTCGTTCCCAGTTCTGATTCTGTTCCTCGAAAAATGTCATTATTTTTCAGCTCTGTTCCCTAAACCGGTTGCAATGATCCATGCCTGGCAGTCATCTGTCACCAGCCTCAGTCTACTGGAAGAGCAATGCAGGCATTCCATTCTCAATCAGTCTGCACTAATGCCTCTATATACCTTACCTGTTTTCACTTGATCGACTGTATGTACGACTATGAGTCCACTTTGGTTAAGACCGCTCTTGCTTTTCATCCTTCCCTCTTTGCATACATTATATATTGTATAGGTTTATATTGAACTAAATCTGATTTAAATTAGTATGCAGTTAACAATCACACAGCACTGCTGTCATTGGTGATGTGGTGATGAACAGGTTTGAGTTTGGAGGACCTAGACTGGGGAATAAAAATGCATCCACTTTGGGAGCTGTTGCTAGGTTACATTCAGTTTAACAGAATAATGACATGACCTGGTTTAAATTGTTGAGAAACATGCCTCTGCTATTTCTATTTTTAAAAGTTGTGAAGATGTGGCAAAAACTCATTATATAAAATACATATCTACTAAAGACGGAAAAAAATACAGGAATTTGTATGTCTTCCTTGCCTCCTCCAAGCTGTCGTATTGCAAGGCAAAGCAAAGACAGGGCCAAGAGTGACAGATGCTACCTGTTTTAATGGGTATATACATAACATTAGTTGGGCTAAAGCCTTGTTTTGATTTGTCCCTGCATGAGTTTCTACCACCGGGCACATGTCAAATGACTGGAAGTGACTGAATAAATGTTACTTAGAGAGCATCCCCTTATCTCTGAACATCACATTATACCTGTGGACAGATGTCCTTGGAAAAGCAGGATGGGAGCGAGAGGCAATTCATAACTAAATGCATTACACGCCTCCAGACTGGATGACTAGCTGTATTGTGTAATGCTCATATCTAGCTGGAAAACCACAAACACTCTTTATTACTTTATAATAGTCAGCCAGATAGTTGCCATTTAGCACTGTATGATGACCCGTTGTGGGTCATCATACAACACACTTTGAAAGTAAAAATTTCACCACTGAAGGGTTGAAAAAGCCCTTGCAATTAGGTTATGTAATTCAACATATGTAAAGTAACTGGAGACGTTCACACCAAGGATAGACAATAGAGTACACAAACCAAATAAAACTACATACAGTTACATCCCCATCCACTTGATATGCTCAAGAGAAGGGTCATTCCACGAAATGAGTGCCTTTTGCGTCCCTTTAATAATTTAAGTAGAAATTGTGCACAGATATTGAATTTTAACCCTTGGATAAAACCACCTAAATTATATTTTTTCAACTTGAAATGTGATGTCTTTTCCTAGAGTGACGCCAACATTAGAAAAAGTGAAACATCGCCTTTGTTCATATTTCCATGAAAGCTGTACACCACCAGGGTACAAAGATTGTCTTAGGGTCATTTTTCACCTGGCAGTTATAAAATAATTTACACACCACAAAAACCACAGGTGCAGGTGACAGTCCCCCCAGTTCTAGCTTTGCTGAAGCCATGAGTGCACGTTTCAGAGCCCAACAGGTCGTAGATCTGATTTTTTCAGATGTCCAGGAGGAACAAGAGAACAATTGTTTAGAAGAGGAGGAGGTATCTGAAGAAGAAGATGAGGAAGAATACAACCCAGAGCACGGTACATCATCTTCAGATGAAGAAGAAGTCCCCCAAGCTGAAAGAGAGACGTTTTTGTCAAATAACAGCAAAATAACATGGTCCTTTTGACCATATGACAACCAGGGCAGGATGGCAGCACAACATGTCATAAGGATGACCCCAGGGCCCACAAGACATGCAGTTGCCCATGCCCAGGACATCGCCTCAACATTCTACATGTTCATCACACCAGCCATTGAAAAAAATCTTCCTGGAGATGACAAAGTTGTAGGGTTTCCGTAAATATGGAGTCAACTGGAAAAGGATAGATGAGAGTGACTTGCGTGCCTACATAGGGCTGCTAATCTTAGCGGGTGTGTACAGGTCCCGAGGCGAGGCTACATGTAGTCTCTGGGATGCAGAGAGTGGAAGGGCGATTTTCCGTGCCATGATGCCACTGAAAGTCTTTCACGCTTTCTCAAGAATGCTACAATTTGATAACCGTGAGTCAAGACGTGTGAGAGACAAACTGGCGGCCATAAGAGAGGTCTGGGAGAAGTGGGTGGAGCGTCTGCCATACCTCTACAACCCTGAGCCTGAAGTAACAGCAGATGAGCAACTGGTTCCATTCAGAGGTACATTTTTATTTTCATATCTGTAATGTAAGTGATTTTCACTGTTAATTTTATTATGTATTGCTGTAATATAATTGATTTATGTGATTGTTTTCTGTGACGCTGATACTAATTACTGATAGTAATCTCTTTTGTCAAAAGGTTGCTGTCCTTTCCGGCAGTATATGCCCAGCAAGCCAGCAAAGTGTGGCATCAAGACATGGGTGGCTGTGATGCACAATCCAGCTAAACTTGGAAGATGCAAGTCTAAACAGCGAAGCTGACGAGTGGAGGCCCGGAGAAGAACCAGGGGATGCGGGTTGCGCTTGATGTGACAGATGGACTTATGGGGCACAATGTCACGTGTGCATGTCTTTGTGATATGGAACAAGATCAACCCTACCTGGATGCCTGATAAGCGGAACAAGAGGAGGATATTTCTGGAGCAGCTGGGAAAGGCACTTGTAACCCCACACATTCAACGCAAGGAGCGCCTTCCCTGCACAGCAGCCTCTGCAGAGCTACTGAAAGCTGTTCACGGGGCTGAATCTTGTCCTGATCCACCTGAGGCTGCAGCTGGGGCAGGTAAGAGGAGGAGATGCCAATTCTGCCCCCCAAAGAAGGACTGTAAAAACAAATACTATGTGCCGCACATGTGCAAAATATGTACATCTGCAAAGTCCATGCACACACACTTGCATACTGTCCTACATGTGCTAATTAGAGTT
The DNA here is from genome assembly GCF_018296145.1 of Oncorhynchus tshawytscha. NCBI lineage: Eukaryota > Metazoa > Chordata > Actinopteri > Salmoniformes > Salmonidae > Oncorhynchus > Oncorhynchus tshawytscha. The sequence continues at coordinate 55,765,150 of NC_056429.1, forward strand.
GAATGATTTATGTTCTTCACGTTTTTGTTTCGTATCCATTATCTTATTTTATTCGTATTTATTGTTGTTGTTTACACACCTTACTGTGTGGGGGGTAATGGTACAAAAAATGGGAGAAGACTAGTATTTTGTAGTTGAGTTCCTCATTGTACAGTATATATAAGTGCTATCTCTTGCTAAAAAATGTATGTTTACACCTATGCAGTACCTTTAGCAATGATACAAATAATAATAAACCTCTACTTTAGTAAAGAAAAGGTGTGTTGTAATAAAAACGAGTGGTCCACTGATTAAATGCAATCTTTTTGCATTATGAAGCGGGAAAACCAAGTTTTTCACAAAGTTTGTGATGAACGACAGGTTGTTTCTTCATGCAAAAAATATTTGGGGTTTAAAATTCAACTAAGCTGCTTTATATTAGGGGTTAAGTGAAAGCGGGTCATTTTTTACCCTTAGGACAAGGGGAGTATACCGAATGTTAAGCATACACAAGGGGAGTATACCGAATGTTAAGCATACACAAGGGGAGTATACCGAATGTTAAGACTACACAAGGGGAGTATACCGAATGTTAAGACTACACAAGGGGAGTATACCGAATGTTAAGCATACACAAGGGGAGTATACCGAATGTTAAGCATACACAAGGGGAGTATACCGAATGTTAAGCCTACACAAGGGGAGTATACCGAATGTTAAGACTACACAAGGGGAGTATACCGAATGTTAAGACTACACAAGGGGTAGTATACCGAATGTTAAGACTACACAAGGGAGTAAGACTACACAAGGGGAATGTTAAGACTACACATGGGGAGTATACCGAATGTTAAGACTACACAAGGGGAGTATACCGAATGTTAAGACTACACAAGGGGTTAAGAGTATACCGAATGTTAAGACTACACAAGGGGAGTATACCGAATGTTAAGACTACACAAGGGGAGTATACCGAATGTTAAGACTACACAAGGGGACAATGTTAAGAACACAAGGGAGGGGAGTATACCGAATGTTAAGACTACACAAGGGGAGTATACCGAATGTTAAGGGGAGTATACTACACACAAGGGGAGTATACCGAATGTTAAGACTACACAAGGGGAGTATACCGAATGTTAAGACTACACAAGGGGAGTATACCGAATGTTAAGACTACACAAGGGGAGTATACACAAGAATGTTAAGACTACACAAGGGGAGTATACCGAATGTTAAGCCTACACAAGGGGAGTATACCGAATGTTAAGCCTACACAAGGGGAGTATACCGAATGTTAAGACTACACAAGGGGAGTATACCGAATGTTAAGACTACACAAGGGGAGTATACCGAATGTTAAGACTACACAAGGGGAGTATACCGAATGTTAAGACTACACAAGGGGAGTATACCGAATGTTAAGACTACACAAGGGGAGTATACCGAATGTTAAGCATACACAAGGGGAGTATACCGAATGTTAAGACTACACAAGGGGAGTATACTGAATGTTAAGACTACACAAGGGGAGTATACCGAATGTTAAGACTACACAAAGGTTAAAAGCCTGTTATATTGAATGAAGTGCCCTTTAATATAGACCACGTAGAAAATTCAATACATCAGATTTTTTAAATGAATAAAGACTTACTAAAGTGCCAAAATCCATCATTTTGACATGTCCCTCAGTGCATCCTCTGCAACTTCTAGAAATGTATCTACGTTTACACCATCATTGTAAAGCCTTAGTTATTTTGTTGCTTTGACAAAGTAATTTCTGAAGATTATTATTTATTTCATGTTATTAATTTTAAGGTAGAAAAAAAACCTGGCCCTACTTTTAACCTAAAAGTCTCAGCTGTGGGGGGGTGGGGGTGTGCTTAGGGTCGTTGTCTTGGCTGTGTGCTTAGGGTCGTTGTCCTGTTGGAAGGCCATGAGGTCGAAGGTTTCACACCCTGATCTGTTTCAGATAAGGGTGTGACACAGATCAGGGTGTGACACTTTCGACCTGTCAGCTGTGGGACATTATATACAGTGCATTCAGAAAGTATTTAGACCCCTTGACTTTTTCCACATTTTTACAGCCTTATTCCAAACTTTTAAAAAAATCCTTCATCAATCTGCACACAATACCCCATAATGACAAAGCAAAAACTTGTTTTTAGAATTTCTTGCTAATTTAAATGAAATAAAAAAACATGAATGAAAAACACAAGGCTGTAATGTAACACTGTGTAAGGACCAATAACGGAGATGAGAAGCAGGTAAGGGGAGTCACCATTTAATAAGGAACAGACATGAAACAAGACAGGCACAACGTCAGCACACTATACAAGGACATATGACAATCAATGCAGCAGCGGGGAACAGAGATGGGGAACTGACAAATATAGGGGAGGTAATAAACAGGTGATTGAATCCAGGTGATTCCAAGAATATGCTGATGTGCATGAGTGGGAAAAGCAGGTGTGCGTAATGATGGTGGCAGGAGTGCGCAATGCTGGAGAGCCTGGCACCCTCGAGCGCCAGGGGGGAAGAGCGGGAGCAGGCGTGCATATATTTACATAAGTGTTCAGACTCATTGCTATGATACTCGAAATTGAGCTCAGGTGCATCCTGTTTACATTTATCCTCCTTGCATGTTCCTACAACATGATTGGAGTCCACCTGTGGTAAATTCAATTGATTGGACATGATTTCGAAAGGCACACACCTGTTTATATAAGGCTGGCTCAGAAAATAATCACCATTTTTATCATTCTAACCAACTTGGAGGATCACTCCTACATATTATATCACTCACACATGATCCTTTGGCATAATTATGGATATGAATGTCATTCTCTTTATGGTGCAATATCCTTTTCATATTTGGGTATTATCCTACACACTGGCTATTATTTAAATAATCTCCACCCCCAAACAAGACTAAATTTGGTTGGATCAAACCTGAACCAATCACAGACATGTATGTTTCAAGTTTGGATATCACAGTACATCACAGTAGAGTAGAATACAGTAACAGTACAGTAAAGTAGAGTTTAGTACAGTATAGTGCAAAACAGTACATTATACTACTCTCTTCTACTCTAGTGTGCTCTACAGTACTGTACTCTACTGTCTGGACTGGACCAAATCTGAACCAATCATGGACGTCTATGTTTAGGCCAAATCATGGCCGGTCCGGACCGGACCCAAAAACTACGCCTTTGTACTTTGAAAATCAAGGCCAGGGCAGACTGAATTTCAACTACTTTTCAACGTTCATGGATGTCCGGTGTCGGTCGGGGCTCAGGGGTAAGGATGCTGGTTATGGTAAATGGAAAGAAAGGGTCGTATGGGTATGTGTCAGTAATACCCATGAGCTGGGAGAGGTAACATTAACTAGATATAGAGAAGGCAGAGCGAGGGAGTCAGAGAGTTAGGGGTTGTCCAAATGGTTTTCCCATTGACCACCAGATGACAGAAAGAGAAAGAAAACAGTTATGAGCTGAACATAACAGTATGCCAGTAGAAGATGAGGACAGTAGCAGGTGACCCAACTGTGGCTTGTCACTACTATGATTCCCCATTGTAGCCAATTCAATTGCAGTCATTCTGTTACCAATTTGGCAACAGAATTCTGAATTTTAACCACTTAATAATTCAGAAACAACAAAATTCTTCTCAGTTAAAACACTATAACTAACTGGTAGGTCTACCTTTACTATTACTTCTGTGAAATAAGAAAATATCTTAAAGATATGTGGGTTTTTGTTAACAGAATGACAAGACACAAGGCCATATTTCTTAAAAATAATCAGTAAATGGTTTATAAGGTGCTACATTAATCATCAACTGATGTATTAGTATGTGCTTTTACTCACATTTACAAATGCACTCATTAACAAGTATTAAATATCCCATTCATGGCGTATATAAATATATTGATAAGTATGCATATAACATAACCATTAATCAACCATTAACAAATGCCTTATAAATAATCTTATGAGTTGACAATAACTCCTTTATCACTGGTTTGTAAGTACATTAGCAATACATTATTATTAATTTGTCATTTACACAAATTGTGAACCTACTATGATCAAACACCTTATTTATTATCTTATAAATCATACAATTTAAATAATACATGATTTAAAATAGTGTTCATAAATGCGGAAATATTTAAAGATTGCTTATTGACGTTTACAAACATAGGAACAATGATTAATAAATGGCAAGTAAACTCTTTACAAACTATTTAGAAACGTTTTATGAAGGGAGTTAAATATAAAGTGGTACCTAGAAATGTACATCCTCAAGCTGCACATGGCTCTCTGGCTACCGAGGAAATCAAGTAATAATTAAACAACAGACACTTTGAGATATAAAACAACCTCTCCCCTTCAAACGGAATCCTCCTGCAAGAGCAACATGAACTCAGAACGAATGCTCACATTGTTGGGCTGAGATAAATTTAGAGCACTCCATCAAAATGGCAGGAACCACTCAGTCTATTTGATTGCTTACCTCTTGCAACAAGATTGGCCTCTAAAAGGCCCACAAATCAATACAGTATACTTGACAAACCCATTTGCATCATGTTACTGTAGCAGTTTTTAAGGCTGACAGCATCATCAACTTTACCCAGTAACAGACCATTTTAGCCCAAGAACTGGTTGCCTATGCAAGGAGGCTGAAACTAGGCCGCAAGTGGATCTTCCAGCAAGAACATTATTCCTCCTCCACCAAACTTTACAGTTGGCACTATGCATTGGGGCAGGTAGCATTCTCCTGGCATCCGCCAAATCCAGATTTGTTCGTCGGACTGCCAGATGGTGAAGCGTGATTCCTCACTCCAGAGAACGTGTTTCCAATGCTCCAGAGTCCAATGGTGGCGAGTTTTACACCACTCCAGTCAACACTTGGCATTACGCATGGTGATCTTAGGCTTGTGTGAGGCTGCTCGGCCATGGAAACCCAATTCTTGAAGCTCCCAACGAACAGTTCTTGTGCTGTTGTTGATTCCAGAGGCAGTTTGAACTCGGTAGTGAGTGTTGCAACTGAGGACAGCTGATTTTTACGCGCTACGAGCTTCAGCACTCGGCGGTCCCGTTTTGTGAGCTTGTGTGGTCTACCATTTAGCGGCTGTTGCCATTGTTGCTCCTAGACGTTTCCACTTCACAATAACAGCGCTTACATTTGACGAACTGAGTTGTTGGAAAGGTAGCATCCTATGACGGTGCCACGTTGAAAGTCACTGAGCTCTTCAGTACGGGCCATTCTACTGCCAATGTTTGTCAATGGAAATTGCATGGCTGTGTGCTCAATTTAATACACCTGTTAGCAACAAGTGTGGCTGAAATAGCCAAATACACTAATTTGAAGGTGTGTCCACATACTTTTGGCAATGTAGTGCACCTCACATAACTCATAGTGATAATTCATGCTTTTTTATATATATTAAGAACAAATCTGCCGAAAGTCATAATTTCCTTGGTCAGGGAAGTGAGTGCAGTCAGTGGACATCAGATGTCCCATCTAAGAGTTAGTACAGGATTCTAAGAAACAATTTAAAAACATTTTTAAAAGGAGCGCCTAGCAGAACTACATGGTTAAATTTGAGGATATTTCATGTGTCTGATTGACTTATCATTGTGAGATACTAAGTAAGCCATTGAAATCATAAGACCAGTTTCTGCCAACATGAAGAGTGAAAAACAGGATTTTCCCTAGAGAAGCTGTGAAAAACACAAATAAGATAAAGCTCTCTGTCAGTGAGTGAGCAACGACAGATGGGGGGACTTTGATAACAGAGGTTCAACCTTAGTGCATCAGTGAACTACCATCTCTCTCCTCTGAAGTAGAATGTCTACTGACCTTTTTCAGTGAGCTGATTTTTTTATGCAGCTAGATGTCAAAACCAGAATGCAATTCATGGTCAAGTGATGTGACAGGGAATAAAGAGACAATGAGGATACAGCCAATGAAGACCATGACAAAACATGACCAAATGTGTACAGTTTCCCACTTCTGGCTTTATCCCATTTATAGGATGTGGGACCAGTAAACCAGTTAATTTAAATGATTATGAGATGAGCATTATAATTAACTTGATGTTACTTCTACATACTGAAAGTGCAATGCACTTCTTTACAGACAAGACAAAAGTGAAATAAAAGTTTGTCAGATGTTTTGAGGAGTGCAGTTTGATCTCTCAAAACAGGGTTGTTAGTCTGAAGACAGAGTAAATGTTCAGTTTCCATGCAAAAATGTATCCACAGGGTATAGTTTCCAAAAATGTCTCGATTCAGGTCACTCTGACATGGCCTAAACTGATTCCCCCAGTCAGTGTAATCATCAACGTTCTCTAGTTGAGTTCTCTACAACTCCATGACGTTTCCCAAAATGCATTAATAATTCACATCTGGATTTTTATCTCCTTGTGTAAAATAAGACATTATTTTGTCAATTCAATGCAGACAAAGCTCTTGGAAACGCGAGCTATGTCTACCAGCTGCTGGTGGTAATTGGTACTACAAACAATGTACAGTATATCTACAGTATGAGTAGCCCATAGAGAAGTGTTTTATGACTCTACATGTCATGAATTTCACTTTTACTTTTTTCTCAAAGCCTACTTTGGTTTCTTGTGGATGATTAGACGCCTTTTTTTATTATTCATGTTTTATTACTTTGTATTGCCACTTTCCACAGACATCATTATTTTAAAAAGCACTTTTACGTTTACACAAGCAGCACTCTTCTTCTGTTCTTTATTTTCACTAATTGGTCTTTTTTTTGTTTTTTTTTTGTGTTTTTTTTTGTGATATCATATTGGATATCGGGAGAGGCGAAGGTCGAGAGCCATGAGCCATGAGATGTGAGAACACCATACATCTGGCGAAAGTGGCAGCGTGCATGCGCCCGGGCCGCCACAGGAGTCGCTAGAGCGCGATGGGACAAGGACATCCCGGCCGGCAAAAACGCTCCCCTAACCCGTGCGTCGTCATGGGTCTCGCGGTTGCGCATCTGTAGTGACGCCTCAAGCATTGCAGTGCGTTTGACTGCTGCGCCACTCGGGAGGCCAACTAATTGGTGTTTTCACCAATCAGATCTGAAAAAGATCTGATGCAATTGGTCAAAAGATCAATTAGTGGGAAAAAAGATCCGAATTGGGCTGCCTGTCTAAACATAAAAATTATGCTATTACACAAGACTGTTCAAAGGGAGCTTTAAACCAATTTAAGGCCAATTCAAAATTGGTTGTGGTTATTTTATTTTATGTACTGATTAAATATAAGTAAAGCACCACCTTTCCATGTAACACAATTAATGAAAATAATGTTCTGTTGCAAAAAGATGAGAGAATGTCAATCAAAAGATATTGAAATGATCAAACTAGTTTGTTCAGTTTTCTCTATTGGCTGCACCTGTTAGTTAATTGATTGTCTTGTGGAAGTAGGCCCATGGTAGGTTTGGCTAGTCTGCAACATGTGGTGGAAGTGTTGCCTTACAGGAAGTAAAATAAACAGAGCAGTGTTGAGACATCTCTAACAGGCATGGGGCTGAGTTACATGCTTCTGCTCTTCTCTGGCTTGTGCTCAATTGGTAAGATCTTATTTTAATAGGATGAAATTGTCTGTGTTTAGTAGAAGTAGCATGGCATGTTTGTTATCTAGGTTTTCTTAGGATTGAGGATTTTTGTCCACAATTTAACAATTCTAATTACTTTACCATAACCACACAATGTCTGTAATTACAAAAATGTTGAATAATGAATTGTCTTTTGATCAGTAGCAGTGCATGAATGTTAATGATTATTGTTGTGAAATAATGCAGCTGTATCCTGTTTGCGTTAGGCCCTTATGGCTTGATTTCAGTTTCTTTGTGGGGAGTTCGGTTTCTCTGCTCATGTTGGTTGACTTTATCGGTATGAGAGAAATATTGTCACTTGCCTTTTGGCTACAGTTCTGACTGTCAGTTGTAGTACAGTCTTGCGTAAGCTGACCTAATTCTGTGTTCATAGGAAGACCTGTCGAACCTAAAACCTAACGTCGCAAACATTTAGTGAATTTGTTGAATTAGCTTTCTTTTTTTTCCCAGTCAGTTGCCAAAGGTTAGTGCCTGGCGCTCCATATAAGATTGACACAAATGACAAGGGGGTCCTAAAAGCGGCGCTTCATGGGACCAATTCATTTAACAATCAGACCAATGATGCTTTTCTCTTCAAGCCATCTGCAATTGAAAAAGCCGAAAGACAGGTATGGAGGACTGACATTTTATACTGAAGTAGTCGTATATTGAATGTGTTGAAATAAGGATGAAAGCTATATTGAATTGAAGTTCATGCCTCACTGGTATAGTCCAACTGCACTGCTCAAAAAAATAAAGGAAACACTTAAACAACACAATGTAATTCCAAGTCAATCACACTTCTGTGAAATCAAACTGTCCACTTAGGAAGCAACACTGATTGACAATAAATGTCACATGCTGTTGTGCAAATGGAATAGACAACAGTTGGACATTATAGGCAATTAGCAAGACATCCCCAATAAAGGAGTGGTTCCACAGACCACTTCTCAGTTCCTATGCTTCCTGGCTGATGTTTTGGTCACTTCTGAATGCTGGCGCTGCTTTCACTCTAGTGGTAGCATGAGACGGAGTCTAGAACCCACACAAGTGGCTCAGGTAGTGCAGCTCATCCAGGATGGCACATCAATGCGAGCTGTGGCAAGAAGGTTTGCTGTGTCTGTCCGCGTAGTGTCCATAGCATGGAGGCGCTACCAGGAGACAGGCCAATACATCAGGAGACGTGGAGGAGGCCGTAGGAGGGCAACAACCCAGCAGCAGGACCGCTACCTCCACCTTTGTGCAAGGAGGAGCACTGCCAGAGCCCTGCAAAATGACCTCCAGCAGGCCACAAATGTGCATGTCTGCTCAAATGGTCAGAAACGGACTCCTTGAGGGTGGTATGAGGGCCCGACGTCCACAGGTGGGGGTTGTGCTTACAGCCCAACACCGTGCAGGACGTTTGGCATTTGCCAGAGAACACCAAGATTGGCAAATTCGGCACTGGCGCCCTGTGCTCTTCACAGATGAAAGCAGGTTCACACTGAGCACATGTGACAGTCTGGAGACGCCGTGGAGAATGTTCTGCAGCATGACCGGTTTGGCGGTGGGTCAGTCATGATGTGGGGTGGCGTTTCTTTGGGGGGCCGCACAGCCCTCTATGTGCTCGCCAGAGGTAGCCTGACTGCCATTAGGTACCGAGATGAGATCATCAGACCCCTTGTGAAACCATATGCTGGTGCGGTTGGCCCCGGGTTCCTCTTAATGCAAGACAATGCTAGACATGTGGCTGGAGTGTGTCAGCAGTTCCTGCAAGAGGAAGGCATTGATGCTATGGACTGGCCCGCCCGTTCCCCAGACCTGAATCCAATTGAGCACATCTGGGACATCATGTCTCGCTCCATCCACCAACGCCACGTTGCACCACAGACTGTCCAGGAGTTGGCGGATGCTTTAGTCCAGGTATGGGAGGAGATCCCTCAGGAGACCATCCGCCACCTCATCAGGAGCATGCCCAGGCATTGTAGGGAGATCATACAGGCACGTGGAGGCCACACACTATTGAGCCTTGTTTTAAGGACATTACATCAGTTGGATCAGCCTGTAGTGTGGTTTCCCACTTTAATTTTGAGTGTGACTCCAAATCCAGACCTTGTGTGATTTTGTTGTCAGCACATTCAACTATGTAAAGAAAGTATTTAAAAATAATATTTCATTCATTCAGATCTAGGATGTGTTATTTTAGTGTTCCCTTTATATTTTTGAGCAGTGTAGTTCAGGGCTGCCCAACCATCTTCCTGGAGATTTACCATCCTGTGGGTTTTCAGTCCAACCCTAATTTAACACACCGGATTCTACTAATTAGCTGCTCAACCAGACCTTAACTAGCTGAATCAGATATGCCAAATTAGGGTTGGACTGAACCTACAGGACGGTAGATCTCCAGGAAGAGGGTTGGGCAGCCCTGGTATAGTTAGACTACACCAGGGAGGCACAAACTTCTTCAGTTCAATGTAGCTTTCTGTTACAGATTGTAAAGGGACTCAAATACATTTTGGAAGTAGACCTCTCACGGACCGTGTGCTGCAAAAACGGACACAAAGACCCAGACCTGGCCAACTGCAAGTTCCAACCAGATGGTTTGTTGCAGCAGGTATTGTACATTTTTAGTTTAGAAATATGATACATTATGTTGAAGCTGTATGTATAGCAATTGGGTGAATATCAGCACTAATTTTGGCTGGCAAGTGGATCATAGCTAAAAGTAATAACATTGGAGTGATTCATTATAATAGTGCATTTTGTCTTTCAGACCTTCCACTGTGTCTTTGAGGTTTGGACAATGCCTTGGCTCCACTTCATGAAGACTACCTATTTTTTGTGCAGCCCATCTGACCGATCTTGAAGTTCCTAAGCTGTTTTGCTCCATACATGTCTGAGCATTTTCATTCCTCGAAATAAAATTGAGCCTTAACGTATAGTTTAACAACGGCTATTACGATATGTCTTGAGTACCAATATGTATTTTAGGTTAACTTATCTAACCTTGTTATCCTGTGCAAATTATACAATGAATTTTAACTCATGTTTTGGCATGAGTTAGGGTCTGCACAGACTAAATTCTGATCAACAACACCTTAAATCCCAAACAGGATCATCATATCCGTAGGAAAGAATAGAAAATCTGTGCGGCTGTTCCGAGTTGCGTTTGTGCTCGGGCTATCTAAACTTCTAGAGATTCCATCTGAAGGCTTGCTCCACAGGGCTTTTGTACAGACTGGGATATGATTCTTCCTCAGCACTCCGTGACCTATATCCTTTGAAAAGCCTGGTCTATGATACAGCCTCCATCATTCAAAGGCTCTTATGAAACCAGTGCAGCAGCGTCTGATCTTAGTGAGTAGAGAGCCAGCAGCAGTGGACGGGCCCCTCGTACAGAGGGCAGCCCTGGGATCAGACTTGCTGAGTGGGGTCGGAGCTCTCAGTAACATCTTTGAAGCAGCTCTCCGTGCACCCTCTTAATGAGGTCCTTGATCTGATGAGCTCCACTGGCTGAGGCAGGGGAGGCTTTCTGTGTGCTCATTTCTACTGTACATTTGAGGTGTCCACTGATATGAAACTACCCCTGTCCAACTGGTTTCTCTGAAGACATGCAGTGGGGGCGGTAGTGTATATTAACACTAGAAATGTCATTTTTATTATTAGGCAAACTGTTTTATTTCAAAGGAAGCTCAGCTGAAGGCTGGCAGCATTCAACATTGAGCAAAAAACTGACATTCCGTTAAGCAGTTGTGCAATATACAAAGTCAGGGGAAATGATTCATACATATTTCCTTTTTCACCACAGTATGATCAACTTGGTCTAGGATATCTAAATATACACACAATAAATCCGTTTAAAGTGGCACTCCTAAAATACAGATTCAGTGTTCTTTACGTCTATTTCTACTGATAAAATTAAGTCTGAAGTACAAGAATAACATTGTCAGTTATTTTTAGGGGTGAGATGAGAGCTCAGTACTGAATGGTTCACACAAGAAAAGTAACATTTGGCACCTCATTTCAACAAAACAGACCTGAAAAACAATGTACCTTACATGGGGATTTCTGCACAAACAATTTGGCCCAAGGAATGCTTGGTTAAAAAAAAAAAGCACTTGAGCTCCAAATGAAACACACCATCATACCTGTCAACAGAAGTTAAAGGGTTAATAGTTCATTGTGGGCTGATAAGACTAGAAAGGATGGATATGCATCCCAGTCAAATGTGCCTCAGTAGTGCAGCTACTTAATGAAGACTAGCCCATGTTTTCCTGAAGCTGGCGAAAAGCAATGCAAACGCAGCACATCAAGCATTAAGCCATTCCGATCAATTCCAATGTATCTGTTATTGGAAAACACTCCTTTGGGAAAGACTAGGAAGGGAGGTGTTAGGTAGGCAGAGAGCAGGCTCACAGTGTGGAACATTGCTGTCTGATGAAAACCTATTCTCCATTTTTTTAACACATATTGAAAGCGGTAACTCCCCTCAATGTACTCTGAACATTTTATGACTCTATGACTAAGAACATATATTCAAAATAGCTTCTGAAGTTTCATAATAGTATGTTTGTTAATGGGAAAATATGGCAGCTTTTTCCATTTCCTGAAAAGTTCCTGTTTTGGACATGAGTGGTTTTCATCAGAAAGCAACACTATATGTTTTTTTTCTTTCGAGACAGCGGTTGTGCTCAGCTCCCAGCTCAAACCTTGCTGAGATCCAGCTTGCAGAGGTAAGGGGAGCGGAAGGAGCCTAGGTAGAGGTGGCCGTCGTGCTCATGTGCCTCGCTGATGTAGGCTGCCACCATGCCGTGGGGGTCATGGAAGCTACGCATGCATGCCCCGCTTTCCTGGAGCTCTATCACCAGACTGTAGCGAGGCACAAACTTCATCAGCACGTCCTGACTGAAGAGCTGCAGGGAGAGGGGGAGGGATGAAGGGGGATGAGTCTTGTCACCAAAACCAGACTGAAGTAGAGATCACACAAAGAGACAGTCTAACAAAATGGTCTCATGGTCACAACGAATGAGGTATACTGTATGTATTCCTTCGATTTTTGTTAGGCAGATTTCCAGCTTGCAAGATCCCAAACCCTTGTATGCAGAAACACCCACGAAACAGACCAACAGGAATGAATACCAGACTTATAGTCAACGTGTAAATAGAGCACGTCAATCCTCCCTTTAGTCTTTTGGTGGATTAAAATGAACTTCCATGTAAATGGACAATAAAGATATCGTTTTACAACATATCATATAATACCATATGCTATCACATGTCATATCATCTACCTTAAATATTAGCTTCTTTATCCAGGGCTTCTGGGCCAGAAAGTCCAGCATGGAGAATCCAGGGTTGGGCCGCACAGCTGACATGGCCACCCAGTACCCTCCAGAGGAGCTGCGACGGATGTTGTCAGGGAAACCAGGAAGGTTGTCAACAAACGTGTCCATTCCTCCCTTATTTAGACCTGACACATGGACCCTGCACGGACACAGTCAGAAACAAAGTTGTGGAAATTCAGGAGATGAGGGAAAGAAAGTCCATTCTGTCATGCAGATTAAGGTTAAAATGGCTTGCCTCATGCTTATGGTATGTGTGACAGGTAACAGAGGTATTATGGGAAACAATTCAAAAACATTTGACAAAACTCCTGTACGAGCAGTCTTCACAATACTTTGAAGACTGTGTTATTGAAAAACAAGCCAGCTTCAGATCTCTTAGCAGCAGTAGGGGATTTGACTCTGTCTGCATTGATAAAGCCAAAAGAAAATGCATTACTTATGACTATTATAAACCAGTTATGGGAGGGAGACAATCTACTTGCTGGGGAAACCTAAAATACCATTAAAAAAATAATAATAATAATTCTGCCCCATTTTTCAGGGAATCACCTTACTGATTTCCATTATGCACAGTCAGCAAATAAAAAACCTTCCCCTAACTGTTTGCATTACCATACGCGCTGAAATGAACAAACAATGAACACCTCCTTCCCACTCATTCCCCCTCACCTCCAAAATTAGTGTAAGGACAAGCCAATATAATGTATTTCTGCTCAGGCAGCTCAGTGAAGGGGCTCTGTTACCGAGGCAACAGTGAGCTTGCATCATTTATACATGTGAGTCGTGGGAGAACTGACTGCTCCCGGCAATTTTTAAAAAGTTTGATATTACAAAGGCAACATACATTCATGAAATCTTGATAAGGGAGAGAGAAAATAATGAAAACCAGAGAAGAATTTTTAAAAACCCGTTGGCGCACTTGGAGCACGTTCAAAAAGCCGGCACCACAACAACCTAGCATCTGATGAAACATGAGATAACTAAAGAATGTTTCAATCCCCTTTGGGAAGCATTTCGTCACTCGGTGCAGTAGTTAAATAAGGTTGGTTGTGTTCCTCAGGAGGATCAACTCTACAGTACCTGCGTATCCTAGCCATAGTGGTCTCAGCCACCAGCACAGACTCCTCATCAGGGAAAAGCTGGATCCCGTTGGCAAAACGAAGGTTCTCCATCAGCACGGTCACCTCCTCGGTCTCTGTGTCATACTCCAACACGCTAGAAGACAGACAAGGGGTTACATACGGACAGCTTCGCTCAGCCGTCAGGTTGTTGTCTTAATAAAGTGTTCAATTTCTTAAAAATAGAAGGTACCCGCATTATGTATCAACACAAAAGCTTTCATTCTAGAAAATTCAATCTTCAAATATGACAAGGCCCTATACCAGGGGTCTCCAACAGGTCGATCGCAAGCTACCAAAAGCTCACAGCCCACCTATGAGTAGCTCGCAGCCCACCTATGAGTAGCTCGCAGCCCACCTATGAGTAGCTCGCCAAACAATTCTGAAAGTACATGCAATTTTCAAGTGTTCCACCACAAACTGTCATAAACAAATACCACAAGTATCAGACACCGCAAGCTCCCAGCTACTATCTAATCAACGCAACATTGACATTATCCCACCCCTGGTTAGACACTATTGGCTTAAAAAGCCAAACCTAACACAATATCTGCCAATTAATTTACAGAAATACGTTCCCCAAAACCTTCTCAATTAAATGTTAACTGTAAAGTAAGCTTACCTGGCAGAAGTATATCACGAGTAAGTATATCATTTGTATCTGTTATTTGTCCATTTTGCCATGAAATGAGCAGCAACAGTACAGAACCATCGCTAGACAGGCACATTAGATGGCACATTCCTCACTCGCTAGATGAGAAATTAAAAAGGGCCAGATGTGCAATCAAAGGGGAATTACACTCCAAAATCCTTCCAGACATAAAATAAATTGTCTCCTGATTTGATTTAAGCATTGACATGGACTCAGAAGATTCCATTTCATTGTTTCTCTACAAAATTATCATTTTGAGATTGAAAAAGTAAAATATCTAAAACCCCAAAAATAAAACTGAGACTACATAATTTGGGAGATAAAAAAATGACATATTTTATAGAGCTTTATAGGGATTTTTTTGTTGTTTATTAGCCATTATTGTACCAGGTATATTGTAAGAAAACAGTGCACTACTTTCTCCTGTACACTAAGGACCTGGGAAGTGTTGCAGAGGAGAAGAGAAGAATGTGCCTATTGAAAGCTAGAAAAAAATGAGTAGCTCACAACATGTTTCATTTTTTTTAAAGTAGCTCTCATGCTACAAAAGGTTTATTTATTTTTTATTTTACTAGGCAAGTCAGTTAAGAACAAATTCTTATTTTCAATGATGGCCTAGGAACAGTGGGTTAACTGCCTGTTCAGGGGCAGAACGACAGATTTGTACCTTGTCAGCTCGGGGATTTGAACTTGCAACCTTCCGGTTACTAGTCCAACACTCTAACCACTAGTCTACCCTGCTGGAGACCCCTGCCCTATATGCATATCAAAAAGCAATAGAAACTCTTGACAAAGTAGACAAGACCTTGCTATTAGAATGTGCTCAAGGATCTTCATACGTTCTGTGGTAACAGTTACCGTCCATCTGCTGTGGCCTCCATGATGAGATGAAGGTAGTCTCTGCGCTGCCACCTGCTGCTAGAGTCAGTGAAGTACACTTTCCTCCCATCCTGCGTTACATCCAGGTCATTGACAAAGGAGAGCCTCCGGCCCCCAACCATCTGCCCAGCCGACACCAGGTTGGTCACCTCACCTTCGTAATGAGTCAAAGAAACACTAAAATGACTTGCATAATCCAGCACTTTTATTTTGAGGATAGTATATTGAACAAAATTGATTAAACTGAGTAAAAGGTGAAATTGTTGGAAAATCTAAAACAAATATTTAATACCTTGCAAAAAAAAACAAACAGGTCTTTGCCACATTATTGATATTAAAATCGATCCTATAAGGAATAGAGAACTGTGATGCCATTGCTGTGTGTGCTGCTTACCTGTGACAGGGTTGACCTTGAACAGCCCCAGGTAGGCATCAGCTACAAACAGGGTGCCGTTAGGACCCACTCTGATACCCAGGGGTCGTCCACAGCTAGGCTCCTGTTCACGGGATCCATCTACAACAAAGCACATAACACAGTGGACATGTGGTGTGTAAAGTAATTGATAATTTATTGGGTGCAATAATTTCAATCATTTTGAACAGGCTAATCTGATTAATACGAGCAAATGTTTGGGTTAGAGCTTGAGTCTATTCTTGAGGTCTTTTCAGTTTTGAGCCAACATGCTAGGCCTGTTGTGCATTAAGCTGTCCTTGTTGTGTAAGCATAAAAACAATCCATAAAGGGCATGAGGGAAATGCACCTGCTAAGAGTTGCTTATGAATGAGCATTTGAAACTCCAGTCTTGAGCAATGGGAACTGTTGGGTCATTCGTCTAAATCATGTCATGTTGAGGGAAGAGACAACATTGTGTCATGAAAGCTTAAGAAATCAGATGGACACACAAGATGGACACACAATCAGATGGACACACAGTGTGTGAGTAACCAGTTAGTCAAAGCCCCTCTCTCACTTACCACAGGGTGGCTTGCCAAGTCTGGCTATAACAGTGATGCTCTTGCCCTCAATCTTCACTATCTTTCCATCAGCCGTACCAGTGTAAATCAAATCTATAGAGAGAGAGATAAACAATCAAAATGTGTATGTTGAAACTGGAGAAACGCAAAGGCAATATGTTGGACATCAGCATAGAACAACCGTTGCAGAGGTAAACTAATAATGCACAAGTCAAATCAAAGGTGGCAATGTGTCATGCCAAATATCTGTCCGTCACTAAGACCACAGAGTATGTGCAGATTTGGAAACTTAAGCATCTGCTATTATTGGTCAACACAGCCATCCAGACAGTATTACCCCAGCATTGCCCCCTCAACTTTGAACTATCAGACTGCTGTTACTGTGGAATCACCACAAATTACACAAGCCCCAAACAAACTGGGTGAAAGATATGAAAGACATTGTCATGTGGCGAGACTCCAGCTGGAATACTCTAGTCCCATACTGACCTCCAAAGTTAGCGATAGACTCTGGGCCAACCAGCTGGTCCTCAAACAGCCGCTGTGCCTCCCTCAGCTTAAAGTTGGGCTCGTAACAGCCAGACATAAGGGGCGGCTCATTGAGGCTGAAAAGACAAGAGGAAAGAATTGAGGAAACAAAATCAAAAAGCGCCTAAGGGAAAATTGCAACCGTGCATTCAAACTTTGAGCCGAGTGCCTCATCAATCTTTCTTCAATCAATAATTAAGCAATTACTGAAAAAGTCATGTTTGGCTAAGCATTTTGTCTTTGCATCAGAACACCTAGGCCTACATGATCAATTCTATTGATAAGGGATGACTGAAACCATTCTACATACTGACTATATACTACATTATATGTATGCTATACAAGTAGTATAGGCCTAGTCATTCAGTGGAGTGAGATCTGTGAGAAGGACTAGTACATAATAGTTTCCAAAAACTGATTTCCAGAAAGTTGAAAAGTAAGCAGAAATGTTGACTATGCAGACTGATTCTAAAGTATCTTGCTGTAAAGCTGATTAAACAGTCTTAAGCAGGAAGTACCAGTGACTCGCTACACTACAGGACTGTTTTGCTAGCACAGACTGGAATATGTTCCGGGATTCATCCAATGACATTGAGGAATACACCACCTCAGTCATCGACTTCATCAATAAGTGCATCAATGACGTCGTCCCCACAGTAACTGTACGTACATATCCTAACCAGAAGCCATGGATTACAGGCAACATCTGCATCGAGCTAAAGGCTAGAGCTGCCGCTTTCAAGGAGTGGGAGACTAATCTGGACGCTTATAAGAAATCTCGCTATGCCATCAGACGAACCATCAAACACAAAGCTGCTGGGCCAGACGGATTACTAGGACGTGTACTAAAAGCATGCGTGGACCAACTGTCAAGTGTCTTCACTGACATTTTCAACCTCTCCCTGACCACCATAGTCCCTGTGTCCAAGGAATTGAAGGTAACCTGCCTAAATTATTACCACCAGGTGGCACTCACGTCTGTAGCTATGACGTGCTTTGAAAGGCTGGTCATGGCTCACATACACAGCATCCTCCCGGACACCCTAGACCCACTCCAATTCTCATACCGCCCCAACAGATCCACAGATGACGCAATCTCAATCACACTCCACACCGCCCTTTCTCACCTGGACAAAAGGAACACCTATGTGTGAATGCTGTTCATTGACTAGAGCTCAGCGTTCAACACCATAGTGCCCATTAAGCTCATCACAAAGCTAAGGACTCTGGGACTAAACACCTCCCTCTGCAACTGGATCCCTAAAATTATCAGAGACTCCAGTCACCCAAGTTATAGACTGTTTTCTCTGCTACCACACAGCAAGCGGTACCGAAGCGTCAAGTCTAGTACCAAAAGGCTCCTCAACAGCTTCTACCCCGAAGCCATTAGACTACTGAACAATTCATAACAATCGCCACCAGACAATTTACATTGACACCACCTAATTGCTCCTGTAAGTCGCTCTGGATAACAGCGTCTGCTAAATGACTAAAATGTAAATGTCAACATTCCTTGAAAGTCAATACGTTTCTGAGATATTAGAGTGAACATGATTCTAAAGAACAGGAGAAAAAAAAGAGAGAAGGATTTAAATTCTTGACAGCTCACCTAAGCAGCTCGGGGTGAATAGGAGACTCAAGCAGAAAAAAGACTACAAGCATTGGAAGGATCAGGCATCCTCCCAGGGTCACCAGGATCACACGGAATACCTTTCCACTATAGGTACTGGGAAAAACAAAACAGATCAATGAAACACTTTTTTAAATACAGCTGAGGAAATGTTTCCTCTCTCAAATTCATAGACAGGGCACTAGATGCAACGACTGACAGTCTATGACATTCATATGATATATATATTTATACATTGTCGGTTTACGTTGTTGTTAAACAATGGCATAGGCCTATAACCTTTATATTTGGGGTTATAAGTTGTGATAGTTGTGTCCTCAGGCATAGGCCTAAGTTACATTCTTCAAGAATCAATGGGTATATCGAACCGATTCCCAGATCCCAGACTATAGCTTTCATATCAATTTGTTATTTGGGTGTTTGAAGAGATCCGTGAACTCTGGTCAACAGTGGATAATACAGTACTCAAAACATACATGTGCATTCTGTGTGTATCTATTTTCAGAGGGAAAGCATCTATGAAAAACCTGAATAGGCCTTACTATCAGTAGCCTACACTAAGTGCACCGCTGGTCAACGCTCTCTCCACTTATTACTGACTGTTTGGTTCATACCATGCATGCATAATGCAAAGTAATTGCACATTCAGTCCATCCACTTTTACCTTTAGTCAGTGAGTGTACAACTGACCTAGATATGGATTGTTTACCTCTGCATCTGCCATCAGCTAGGACGCGCAAATGAGAATCATGCAGTCTGATACACAGTGGTTGATTGTGCATCGTTGCGTGATGCAATACTACAGTAGCAAGGAAAGCAGCATCTGATGTTAATATCAATACTGAGTACGATAGCTTACCTGGTGCCCTTGTATTGGGGTTCCTGTAATTCGTCTGTGATGATCTGTGGTCTGTTCAGTCTCCTGAACCGCAGTCCCTCTGGCTCATTCATAATGAAATGAGACTTCTTCTACTATGACTCTATTACCCAAGAATGATGTTTAAAATAAGAAGCTCGCTACATGAGTAGGTTGATCATTTGATTGGTTGTAAAGACAGACAAATACAGGATATCGTAGTGATATCTACAGTATACGACGAGCTTTCTGAGTGGACACCTTTTTCGCAATACGCATTTTTTTCTTCTACGTCAGCGACAGCTGCTGTCTCCAGATCATTGATGTTCAACGCCACCTTCTGTTATGGAGTGTGCATTACAGACCCTTTTGAAACGTCATATTGCCAGAGATAAATAAAATAAAATGTTATTTGTCACATGCGCCGAATACAATAGGTGTAGACCTTACAGTGAATTGCTTACTTACAATCCCTTAACCAACAATGCAGTTTTAAGAAAATACCTACAAAAAAAGTAAGAGATAAGAAAAACAAATAATTAAAGAGCAGCAGTAAATATCAATAGCGAGGTTATATACAGGGGTACCCATACAGAGTCAATGTGTCAATCTGCAGGGGCACTGGTGTTGAGGTAATTGAGGTAATTATGTACATGCATGTAGGGTTATTAAAGTGGCTATGCATAGATAATAACAGAGAGTAGCAGCAGCGTGGGGGGTTCAAATAGTCTGGGTAGCCATTTGATTAGCTGTTCAGGAGTCTTATGACTTGTGGGTAGAAGCTCTTTAGGAGCCTCTTGGACCTAGACTTGGCGCTCCGGTGCCGCTTGCTGTGCAGAAGCAGAGAGGGCACTCTATGACTAGGGTGGCTGGAGTCTTTGACCATTTTTAGGGCCTTCCTGTGACACCGCCTGGTAGAGAGGTCCTGGATGGCAGGAAGCTTGACCCTGGTGATGTACTGGGCTGTACTCACTACCCTCTGTAGTGCCTTGCGGTCGGAGGCTGAGCAGTTGCCATTCGAGGCAGTGATGCAACCCGTCAGGATGCTCTCGATGGTGTAGCTGTAAAACCTTTTGAGGATCTGAGGACCCATGCCAAATATTTTCAGATACTGGATATAATTACGAGATGCTGGTGTCTCCGCCCTAACAATCGGATTCGTCGACCGTAGAGCAGAACAGCGGGCTGTCAAGCTCCCGCCTATTCCTCTCTTTGGATTGGTGGATACATTTCGTTATTTAAATACTTTTTGAATATTCTATGAGGGGTGTTGACGTCAACCACCTGTATTCAATGGAGAGTGATATGCCATGCTATTTCCATGAATATGTATCACAGGACGTTGGTGGCACCTTAATTGGGGAGGACAGGCTCGAGCAGAACGGTATCAAATACATCAAACAGATGGTTTGATGCCATTCCATTTGCTCCGTTCCAGCCATTATTATGTGTCGTCAACCCCTCAGCAGCCTCCACTGGTATGCATAGACTGTTTCGAACTCTGATATAAGATGATTTTCTCAAAATTGCCGCGATGTGACTTGCATCACACTTATCAGTACACTCGTAACAACCTAAGCATTACGAAACTTCTATTAGATCAAATGAGCCTCACCTATCAAAATAGCAATTCATTTTTTCCTTGACTAAATTCAGCACTCTCTCATTGCCCATTCCCTGTGGTGATACTGATGATTTGTTCCCCGACGTGACCACTAGATGTAGCTATAGGCCTACTCCAGGGGTGAACTTAACGAGGGAATTTCTGTTACTGCATCCCTGCAAAATAAAGATAAAAACGTAAAAAATCTGGCCAACTGACAATCGCCAAATGTCATTAGGCCTACACTTTTTGGCGTTTTGTGTAAAAGATGTCTGTTTCCATTCATCACTGTTTGGAGGCTGTAAATATGTTGTGAGTGGATGAACGTGAGCGGGGAGCCTAGTAAAGGAGCACTTTGAAGTCATTGTTTAACAATCAGATGGAAACTGGTTGTGTTTATTCAACAGTAAAAGGTAATACATTTTAAAAGTGAAATGATAAATCTTTATGACTAGGCCTACAGAGATCCTATTGAATTAATAAGGATTCTATACGTAATTCTAGGATTAGGTACATAAGAAATGTTGGTGCATGAGGTCCCATATCGGGATGAAATCACATCTACTTTCACCCCTGGCCTATTCCATCTAGCCACAATGGTAGAAACATAAACAAACCACTTTCTTAATAATTAATGATCTGCTTAACGTGAACAGATTTTGGGCAGAGTAAATAAACACTTTCGCTTCGCCTCTTCTTCTCTGATATCACCTGACGCAAACTTCCTTGCCCCATGGCCATGAATGTTTACATGTGACACTGGCAATGTCCCAATTATATCTCTCCCTCCCAAAGTGGGCACTTGTTCACTTTCCTTCACTGATTCGAAAGGAAATGACTGGTATAACACATGTGGGGGAAACCCATGTCTCTACAATTCCAATGCATTTAGATTTGTGGGAAGAAATTCATGAGTAGTGAACGAGTGCACACTTCCCACATTTTGGGCAGATTTTCTACATTTTGGTTTTGAAAAGTGCATCATCAGGGAATGGGGTATGCTACTTTAGATTCCATTGTGTTTTGTATTTTTGTTTATTTTCGCAGGTTTTGTGGATGGTAACGTTAAAGGGGCAATCTGCAGTTGCTTCATCCATTTTTGGACTCATAAATTAATGATATGTACCTATTGATTCATGAAGAATATAGATTATAAATGCCTCATGAGCCAAAATATACTTTTTTTTTACTCCTATGTTTATACACAAAGTAAATGCAAACACTGTATAGCCTCAAAACATGGTTAAAACTATCATATTGGTATTCTGGATGGTCACTCCTCGCATCCATAGCTCTGTCTATGAATTTAAGAGTGATAACATTTCTCCATCCCCATCCCTCAGCTTTTTGCCAAAACTGTGAACACTTTGTTGTTGTTTCAACTGCAGATTGCTCCTTTAAGCAACTGTGATGTCACAATGCACATACTCCTGGGGTGGCTCCGGTAGCGTTCCCTTCCTCAGACTTTGCATGCGTCAACCAATGGTTGCGTGCATGTCATCGACTGTGTCATTGACTGACAGGTTACTGTAACATTTGATGTGATTAGCTGACACGTAAAATATCTATCCAGGTGTTGTAAGATCTGGCACGTGTCAGCAAAACCTGGGCAGAGGAATGTGCCCATTATTTGCTGTTGCAGAGCAGTTCAAACTGCCAGTAGGGGAAGTAGCAGTCTGACTGGTTCTCCACCCTGGAGTTCAACAGCAGGTGGAGATCTTTGGCTTCACTGATTAAGTCTGCCCAGAGCACCCTAAAATGAGTGATGCTGGAGGTAGGCTCCTCTACAGTAACTCTCTCCTGCAGGGTGACTACCTCCTTGCACCTAGGGAAGAGGGCAAAGGGCCAGAGTCCCTGCTCTGACAGGGGTTCCCTCAGAGCATTTTAAATTGCCAGTAGGGGAAGCAGCAACTTGACCGGTCCTCCACCCTGGAGTTCCTCTTCCAGGCAGAGACCTTCAGCTTTGACTCTGAGATAGCCTCGCAGCGCGAGAACATTGAGTCTCTTTGTCATGGCCAAGGTCTCCACCTCAGCCACCTCAAGCAGTCTCGTCTATGACGAGCTCAGCCGCCTCAAGCCGAGTCTCCTCCATGACGGGCTGGTTGATCCAAGGGGGAGGCCACGGTTGCTGTCTGCTCCCTGTAAATGCAGGGCAGAATCTGCTCAGGGCACCCAGAAATTAGTGACTAGGCAGATCTGTCCCGGTTCAGTTGCAAATGAAGCTAAATGACCTTGTTTCAGACTCTTTTTATACAGTTTCAACTGACGTCACGATAGCATAATGACATAATAACCTTTTCCCTACTTTTTTTTAGGGTGTAGATCAGCTTTAATATTGCAAATAGATTGTGGCTTCCATCAATGTAATTGTCTGCATCATTTCCAATCCCCCATATACACTACCGTTCAAAAGTTTGAAGTCACTAAGAAATGTTCTTGTTTTCCATGAAAACGTACATGAAATGAGTGTCAAAATGAATAGGAAATATAGTCAAGACGTTGACAAGGTAATGATTCAAACTTTGCTATCGTCAAAGAATCGTCCATTTGCAGCAATTCCAGCCTTGCAGTCCTTTGGCATTCAAGTTGTCATTAAGTTGAGGTAATATGAAGAGATTTCACCCCATGTTTCCTGAAGCACCTCCCACAAGTTGGAGTGGCTTGATGGGCACTTCTTACGTACCATACGGTCAAGCTGCTCCCACAACAGCTCAATAGAGTTGAGATCCGGTGACTGTGCTGCCCATTTCGTTATAGACTGAATACCAGCTGACTGCTTCTTCCCTAAATAGTTATTTCATAGTTTGGAGCTGTGCTTTGGGTCATTGTTCTGTTGTAGGAGGAAATTGGCTCCAATTAAGCACCGTCCACAGGGTATAGCATGGCATTGCAAAATGGAGTGATAGCCTTCCTTCTTCAAGATCCATTTTAGCCTGTACATATCTCCCACTTTACCACCAACAAAGCACCCCCAGACCATCACACTGCCCCCACCATGCTTGACAGATGGCGTCAAGCACTCCTCCAGCATCTTTTCATTTTTTCTGCATCTCACAAATGTTCTTCTTTCTGATCCGTTCACCTCAAACTTAGATTCGTCTGTCCATAACATTCTTTTCCAATCTTCCTCTGTCCAGTGTCTGTGTTCTTTTGCCCATCTTATTCTTTTATTTTTCTTGGCCAGTCTGAGATATGGTTTTTTCTTTGCAACTCTGCCTAGAAGGCCAGCATCGCCTCTTCACTATTGATGTTAAGACTGGTGTTTTGCGGGTACAATTTAATGAAGCTGCCAGTTGAGGACTTATGAGGCGTCTGTTTCTCAAACTAGACACTCTAATGTACTTGTCCTCTTGCTCAGTTGTGCACCGGGGCCTCCCACTCCTCTTTCTATTCTGGTTAGAGCCAGTTTGAGCTGTTTTGTGAAGGGAGTCGTACACAGCGTTGTACGAGATCTTCAGTTAATTGGCAATTTCTCACATGGAATAGCCATCATGTTTCAGAACAAGAATAGACTGACGAGTTTCAGAAGAAAGTTCTTTGTTTCTAGCCATTTTGAGTCTGTAATCAAACCCACAAATGCTGATGCTCCAAATACTCAACTAGTCTAAAGGCCAGTTTTATTGCTTCTTTAATCAGAACAGTTTTCAGTTGTGCTAACAATTGCAAAAGTGTTTTCTAATGATCAATTAGCCTTTTAAAATTATAAACTTGGATTAGCTAACACAACGTGCCATTGGATGTTGATAATGGGCCTCTGTACGTCTATGTAGATATTCCATTAAAAAATCTGCCATTTCCAGCTACAATAGTCATTTACAACATTAACAATATCTACACTGTGTTTCTGATCAATTTGTTATTTAACGGACAAAAAGAATTTGCTTTTCTTTCAAAAACAAGGACATTTCTAAGTGACCCCAAACTTTTGAACGGTAGTGCATATTTTTTTGTAAATATATAAAATATTTACAGTGCATTCGGAAAGTATTCAGACCCCTGACTTCTTCCAAATTTTGTTTAAGTTACAGCCTTATTCTAAAATGGATGAATACATTTTTTTTTTAAATCATCAATCTACACACAATACCCCATAACGACAAAGCGAAAACAGCCTGTTAGAAATATCTTATTTACATAAGTATTCAAACCCTTTGCTATGAGACTTCAAAAGTCAAAAGTCCCTAAGAACACAGTGGCCTCCATCATTCTGAAATGGAAGAAGTTTGGAATCACCAAGACTCTTCCTAGAGCTGGCCGCCCGGCCAAACTGAACAATCAGGGGAGAAGGGCTTTCGTTAGGGACGTGATGAAGAACCCGATGATCACTCTGACAGAGCTCTGGACTTCCTCTGTGGAGATGGGAGAACCTTCCAGAAGGACAACCATCTCTGCAGCACTCCACCAATCGGGCCTTATGCTAGAGTGGCCAGACGGAAGCCACTGCTCAGTAAAAGGCACATGACATATATATATAAACATTCTATTGGTTGCAAGACTTTTGTATAATCATTTAAATTGAAAAACTCAAAGTTCTGAATATTTTTTACTGAATATCTTTAAACTCACAACCTTAGTTAAGCCTACATTAAAGGACACCTTTTCTTTGGTTCAACTGAACAGCGACATGGGTAACGAATAAACACACATATATATATATATATATATAATTTGATTCTAAGTAGATTTATTTAATTCAGATTTACAGGGACAAAACACAAGTCAAACACCTCTTGTTACCTGAGTTGTAAAATGAGCAAATGTATTGCAACATACTGTAAAATACTCATGCTGCAACATTACTGGTGCATGTGGGTTGAAATATGGAAATGCTAAATTCATATTACATACATATAATAACATAGTAGTACTTATCATTAGACTAGGCCCAGGTTACCTGAGAGACATGATGATAGCAACAGTGATGCAAATTTCAACCCATTCTAATATAACATCAGGGGGAATCCATGGAAGGACCATGGACGTACAGTAGAAGGCTTGCATTGTCATTTATGCAGCTTGTGTAATAGCTAGATATTCTAGAATTATAATTGCTACATGGATTTGCAACATTCATAGCATTTTTTGCTAAGCAGCTCCAGTTAGTCAGGTGTGTTGGTATTGTGCCATTATTCATACATTATTACAGTACTTGTGAGAGTCTCCCAACAGTCACTTCCACTATTTGTTCTTGAACTTCAATACACTTGTGTTCCTTCAGATTTCTCATACAGGAGAAGCTCTTCCTGCATTTGGAGCAGTTGTATGGTTTTTCCCCAGTGTGCACTTGCTGGTGAGCCTTGAGATTGTTCGCTTGGCTGAAAGTCTTCCCACACAAAATGCAGAGAAACGGTTTCTCCCCAGTGTGCACGCGTTTGTGGCGAACAAGGTTCTGTGCAAAACTGAAGCTCTTCCCACACAGGTCACAGGTATGTGGCCTCTCTCCAGTGTGAGTGCGTAGGTGAAGATTGAGGAAACGCTGTTTGGCGAACTGCTTCTCACACATGGTGCAGCTGAATGGTTTCCCCTCAGTGTGAATGAGCCGGTGAGCGTTATAGTAACTCAGGGAACTGTACCCTTGTTCACATATATCACAGGTAAACGTCTTCTTGCCTGTGTGGACCCGACGATGAGTTTTGAGATTGGTAGCGGTGTGGAAATTCTTTCCGCATTCTTCACAAGAGTGAGTTTTTTTCTCTGTGTGTGTCACCTGGTGCCTTTTCAGATAGTTTGCAGACCGGTAGCATTTTCCACACTCTAAGCAGTCATAGGGTTTGTCCCCACTGTGTATCTTCTGGTGGATCATCAGCGAACTCTTTTGGTTGAAGCTCTTTCCACATACGTCACATACAAACGTTTTCTCACCTGTGTGAATGCGCTGGTGGACTTTGAGATGACTAGCTTGAGTGAAACTCTTCTGGCATATGTCACAGGTGAACGCTTTAACACCAGAGTGAGTCTGCTGGTGTCTGCGGAGGTTAGGCGCTAAACTAAAACATTTGCCACAGATCTCACAGCTAAATGCTTTCTCACCAGTGTGAACTACGTGGTGGGTATTAAGGGCACTTTTCAGGCTGAAGCCTTTTCCGCATTGGTCACACATGTAGGGCTTCTCTCCGGTGTGGGTCCTTCGGTGAGCCTTGAGGCCACTTCTCTGGCTGAATCTATTGCCACATATGTCACAGCTGAAAGGTCGCTCTCCTTTGTGTACAGTCAGCACGTGTACATTTAAACTTCGTCTAGCTGTAAAAGACTTCCCACACGCTGTACACTTAAATGGTCTTTCTCCTGTGTGTACACCCTGGTGTACTATCATATCTCTCTGCCTGGCAAAAACCTTCCCACACTGAGAGCACTTGAATCTCTTCTCTCCTCTGTGTACAGCTATTCTGTGAGCTTTGAGGCTACATTTGGCAGGGAAAGCCTTAGCACACAAAGTACATCTTAATACCTTCTCTTTCTCTCCTTTGAAAACCACCTGGTGTTCTTTAAGCTGGCTCTGGGTGCCAAATATCTTCCCGCAGTATGTGCACTTGAATCGCTTCTCCCTGTTGTGGACTATAACGTGGTGTACTTTGAGACTGCACTTTGCTGTAAAGCCCTTCCCACAATGCGTACACTTAAATGGCCTCTCACCTGTGTGAACAACCTGGTGGGCTTTCAGGTTACTTAGTTTACTAAAAGCCTTCCCACACTGTACACAGCTTAAACATTTGTCTCCTTTGACAGATTTCTGGCCCTGGGTGCGTCTCACTGCACGCAGTCTCATTTGACGTACTGTGGGAGCCGCCATCTTAGCATCATTGGATATGTCTGTGGGCACAGCAGGCTCTAAGTCTTGGTCATCTTGGGCCTTTGCTGGTGAGAGTGGTGTAGTAATCTCCTCCTCTAAGTTGTGTTCAATAGTAGCATCCTCCCCATCCTCTGTCCTGGATTCTCCATCTGGGCAGTAGACATTCCATATTAATATCACTGCTGTTGTGCTGCAGTTTCAGCATTTCATTTAAACTTTCTAAGTTGTGAATATAAGATGTAATGCAGTCAGTTGTCTACATTCAGATTATTCTGAACGTATTGAAAGGTGACTTCATAACTGCTTACCTGTGTGCTCATGTGTGTGTCCTGTCTGGGTGTCCTGTTGCAGGGTACCCTCCTTCAACGTGATCCATTCAGCACATTCCTCCTCCGTCTCTGAAGACTAGACGTGAAATAATAAATCAGTGGAAAGTATCCTTCCCCAAACACACACTCTCTCTCTCTCTCTGACCTCTAACATAGGCTAGCTACATTCCTTGAATAGCAACTAATTTGCATCCTATTCATATTCAAGATATTGGTGACCAGTGATATGGATATATGGGAGCCTACCGTGCCACTGTTGACTTCAGACAAGCGCACAAATTTAGTCAGGTCTTTTCCTTGGGTCTTCCTGTCCTCTGCATCCACCTCTCCAAGCCCTCCAGTCGACCTCAGGTCCCCATCCATCACCTGGAGATTCTCCTTCAGAACCTGATTATCTCTCTGACACACAGACACTTGCAGACGCAGAGAAGCTGTATCCTCATCTATGAGACTAATGATTTTTTGCATGGCCTCTTTGCACAATCTCTTCATGGTGGCAGACAGCTGTATATGGAGAAGACAAACATATGACACTGACTCTTTTCTTAACTTCTGAGCTAGCTAGTCTCAATGACAATTTTCTGACCCGAGACATGACATAATAATGTCAAACAAACAATTAAGGTTAGCTACCCATACAATTTATCCTATGTAACATACACGTCCGTGCCAACACAATGCAGGCTGGTTAGCTAGGCAAATGTAAGCTCTGCTTGTGACCCACTTACCTCAGTCCCAGGGCCAGTGCACTGCCTCTGTGACTCGGTGTAAACGTTTTGACTCGTGCACTCGTCCAACAATTTACTTATTTCCACCACGGCTGCATTTACTAAAAGCCTCATGACGGTGGCCAGTTGATCCTTTAAACGTGACATTTTCCCTGAGATTTAAAAGCCTACATTTAGACAAATATAACGTTATGATTACGCAGTAGATGCTGTCACATTGTAGTTCACTGGCTAACTATTTCATTCAACAAGATGACACCAGCATCTCGTCAACAACAATAGAAAAGT
This sequence comes from Oncorhynchus tshawytscha, assembly GCF_018296145.1. Taxonomy (NCBI): domain Eukaryota; kingdom Metazoa; phylum Chordata; class Actinopteri; order Salmoniformes; family Salmonidae; genus Oncorhynchus; species Oncorhynchus tshawytscha. Next base: position 55,794,452 of record NC_056429.1, read on the forward strand.
TCTTCCGGGTCTTCTTCTTCTTTGATGGTGTTAACGGAAGTTGAATTCCAACGTGTTGCATTACCGCCACCTACTAGACTGGAGTACAACTCCCTTATACTTTGGTTAAAAAAATATATAAATAAAAAAATATAAATACCCTACCATCTAACACTAAAATCACAAAACAAATGTTTTAAAAAATCAATAAAACACCATCCTACTCCACTATTTAAATATATTTAGTCCTACCTCATGCCAACCTGAAATAGATGGGACATCACCACTTAACACACCCTGTAACTCTTCTGATGTCAAGTCTCGCATATCCAAATACTTCTCTGCAGCTGCCACCACAACCTCAGTTTTCTGCAAAATACATTCCAACCCTGCAGTAAAGTTGAAAACCATATAAATGCTAAAAATCAATTTTTCCTGAAACATACCGTTGAGGTCAGAAGTTTACATACACTTAGGTTGGAGTCATTAAAACTCATTTTTCAACCACTCCACACATTTCTTGTTAACAAACTATAGGTTTGGACATCTACTTTGTGCATAACACAAGTCATTTTTCCAACAATTGCTTACAGACAGATTATTTCACTTATAATTCACTGCATCACAATTCCAGTGGGTCAGACGTTTACATCCACTAAGTTGACTGTGCCTTTAAACAGCTTGCAAAATGACAGAAAATGATGTCATGACTTTAGAAGCTTCTGATAGGCTAATTGACATAATTTGAGTCAATTGATGGTGTACCTGAGGATGTATTTCAAGGCCAACCTTCAAACTCAGTGCCTCTTTGCTTGACATGAGAAAATCAAAAGAAATCAGCCAAGACCTCAGAAAGGAAATTCTAGACCTTCACAAGTCTGGTTCATCCTTGGGAGCAATTTCCAAAAACCTGAAGGTACCACGTTCATCTGTACAAACAATAGCATGCAAGTATAAACACCATGGGACCACACAGTCGTCATACCGCTCAGGAAGGAGACGCGTTCTGTCTCCTAGAGATGAACGTACTTTGGTGCGAAAAGTGCAAATCAATCTCAGAACAATAGCAAAGGACCTTGTAAAGATGGTGGAGGTAACAGGTACAAAAGTATCTATATCCACAGTAAAATGAGTCCTATATTCACATAATCTGAAAGGCCGCTCAGCAAGGAAGAAGACACTGCTCCAAATCCGCCATAAAAAAAGCCAGACTATGTTTTGCAACTGCACATGGGGACAAAGATTGTACTTTTTGGAGAAATGTCCTCTGGTTTGATGAAACAAAAATAGAACTGTTTTGCCATAATGACCATCGTTATGTTTGGAGGAAAAGGGGGAGGCTTGCAAGCCAAAGAAAAGCATCCCAAATGTGAACCACGGGGGTGGCAGCATCATGTTGTGTGGTTGCTTTGCTGCAGGAGGGACTGGTGCACTTCACAAAATAGATGCCATCATGAGGTGTGAAAATGATGTCGATATATTGAAGCAACATCTCATGACATCAGTCAGGAATTTAATGCTTGGTCGCAAATGGGTCTTCCAAATGGACAATGACCCCAAGCATACTTCCAAAGTTGTGGCAAAATTTAAGGACAACAAAGTCAAGGTATTATCGTAAAGCCCTGACCTCAATCCTATGGAACATTTGTGGGCAGAACTGAAAAAGTGTGTACGAGCAAGGAGGCCTACAAACCTGACTCAGTTACACCAGCTCTGTCAGGAGGAATGGGCCAAAATTCACCCAACGTATTGTGGGAAGCTTGTGGAAGGCTACATGAAAAATTTGACCCAAGTTAAACAATTTAAAGGCAATGCTACCAAATACTAATTGAGTGTTTGTAAACTTCTGAACCACTGCGAATGTGATGAAAGAAATAAAAGCTGAAATAAATCATCCTCTCTACTCTCTACTCTTCTGAAATTTCACATTCTTAAAATAAAGTGGTGAGGCTAACTGACCTAAGACAGGGAATTTCTACTAGGATTAAATGTCAGGAATTGTGAAACTGAGTTTAACTATATTTAGCTAAGGTGTATGTAAACTTCTGATGTCAACTGTACATCCCTTGTTGGCCTATCACTCTGTACTGGTACAGATATACTACTCACACCACTCCTCTCAGGATCCCTCCCCTTGTCCCAACTTCCTCTACTTTCTTTACTGCCTCAGCATATGACAACTTCTGCACTACTCTATCCCTGGAAACCTCAACCTGCTTCTCTCGCACTGGACATTTCTGATCCCCAGCCCCAAAGAACAGACAATGACTCTTCTGTTTCCCCACTCTCGCCACCCTGTCTGCATCGCACCAAATGACGAGCATCACAAACACCGGGAATCTTCCCCTTCAGTTGGTCAACTTTTACATTTACTGCTACCCCAGTAATCACTCCTTTCAAAGGCGCCCTTTTCTTGAGAGCGAAACAATTCACATTTCTTGCCCCCATTTGTTTAACGCCGAGCGCCTTCTCCCTCTGACCAGCAGAAACACAAACAATTATCACAAGACCACTTCTGGTTACCCCCACCGATTCCACAGTACCCAATTCTGTTTTCACCCACCCTGAAACCCCAAATAGATCAGCCAAAAAATGCAAGGGTCCACTTTTTCCAAAAACCTCACTCCTACTGTCACAGACTCATCATACTTCTGGGTCATGGAATTTCAGAAATGTTCAAAATAAAAAAGTCCCACATGTAATAGTAGGAAAGTGTCAATATCCTCTATTTATTCATGATATATGAAAACAATTGTCTAAACATGAACAATGATTCATTTGCATTTACATTTGGGTTTGAAAATATGTTCCAAAGTTAAATAAATTCCACCAATGCGAATCCCTGTATATGGAATACATATTCTGGGTGTCGCAGTAAAAGTTCTGTAGGGAATACTCAGTAGGATCTGTAGGATGTATATATGGTGTCATTTCATGGGGCACTGAATAATACGGAGTGTTACTGGCCTTTTACTCCACCCATTCTATTGGACACAACATGAATCACTGTATATGGAATACATATTGGCTTATAGAGCAAAATCTTTTCTACACAATTCTGTGTAGCAGGCTACAACTAATAAATGTAGCTAAAAAATGCTACAAAACCCACCTTCACAATGAGTTTATGCAGATCACTTGATTGGAATAAAACATTTGCAACTGGTTGTCGTGTATCTTCTTCAGCATTGTGGCCTCTTGCCCCTTCCGCTCTCTTCAACGCCTCCACATACGAGATCTGCCGTACAGCCCTGATCCTTCACACCTCGACCGCTTTCCCCATAACAGGGTACTCAGGGTAAGAGGCAGTAACTAAATCAAATCGAATTGTATTTGTCAATGTAAATAGTCTGGGTGGCCATTTGATTAATTGTTCAGTAGTCTTACATCTTGAGGGTAGAAGCTGTTAAGGAGTCTTTTTGTCCTAGACTTGGCACTCAGGTACCGCTTGCCGTGCAGTAGCAGAGAGAACAGTCTATGACTTGAGTGACTGGAGTCTTTTTTGGGTGTTCCAGTGATGTACTGGGCAGTACATATTACCCTCTGTAGCGCCTTACGATCAGATGCCGAGCAGTTGCCATACCAGGCGGTGATGCCATCGGTCACGATGCTCTCGATGGTGCAGCTGTAGAACCTTTTGAGGATCCGGGGACCCATGCCAATTCTTTTCAGTCTCCTGAGGGGGAAAATGTGTTGTCGTGTCCTCTTCACAACTGTCTTGGTGTGTTTGGACCATGATAGTTCGCTGCTGATGTGGACACCAAGGAACTTGAAACTCTCGAACCGCTCCACTACAGCCCCGTCGATGTTAATGCGGGCCTGTTTGGCCTGCCTTTTCCTGTAGTCCACGATCAGCTATTTTGTTTTGCTCACATTGAGGGAGAGGTTGTTGTCCTGGCACCACACTGCCAGGTCTCTGACCTCCTCCCTATAGGCTGTCTCATTGCTGTCAGTGATCAGGCCTACCACTGTTGTGTTGTCAGCAAACTTAATGATAGTGTTGGAGTCGTGTTTTGCCACGCAGTTTTGGGTGAACAGGGAGTACAGGAGGGGACTAAGCACGCCCCCCTGAGGGGCCCCAGTATTGAGAATCAGCGTGGCAGATGTATTGTTGCCTATCCTTACCACCTGGGGGTGGCCCGTCAGGAAGTCCAGGATCCAGTTGCAGAGGGAGGTGTTTAGTCCCAGGGTCCTTAGCTTGTTTAGAGAGAAACATTTAGATAATTTTAGAGTAAAGTGGTAATATGTTGGATGAGTGTGTTGGGGGCAACTCGCCCCCGTTACTAGAGGGTAACTGGCGTACTCGAAGTGCTAGCTAGCAACCTTACTACCAGATCGTCTGAGGTAAAATACATTAAGAATATAACGTAACTTAATTGCAGGTTGTTAATGTTTCCACAAACATTTGACATGTGGCCATATCTTTTGCAATTCCCACACTCTACCTCACATATCCAAGCTTCACATGTGCATTTAGAGTCTCTATTGATAGGCTTTTCTCATTCTTTCCATTTATCATACTGGTCAGGCGATGAGCACTGTCCACTCCTGAGATTTTCTAAATAAGGTAGGCTACTCGTCATCAATATTGAACGAGACTCCAGATATAATGGTGCTTTCAAGAGATCTGGGAACTCCGAAAAAAATCGAGGTTAAATCATTGTGCGCGAGTCAGCTGTTTTTTAACCCGCAATCGCCCGCTAATAAACCAACCGCAACCGCCGATTATACAGTATGTGATAAAGTGAAAATCTGAGACCTGCTCCCGACCCTAACCCTCAAATATAGAACATGCACTGCGCTCTAGGCTACAGTCAGAGAAGGCAGAACGATTTTTTTGACAGGGGGTGCAGGATTTTTGGTTGTTGCCTGATTTAGATATGTTTCTGCTTATAATTTACGACATTTTGGTGGGTTATTTGTAGTTCTGTTTGTCTATAATTAGATATATGCAGCTTCTCTTCTGACATTATGTTGCCATAGAAGACCAAATAAACCCTTTCCCACCAGAATAATGTCATAAATTGTAGAATGAATGCTTCAGTCTAGTTGATATTGGTAACATTTTTTGGTCATCTCGGATTCTTTCGCAGAGCTAAGACATTTAGGGATCTGGGAGAAAATGCAATAACCCCCCAAAACTGGGAAATATTTTCTGTGCAAAATTTCCAAATTACATTAGTTTACCATGCACAAAGCGAGGTCCATACAAAAATGGAAACGTATAGAAGGAATTGGAACGCCGACTGCGAGCCAGGCCTAATTGCCCAACATCAGTGCCCGACCTCACTAACGCTCTTGTTGCTGAATGAAAGTCCCCACAGCAATGTTCCAACATCTAGTGGAAAGCCTTCCAACAAGAGTGGAGGCTGTTATAGCATCAAAGGGGTACGAACTCCATGATTTTGGAAGGAGATGTTCGAGGAGCCGGTGTCCACATACTTTTGGTCATGTAGTGTACATATATGAAAATTGTGCATTTCTATATTTTGTAGAAAGAAACATGAAACTAAAAAGTTCTACCTGATGACATCATCAAAAACGTGATTTTCAAACACAAGATACACGGTGACGTGGGAAGCAAAGAAAATACCTTCCCTCTAACTAGAAACTTGTTGCAGGTTTTGAAAATCACTGTAAAAAAACAACTTTTAATCCTACCCTGTGATGTCACAGAGAAGCATTTTTTTAGGACCTTATTATCTATTTAACCACACATGTAGACACTGGTTTGGTGCTGAAGATAATGAATATGAATATAATGAAAAGTGGTGGAATTGCCCTTTAAATTCATGTTCAGTCTGCCACATATTCCTTGTTATTCCCCTTTATAGCCACACAGTGGTGCTGAGTGTCAAGAGTTTACCAAGAGGAAACTGCTATGGGCTTTCTCAGGGTTGATCATTAACCTCAGTGACAAACCATACTAAGATATTGTTGGTTTTGCCCTATAGTTTAGAGTAGATTACACCAGTATTGGCTGAGATATAGTGCCTATTGTACCACTAAAGGAAAACAGTGATAAGGACACGGTGAACAGTCTCTAACGTTCATGATAGCAAACAGGACTGGAAGAGAAAGATAAACCAGAGGGAGTCTCTAGAGTCTAAGAATCTCTATCATGGCCAAGGAGTGATGCATCCTGGTCAGTTGACTCAAAGCTAAGAAGCTCTCCATTTCATGGTTGCATTGTACCGGGATACAACGGTTTAGAAGCCATTTCAAAGCTTCAGAAATACCTGATTCGCATTGTATAATGTAAAAAATATATTTTGTGTGTGTTAATGTGGGATGATAGAGAGGTTTTGCATTTGTATGTGTGTATTTGTATTCTTACCCTCTCCTTTGATATCATGGGAATTGCCAATCACAGCAGTCCCTGGAACTGCTGGGTGTTAATCCTAAAAGACAGAAGACAACCATGCAGGAAACAACATTACAGTGACTCTTTAACATAATCATGAAATGGATTTTATTAGTGATGGAAAAAGTACCCAATTGTCATACTTGAGTAAAAGTAAAGATACCTTATTATAAAATGACTCAAGTAAAAGTGAGTCACCCAGTAAAATACTACTTAAGTACAAGTCTAAAAGTATTTGGTTTTAAATATACTTAAGTATCAAAGGTAAAAGTAAATGCTGTAAATCATGTCATTCTTTCTATTAAGCAAACCAGACATCACTAACTTTTACAGGTGCACAATCGAGAGCATCCTGTCGGGCTGTATCACCGTCTGGTACGGCAACTGTACCGCCCATAACCGCAGGGCTCTCCATAGGGTGGTGCGGTCTGCACAAAGCATCACTAACTACCTGCCCTCCAGGACACCTACAACACCCGATGTCACAGGGAGGCAAAAAAGATCATCAAGGACAATAACCACCCAAGTCACTACCTATTCACCCCTCTTCCATCCAGAAGGTGAGGTCAGTACAGGTGCATCAGAGCTGGGACAGAGAGATTGAAAAACAGCTCAAGGCCATCAGACATCTCAAGGCCATCATATTGTTAAACAGCCACCACTAGCACAGAGAGGCAGCTGCCTACCTACAGACTTGATATCATTGGCCACTTTAATAAATGGAACACTAGTCACTTTAATAATGCCACTTTATCTTGCATTACTTATCTCATATGTATTTACTGTATACTGTGTCCTTCACTATCTATTCTATACTATATATTGCATCTTAGCCGCCTGTCACTGATAATCCATTTATTTTATATTTATATATTCTTATCCCATTCCTTTACTAGATTGTATGTATTAGGTTTTGTTGTGGAATTGATAGATATTACCTGTTAGATACTGTTGTCGGATATAGAAGCATAAGCATTTTGCTACACTAGCAATAACATCTGCTAACCATGTGTATGTGACCAATACAATGTGATTTTAAGACAAATTCAGTGCATGGAGATTATACTGTACTTCCATGTAGATGTACTATTTACTGAAATGACTAGTAAAAGAAGTGGAGGAGATGTTTAGTGGGGAGGTCACATTTCCACTCCAACAAAGCCCTGTAGATCTGTTAAATAAGGAAAGGAAGCATATGCTGTCTAGTTTTAATTGCGAAAGGAAGTAAGGCGGGTGTGACCCATCTACCACAGGGTCACATCGGGTCAAGCCTGAGGGATTGGTGGACATAAAGCTATCTATCTCCGTTCTAAAGTCTCTGTTCTGAAGATGAAAAGACTTGGGACTAACTAGAGACTCCACAATTCATGTATAAAAAAAGCAAGGAACAGATCACCTTCTCCTCCATGAAAACAGGCTGAAGGCCGAAGAAGGGCCTCATGGCTATGGCCCCTCAGCTGGCTGAGGGGCAATACACACACATACTGTCTGTGGGGACAGGGAGAGAGACAGGAGATGCATGGAAAAGTGCAATAAGCAGGGTTAAAGGGATGTGATGCTGACTTATTGGAGAGTAGTTGACATGTACTGTATTTGACCAAAGTCTGGCTGCACTACAGATTGTCTATGTTTTCCTGACAGGGAAGAGTGGTGTGGGGTGTATTGAAAGGAACCCCTGTGGCAAATTAGTAATATGTGATAATCACCTTAATAAAAAAGGAATTGTATTACTGGACAAGAAAATTGCACTTCATTTTCTTATTAAGCCTTTGGAAGAACCCTACTCTCCAGTCCCCCTCGAAAGACTTCACACATATGCTCATGGAGAAAACCCCAGAAAGTGATTTTCGAGGAATTAGGTCATGGCCCTCCCCACTCGCCCGCTGGGGGGTGTGGGGAGTCAGGGAGAAGGGGGTAAGTCTGTTGTGGGTGATGGGGGGGGGGATTATTTTAATTCATTTTCAGTGGAGCATGCAGATGTTCCTTGTGCTAATCGGAAATTAGTGTTAAACCACTGATAAACAGTATCAGACAGACTTACTGGCTAGATCAGCACAGAAACTACCACAGCAAATCAAGATGTGCCTTAGACACAGAGCTTTCTCCTCCAGCAGCATGCAACACAACAGCACTAACGTTAGCATTTATTTGATGCAGAAAATAAGCTTGCTTATGTATGATTGTCTCCTCCTTCTTACAAACCTAACTTGACCTGATTTTTTAGAAGCATTTGATAAGCCCCTGGCGTTATGTTATGTACGGTATTATGATGCTTGTTCCATCATGGTGGTGCAATAAAAATCTTTAGAGACTTTACAAATTACGACGCCTCTTTAAAAAGACTGATCATTCGGCCATTCAGCTAAGACCATCAAAGCTGAAGCCTTTACCACACCAGGCAACCTGGGCCGAGACAGTCAGCAGCCCTGAGGTTACCTGTCTGTCACCATGTATCCACTAAAGGGCATCTTCCATTTGACCCCACGTTGTAGAATCATTACCATACCTCGTGATTGATAGTCACCCCCACTGCATGAAGAAAGATCTGTTCAGTACAGTTACACTCTGTGATAGTTCAAGAAATTGTGAAATGCACTCTAGGCATATAAATGCTGTATTATCCGGGCTGCCTTTTTACTGATGGGCTTTTCAGCTATAAGATACTAATAATAAAGATATGATTTTTTTAAAACTGTTTTGATTCATTCTCATTTTGGTCTATAAATGTGATGCTGATAGCTATAGCCAAGAACTGAGAGACACATATTTTGTTAATGTCATTGTAACACTGACAGGAATCACTGTAATCAAGTCAAGTTTCCATTTTACGCAAAGCCATTAACTTTGAATTTGGATTGGCATCTATGCGACTAAATTACATACAGAACAGTTCATCAGTCATTTAATATATCTGGTAGAATCACCTGGTTGATAGTATAATAAGTTGTGCTGGATGGTTTGACAACATTGGTTCGCTCACCAGAGCCGAGGGTCTTGAGGGAGAACCTGTCATACTTTTTCACCCAGCGCTCCTAATACCGTACTTCAGCAGCAGCCAGATGGCAGTGGCAGCACAGTAGAGCCGGTTAATTCCAAGTTACTCCACTGTCTCCCAGTATCGCCCTGAGGGGACAGAGACAGATCGTCATCATGGCAAAGCCATCCACTACATGCATACACATAGTTATTACTCATCAGAAATAAAGTATATCCTTCCTGTCTCTATAACCCACTTAATACGGGCACAAGAGAGAAGAACAGGACATTTCCAATTATGCCAAAGCTACAGAGCTCAATGGCCGATGTCCCACCACTACAGAGTTACAACAAACCTTAACAATCAACTGATCAACTCTGAAGTACCTCTTCAGTTGACAACCCAAGGTAGTAAACCAAGACTAAACTTGTTGTCAACTCAGTGAATGAGTCACTCAACACTAGAGAAATGCCTATACTGCATACTATATGACAATGTTTGCTTTCATAGCCAAGGAATATGTACTGTAGCACAACTTTGTTATTCACCCCCATCTCATGATCAAATGGTTTAGACCACAGGGGTCAAACTTATTCCACGGAGGGCTGAGGGTCTGCAGGTTTTCGCTCCTCCCTTGTACTTGCTTGATTAATGAAGGTCACTAATTAGTAAGGAACTCCCCACACCTGGTTGTCTAGGGCTTAATTGAAAGGAAAACCCCCAAACCCAAAACCAGCAGACAGTAGGCCCTCCATGGAATGAGTTTGACACCCCTGGTTTAGACCGAGTGGAGGTTTTGACTGCTCGGCGTGAGCTTCTCTTCTTCTCCCACTTTGACCATGCAGTGACGATAGCAAAAGTGATTGCTGTCCTTGTTAACTTTACCCTGTATATGTAAAAATGACCATATACACTGATTATTTCAAGCATAACTACCAAAACTATTGCTAATGGTAAACCTGAACAATCAAGATACAATCAAATGTAAGCCCCGATCAGCATGTAGCCTACCTATATGATGAGAGTCTCTGGCGGCAGCTTACCGGTAGGCTACTTCATTCCAGTAAAACACAATTTCGATAGCCATTCGATCAAAATAACCTAGCAAATTACGTCTGTGAGTGGTGCTAAACTACAATGCAAACCGATCACTTTACAGGTCTGCTACTGGCTTGTCCTACTCAGACTCAGCATTACCTCCACCTGGCACAAGAAAAAGTGTGAGAAACAAGTATTACCTCCTCCAATGGGATGTCTAATTTGCCCATGGAAGTTGGGTTAGTGGTCCTCTGGGCCACAAACATATGTTGGACAGAGGGGCAGTTCTTCACTGCTGCATCTACTGTAGGTTTCAGGTCTATGAACCGACCTCCCCTCACACCTCGGTTGCACATGATCACAGCTTTACACTGGGCTGCAGATGGGGGACACAGTCAGAGATCTGAGACCGTGCTGACATCACTATACAGTCCAATTGAGAATATGAAGCACTTTGAGAAAATGCAAAAAGCTGATAACAATTGGCTGAATTACTGTTATCTATTGGTTCTGTTTGAGGTATATACTGTACATGTTATAAATGTTTGACGTGACATGTTGCTCCTAGTTGTCTGTCCAATCCTTCAGTCCGTTTCCTAATCTGCAGGCCTTCGTAATTGGCCTGGTTTCTGTCTGACCGCAAAATTCAGCTTGAAATTGAACAAACCCTTGTCTAATCTCATGATGTTAGAAGCATTTGAGTTCAACAGGACCGTTTCCCACTGGAGTTAATTTGGAAGAAAAGGGGAAGAGACTAACAATGACTGGCGTATCCCAGCTACAACGGCCGAGAACATGTTCTATGCATAATGACTCACCTGGGAGTGCTGAGAACCTTCGAAGACCGTTTAAACATCAGTCATTTATCCTGTGCCTTTGAACAGAACATCTGAAATGACTGTAAACTCTCAACATGATGGAGCTTTATTTAAAGGCACACAAAGCTTAAATATTGGGTCCCGATTTCTATGATTACAGTCTCTAAAATCTCAAAATGTTGAATAGCTGCAGGCATGCACAATTGAAATGCCCTTTATTGCCCTTGTGCTCAGTCAACCATTCAAATGTTATGTTTGGGCTTATGGAGGCAGCAACTGTATACAAAACACAAACGTCCTTGAAATGCATTCTCGGGTTACCAACTGGACCATGAGATCTCGTGACATGCCCAAGGTTTCTAGCAGAATGACAGCCTGCTCCAACCATTATGGTTGAACAGTGTTGGCAACCTTGGCTAGTGTGACTTGACCCCTAACATTTGTAAAAGCCTAAATTAAGAGTTCATCTCAGTCAAACATGAGTCCAGGCCCAGTATCACTCACCATCTTGAATCCTCCCAGCCAGGGCCTCTGAGCTGAACATAGCTAACACTACCACGTCTACAGCACCAATACGAGCACGCGTAAGCATGGCAGCCACGGCGATGGGCTACACTGGCATATAGATGGCCAACCGGTCACCTTTGTTGACCACATGCCTCTTCAGGGTGTTGGCTAAGCGGCAGCAGGTAGTCTCAAGTAGCTCCCTGTAGAACAATCGTATCAAGGTCAGACTAAAGTTATTACTTGGAGCAGCAGTTACCTCAACTGTTGTTGCATGTGTACGTTAGTAAAAGTATGAGTACTGTATTGATTCCGTCAAACACTATCTGACGGAGAACCTTCCAGAAGGACAACCAACTCTGCAGCACTCCACCAATCAGGCCTTTTATAGTAGAGTGGCCAGACGGAAGCGACTCCTCAGTAAAAGGCACATGACAGACCGCTTGGAGTTTTCCAAAAGGAACCTAAAGGACTCTCAGACCAAGTGAAACAAGATTCTCTGGTCTGATGAAACCAAGATTGAACTCTTTGGCCTGAATGCCAAGCGTCAGGTCTGGAGGAAACCAGGCACCATGCCTAGGGTGAAGCATGGTGGTGGTAGCATCATGCTGTGGGGATGTTTTTCAGCTGCAGGGACTGGGAGACTAGTCAGGATCGAGGGAAAGACGAATGGAGTAAAGTACTAAGAGATCATTGATGAAAACCTGCTCCAGAGTGCTCAGGGCCTCAGACTGGGGCGAGGGTTCCCCTTCCAACAGGATAACAACCCTAAGCACACAGCCAAGACAAGGCAGAAGTGGCTTCTTTACAAGTCTCAATGTTTCTTGAGTGGCCCAGACAGAGCCCAGACTTGAACCCAATCAAACAGCTCTGGAGAGACCTGAAAATAGCTGTGCAGCGACACTCCCCATCCAACCTGACAGAGTTTGAGAGGATCTGCAGAGAGGAATGAGAGACACTCCACAAATACATGTGTGTCAAGCTTGTCACATCATTCCCAAGAAGACTTGCAGCTGTAATTGCTGCCAAAGGTGCTTCAACAAAGTACTAAGTAAAGGGTCTGAATACTTATGTAAATGTGATATTTCAGTTGTTTTTATATATATGTGCAAACATTTCTAAAAACTTGTTTTTGCTTTTGCTTTGCTACTACAGATCAAGTTGTAGAAACATCTCAAGGGTGATCATTGGAAACAGGATGCACCTGAGCTCAATTTCAAGTCTCATAGCAAAAGATCTGAATAATTATGTAAATAAGGTATTTCTGTTTTTTATTTTGAATACATTTTGTTTTTGTTTTGTCATTATGGGGTATTGGCGGTAGATTGACGAGATGTTTTATTTATTTAATCCATTTTAGAATAAGGCTGTAACGTAACCAAATGTGGAAAAAGTCAGGAGGTCTGAATATTTTCCGAATGCACTGTATATACTGAACAAAAATATCCTACGATGAAACGTACAGAGGAAAGTTAGTTACAGGTATCGAAGCCTATGACAAGCAGCCAACTGTATTTTACACTATTTTCATTGTTATATTTTTGCTGCAACAGTGAAATTCTGCAAATAAGTTTTGGGGTGCAATTTCTGACTCAGCTGGGGCAACATTCCATTTCACTTTTAATAATTTACATGTCCTATAAAGTAGATTGTGGTATTTAGAAGACATATCAAAACTTAGATGAATAAAATGATGTTTGTGTCAAATATTTAATGATTAACCTATTGATTTCCTTTTCTATAGCCTAATGTGTGGTATACATTTTCCTTTGAATTGTTCATCAGCGTCATCTCGTGTAGGCCCTTAATTAAATAAGATAAACACTTCAATTAAAACTCTAAATGGGCTGCTACTCTGTTATGACATGTATTCTCATATTCAGGAAAAGTGCTGCCTCCTAGAGGACCATAAAGAAGGGTGAAATTATATTCTCATTTAATGACATTTCAATCCCATCATCTGGATTAGTGGAAAACAAAATGCAATCGTTTCAATATAACCTGCAAACACATTCCAACACTTTGTTCAACAACAATTAACCCTTCAGTGTGTGATACATTTAGACCTTTTTTCCCCCCTCAAATCCCTAGTTGAAACATTACATTATATTGGGTTTGTCAATGGGCATAATGTCTAAAATAGCCTAATAGAGGCCTATTATGCTGAGGACAGTCATTTCCAACCCTTGCTTGAATAGTATAAATTGGTAATTTTAACAGAAATCAATTCTTAATCAACACACTGAATATCTACTGAAAAAGCTTTAGGCCCATAACCTCCTAATAAATTATGTATATATAAAAAATAAAAATAAAATATATATATATATATATATATATATATATATATATATATATATATATATATATATGCTAGTGAATTATCCACCATAAAATATTAATGTTCATGAACTGAGTCAAACAAACATTTGGTAGGCAGTTCCTGCTTGACAAAACAACAACAGATATTATTATGTTCTTTAAACGAACACTATTTTCCATTAAGAGACAATTCCAACAAAAGGCCAGATTATTTTCTCTGTTAATCTATAATGCTCTAAAGTAGTACCATCATATAATTGTTGTGTAGTTTGGGGGAGGGGATGGAAAGGTATGAAAGTGTCTTATAGATTTGTGGGATAAATTCTGATTGGTGACATTTTTACAACCCTCCTTCTTAAAACTGCCTCTGTCTGAAGTGCCTCTAGGTCTTCCCTCCAAACCTAATCTAACACACCTGATTCAAATAATTAGCTGGTTAATAAAAATGTGTCAGGTTCGTTACAACTTGGGTTGGAGTGGAAACCTACAGGCTCTCCGGGAACAGGGTTGGAATGGAAACCTACAGGCTCTCCGGGAACAGGGTTGGAATGGAAACCTACAGGCTCTCCAGGAACAGGGTTGGAGTGGAAACCTACAGGCTCTCCAGGAACAGGGTTGGAGTGGAAACCTACAGGCTCTCCAGGAACAGGGTTGGAGTGGAAACCTACAGGCTCTCCAGGAACAGGGTTGGAGTGGAAACCTACAGGCTCTCCAGGAACAGGGTTGGAGTGGAAACCTACAGGCTCTCCGGGAACAGGGTTGGAATGGAAACCTACAGGCTCTCCAGGAACAGGGTTGGAGTGGAAACCTACAGGCTCTCCAGGAACAGGGTTGGAGTGGAAACCTACAGGCTCTCCAGGAACAGGGTTGGAGTGGAAACCTACAGGCTCTCCAGGAACAGGGTTGGAGTGGAAACCTACAGGCTCTCCAGGAACAGGGTTGGAGTGGAAACCTACAGGCTCTCCAGGAACAGGGTTGGAGTGGAAACCTACAGGCTCTCCAGGAACAGGGTTGGAGTGGAAACCTACAGGCTCTCCAGGAACAGGGTTGGAGTGGAAACCTACAGGCTCTCCAGGAACAGGGTTGGAGTGGAAACCTACAGGCTCTCCAGGAACAGGGTTGGAGTGGAAACCTACAGGCTCTCCAGGAACAGGGTTGGAATGGAAACCTACAGGCTCTCCAGGAACAGGGTTGGAGCGGAAACCTACAGGTTCTCCAGGAACAGGGTTGGAGTGGAAACCTACAGGTTCTCCAGGAACAGGGTTGGAGTGGAAACCTACAGGTTCTCCAGGAACAGGGTTGGAGAACCCTGGATAATCTCTTTGTGGTTTTTTCCCCCCCCCTGCTTCTAATCTGTTTGTTCAATACATGAGAAAAGCAATCACTCACATAATGTGACCTACGGTTGGTTCACTGAGCATTATCAATAGTTTAATACGAACGCAATGATGGCAATTGTATTCAGCCTGTGCAGTTTATTATAAGTATTGTTTTTGTATGTTAGCTAAGATTGGGAGGTATTCTAGATTGATGAGGCTGTGGAGATAAACATAACGATACAAAATAATAATGTGTTTTTTATAGTAACACCCTTGCCTTTTGTGAACTAACACTTGACTTTTTCGTACGATCACTGACTTTGCTGGTATATTTTATTGAGGAAAAAATGTTATTACTATGACTGAGATACGGGGTTGTCTCAACTAGCTAAAATGAACGCTCTGGATAAATGACTAATATGTAAATGTAAATGATGTTGAATTTAAACATTTTCTTCTGCTTGTTGGATTGTACACAGAAACAGATACACAGTCTGGTTATGCATATCTACAACACTAATTCCAAGAGAACCTTGTTTACAAGCGATCATTGTAAAATATTTGCATGTGAAATGATTCATTCGCGCCATTAACTTACAAGCAGCATGTGTTGACAAGCACATTATCATGCTATGATCAATCTCAGGTATTGTTAGGGGTTCAGCAGCTTTAAATGACATGGAGCTTATAAAGGTTTCATAAACACTACATACATGTGTTGCAAATCATCTATAACTGTATGCATGAGTTATAAAGGGTTCATAAATGTGGCATAACTGTGTGACATAACCACCAATGTGCAATAACCCACTATTTCTAATATGACCTAAACCTGTGGTTTATAAAGGGAGACATAAGCACCACTTATTAAATTGAGGCTTTACAAAGCATTTATAACCCTGTCATAGTGGGTTCGATTCCTGGGACCACCCATACATAAAAATGCATTCAGTCATTACTTTAAGTCACTTTGGATAAAAGCGTCTGCTAAATTGTATATATTATATTACTCTAAAACATTTCTAGAATGGCCCAACCTCTTTCCCTCTTGGGAGCATAGCCAATATTGGATGTGAATTCAACTTTCCTCAAAGTTCTGTGCTGCAGGATGACACACACACTAAAGTGCAGTCATGAACAGCAACAAAAAAATGTTGTTAGGGCCTTTAAAAATCTGTCTTAATTTTTTTGGCCAAATTTCTCCCAATTTCTGTTTTTCCAGGTTTTCTTATTGTTTTCCCCCATTTTTGCTCACTTTTTTAATAGAAAACAACCAAATTGGATTTTCTGTGTTCACAACGATGCTTTAACCACATCAGGGGATGACTTTTGAGGTATAGGAAATATCTACATGCCCTGCACTGTTGTTCGGTTAGTGGTGTTTCTGTAGCACAGTAAGCACACATGATCAGATCGCAAATCAAATGGCCACTTGTGGTGCCAGTGGACAGCGAAAAAAATGTAAATTAATCTTTATTTATTGTAATTTAAATGATTTTGGAGTAGTTAAGTGTTTAGTTAGATTTCATACTGTAGCTACCTCCATCATTATTTCAAATTATTTCTGTGGCTTCCACAGTAATTGGTAGCTAGCTGAAATTTAGCCAGCTACTAGCAGGGAAAATAAAAATCAGTCTAGATACAGCCACGTCTCTTTAGTCATATCATGAGATTTGTAAATGAAAGAGGAATATAATAATACGAATTGAATGGAGTTTACCATCTCCCATTTAGAATATTTCTGGGGCAGCACAGAAATGCACTTATCCAGATTGTGAGACAAAGGCATTTTCTAACAGACCTGGTAACTTTCTTTGTTGTTACTTTTAAGGTTGGAAACAACATGCAGTACCTCCAGCAGGCAGAGAGGCAAGAACCATTTGTCCTCGAGCTCAGGAACAAGCTACACTGTTCACAGCCTTGTGTAATGTTCAATGTAATTGCATTGCTGGACTTTAATTAATGAAGGCCAAGTTTGATGAGTTGGTCCATCAAAACTTCCACACATTTAGGCGGAAGTGTCTGTGAATGAGATTAGGTGTAATGTGACCAACATGACCAACATAGTGTGTTGTCACATTTGACCTTGGTGATTACGTCACACAGTTATTCCACATTTATGAACCCTTTATACTGCATGACATATGGTGAAAGATACTTTGTAACACATTTATGTAGTGCTTATGAAGGCATTATGAAGGCTTTATGAAGTCTTTATAAGCTGAACGTCATTTAAAGATGGACCATTATCCCTCCGTAAGGCCAAAATTCACATGCAAATTCCTGTGAGATATTGTATATTGTTTCAGCTAGAGTCATGGAAAATACTGTGTTTAAATATGTCCATAGCTGCTATATACCAAATTTGGTGATGATTTGGCCAGCGGTTCTGGAGAAGAAGACGTTTAAAGTAACATAATTGACTATGGTTCAAAATACTTCAAAAGCCTATTATATTACATGATCAGTTTGATTTTGAGTTCTGATATTTGGCAAGTGTTGTAAATAGTACAGAAATAGCTCATCCTAGGGAAAAGTGTCCAATTTGTCCTGATGGTGTCACATTCTGACCATAGTTCTTGTGTGTTTTCCTTGTTTTAGTGTTGGTCAGGACGTGAGCTGGGTGGGCATTCTATGTTGTGTGTCTAGTTTGTCTATTTCTATGTTTGGCCTGATATGGTTCTCAATCAGAGGCAGGTGTTAGTCATTGTCTCTGATTGGGAACCATATTTAGGTAGCCTGTTTTGTGTTGGGATTTGTGGGTGATTGTTTCCTGTCTCTGTGTTTTCTGCACCAGATAGGACTGTTTTTGGGTTTTGCAGTGTGTTCATGTTGAGTTTCTGTTATTAAAAAACCATGGACACTTACCACGCTGCATTTTGGTCCTCTCCTTCCCAGGAAGAAAGTCGTTACAGATGGTGGCACAGTGGGCACACAGCCGAACCCCGGCCACGCTGCTTGCAGCTTTAACTATTGTTTGGAAATGTGTGTTATGTATCATATTACAGATGTTGTTGTTGCAGGATAAATAAACTATTAGTGAACCCAAATCAAAATACTATTTCATTTGGAAATCTACTGGCCTATTGGCTATTCAAAACATTGTAATCTCAAAACAATTTCAGATTAAAGGCCATTAGACTATGATGTTGAAAATGAAGGAAAGGCAGGAGAGCAATTATATGATTTGTGAACCATTAAGTGGGAATTATATGTGATGAAGCAGGGTTTTAAAGCTTAATCTAGACATGAAAAACAACTAGATATTAGAAATCTTAAGAACCATAAACCAAATAAGGCAACGGTGATAGTATTTGGGGTTTTCAATACCCACTCAAGCCATCACAATGAGGCTTATAGGCTAAGCAAAGCAATGTCAACAAGCTACTTTTTTTCTGCGAGAAAACAGCAATAAAATAAGTCAAATAACAGATATGTAACGGTTTTCCTCCGTCGAAAGAGAGTCGGACCAAAATGCAGCGTGGTGGTTACTCATGTTCTTTAGTGGAAGATGAACGATACATGAAATAACTTAAAACAACAAACGGAACGTGAAAACCTATACAGCCTATTTTGTGACAACAAACACAGAGACAGGAACAAACACACAGTGAAACCCGGGCTACCTAAATATGGTTCCCAATCAGAGACAACGATAATCACCTGACTCTGATTGAGAACCGCCTCAGGCAGCCATAGACTTTCCTAGACAACCCTAATCAACCACAATCCCAATACCTACTAAAACCCCAATACAAAAACACACCACAAAATAAACCCATGTCACACCCTGGCCTGACCAAATAAAGAAAGAAAACACAAAATACTAAGACCAAGGCGTGACAAGATATCTAAAAGTAGGATATTGAAATAAAATATTCTGTTTGAAAATACATAAACTCAATTTAAGTATGTGTAATAATAATCCATTAAAATGTTTATTGACATGCACTTATGCCCAAGTTAATATACAGAGGCTGCATTAAATAAATAAAAAACATTTTACTTTTGGTAATATAATGTATTGATTAATAAATATCAGTATTCATATTCAGAACCCATCTATTACAATGTAGGCCTACATACAGTGCCTTGCGAAAGTATTCGGCCCCCTTGAACTTTGCGACCTTTTGCCACATTTCAGGCTTCAAACATAAAGATATAAAACTGTATTTTTTTGTGAAGAATCAACAACAAGTGGGACATAATCATGAAGTGGAACGACATTTATTGGATATTTCAAACTTTTTTAACAAATCAAAAACCGAAAAATTGGACGTGCAAAATTATTTCAAGAATGAATGGGGCCATGTATCGTGAGATTTTGAGTGAAAACCTCCTTCCATCAGCAAGGGCATTGAAGATGAAACGTGGCTGGGTCTTTCAGCATGACAATGATCCCAAACACACTGCCCGAAGGAGTGGCTTCGTAAGAAGCATTTCAAGGTCCTGGAGTGGCCTAGCCAGTCTCCAGATCTCAACTCCATAGAAAATCTTTGGAGGGAGTTGAAAGTCTGTGTTGCCCAGCAACAGCCCCAAAACATCACTGCTCTAGAGGAGATCTGCATGGAGGAATGGGCCAAAATACCAGCAACAGTGTGTGAAAACCTTGTGAAGACTTACAGAAAACGTTTGACCTCTGTCATTGCCAACAAAGGGTATATAACAAAGTATTGAGATAAACTTTTGTTATTGACCAAATACTTATTTTCCACCATAATTTGCAAATAAATTCATTAAAAATCCTACAATGTGAGATCAGAACTGGGTTCCCACAGAATCTCTTCCCACAAGTCCCATAGCCGAATGCTTAACTCCTCATGGTGTACATCTCGGTTCACATGGGCAGCATGACCAAAACCTCTCCCACATATTCCGCAGATGTAAGGTTTTTCACTGCTTCTTGGTATGAAAGGCAATATTTCTAATTCATCTGTATGTATAAGTTCTTCACCATGATGTGCTCACCATCACGATTCTTAGGTATAGTTTCAGTGATTAAGGTTAGGGTTAGGAACGGCATAAAAACAAATATTGGGTTAGACAGGAACCTTGACATTGTTTTCCAATGGTAAATGACCTGAATTAACTATCTTCCTTTATCCACCATCTGTGGCTACATGTTGCTGCCATGACGCTCACTGAGGTATAAAGAATGCTAATCTTTTCTCTGAATAACTCTCCAGAACCACTATTTCCGGTGGCTGTAGGAAATGATGACATCTAGCTTGATAAAGAAGCTGATTTGTTACAGGTTACAATGTAGTCCAGGGGTCTCCAACAGGTTGATCACAAGCTAATAGTAGCTCGCAGACCACCTTTAAGTAGCTCGCCAAACAATTCTGAAAGTACATGCAATTTTCATGTGTTCTACCGCAAACTGTCATAAACAAATCTCACAAGTATCAGACACCGCAAGCTCCCAGCTACAATCTAACCAACCCAACACTGACATTATCCCACCCCTGTTTAGCCACTATTGGCTTAAAAAGGCAAACCTAACACAATATCTGACAATTCATTTGTTTTGTGAGCGAATTCTAACTAGCTTTAATGCAATGACTGGAAGTCTATGATATCTACTAGCATGCTAGCAGTTACCGTAGACTTCCATTCATTGCACTAACGCTAGTTAGCAACTAGAGGTCGACCGATTAATCGGAATGGCCGATTAATTAGGGCCGATTTCATGTTTTCATAACAATCTTTTTTTTTTTACACCTTTATTTAATTAGGCAAGTCAGTTAAGAGCACATTCTTATTTTCAATGACGGCCTAGGAACGGTGGGTTAACTGCCTTGTTCAGGGGCAGAACGACAGATTTTTACCTTGTCAGCTCAGGGATTCAATCTTGCAACCTTACAGTTAACTAGTCCAACGCTCTAACCACCTGCCTCTCATTGCACTCCACGAGGAGCCTACCTGTTACGTGAAAGCAGTAGAAGCCAAGGTAAGTTGCTAGCTAGCATTAAACTTGTCTTATAAAAAAACAATCAATCAATCACAATCACCAGTTAACTACACACGGTTGATGATATTACTAGTTTATCTAGCGTGTCCTACGTTGCATATAATCGATGCAACGCAGGGGGATGATTTAACAAAAGCACATTTGCGAAAAAAGCAAGTATATATTTTTAAACCTGCATATTTAGCTAAAAGAAATCCAGATTAGCCAGGTGAAATTGTGTCACTTCTCTTGCGTTCATTGCAGGCAGAGTCAGGGTATATGCAACAGTTTGGGCAGCCTGGCTCATTGCGAACTAATTTGCCAGAATTTTTCATAATTATGATATAACATTGAAGGTTGTACAATGGAACAGGAATATTTAGACTTATGGATGCCACCCGTTAGATAAAATACCGAACGGTTACGTATTTCACTGAAATAATAAACGTTTTGTTTTCGAAATGATAGTTTCCGGATTCGACCATATTAATGTGTGTTTTTATGTTATAATTAAGTCGATGATTTGATATTTGATAGAGCAGTCTGACTGAGCGATGGTAGGCAGCAGCAGGCTCGTAAGCATTCATTCAAACACTTTCGTGCGTTTTGCCAACAGATCTTCACAATGCTTCAAGCATTGCGTTGCTTTTGACTTCAAGCCAATCAACTCCCCAGATTAGGCTCGTGTAACCGATGTGAAATGGATAGCTAGTTAGCGGGGTGCGCGCTAATAGCGTTTCAAACATCACTCACTCTGAGACTTGAAGTAGTTGTTCCCCTTGCTCTGCATGGGTAATGCTGCTTCGGGGGTGGCTGTTGTCGATGTGTTCCTGGTTCGAGCCCAGGTAGAGGCGAGGAGAGGAATGGAAGCTATACTGTTACACTGGCAATACTAAAGTGCTTATGAGAACATCCAATAGTCAAAGGTATATGAAATACAAATGGTATAGAGGGAAATAGTCTTATAAATACTATATTAACTACAACCTAAAACCTCTTACCTTGGAATATTGAAGACTCATGTTAAAACGAACCACCAGCTTTCATATGTTCTCATGTTCTGAGCAAGGAACTTAAACGTTAGCTTTTTTACATGGCACATATTGCACTTTTACTTTCTTCTCCAATACTTTGTTTTTGCATTATTTAAACCAAATTGAACATGTTTCATTATTTACTTGAGGCTAAATTGATTTGTATTGATATATTAAGTTAAAATAAGTGTTCATTCAGTATTGTTGTAATTGTCATTATTACAAATAAATTAAAAGAATCGGCTGATTAATCGGTATCGGCTTTTTTTTGGTCCTCCATTACAACCTATATTACAACCATAAAGACAGCCAAAACTTAGTTGAATTTCCCCATATGTTATTGCTATGCTTTGAATCATCTTAAAGTAAAACCAAATTCCAATGGAAAAACAATGTCTTATGTTTGGTTTAGTTGTCAACCAACTGTCTGTCACTGCGCTTTCAACCATTTAAAAGCAAAGCAAAGTCCATTAGGGAACACAATGTCAGATTACATGAAAAGTGGTGAAAGTGACCAATGTCGTTCTAGATCATGTACAGATTATTAGAGGAATTGTAAAGATCTCCACAGACATGCAACGATGTATGCATACTATCTTGAACATGCAGGCTTTATATGATTACATAAGACGAAATGTATAGTAACAGTAACCTCAAAATGTGGCCATGCATGAGTTACTCATTTTAATCTTGAATGTTACATTAGTTTGTATTAATAGCCTTAACTTTAGTCTATTTATGTACTGTATTACAAAAGTAATATTGAATTATGTTTGGTTGACAACATAACCAAATATCGGCATTTAAAGAAGATGTATCTACTGCTTGGATAGTTCCTTCTAAGATGTGAATCCAACGTTACATTTTTTTACTTGTCGACAAGTTAATAGGCTATTTATTGTATTTTAAAAGTGATGTTGAATTGGGTTTGGTAGTCAACGCATATAAAATACATAAAAATGTATCTTCATCTTGGAGAGTTCCATCTGGGTCACTGACTTAATCTGGCTTTAATTCCAGGTTGTCTACAAATGTATAATTGATATGTTGGATTCACATCTTAACCAAAAGAATAAGTTAAAGAATAGGACTGCATCAAATCAAACATGAAATACAATTTAAACAGAGTTTGATTTGGTTTAGTCATATTCTTTAACTTAGATTTTTGGTTTGTTGGACATAAACAAAACTGTAAATCACCAGCAAATCAGCTCCAAGGAATTTTAATTTTGGAAATCTGTTAAAAAGTATTCCCACGCATAATAGAGAGATGTACACTGAATGTACAAAACATTAGGATCACCTTACTAATATTGAGTTGCCCCCTATTTTGCACTCAGAACAGCATCAATTCATCGACCGCGTTCCACAGGGATGATGGCCCATGTTGACTCCAATGCTTCCCACAGTTGTGTCAAGTTGGCTGGATGTCCTTTTGGTGGTGAACCATTCTTGATACACACAGGAAACTGTGGAGCATGAAAAACCCAGCAGCCTGCCACCTACTACCATACTCAGTTCAAAGGCACTTAAATATTTTGTCTTGCCCATTCACCCTCTGAATTGCATACATTCACAATCCATATGTCATTTGTCTCACTGCTTAAAAGTCCTTCTTTAATCCTAAAGAGTCTATTGACGCATCCATGCGTCACTCTAAGTAACATAACATAACAAAAAATCACCATCAAAATCTGTCAGTTTAAGCTAGAGATATCTGTGTTTTTGCGTGGACTGCATCTCAATCCACCTCATGTCTTGCTCTATGACCCCCAGAAGTGCGACGGGAACTCATCTGAAGGTAACCCATACAAATGAATGGAGGTAGTTCTGTGCCAATGAAAATAAGGGGTTAAATATGTGTAAAAAAATGTAGAAAATAGTACAAATAAAGAAAAACCCTTGAATGAGTAGGTGTGTCCAAACTTGTGACTGGTACTGTATATATATATATATATATATATATATATATATATATATATATATATATATGATTTGTTTTTACTGTGCTGGTGACACTGTCTGTGATTTATTTAGAATTCAAGGCACACTTAACCAGCATGGCTACCACAGCATTCTGCAGCGATACGCCATCCCATCTGGTTTACGCTTAGTGGGACTGACTGTCATTTGTTTTTCAACAGGACAATGTCCCAGCACACCTCCAGGCTGTGTAAGGGCTATTTGACCAAGAAGAAGAGTGATGGAGTGCTGCATCAGATGACCTGGCCTCCACAATCATCCGACCTCAACCCAATTGAGATGGTTTGGAATGAGTTGGACCTCAGAGTGAAGGAAAAGCAGCCAACAAGTGCTCAGCATATGTGGGACTCCTTCAAGACTGTTGGAAAAGCATTCCAGGTGAAGCTGGCTGAGAGAATGCCAAGAGTGTGCAAAGCTGTCATCAAGGCAAAGGGTGGATACTTTGAAGAATCTCAAATATAAAATATATTTTGATTTGTTTAACATTTATTTGGTTACTACATTGTTCCATATGTGTTATTTCATAGTTTTGATGTCTTCACTATTATTTTACAATGCAATAAAAAATTGTAAAAACAAAAAAGAACCTTGGAATGACTAGGTGTCCAAACTATTGACTGGTACTGTATATTTTCTGAGCGTTCTTATATCGTCTAGATATAGGACAGACACTTAAAAACCTTATTCCTTATGATTCATTTTTTTACTTTCTATTTAGCCTTTTATGAATGTGTTATTCAATGGGTTTCTATGAGCTATAGTAGTAAAGGCCAAATTAAACATTTTATTTAAAAAAATGTTTGTTGATTTTTGGGGGTTACCTGAAGGGGTCCTAGAATTCAAAATCAAATAGCTAAATGATCCATGTTATGACCATCTTAAAACAATTCCAAATGTTAGTTTAGTACCCGCCTCCCCCAACGGGTTAGACTTTTAGAGGTTAACCTGTCAACTCCCCTTCATGATTGAAGTGGATTTAATTAACAAGTGACAACAATAAAGAATCTTAGCTTTTACCTGAATTCACCTGATCAGTCTATGTCATGTTCCTAATGTTTTGTACACCAGTGTATGTGATCGTATAGAAATGTAAGCAAGGTTTGAAATTATTATGTTTTAGTCAAATATTATAACTGTTTAGGTTTCTTTTGGCCTGTTTGCAGTCTACTAATTATTTGTAATTATGTTCCCTCCCCCTGACTATCTGATGAATCTAGTTCATGATTCCTGCCCTAAGGTCTCATTGGTAAGGTTTGGGCTTCATTCGGTACATTAAATATAAGGCATTTTTGGTATTATTGTAAGTGTGATTTTAAACTCTCAAATGACTCTGGACATCATGGCATTAGAAAGATATATGTTTATTTGCCACAGCATCCACTACCTGGGCATAATGACTCCCTGGCGTGTGCGGCTTGCCTTGGGGCTAATCTGGGTGCTGAGTGTCACCATTGGCACTTGGCAGTAATGACCTTGTCCTTCTCAACCTGGGACAGGGTGCATTTAACAGAGCCCCTGCAGGGCTGCTCTGTGAGCCTGGAATCGGGAGAGCATCTATGAGCTTTAATCCTGTGCAAAATTTACAGCTCCATGACCCCTCCCATTACCATCATGACTCTTTCAATCATCATCTTCTGCTCCTGTTATGGGCATATACAGTATTCAACGAGGCACGCAGGGCTGTTATGGCCCTTAAACTGAACAACCGCCATGCTTGTAGAGCCTTCTATCTCTGCATGTTTTTACTTCAACTGGTGCCAATAATCTAGGACTCTGCAACCTGTATACTACAAGAGCAAACTATGTCCTATCGCTTTTCTCAGCAATGAAGTATCCAGCATGTTACAATGATGGTGCTGCACATGGTGCCACCGTTCATCGATCCAATTGTTTATATGAATCTTAAGCAAGAGTTGAGGGGGGCTTCCAAGACTCGGAGAGCGAGAGCTTGATGTGACGACCACAGAAGGATGGTGTGGGAATGGATGGGAGCATGCATAGCCACAGGATGTAGGGGTGCTGAGGTTGCTGCAGCACCCACTGAAAAATCAGTTTGAAGGTTGACACACTAATCTGAGAATGTAATCGCTGGTGAAAGATGGCTTATCTTATTACAGGTATAAGTGTTCATGTATACTGTTGTCCATTGGATTTTCAACATTAGCAAAACATTGTATTTGATTATACCTGTTTTGTCACTAAATCAAATCAAATGTGAAACTGTGTGCTGTTAGCGGTGAGTGTAATGGATCCACTCTTAGAAGAAAAATGATATTTGGGGTCCTATGTATAACCTTTTGGTTCTTTGGATATTAAAGGATCAATATAGTGTAGAATCAATATGTTTAGGCTATCTGTCTGACTGTGACTGCTGATAACTTCAGAGCAGAAGTTGCCAAAGTAGCTTATTTGCAATTGTTATAAACAAGTGAAGGATGAGATTATGCTTCAAATAAAAACCGAGATGACTGCGTTAAAATATGGCCTACATAGGCTACATGGGCCTATATAGGCTATTTCAATCACATTTAAATACATTTCATGTTCAATCAATTGAGTTATATTTTGCCACTAGGCTACTGTCTGTTATTTGTGCCTCAATGTGTTTAAGAATGGGTGACAACGAGCGCAAAAGATGTGCCCAATCAGGGATTTAGTGCATTATTATTGGGTAGGAATAAACTGCCTCAATAGCCTATTTGGAACCATAGGTGGTAATATCGCTCTAGGAGCTGATCCGTGGTCATTATTTTTGACTACTTCTAATGTTAAGGTACAATTTGAATGGAGAAAGTTGATCCGAAGGCAGCGCTGCTTTTCTTTCGATCCTGTATCGACGCATGGTCTGAGGCACTTATAGTGAACGTTCTCTCTACGTGCTTATTTGGTTAAAATTTAGAAAGGCGATGCATTTGGTACGATCGTCGTAAAGCTTAATTTACAACGCAACTGGGTAACTGGGTTACTTACTGCATCAACTTCTGTCTTTTTATTAACCCATGTAAATATTACAATTAAAACAGATTTGTGGAACCAATAACGTTATCTAGGCTACATCAAGTGAATGAAGGTAGGCCTATATGAAGGTAGTCCTATATGAAGGTAGGCCTATATGAAGGTAGGCCTATATGAAGGTAGGCCTATACGAATCAATAAAAATACACAATTTCAAAAAAATACTTTTATTTATTTATCCAGGTACTGTTTTCCTGATATTGCTGTTATTACAGTGTTGTTATTATTGCTGTCATTGCGGTGAAATTGACCTCTGAATGACATTCAGTATCAACACAACTAAAGTGCTTCATAATTGTGCCATTTGATAATCTGTATATTTTAGTTTATGTTTTATATCAAATGCAGGTGGTGGGGTTTACACCCTAACCATCACCGTTCAAAAATATGAAATGACATGTAGGCATGAGGTTTGTACATTTTCACTAATTGTTTTTAGAGAAATTGCATTTGGATTTATCGTGTAACACGTTTCTGCAGGAGAAGAGGTGATATATCCTCTCCTTGGTCCTCTCTCTTCTTTTTGGAAATATTATTTCAACAACACACAAATCAAACAAAAGTTGAATAAAACATGAAATATTTTCTTATATTTAAAACCAAACAACTTTATAAAACATATGTCCAAATACAATTATTAAGAAATAAGACAAGTACACTGTACACCCCTAATGTGATGGGAATGTTGCGCATCTTTGGAAAATAATTGTCTTCCAGGTGAGCATAATTTCCACGCAAATGTCCAAGCTCACTGTCTGCAACCGGGATTCATTTAGCTTTCATTGTCTGAATCACTGTTGCGAATGGGATCCCTTTGGGGCGACGATGACTTCAAAGTGCTCTTGCTGTTGTCCTGCTTAGAGGTGCTGGATAGGTCTATTGCCATGTCCTCGCTGTCGTCTATACCACGAGAGCGATTTGGCCAGGACATGTCGTTGTCTTTCCCTTTAGTTTCCTCGGAGTTAGTATCCGAGTGGGTAAACTCTGGCATTCCTGGGGACTTCTTTACTATATCCATGGACTTCTTGTGCATTCCTGCGTAAAGTGATCAAAATGAAAAACAATTAGTCTCAGCGCAGCCTAAAGCAAAATAAAGCAAACAAATAAATATACATTAGGCCTATAGGTCTATTTGTAAACTAAAATGTTGGCCTAACATTTAGACCTTTATCGTTATAATGTATACGTTATGAAATGTGTTGGCTGAATGTCCATCAAACATTGTTCGGATACAAAACACATCTCAGCTATGTATTCAAGTGATTAAATACATATTTGAGTCTTATTATGAATAAAGCAAACAACCTGCTGGCTCACCTAGAAGCCAGGGAGCACAGGAGCCCATCATCCCGCTTTTGGCGGAGTTGATGATTGATTCTGGCAGAGGGATGGAGTGGCGGACCATGGCACCGTAGAGCCCATACTCTGCCATCACACTGCTGCGTCCCCAGCACTTCTCACGTTTCCTCCACTTGGCCCGACGATTCTGAAACCAAACCTGAAAAATAGGCACCAATGTTAGATATTTGGACAATTTTGCAGATTAAACTATTTCAATAAGGCAGTTGTAAGTTTGCACGCTCGTTCAACCTTGTAGTAGCCTACATGTTGTTATAAATAGCATACCTGTATTCTGTCCTCAGGCAATTCTGTCTTCATTGCTAACATTTCCCTGGCATACACATCTGGGTAATGTGCCTCATGGAATGCCTTTTCCAGCTCCTCCAGTTGATGAGAAGTGAACACAGTTCTGTAATGGATGTATTTTATTTTTATTGAAAGCATTGATAAACACCGGCGTCCTAACGGCATTCATTGTACTTATTTAATGTAATAGCCTACTCAATTTCTCTTTTTGCTCTGGCGCAATAAAACTGCGTCATATGTACCAACCTGTGCCTCCTTTTCTTTCTCTTCTGTGAGTTCCCTGAGTTTTTCGAATCGTTTCGTTCGCCAGAGAGACATTCGTCATCTAAAAAATAAAAGGGAAACATATAGGCTATTAAAGAATAACAATCAAACCCAAATACAACATATAAATGTTAATTTATAATTGTACAGAAAAGTTCAATAAATCGAGTGCTTGTAAATGGAATATAGAGTCATCAAATTTAGCTCGAGTCGAAAATTGTTATTTTGGATAGGTTTAACATTCAATCAACATCTTAATTTTGAGAGATAGAATTACGCTACGTCAATCTTGAACGCATTGAATATTTTAAATAAATTGAGCTACATGAGGTTTCAGCACCCCCTGAGAATACATGCTAAGTGGACAGCTAACTGTAACTGTAAAGTCAACCATTTGAAATGAGCTGTACCAGAGTAGGCGTCTCTTTGTTGCTCCATATTCTGCATGAAATGGCTCTCCGTCCTGGACTGAAGGAGGGGTATGTGACTCGGTAGGAAGCAGGGGCCCCCCGGAGGTTGCTGAGCCGCCAAACTGCACAGGAACCCCAGACCAAGAGGCAAGGATCCTCCAGCGAAAGGGAATCCCATCCCAGCACTCTGAACATCCCCGTGTCCTCCTACTCCATAAGGTCCGGATGGGCGAGGCTGGAGATCCGTTTCAAGACCCAGTAGGTCCGTGATGGCAAAGCCTTTAGACCTAAACCCAGATCCATGAAGTCGTGATTTATCGATCCCAAATGCAGGCGCCAGCATCTTGACTTTAGGCTTTTCATCCGCGCCATCCTCTCTTCCTATCATGGTTGTCATTGTAAAGCGCTATACTTATCTTTTCCCTGCAGCTTGGGTGATGAGGTGGCAGGCATATGGGAGGACAATTTATCCCTGTGTTGTGTCCCGGGGATAACCTCCAGTGACCAATCAGAGCGAACCTGACCCGTCAAACCGAAAGGAGGCGTTTCCCTTTTTCAATCCTAAAGGATTAATTGCCACCAATTTTGACTCAAATCCGCTAAGGATTTTATCCTCTGTCCCCTCTATCTGAACTGGTCCTAAGTGTTTTTCTCTGATGTCAAATGGCATTTATGTAGGTCTCCAGCTAAACAATAGTACATGCTTTACATCTTTAAAAAATCAACTTTATTTTAAATGTTTATAAACATTTTTCAAAGATCAACCTTCATTTTATCTCAATCTGCTGTTGCTGTGCTATGGTCATTGCTCAGTGACGCTTATTTATTTTATTTGTTTTCTAAATGTGTAAATGAGGAAACATACTATCCAAACGAAAATCACTGTTTGCCCGTGCAGTGAAAATGTGAGAATAGCCTATTGACTAGGACTAGTCTAGCGTAATATATAGACAAACTGAGAATAGGTTTAAAATACAAAAAAATATGAACATTTGAGAAAAAGTTCAAGTCATAGGTTTATTCTAATCACTCTCTGGGATTGAATTAATTTAATGTTAAATTGATTTAGGCGAAGAATTGTATACTAAGCTACAGCAAGCTAATGATGCAACCTGCAGAATAAAGAACAAGCTAAATAGCCTGGAAGGCGGCCTGACGATGTCAGTTGACACATTTCGAAAAAAAGAAAGTTATTAGTTTCTGTCAATGTAACATCTCAATACTTTTTGATATTTACCATATAAATATTTTTGCTACATTTCTTTGCACCACAAGGTGAAAAGATATGTAGACCTATGCCTGACAGAAAAATGATCATGAAGAAAATCCATAATTTCCATGCACATCACATCTTGCATTCAAAGGACTTTTACAAATGATAGTTTGCAACATTTGATTCAATCTTTACAACTCTGGGCCTTGTTTCCCAGAACCTTCATGGAGTTAAATGGAAACTCCACTAAAAAAAACGATATTTTTGTATTTCTTTCATTAGTGCACTGTTGATACAGTCCCAAAGTGTTTTGCATGTCAGCAGTCAAGTTTGAAAGATATTGGACTTTCAAGAAGCAAAGTGTCACCGGCCACATCGTCATGGTGATGCAAAATGCCAATAGACACTCCTGAAAAATAATAAGGAAAGTATGTATTCATTTAATATTAAAGAAAGGTCCAAATCTCCCTGATAAGGTGTTCTGGATTAACAAACTATAGTCAAACTTCCATTTGGGTAATTGGTTTTTGAATTAGAGGGTCATTTGTTTCTGTTTTCATTTACTTAGCTTTAAATAACCAACAAAGTCTGTGCAATAAAAAATATCACCAATTAGGCCTAACTGTGTTATGCGAAGTGGAACAGGGGAACCCAAGAGCAGACTCAGACGAGGAGACTGGGATGAAGTAACCAAGGTATTTATTGAAACACAGGGGGGAGAGGGAGTGCAGGCAGGGGAAGCTTGGGCGGGTTGCTGGAAACCAGGTGCGGAGGCTGGAGCGAGAGGGGTTGGGACAGCATAAGCAGGTCCCGAGGGGGAATCCAAGGGAGTAGTAGAGTGGGGAATCCAGGACAGAATAGCAGGATGAAGATATGTGGGACTAGAGACAGGGACCAGAGTCAGAGTGGGCAGAACAGTAGCGGAGAGGAAAACAGTGTCAGGCAAGGAAAACAGGCACAACAGGATAACAGGATCTGAATAGTAACAAACGGCTAGAAACGTAGACTGACTGAGCAGAGATAATGATCTGGCAGGGTGGAAGTGGCAGGGCGAAAGTGGCAGAGCTGAGTATTTGTAGAGGTCTTGATTGTGGAACAGGTTGCAGCTGGTGGGGATCTGCTCTGACTCCAGCACACCTGTCTCCGCCCACACAATCACACACACACACAGAGAGAGAGGGAGAGAGTACTGGGGGAGTGGCGGCAGGTCAAGGAGACACAGGATGAGCAGTAGAGGGCGTTGCAGGAGCAGATGTGACAAACTGAAGATATAAAATCAAGGTGATAACAAATGGAGACTTAACAGCATTTCACTCACAAAATTGACCTTCAACAGGCTACCCTTTGTAGAAAGTTTATCAGTGTACTTTTGCATTGCATATGGGTCATTCTTAAATTGAGGTGATATTTGGGCAGGTCATTTATAAAACCAAATTTTTCTGCGTCTTTATTTATTTAATTGTATTTGGATACATCTCCCATTCTAAATCAACTAATATGGCAGCTTAATGACTTGAAGGCTGAAATTAAATTTTTCCATATACTTTAGTAATTTAATATTAGCACTTGCAAAACGTAAACTTAAAAATGTCAAAAACTTGATGTAAATGTATGTTTTATTTTGTTTATTATACTACCCTCTATGGAGGACCAAACCTGCCGTAATTAAAAATAAATAAATATATGAACACATAAATAGATACATAACATACTAACCTAAACACTGTTCTGTCATATTGAACGCACACCAGGCAAATCCAATTGAGCAGTGCACCATGACATTGATCCACCAATGATGTTAGATACCACCCACATATGTTTACTTGACACCCCCTCCTTATCATATTGGAGGAAAAAATACAGCAATAAATAAATGAAGAAATAATATAAATTAATACAATTAAAGTGTGATTCATTATTTAAATAATTACAGTTTTTATCTATTTATGTTTGCATTTATTCATCCATTTATTAATGTATCTATTTATGTGTGTATTTATGTATTTATATGTGAATTCATGTATTTATTAATGTATTTATCTATTTACTGTATGTGTACATTTATTTATTCATTTATTTATAATTATGGCAGGTTTGGTACTCCATAACATTGTCAAAACGTCATGCCTTTTAACATAATGTAAAATCCCATTACATAGAGAATGTTGCAAAGTGAACTATATGTAGTAACTTACTTTGAAGAGATTGTGACTGGGTCTAAATAGGTTTTTGGCGTTTGGTAGTCTAAATTAATTGTTTTTATATTTTACTGCCATTTCCTGAAAGTCAGATTCTTCCCACAACCCAGCAATAAAAAGTCAGCTTCAGAAGTATCTGTATTCACCACATTCTGTTAGGTTATCATTCGATATAGTCGCCAAAACTTGTATGGAGAGAATTGTTGATATGTTGTCAAATGTGCCAAAAATATGTTGGAAATATGTGCCAAAAATGCTGTTTATGTACATGGTTTAATAATTTACAGATATAAATATGACAAAGTATAGCTCCACAAGCTGCTTTATATAAGTTCCGTAACAAAATGATGAAACCAAAATATTTAGCCTGACTTCATCCAGTGTCCAGAAAAATACATTTGCATTAGATTCAAATATGCAAATTGTTAATGAGAAATCGCCTCATTTGCATATAATACAATATTTCAGAAAAGTTGTAATACAAAAAAGTATTATATTGGTGTCTATATTCAACTGTGATATGAATAAGGGAAATAAATACTCTTTTAGGGTGTGGTGCCTTCCTTTAATAATTTGTACTATTATGATAACATTGCGCCACCAGTAGTTAAGGAGTAGTAACACCGATGAGAATCAAGTACACCCAACCTTTTAAAAATAATTTACTAAAGTTATATGATTAATAATTTTGCTCACAATGTTATTTCCCTCCTTATAAAGTGAGTAACACCAAGTGACACTTTGAATTAAGACACACCAAATGATCAATGGAATCTTAAAATTGAGGGTGTGATTAGCTAATTATTGTATTTAATATAGACCCCTCCCCACGATAACAGTTTGCCACTGAAGGGAATGCTCAAGGTCCTTGTATATCTTTGTAATGAGTGATTTTCAAGGCGGTAACACCAATGACATAAAACTGAGGGACAGAAATTATACTAGTAAAAATATATATATTTTAATAGCGTTCCGTGCTTTTATTGATCTGTACAATATCTTTGATACGTTTTTTAAAAACAATTTTGTAGCATTAAAAATAATAGATAGACATCTATATTATCCAAAAACATGTCACTACAACTTTATACATGACTGGGATGAGCCAATTTGATTTCCCTAAGAATGCAGGAAATGTAAACTTGTAGTGTATTAAAAAGTCTTCTGAAGCTTGACATTTCCATTTAAGAATGTTAGACTGAATTATAATCCACGTAATAATTCATATTTGCTGTTGCTGCAGGATTATTTTCCTGCTGTATCAAACTGGCTCAAATTAAGATCCTACATCTGTATGATGTGTAACTGTTTGTAATTTGAAAGTGTTTTTTCATGGTTGCAATGGAAAGTGATGTCAAATGCCACCGCAATTCAAGAACCAGCCATCTCCTGAAGTCATCAATGTAAAGGAATTTCGTCTATTTTTCACCCATCTTTTAACCTAAATCCAATGACATGGTGACATTTTTTGCGTTGATTTCACGTTGAATTCACGTTAGTTGACAACTCAACCAAATGTAGATTAAAACTAGACGTTGAACTGACGTTGTGCCCAGTGGGCCTCTTAGTACACTTTCACTGAGGCCTGAGCAAACCATATTTAGAGAAAATCTGATGTTCTAAATAAAGTTTGTAATCTGACCCTTCGCCAAATGTCCTGTCTGAATAGATATTAGGATAAGATTGTTTTGACATGGACATGTATTATCTTTATTTCTGCAGTTAAAGTTAATTCTGAGGTCTGGGGAGAAAACGAAACTCATTATGTGGACAAGTAATTCGGGAAATTATGACCAAATTATGCTAATCCCATCGGATTGAGTGGAGGGGGTGTGTTGCTGCAGGTATAAAAAAAACTTCCTCGTCTGCCCAATGACTTTTCAATTAAGGAGGTGAAAGTGTATCGAGTCGGTCTCTGATTTAAAAAGCAATTAGAGAAATCGTCTTAACCAAGATAATTACACCAAATGCATTACATTTGTTTAATCTATCATTTGAATGGAGCTGTGTGAAATCTGCTTTTAGGGCACGTATCCAGCAAAGAGCACGTGATGTGTTTTTCACACAGCCTTAGATTGAAATGGTTGTAAATAGCTAATAGTTCGTTTATAGTAGGAAAATCGTGGGATTTGAACATGATAGGCTGCGAATTCAGTTATTGGAGATGAGAAGTGGGCCATCCTAACAACGAATTATCCGAATTTCAAATGATGTAAAATAGTAAAAGATGATTCAGGATAATCCACAGTTAACATCAGATAAGATTTTTCAATGTCAATTAAGAGGTAAGTAACATAACATGATTTATTCTCATCCCATAAGATTAAATCAATGTCCTCAACGAATCAGTATGCATTAGACTTGTGGGCATGCAGAAACAATTATTAGGTTTACTGCATCGAAAATAACGACAATTAAGGCCAATAAGAATCTATGCAGGCCTGTAAACCCAGACTCATAATGTACACCAGCACCATCATTAGTAGGCTACCAGGATTGGTATTAAATTTGTTTCAGCAGTTTCTAAACCCATATTGCACAATCTTAAAATTAACACGGGGTAAATTTATTCAAATTAAATAAACACAACACCCTCTTTAATTTGATGGAAATAACACCCTTAAAATACTCCGAATAAAACATCCCATTTCCCTTAAAAGGGCGCTTGGGGTGAATTGAGCGGAGGGGGGAAAAAAACATTATTTTAAAGGCCAGATTGCAAGACTGGGTTTCATAGTGTCATCAAATGGGATTACATGGGATTAAGCTAATCAGTAAAAGTTATCTGCTCATTATTTTCCAGATAATATTTCTAGGTGATTCTCCACAGCCAAGATTAATAAACTCTTAAAGAACATAACATCAAAAATTGCATTTTGCTATAATTTTCTCCGGCTTTCCCTGGCACATGGAGGTCGTTTGATTTATAGATGGGCCACGTTCCTGACATATACAGTGCCTTCAGAAAGTATTCATACCCGTTGACTTGACATGCTAACCTTGAACCATTTCCAATAATAGGGGAGGACAGCTTTTCTTTTTTCATTATTCACGATTCATTCATGATTATCTGTAATCATAGGTAGCATCCACATTAATGTAGAAGTGTTTAGAAACATATTCTATTCTTATTTACAATAAAAGTGACTGCAAAATGACACAATACATTATTTACAGTTCATTTTTATTGGACACAAAATAATCTGAAACAGACCCAAAACACACTGCAGATGCATCCAACAAGTTTGTAGAGTCACAAGCTTGATGTAATCATTGTATGCTAGGAATATGGGACCAAATACCACATTTTTGACTATTTTGAGTCGGTTCACCCGATATAGATTAAAATACCCTCAAATTAAAGCTGACAGTTTGCACTTTAACCTCATAGTCAAAGCAACACTGGACCTCACTGTATTTCAGATCTCTTGACCATGGACAGTCTTCTTCCTCACGGACCGTTGGTACTATACACAAGGCAAATCTGGCAGATGGACAAATCCTCTCTGGGGTGGGGGCAAGGACCGATGGGTGTGACCTCATGATGCACACTTGACAAACGTGTGGTGTAAGCAGACTGACTGGGCTGAGTCCAGATGTTTGAGCCTTTCTATTAAGATTCATCAAGATTTGTAATCACCAAGAACATGAGACACTGCTGTTGTAACATAGCAATGGAGAGAGCTCCTTACTTCCTCATCAGCCAATGTTAAGGACCCCCTGCTGTTCTCTTCCTGATCTTGTTGTCTCTGCATCAGGACAGTCTCTTATGCCGTTGCTTATTTAGCGCTCAAAGACATGTGGCGTCGCACTGTGAGACATCTCTTTGAACACCCCACCCTCCACAATTACTTGGCTAAGACTCCCCTTCCAGCAATCTTTATCTCATGAACCTGCCATGAAGGGTCTAAGCCATTGGGGAGGGGGGGGGGTTCTAAACTGACATATGTAGTTGTTTTAAGAAGGTCATGCCATGGATCACTTAGCTATTGGATTTAGAATTTTAGAACTCCTTTAGATATTAAAAAAAATGTTACAGACGGTTTCGTGAGAAGACCGATTTTCGGGATGTCTCCTGGGCTCTGCCACTTTCCACTGCAGATGCGGAAGGGCGCCCAGCGGATTGAGACGCAGCCCATGCAGATATCTCTAGTTTAAACTGACGGAATTTGATGTTACTTAAATTGATGCACGGTTGCATCAATAGACTCTAGGGGTTAAGGTGAAGCAGATCTCTTAGTTTTGTCAAC
The DNA here is from genome assembly GCF_018296145.1 of Oncorhynchus tshawytscha. Classification (NCBI taxonomy): domain Eukaryota; kingdom Metazoa; phylum Chordata; class Actinopteri; order Salmoniformes; family Salmonidae; genus Oncorhynchus; species Oncorhynchus tshawytscha. The sequence continues at coordinate 55,831,737 of NC_056429.1, forward strand.
CTCACTTAAAGCATGCTCTGTTGCACATAACACACATACAGTATGCACGCATGCATGCAAGTGCACATGCATGTGCACACATACACACAAGACAACACCCTGTTGCCAGCGGAAAACTGCACATTAATGGAGTGTAGAATCAGTTTTTACATCATTTTCATATATATATTATTTAGTACAGTATAATCTTCTGTATAATGAAAACATTACGCAACTACAATGATCGCTAAACATGTGCAGATTTACAAAGGGTATACAATGTGTCCACCTCCGTTCTGATTGTATGATTTAAAAATGTACTTACAGTGTTAAGGTTTAGTGCTCATCCAAAATCTACTAAAGTGTGTGTGTGTGTGTGTGTGTGTGTGTGTGTGTGTGTGTGTGTGTGTGTGTGTGTGTGTGTGTGTGTGTGTGTGTGTGTGTGTGTGTGTGTGTGTGTGTGTGTGTGTGCGTGCGTGCATGGCATGGGGTAAGGTCGCATAAACCGCTGCTCACTTCAGAAACCTATGTCATATTTAATTTTCAACATGGATTATAATTATATCAAGAAGAGGATTCATTGATTTTGGGGGATGAATAATGTTCAGATTAAGGTTTTTAGATTCTTTGCTCTCATAGCTTTTATCCTGATCCAGATTTCTGTCGGTTTAGTACTTTATCTTTCTTTCATATCTTAACATTTTTAGAGTTTTCTCGGCTTTTGGTTTTGTAATTAATTGCTTGTGTTCTGTAAGTACAGCAACATTTAATTCCATTGGATGACTTGATGATAGATTGAAAAGGGGCCCGTGGTTGCATCTGTTAAAATCAGCCCCTGTCCGTAATCATCACCAATAAGGGGAGTCCATACTCAAAAGGTCACAGCATGTGTGATGGACGCATTAGGCCACATTTCATTATTTATCTTGTCTTCTTGCGCTCACGTTAACATATACATTTATGTATTTTTCTCTATTGTAGAAAATATTTGATACAAACTTCAATGGTTGCTTTTTATTCTCCATTGTTTCGTTTTTTACAAAAATATAACAGACATCCTGTCAATCACTTTATTACAGAATCAGAGAATATTTAGGCTCTATAGTTCATTTCAAAATGAACTGAATCTCTGAATAACAAAATCTGATCTACAATAAACGCTATATCTACTTATTGATTCTGAGAAAGAAGAAAACAATGATGACAACAACAACAACAGTACAATAAAAGCATATAAAGTGCCTTCAGAATGTATTCACACCCTTTTATTTTTTCCACATTTTGTTGTGTTCCAGACTAAATTGAGATTTTGTGTACTTGATCTACACACAATACCCTATAATGTCAAAGTGGAATTATGTTTGTAGAAAATGTCCGAAATTAATAAAAATGTAAAATCTGAAATGTTTTGAGTCGATAAGTATTCAACCTCTTTCTTATGGCAAGCCTGAATAAGTTCAGAAGTAAAAATGTGCTTAACAAATCACATAATAAGTTGCATGATCTCCTTCTGTGTTCAATAATTGTGTTTAACATGATTTTTTTTATGACTAGCACGTCTTTACCCCACACATACAATTATCTGTAAGGTCCCTCAATCGAGTAGTGAATTTCAAGCACAGATTCAACCCCAATGACCAGGGAAGTTTTTACAATGCCTCACAAAGAATGGCACTTATGGGTCGATGAGTACATTTCAAAAAAATAAAAAGCAGACGCAAAAGTTATTGATTAGGCTTTGGATGGTGCAATACACCCAGTACACCCAGTAACTAAGATATAGGCATCTGTCACGTCGTAATAATGATGATTGGACCAAGGTGCATCGTATGTTGAGTTCCACATATTGTAATGAAAGTGAAACTAAGCAACGAAAAAAACAAATAAACAATAAACTAACAACGAACCTGACTACAGATATGCTATGTGCACTAACTCAAAACACATACATACAAACAATATCCCATAACCCACAGGTGGAAAAGATGCTACTTAAGTATGATCCCCAATTAAAGACAACGATAACCAGCTGCCTCTAATTGGGAATCATACAAATCCCCAACATAGAAAATCAAACCTGGAACCCCACATAGAAAATATAAACTAGAACATAAACCCCTAGTCACGCCCTGACCTACTCTACCATAGAAAATACAGGTTTTCTATGGTCAGGACGTGACAGAATCCTTCCTAACTCAGTTGCCCAAGAGGAAGGAAACTGATCAGGGATTTCACCATGAGGCCAATGGTGATTTTAAAACAGTTACAGGATTTCATGGATGTGATATGAGAAAACTGAGGATGGATCAACAACACTGTAGTTTTTCCCCAATACTAACCTAATTGAAAAGAAGGAAGCCTGTACAGAATACAAATATTCCAAAGTATGCATCCTGTTTGCAACAAGGCACATAAGTAATACTGCAAAAAATGTGGCAAAGAAATGAACTTTTTGTCCTGAATACGAAGGGTTATGTTTGGGGCAAATCCAACACAACACATCACTGAGTACCACTCTTCATATTTTCAAGCATGGTGGTGGCTGCATCATGTTATGGATATGAGTGTCATCGGCAAGGACTAGGGAGGTTTTTGGATCAAAAGAAACAGAATACAGCCAAGCACAGGCAAAATCCTAGAGAAAAACCAAGGTTCAGTCTGCTTTCCAACAGACACTGGGAGATTAATTCAACTTTCAGCAGGATAATAACCTAAAACACAAGGTCAAATCTACACTGGAGTAGTTTACCAAAACGACACTGATTGTGCCTGAGTGGCGTAGGTACAGATTTTTACTTAAATTGTCTTGAAAATCTATGGCAAGACTTGAAAATGGCTTTCTAGAAATGATCAACAACCAACTTTACAGAGCCTGAAGAATTTAAAAAAGAATAATTATCAAATATTGTACAATCCAGGTGTGCAAAGCTCTTAGAGACTCACCCCAAAAGACTCAGCTGTAATCACTGCCCAAGGTGATTCTAACATGTATTGTCTCAGGGGTGAGAATACTTATCTAATCAAGATATATTAGTGTTGTCTTTGTAATACATTTGTAATAAATATTATAATTTCTCATCCACTTTGACATTACAGTGTATTTTGTGGAGATCGTTGACCAAAAATGACAATTAAATCCAGTTTAATCCCACTTTGTTACACAACAAAATGCGTAAAAAGTCCAAGGGTGTGAATACTTTCTGAAGGCACAGTAGTAATAGATAAATGACAACAACAACAACAGCAGTACAGAGATGTTAGATCGGCATTCAGGCCAGAGAGTTCAATCTTGGTTTCATCAGACTAGAGAATCTTGTTTCTCATGGTCTGATAGTCTTTAGGAACCTTTTGGCAAACTCCAAGCGGGCTGTCATGTGCCTTTTACTGAGGAGTGGCTTCCGTCTGGTCACTCTACCATAAAGGCCTGATTGGTGGAGTGCTGCAGAGATGGCTGTCCTTCTTGAAGGTTCTCCCATCTTCACAGAGGAACTGTGGAGCTCTTTCAGAGTGACGATCGGATTCTTGGTCACCTCCCTGAACAAGGCCCTACTGCCCCGTTTACTCAGTTTGGCTGGGCGGCCAGCTCTAGGAATAGTCTTAGTGGTTCCTAACGTCTTCCATTTAAGAATGATGGAGGCCACTATTTTTTATTTATTTTTTATTTCACCTTTATTTAACCAGGTAGGCTAGTTGAGAACAAGTTCTAATTTACAACTGCGACCTGGCCAAGATAAAGCATAACAGTGTGAACAGACAACACATGGAGTAAACAATAAACAAGTCAATAACACAGTAGGAAAAAAAGAGTCTATATACATAGTGTGCAAAAGGCATGAGGAGGTAGGCAATAAATAGGCCATAGGAGCAAATAATTACAATTTAGCAGATTAACACTGGAGTGATAAATGATCAGATGATCATGTGCAAGTAGAGATACTGGTGTGCAAAAGAGCAGAAAAGTAAATAAATTAAAACAGTATGGGGATGAGGTACAGTGGGGCAAAAAAGTATTTAGTCAGAGAGAGGCCAGTAATTTTCATCATAGGTACACTTCAACTACAGTATGACAGACAAAGTGAGAAAAAATAAATAAATCCAGAAAATCACATTGTAGGATTTTTAATAAATTTATTTGCAAATTATGGTGGAAAATAAATATTTGTTCACCTACAAACAAGCAAGATTTCTGGCTCTCACCTGTAACGTCTCCTTTAAGATGCTCCTCTGTCCTCCACTCGTTACCTGTATTAATGGCATGAGGAGGTAGGAGGAGGTAAAATTACAGGCCTCTCTCATCTTTTTAAGTGGGAGAACTTGCACAATTGGTGGCTGACTAAATACTTTTTTGCCGCACTGTATTTCAAGGCCTACCTTCAAAGTCAGTGCCTCGTTGCTTGACATCATGAGAAAATCAAAAGAAATCAGCCAAGACCTCAGAAACATTTTAAATTTACACAAGTCTAGTTCATCCTTGGGAGCAATTTCCAAATGCCTGAAGGTACCACTTTCATCTGTACAAACAATAGTACGCAAGTATAAACACCATGGGATCACGTAGCCGTCATACCACTCAGGAAGGAGACGCATTCTGTCTCCTAGAGATGAACGTACTTTGGTGCGACAAGTGCAAATCAATTCCAGAACAACAGCAAAGGATGTTGTGAAGATGCTGTGGGAAACAGGTACAAAAGTATCTATATCCACAGTAAAACGAGTCCTATATCGACATCACCTGAAAGGCCGCTCCGCACGGAAGAAGGCACTGCTCCAAAACCTCCCCATATGTCTGGGGACAAAGATTGTACTTTTTGTAGAAATTTCCTCTGGTCTGATGAAACAAAAATATAACTGTTTGGCCATAATGACCATCGTTATGTTTGTAGGGAAAAGGGGGATGCTTGCAAGCCGAAGAACACCATCCTGACCGTGAAGCATGGGGGTGGCAGCATCATGTTGTGGGGGTGTTTTGCTGCAGGAAGGACTGGTGCATGTCACAAAATAGATGGCATCATGAGGACGGAAAATTATGTGGATATTTTGAAGAAACATCTCAAGACATCAGTCAGGAAGTTAAAGCTTGGTCGCAAATGGGTCTTCCAAATGGACAATGACACCAAGCAAACTTCCAAAGTTGTGGCAAAATGGCTTAAGGACAACAAAGTCAAGGTATTGGAGTGGCCATCACAAAGCCCAGACTTCAATCCTATAGAACATTTGTGGGCAGAACTGAAAAAGCGCGTGCGAGCAAGGAGGCCTACAAACCTGACTCAGTTGCACCAGCTCTGTCAGGAGGAATGGGCCAAAATTCACCTAACTTATTGTGGAAAGCTTGTGGAAGGCTACCCGAAACATTTGACCCAAGTTCAACAATTTAAAGGCAATGCTACCAAATACTAATTGAGTGTATGTAAACATCTGACCCACTGGGAATGTGATGAAAGAAATAAAAGCTGAAATAAATAATTCTCTCTACTATTATTCTGACATTTCATATTCTTAAAATAAAGTGGTGATCCCCAACTGACCTAAGACAGGGAAATTTTACTAGGATTAAATTTCAGGAATTGTGAAAAACGGAGTTTAAATGTATTTGGCTAAGGTGTATGTAAACTTCCGACTTCACCTGTTCTGAAAGGCCCCAGAGACTGCAACACCACTAAGCAAGGGGCACCGCCAAGCAAGAAGCACATGAAGACCAAGGAGCTCTCCAAACAGGTCAGGGACAAAGTTGTGGAGAAGTACAGATCAGGGTTGGGTTATAAAAAAATATCCGAAACTTTGAACATCCCACGTAGCGCAATTAAATTCATTATAAAAAAAATTGAAAGAATATGGCACCAAAACTCACTGACCAGGCAAGGAGAGGCAACAAAGAGACCAAAGATAACCCTGAAGGAGCTGAGATTGGAGTATCTGTCCATAGGACCACTTTAAGCAGTACACTCCACAGAGCTGGGCTTTATGGAAGAGTGGCCAGAAAAAAAGCCATTGCTTAAAGAAAAAAATAAGCAAACACGTTTGGTGTTCACCAAAAGGCATGTGGGAGACTCCCAAAACATATGGGAGAAGGTACTCTGGTCAGATGAGACAAAACTTTTGCTTTTAGGCCATCAAGACTAACGCTATGTTTGGTGCAAACCCAACACCTCTCATCACCCCGAATACACCATCCCCACAGTTGAGCATGGTGGTGGCTGCATCGTGCTGTGGAAATGCCTGGGAAACTGGTCAAAATTGAAGGAGTGATGGATGGCGCTATATACAGGGAAATTCTTGAGGGAAACCTGGTTCAGTCTTCCAGAGATTTGAGACTGGGACAGAGGTTCACCTTACAGCAGGACAATGAGCCTAATTATATCGCTAAAGCAACACTCGAGTGGTTTAAGGGAAGCATTTAAATGTCTTGGAATGGCGTAGTCAAAGCCCAGACCTCAATCCAATTGAGAATCTGGGGTATGACTTAAAGATGGCTGTACACCAGCGGAACCCATCCAACTTGAAGGAGCTGGAGCAGTTTTGCCTTGAAGAATGGGCAAAAATCCCAATGGGTAGATGTACCAAGCTTATAGAGACATACCCCAAGAGACTTGCAGCTGTAATTACTGCAAAAGGTGGCTCTACAAAGTTTTTTGTCTTATTTCTTGTTTGTTTCACCCCCCAAAATATTTGGATCTTCAAAGTGGTAGGCATGTTGTGTAAATCAAATGATACAAACCCCCCCAAAAAATTGTAAGGCTTGTAAGGCAACAAAATAGAAAAATGCTGAGGGGGTGAATACTTTCACAAGCCATTGTATATAGACAGGTGTTTGCCTTTCCAAATCATGTTGCATCAATATAATCTTTCACACGTGGACTCCAATCAAGTTGTAGAAACATCTCAAGGATGATCAATGGAAACAGGATACATCTGAGCTCAATTTCGAGTCACATAGCAAAGGGTCTCAATACTTGTGTAAATAAGGTATTTATTTATTTTATTTTTAATACATTTGCAAAAATGGCCAAAAACCCATTTTCACTTTGTCATTATTGGGTATTGTGTGTAGATTGCTGAGGATTTTTTTTAGTTAATCAATTTTACAATAAGGCTGTAATGTTACAAAATGTGGAAAAAGTCAAGGGGTCTGAATACTTTCCGAAGGCACTGTAAATCCAAAATGTTAATTAAAAACATGAAAGCACCAATGGATTTGAAGAAAGGACAACAAAGCAGTACAACTACGTTTACAGAATTATATTTCCACACATTAACATAAAACCAAAACAATTTAATTAAATAAATTAAACAATTAACATAGTTTTTCATCACATTAATTCTACTTTGCTATCCTATGGGACCTTAAATTACTGAAATAATTGAATCCAAAGGGCATCGTAAGCAATAGCAGTAATTGCAGCCCTATAATTCTCCTCCCAGACAGTGATAATGCCTGAGGTCACCAGCACAAATGATGCTGAAGACCAGGCCTTCTTGGTTGTGTTGTTAATTGTTTTGCTGGTCCATTGTTTAAATGAGCCTATGGCACAGGATACGATAGTCTGGCCACGCTTCATCCACCTGCAAATCAAACCTACGCAGTCTGACGGTGGCCCAGTAATTATTTAAAAAATGCACATTTATGCAAATAGCCCAGGATAGATTAACCTAATTTGTTCATGTAAACAACTCCTCGACTGGGATTAAAGTTTTGTCAATTAGACAATGGTTTACAATGACCCCTAGTAGTCTGGAAGTCTGGGTGCAGTCTTCTAATGGGGCCCCTCCTTATATAGTCCATAATCACACCCTTAAAGTGAGGCCAAGCCAGACAATACAATCATGTCGGCTGGCATTAGCAGTAATGGCTAATGATTAAGGGTTACCACCGTACTGACACCATGTCTCAGCCATTTCTTTCAATCCAAGCAGCAACCGTCCAGCCATGCATTTGTGGAGCCATGTTGGTGCACAAACCAGAATTGGTACACGTGCTAATCTGACAACAAAAAAAGCTACAAAGCACATACATATGCTAATTTGCTATCTCTTCAATTAACCAACATCTTTCTCCAAAAGTGTCTGAATAACATTTCGGTATGCAAAATGCTAATTGAGACATAATTGGCATTTTAGGAAACAATACAGAAATGTATGGCCACTTGTAGAATAAAAAAATATCAAAACTGACTGCAACTGTCTTCTATAAAGTTAGAATGAGGTCAAGTTTGAAAACCGTAAACGTCAGACAAGGATCACATTTTTGCACAACTAAAATGATATTGGCATGAAGGCTACCTTTGAAACTGAACCACATTCTATAATACTTTTCATATGCACTTCAAGAAAAGTGCAGAAAAGTGGCTTAACATTGAAAACACAATTCAAAACCAGTACGTTTCTGGGTTAAATCCAAAGTTCAAATTATTCTACCATGTTTGAAGTTATATGAATTTGTTACTTCCTTGAGTGTATGGATCCGAAGGTGTGGTCCTTTGTTGCAAAAAACTGAAATCATAAAAGCTTGATTGAATAGAGCCATACAATTGTATTTGCAGTCCAGCTGGATCCATTATTTCCCTGGACTTCAATCAATGGTCCATGGTTTCCTAAAATACTTCAGTTTGATAATTACATCATTGTAAAATAAAATAAAAACTGTATTGACATTAAATGTTTTACAAAAGTATATCCATAACATCAATTTATCTGAAACCCACAGCAAGAAAGAGGTCTTGCTTTTCATTCCTAACAGTGTTGATCCTGCCTTTTTGTTCCCATCTTGACAGATGATCTCTGGGTCTTAATTGTCTTTCTTCTTTCCATTTTCGTTCTGTTTTCTTTCTTTGTGGACAAACAGTATATGACTGTTCAGGATAAATTTGTGTCTTAAGCTATTCCTTCCGTCAGCACAGTTATAGGAAAAACAATGTCTCTTGTGTGAGTCATTATGTTCAGTTAGGTGTCTTTGCCTTTTGAAGCTTTTCCCACAGTTAGCACAAATGAATAGTTTTATCTTCTGTATGAGTCAGTATACAGTTGAAGTCGGAAGTTTACATACACTTAGGTTGGAGTCATTAAACCTCCACAAATTTCATGTTAACAAACTATAGTTTGTTAAGTCGGTTAGGACATTACTTTGTGCATGACACAACTCATTTTTCCAACAATTGTTTACAGACAGATTATTTCACTTATAATTCACTGTATCACAATTCCAGTGGGTCAGAAGTTTACATACACTAAGTTGACTGTGCCTTTAAACAGCTTGGAAAAATCCAGAAAATTATGTCATGGCTTTAGAAGCTTCTGATAGGCTAATTGACATAATTTGAGTCAATTGGAGGTGTACCTGTGGATGTATTTCAAGGCCGACCTTCAAGCTCAGTGCCTCTTTGCTTGATATCATGGGAAAATCAAAATAAATCAGCCAAGACCTCAGAAAAATAATTGTAGACCTCAACAAGTGTGGTTCATCCTTGGGAGTAATTTCCAAACGCCTGAAGGTACCACGTTCATCTGTACAAACAAAGTTACACAAGTATAAACACCATGGGGGCCACGCAGCCCACATATTGGTCAGGAAGGAGACGCGTTCTGTCTCCTAGAGATGAACATACTTTGGTGTGAAAAGTGCAAATCAATCCCAGAACAACAGCAAAGGGCCTTGTGAAGATGCTGGAGGAAACAGGTACAAAAGTATCTATATCCACAGTAAAAGGAGTCCTATATCGACATCACCTGAAAGGCCGCTCAGCAAGGAAGAAGCCACTGATCCAAAACCGCCATAAAAAAGCCAGACTACGGTTTGCAACTGCACATGGGGACAAAATTCATACTTTTTGTTTGGCCATAATGACTAGCGTTATGTTTGGAGGAGAAAGGGGGATGCTTGCAAGCCGAAGAACACCATCCCAACCGTTGTGGGAGTGCTTTGCTGCAGGAGGGACTGGTGCACTTGACAAAATAGATGGCATCATGAGGAAAGAAAATTAGCTGGATATATTGAAGCAACATCTCAAGACATCAGTCAGGAAGTTAAAGCTTGGTGGCAAATGGGTCTTCCAAATGGACAATAACCCCAAGCATACTTCCAAAGTTGTGGCAAAATGACAGAACTGAAAAAGCGTGTGCGAGCAAGGAGGCCTACAAACCAGCTCTGTCAGGAGGAATGGGACAAAATTCATCCAACTTACTGTGGGAAGCTTGTGGAAGGCTACCCAAAACATTTGACCCAAGTTAAACAATTGACAGGCAATGCTACCAAAAACTAATTGAGTGTATGTAAACTTCTGACCCACTGGGAATGTGATGAAAGAAATAAAAGCTGAAATAAATAATTCTCTCAACTATTATTCTGACATTTCTCATTCTTAAAATAAAGTGGTGATCCTATCTGGCCTAAAACAGGGAATTTTTACTAGGATTAAATGTCAGGAATTGTGAAAAACTGAGTTAAATGTATTTGGCTAAGGTGTATGTGAACTTCCGACTGTATTCCTGTTCAGATACTCCTTGCGATTGAAGCCTTTCCCACAGTCCCCACAGATAAACGGTTTCAACATATGCCTGTTAAGGTTAACCTTGCGAGTAAAGCATTTTCTACAGTCACCGCAGCTAAATTGTTTCTCTCCTGTGAGAGTCAGTATATGCACAATTAGGTTCCCCTTGCAATTAAAACTTTTCCCACATTTTTAAATTTTATTTTACTAGGCAAGTCAGTTCAGAACAAATTCTTATTTTCAATGATGGCCTAGGAACAGTGGGTTAACTGCCTTGTTCAGGGGCAGAATGACAGATTTTGTCCTTATCAGCTCAGGGATTCGATCTGGCAACCTTTCGGTTACTTGGCCAACGATCTAACCTCTAGTCTACACTGCCGCATTCACAACAGCTAAATTGTTTCTCTCCTGTGTTAGTCAGTATGTGCCTGCCATAGTCAGCACAATTAAATAGTTTTATCCTCTGAGTGAATCCTCGAGTGAGTCGTCAGTCAGACAGTCTGAGTGAAGCATTTGCCACAGTCAAGGTCACTGTAAGGTTTTTTTAAACGTGGTGCTGGGTTTAGTGCTGTGTTTCCTCAATGGTGTGTTGTGATCCAATAGTGGCTTGGGATCCAATGGTAAGTTGGAATTCAATGGTCGGTTGAGATCCAACGGTGGGTTGATGTCAAGTCCCACTGGATCACTGCTTACGACTGAGTTGCGACAGGATTCTGATTATCTGGAGGGTCAAAGTATATGTTGAGACCCTTCAGTTGGGTCACAGTCCCAAAAGGTTTGAGAATGAAATGGTTTCGAGTCACTCTAAAACACTCTCTGTTCTCCCCAGTCTGGGTTTGGGATGAGGTTAGAGGAAGACTGAAGCGGGTCTGCCTGAACACGTTAACTTTTCATACAGGGAGGAGTGACATGAGTTTCTCCTGTTCCTCCTTAATCTGTGTGTGCTCTTGGGCCTCCTGCACCAGACTCAGGCTCCAGTCCTTATCACAGTGCTGCTGCTCAGAGGTAACCTCCTCAGAGACAGCGAGAGAGAACTGGAGGGAGCCTATTCTACACAGTTGTATCTCTGCTGGGATCCGCAGCGTCTCCGTAGCCGGTTATTCTCCTCATTGGATCTCCTCATGGTACTCCATGGCAGCTACCGTTAAATGCTCAAAGAATGGAGTTCAGCCATTTTGAGTGGATCTTTGAGTTGGGTTTTCAGTTGAATGGTGATGAGATCCAGTGGTGGACTACGGAGTTGCTGCTTATGGCTGAGCTGTGACTGGAGTCATTATTTTGATCCTCTGAAGAGTCACAGGAAATGTTGAGACTTTTTAGGAATCAAGATATCAGCCACCATTAAAAGCTCATTAAAAAACACACTCAACCATTGGGTCTTAGCCATTTTGAGTGGACCCTTGAGTTGGGTACTCAGTTCAATGGATCTTTAGTCCACACAATGAATGTTCAAAATCAAAACGGCATGTCTCCAATTCTAATTCTGTGTTGTCCTCTTCTTTTGGATGTTTTTCAGCGGTTGGCAAGCTTAGAAATGGACAATAGCGACGCCCGCTAGATGGGGTTCGTAGCTGGAATAGATGTAAAACAAATTGCACCCCTTGGAAAGTGGGTACACAGACCCGTGAGCAACTGCGGCCACTCATGATGAATTCAGATTTTTTGTTTCTCACCCCCATCAAAGTTGCCCATCCCTGCTCTAAAAGGGCACTGAAAGAACTGTCGCTTTCAACTTTTGCTTGTTCAGGACATTTCTCATATAGTTTTATTTTGTTATTAATTTCTATGAACTTTATGAAATGAATCCCCCCCTACCTTTTTCCTCTACAGTAGCCTTACATGTTCCTTAGAACAGTATTTATATAGCGAGGTGGCCTCTCCAACGTTCTATCACAGAGAAGGGGCTAGGTATGGGGACATGGCAGAGAACCCCTATTTTTCAGATAGTCGCCTTATTAGGTCTGTCTGTATGGATCCCAATAGGCTGCCTGATCATTTCTCCGAATGGCCCCTCTCCCTTGACCTGTAAGCATCTTTGTTGCTTGATGAGGCAAAGGGTCACTAATTCACCAATCTCCTATCAGGGATACATTTTAGTTCAAGACTGATATGGAGAGAGAGAGAGGGAAATGGAGTCCTGCAAACTTAAAAACTTAAGGTATATACTATTCTGGTCTTCTTGAGTCACTGCTGTTGGGAAGCCAACAGACTGTTGGGAAGCCCCCCCCCATTCTTCACCCCCACTTCTATTAAAATAATCTGTCTGTTTCAGTTAGCCAGTCTCAAAATGCTGCCATTCTCCTCTCAGCCATAAACCTGTCTTTTGGACTCAGTTCATCTTAGGGTGAAAGCTCTCTATCTCTCCTTTTTTCACTCTTCCCTCTCTCTCCACCTTCTCAAAGTGTGGTAATTAGATCATGTGTGGTAATTAGATCATCAAGTCAATTATGGAGAGACTCATTCTTAAGAGTCTGTTTACGCGCATCAATCTAAGTAACATCAAAATCCGTCAGTTTAAGCTAGAGATATCAGGGCTGTCTCAATCCAACACATCCGCCTATGTTGACCTTCCGCATCTACGGTGGAAGGTCGCTGAGCTGCAACAGTGTTTGTCAGACCACGAGACATTGCGAAAATCGGTCTTCTCACGAAACGTCTGTAGCGTCCGCACAATTTATTTTCTGACGGTCTTTTTTTGCCATTTATGAATGTGTTCTTCGATGCATTTATATGGGCTATAGTAGTAAAGGCCAAATTCAATGTTTTATCAAATATAAAAAATGGATACCTTAAAGGGGTCCTAAAATAGCTAAATGATCCATGGTATGATCATCTTAAAACAAATCCATGTGTTAGCTTAGTGTCCCCCCCCTTTCTCTTTCTACATACTATTGAAAACATCAGGTGGTCATAAGATTAAAGGAATGTCCACCTGCTTTGAAAATCCTCTCTCAGCTCAAGGGGCGAGAGTTCAGCTTTAACTGGGTGAAGACTGGGTGAAAGAGATAGGGAGGAACCTTAAGAGTATTACAAAGAAAATGAAAACAAAATCTGCCCTTGATTCAAACAATAACTGTGCTATAAAAAGTCGATGGATTAATACTTTTTTTGTTTGTTGCTTTTGCCCCTTTTCTGTCTGGTAGAACAGATCACATATGGCCCAGTACCAGACATATGGTCCATGTTGCGAGGGAAGAAGAATAGAAAAGTACAATTTTTCTGATGGATTACCGAGTTATTAGTATCTAATTCTCCATTCTCTGGCCATGACACAAATCTGGGTTTTGTTCCACATTTATCAGGTTGCATGCAAAGACTAAGCCATGTGTCTTTATGCTTAGCGTCATGATAAAAATATTTTATACCTCTCTTTTATCCAAAACTGACCAAACTCAAGCTGTGAGGTTGGGGGATTTATTTTCACAACAGATTGCACCAGTCATTACATTTTTTGATAATACCTGTATCTACAGCAGTATTTACACAAGATTATTAAATAGTATGTGGAGCGGGGGCGTGGGCGGGGCGGAGGGGGGTGTATTGGGATTAAACTGTGGACACACAGGAATATCGAGGAATAAAGCAATTCCTTGGTACGATTAGAGGAGCCTGGCACACTCCTCGACGTGTCGCCAGACCCTTGGCACTGAGGCCCTGGCAGCAGATGTCTTGTGTTATCATTTGATGATTAAAAAGATTGACCCAACTCAGGCACTCTTCATCCTCCTCCTCCTCCTCAGTAAATGAAGACCCGTGCTCCTCATACCCCCCATCTGTCTTCAATCTGCCACTTTGGGTATGTTCATGTGGGGCAGTGGGCAGGCAGTAGTCCCCTATCTCCCTAAGGCCAGAGGGCCAGACTTCCAGGGACCTGGGTTAGTCTCCAGGAAACAAACTCATTGAGGTTGAGGTTTAGGTGAGGGTTATGATGATGCCCATTTAATGTGAGACTCCGGTTAGAGAGCAGGACGGAGGCAGAGATGCAATTATGAATGTCTTTATATATTCAGATTAGGAAGATGCTACATGGCATGGAATGAACATTGACAGTTGTAGCCAGTCTTGAATAGTGACTTGGTTGGCTTTAATTAGGATGGACTAGCCAGTGGGTCTGTAGAGTATGTTTGTATGGTTTCTATTTCAATAATGCGTGTAGGTTTCTTGTTATGAGAATTGTTTGGCGTGCTCGATTGCTCAACTCTATCTGGGTGAAGGATCCGGATTGAAAGGAAGCGCCCTCAAATCTGCCATATAAATACCTATATATACCTTCATGGTCATATATAGAGTTAAATAGAGGGCACACCTGCCACGAGTGCCCTCCGTCCTCACGTGACCATAAAGTTTGATAGAGGGCACAACTGCCACGAATGCTCTACCCCACATCCACGTCACCAATCAGGGAATTCTGTACAAGTGAGCCTGAATTTGTTTCACTCTTTTGCAATAATGAATATGTAAATCTCTCAAAAACAACAACATTAGTGTCTCCCGAGTGGTGCAGCGGTCTAAGGCAATGCAGTGCTTAAGGCATCACTACAGATCCGGATTCGATCCTGGGCTGTGTCACAGCCGGCCGCAACCGGGAGACCCATGAGGAGATGCACAATTGGCCCAGCATCTTCCCGGTTAGAGGAGGGTTTGGCCGACTGGGATGTCCTTGTCCAATCGTTCTCTAGTGACTCCTGTGGAAGGCCGGGCACATGCACGCCGACACGGTCACCAGTTGTACGGTGTTTCCTCCGACACATTGGTGCGGCTGGCTTCCGGGTTAAGCGAGCAGTGTGTCAAGAAGCAGTGCGGCTTGGCAGTGTTGTGTTTCGGAGGACACACGGCTCTCAACCTTCACCTCTCGCGAGTCCGTACAGGAGTTGCAGCGATGGGACAAGACTGTAACTACCAATTGGATATCATGAAATTGGGGAAAAAAGGGGTCAAAAAAAAATAATAACATTAAGCTGTTGTATGTCTGACAGAGTAAAAGTATACAAAATATACATTAGGCTTGAATATAGCTCATTTTCACCTTTAAAGGCACTGTAGATGCTCCTTGGTGGGTGCTATCGGGAGTTCATTAGCCATTCATCGTTCCCTGGCTGTTACTACCTCAATACAGACCAGAGGAAGGGAGGGGGGATAAGGGAAGCAGGGGAAGAGGGGGGTTACTGGGTGATGTGTATAAAGTGTCCAGGGCAGTAATGCCTCCCATTAACGTTTGTCTCTGTCTTACAGGCGTGTGCCCGCTTCGTCCTGCCCCACCAACTGTGTGGCAGGATTAGAGTAAATGAGGCTAAGAACAGATTGGAAAAGAGGGGAAAAGGAAAATAAGAAGAAAATCGGTTTAAAATGCAAACATTAATTCACAATTAATGACAATGAATTTAACCTTCAAGTCTGTGAAATCTAAAATAAAACTATGAGCTGATTCGTAGATGCTTTGTGGCCAATGAGAGTACATGGCATTTTTTTTCTATTTGTCTTTTTTTGTATTACTAATTTCAAATAAACTGTTCCAAAATGAATGCTGCAAAGAAAAGAGTCCGCAAAGGTCATAGTTAATTACACGTATTGTTTATATCGTTTGCACTGTTACATGAAG